>NC_044043.1:89310673-89981241 GCF_901765095.1 Microcaecilia unicolor | reverse complement strand
CTCCTCCCCTCTCCTGGTACACTCTCTCACCTCCCCTTCTCTCACCAGGAACACTCTCTCACCTCCCCCGTCTGTCTCCCTTTCTCTCTTTTCCTTCACCCTCCTGTAACTCTTCCTCTGGGGCAGAACATCTTTTTACTTGGAAGAGTCAAACAAACCAAGCTCTGTTGCTGACCCCCTTGCCCCTGTGCAGATGCTGTATGGGACAAAAAATTGGTAGGGCCATAGTCCCTGTGATCCACCCCATTCTGCTGCCTATGCCCTCCCTCCCCAGCACATTCTTCTTCTCTCCCAACCGGACCAACACTTTAAGTAACCAAACCCCTCCAAATGGACACTCAAGATCATACCATACCAGCAGTAAATCCAAGATCCTCAAATGCACTAGCCCTACCTATGATAAGTCAACAGTACACCTCCAGTTTGGGACAAGAGGATAAGCCAGACAGCTACAGATTCCTACACACTACCTACATGTTAACAAAATCCCTACTTTCAGTTACACATAGAAAACCCACACTATCACATGGTAAAAATAGACTACAAATTTTAAACAAATATGTAGATATAAAATTAAATGGAAACCCCCAGACTCTGTTAACAGTGGAACACTGAAGAAAGAAAAACAGAAAAGCATTTTCCTCCTGTACAGGAATAATACACATTTTCAAAAGTGACATTTTTCATTCTCTAAAAATTGAAAACTAAATATTTTGTACCTTTGTCTGATCGTTTTGTTTTTCCAGTTGTTTTGGTCCTGGTGTATCTTTAGCACTTCCTCTTATTTTTGCTTAAGTCCTTTTACAGGATCTCACAACCATTTTCTGTTTCTTCACTCCTTCCATTTTTTTCTCTACATCTCTGACACTGATTCTTCTGTTTCAGCTTTTTATGTTTTAGCTAGATTTATTCCGCCTTTCCCCCTCCAGCCCTGTGTCTCTGTACATCATATGCTTACGTCTCTGGTCCTCCCATTTCCCCCTGTATCTCTCATTCCCATTTCTATCCTCTGTAGTCATACCCTAATCAGCCTCATCTACCTCTGCCTCTCATCCCCTCACAATCCTGTTCCTTCCCTGCCACTCAGCCCCACTCCACCTACAGACACTTGCTTAAATCTTACCACCTTATCCCGGCTTCCATTCCCTTCTACACTTCCATTGTCTCTCACCTTCTTCCTGTCCCCTTCCTTTGTCTCCCATCTTCACAGCCCTCTGCCTCTATGTCCCCTTTCCCCAGCATCCATTGCCTGTCCTTTCCCCCATCCCTAGCATCCATTTTCCCATCTCTTCCCATACTCCCTTCCCCAGCATTTGCCCACCTTCCTCCTCCTCCAATATTCATTTACCTTGCCTTTCTTACTTGTCCCAGCATCCATCCCTCTGCTCTTCCATCTTCTGCAGCATATGCCCTCGCTTTGACCACGCCACACTGTCTGTGCTCCTTTCTCAGTCCCTAGCATCAATCCCCTTCCCCCACCAGCATCTCCCTCCTTCTCCCAGGACCAGAATCAGATCCCCTTCTCTCAATTCAATCTCCAGCCACTATGTCAGTCCTTTGCCCTTTTCCCAGCATCAGCCTCTTTCTCTCAATTCAACCAACAGCCAGCTCTCTTTTTCCAGTCCCCAGCTCCGGCATCAACCGCTAGCTCCCTTTTTCCAAGTCCCCTTTTCTCAATACCCAGCCCCAGCATTAGCCCTCAGTCTCCTCCTCCAAATCCCAAGGACCACTAATAGTCTCCACCTTCTCCCCAGCTCCTTTCTCCCAATGTTCTGCCCTCAGCCCCAGAATCCATCTCCAGTCATCACCCCTCAGCTCCCTCCTACCTGCCTCCCCCAATTGTTCTGCTGTTTGATCATCTTCCTTTGCTGCTCAGAAGGTACATCACTAGGACAGCCATAGAAGAAGAGTAGCACAGCTGGGGGGAAGAGTAGCACATCCCTGACAACTCCCGACTCTACCCCGACAAACTTCCCTGGTGGTCCAGTAGACCACACCACACCCCAATGCTTCCCCTCACACCTTCCGCCCCCCCCCAACAAAATTCCCTGGTGGTCCAGTGGACTGCATCCCCCTTGACGTCTCCCAACACCCCCGCACCTTTCAACCCCCCCGACAGAATTCCCTGGTGGTCCAGTGGACCGCACACAACCACACCCCAGCAACCAACCCTGGTGGTCTAGCAATCCCCCCTTTCTCCCCTGCCCGTTACCCTAACAAAAAATTGGGCAAGAGGGAAGGAGCAACAGTTCCTCCTTCCTGACTTGGCACTGCCGCTTTCAAAATGACAGCACCCATCCCCTGCCAACTTGCCCAATACATGCTGGGATGCACTGGGAGGGGCTAAACACCATATAAGGAGGGTTTTTAACCTTATATGGTGCTTGGGGAGAGCAGGGAGGTGACCGTCACCTTGCTTCCCCTTCACCTTACTTGCATAACATTCAAGAACTAACCAGCAATTTAACAACCACCATAGGAAACAAATAGCAGCTACAATATTTACTAGCTTCAGGATTATATTATATTGGGCTGTGGTTTAGGAAAATAGAGGGTAGGGTTGAATGGCCATTTTTCTCAATGGAGAAGGCTATTTAAAATATTTATAAATGATCTGGAAAACAGAACAGTGTGTGAGGTGAGTAAATTTGCAGATGAAGAGGTGAGTAAATTTGCAGATGACAAAAAACTATTCAAAGTTGTCAAAACACATGAGGATTGTGAAACATTGCAGGAAGACCTTAGGAAACTAGACCGGGCATCCAAATGTCAGATGAAATTCAATGTGGACAAATGCAAAGTGATGCACATTGGGAAGAATAATCTAAATCGTAGTTACCTGATGCTAGGGTCCACCTTAGGAGTCAGCACTCAAGGAAAAGATCTAGGTATCATTGTAGACAACTGCTGAAATCTTCTGCCCAGTGTGCAGCAGCAGCCAAAAAAGCAAACAGGATGCTAGGAATTATTAGGAAAGGGATGCAAAATAAAACCAAGATTATAACAACGCCTCTGTATTGCTCCATGGTACAACCTCACCTTGAGTACTGCATTAATTTCTGGTCACCGTATCTCAAACAAGATATAGTGGAATTAGAAAAGGTTCAAAGAAGAGTGACCAAAATGATAAAGGGGATGGAACTCCTCCCATATAACTTAGAGGTAACCAGGTACCTCTAAGTGCAGCCAAGGATGGAACAATCTCCTCCAGCCACGGGCTCCTGGTACAGTCAAGAAATAAATGTCCACCAGCAACTTCAATCTTGAGGACTTTATTCCATGCAGGTTTCTAGTAGACCTGATACACACACAGTTCCAACAGCAGCATTCACCTTCAAACTTAAGCACCCCCTTTAAGCAGTAGGCTATCAGCACATACCAGGATTCAATACAGGCTCACAGTCAGCTCCAGTCTGGGCTCTTTATCCAGTGCACAATAAACAGTAGTTCAATTCAAAATAGAAGCAGTTCATTCAATTCATCATCACAGTTAAATCACAAAGCAGCAGTATTCACCTTCTACTCTCTTTACCTTCAGGAGAGTTCAATACTTTAAGAACTCCTCATACCCAAGGGATTTCACCCTGCATCAGCTTCACTGGTAAATTCAACACTTTAGGGACCTCCCTTACCCAAGGATTTTCAGCCTGCAAATACTTTTGGGACTTCCTCACACCCAAGGGATTTCAGCCTGCTTCAGTACTTTAGGGACCTCTCTTACTCAAGGGTTTTCAGCCTGCAACTGCTTCTCTCCCCTGGGACTCCTTCCCACCTGCCTAATCAATCCCTGGCTTCTGCTCTCACAACCAATCATTCTCCTTCCATTAGCTTCCCTCACACCCATACCAGCTGAGTTAAGCATTAGACTAATGATGAGCTCCTGTACACAGGGTTTCCTATCTCTCTTTCCCCCTAGTGGCAGCCCATCTACACGTCCTGCCAACTTACACCCATGTCTTCCCCTATGGCAGCTAGGAGCCCAGTCCGGGTTTCTCATCTCACCCCCTGGCTCCTTGCCTGCAATGCCTTCTGGGACTTGTATTTCAAACTGACTGCCTTAACCCAACTATCCTGGATGTGACTTTATCACATACCCCCCCCCCCCCCACTTAAGAAATTGTGAGTCCCTCCTGCAATGCCCTCTGGGACTTGTATTTCAAACTGAGTGCCTTAACCCAACTATCCTGGATGTGACTTTATCACAATATGAGGAAAGGCTAAAGTGGTTAGGGCTCTTCAGCTTGGAAAAGAGATGGCTGAGAGGGGATATGATTGAGGTCTATAAAATCCTGAGTGGTGTAGAATCAGTAGAAGTGAATCAATTTTTCATTCTTTCAGAAAGTACAAAGATCAGGGGACACTCAATGAAATTGTATGGAAATACTTTTAAAACCAAATAAGAGGAAATATTTTTTTACTCAAAGAATACTTAAACTCTGGAACTTGCTGCCGGAGGATGTGGTAATAGTGGTTAGCATATCTGGGTTTAAAAAAAGGTTTGGATAAGTTCCTGGAGGAAACAGATGGACATGGGGGTAGCCACTGCTTGCCATGGGAATGTTAGCATTGAATGTTGCTACTAATTGGGTTTCTGCCATGTACTTCTGACCTGGATTGGTCACTGTTGGAAGCAGAATCCTGGCCTAGATGGACCACTGGTCTGACCTAGTATGGCTATTCTTGTGTACTTATTTTCTTAACCCCTTTGTTCATGACTGGCTACAACCAGTTGAAAGTAAATGTTCTCAGCACAGTAAGCTTTGTGCATCCAGCCCCTCAATCTCCATAAGGGAGTGATCTTATGGGAGCCTGGTCATGTACCACTTACTCCCTCACAGGGGCATATTCATATACTGGATTAAACAATCACTCTCTAATAACTTAGTTTGACTACAGCAATATAATAAGCTTCATCTGAATGTGCCAGTTTACAAGAGTACTTTCTGCTTTGTAATAATGTAGCAGAAGCTATTTTTTTCTGATCTTTCTCCATGGTACATAACAGCTTAACTGGGGATTCAGATTCATTTTTACCCACTTTAGCAAATGTCACCATTTAATCACAATGGAGCAAAGGTTAAGTTCCTTTGTGCTACTTCTGATTAAGCTCAAAAGCAATTTGGTATTTTCTCCAAAAAATATAGCCTAGCTTTTATCCTTCAAAATGTCATCCTCAGAGGTTTCTTTTTTTTTTTTTTCTTTTTGCAGACGTCTTGTCTTCATAAGAAACTACAGAGCCATAAACCTTCATTTGCCTCAACGTTCCGCAATTCCATATAACAACTTATAGAAGCACTATGGATTTGTCACAACAGCCAAAAGGTATCATTCCAGTTTTTGAAAAGCACATACAGCAAATGATAACATATCATATCTGCATTTCATCTTGTCCTTTGAATGCAACCTTCAAATTCTGTACTCTTTTTTAGGGACCCTTTTAACAAGCTATGGCAAAAGGGGGCTGGTGCTGGCATTGGCGCATATTTTACACGTGCGCTGAGGCCCTCTTTTACCGCAGCTGGTAAAAGGGAAGTCTTGCCTTCCTGCAGGAAATGGGCATGTGGTAATTGAAGCACTTGCCGCATGGCCATTTCAGGTGGAGCCTTTACCGCCACCCACTGAGGTGGCGGTAAGGGCTCCTGCGTTAATCCAGTGGTAACCAATTACCGCCGGGTACACTCTAGTGCTATAAAAATTTTGTAGCGCCAGAAATCATGGCGCTCTAGGGTTGGGAAGTACTGCCGAGCTGCTGCAGTAGCCTGGTGGTACTTCCTGTACAGCGACCATCTCTAAGGTTGACCTAAATTTCCAGATTTGGGCATCCCCGACTGTATTATCGAAACAAAAAATGGATGTCCATCTTGTTTCGATAATACTGGTTTCCCCGCCCCTTCACAGGATGTCCTGCGAGGACGTCCTCAGAAAAACTTGGGCATCCCTTTCAATTATGCTCCTCTATGTGTTGCAAACATGAAAAAAATGGAGGAAAAAGGCCTCATAAAATCGCCAGTGGTGCTTCCACATATAAACATAGTCACCACCAAGACTTGCAATCATCATTGGCTAAAAATTCTCCTTTTATACACAGTCACTTTATTCTATATATAACATCTTCCTTTATAGCCATTTTTCTTATGAATAAAAAGCAGTTTTATAGTACATCAAGCACAGTTCATATGATGAAAACTTCAATATCGACAGATAGCCATTTATATCGTGCAATATAACCAGACTACCTACTAAGTTCTGGCCATCTCCCACTGAATATTGCTGGACAGTCGGTGAAGTGCCATTTAACCAACCAGGAGCAATTCCTGGCCGGTTAAATGGTTTTAAAAATCAGCTGGTTGGTCTCTGATTTCACTTGCTTCTTTTATTATGTTATGTTAAAGCTCAATGCCCATTATTCGTATTCGGCCAAATAATATTTTTCATTATTCGTATTTGGCCAAACAATAATAGATGGCATTTAGTACAGCTCTACATTATATACTTTTTAATGATCTTCAGGTGGAAGATTCGATCAATTTAATTCATGCCTTTTTAGTAGTAGTGCACAAAGAGATACTTTCATGTATAGTAGGTATAGCGAAGATACTTACCTGTAGCAGGTATTCTCTGAGGACAGCAGGCTGATTGCTCTCACATGTGGGTCGACATCCGCGTCAGTCCAGGAAACAGCAAATTTTCACCAGCAAAATTAAAAAGTTTTGCCAGAGTCTTCTGGCGCATGTGCAGCATGCATGCGCGGACGACTTCCCGCCCGTCATGTGAGCGTGTCTCCTTAGTTTCATCAAAAAGCATAAACACAAATAAACAGCAACAACTCCAAAGGGGAGGTAGGCAGGTTTGTAAGAACAATCAGCCTGCTGTCCTCTGAGAATACCTGCTACAGGTAAGTATCTTTGCTTTCTCCGAGGACAAGCAGGCAGCTTATTCTCACATGTGGGGTATCCCTAGCAACCAGGCTCACTCAAAACAATGAACATTGTGTAAGCATCCTTTAAGTCCAGAGAGCATAGCCAATCGTTCTCCTGAATCCTGGGAAGAAGGGTGCCCAGGGAAACCATCCTGAACTTTTCTCAAACCAGAAATTTGTTCAGGCCCCTTAAGTCTAGGATGGGACACATCCCCCCTGTCTTTTTCTGCACAAGGAAGTACCTGGAATAGAATCCCAAGCCTTCTTCCCCTGGTGGAACGGGTTCGACCGCTTGAGCCTTTAGAAGGGCGGAAAGTTCCTCTGCAAGTACCTGTTTGTGCTGGGAGCTGTAAGAATGAGCTCCCAGTGGGCAATTTGGAAGTTTGGATTCCAGATTGAGAGTGTATCCTAACCGGATTATTTGAAGAACCCACCGGTCCGAGGTTATGAGAGGCCACCTTTGGTGAAAAAATATCAACCTCCCCTCGACTTGCAAGTTGTCCGGACACTTTTATTGAGGCTATGCTTAACTGGAGCCAGTCAAAAGCCCGTCCCTTGGTTTTGCTGGGGAGCAGTATGGGCCTCAGACACACACTGTTGACGAGAACGAGCGCACTGGGGCTGAGCCTGGGCAGGCTGCCGAGAAGCAGGATCGTGCCTACGCCTAGGATAGGAATAGGGAGCATTGCTCTTCCCTCCAAAATACCTCCTAGATAAGGAGGCAGTAGCAGAAGGCGCCCGGTGGGAGAGAGAATCCATAGCATTATTATTCTTCTTGATCTGATCAACAAGATCCTCTACTTTTTCACCAAAAAGGTTGTTCTAGCCTCTCTGCCTGGGGGCACCGAAGAATAGTCTCTAGAACTCCTGGCTCTCTTGAGGGTGGAGTCCACCACCATGGAATTGTGGGGTAACTGAGACCTCATCAATCCAGGTTCACCGTGGATCCGATACTGGGATTCAGCTTTCTTCGGGACCACAGGGGCCAGACAGAGGGGCCGACCAGTTTCGCATAAGGACTCCCTTCAGTACTTTATGCAGAGGAGCTGGCACAGCCTCTTTAGGTGGAGAAGAATAATCCAGGACCTCGAGCATCTCAGTCCTGGGCTCATCCTCAACCTCCACAGGGAAGGGAATAGCCGTATCCATTTCCCGGACAAAGGAGGAAAAAGACAGACTCTCCGGTGGAGATAGTCTCCTCTCTGGCGGAGGGAAAGGATCAGAGGGGATCCCAAAGGACTCAACAGAAGGAAAGTACCTGGGATCTTCCTCTGACTCCCACAAACGCTCCTGCTAAGTGTTGGATAAAACCTGTGTTAAGGAACTTCGACGCCGAGGAACAATGTCCTCGATGGCGATGTTGAGAGGCCGACACCCGGTCCGACTGCGGCGAAGCTCCCTCCACCGACGTCGAAGGAGAGTCGACCTGGGTGGCAGCTGACGCCAATGCTGCAGGTGGCACCGTGGTCGGGGACCTCACCGCAGGAAAAGGGCCAGACACCGCTGCAGCAGACGGTACATAAGGCGCAAGCACCTCCGACACCGAAGCTGACTGTCGTAGCAGTCCCTCCAGAAGTTCTGGAAACAAGGCCCAGATGCGGTCATCGAGAGCCACCATCAGAGAAGGCTGCAGAGTCTGTGGAACACGCAGTGTCAGAATATGTGGAGGTTTGGGAGCAGGTACCGGGCTGCTAGGAGACCGACACATCGGCACCTCCTGTATTGAGGGGGAGCGATCCTCTCGGCGCCAACGCTTCTCGGGTGCTGACTCTCTCGATGCCCCGGAGCTCCCAGTATGTGTCGAAGGAGAACGATGATGGTGCTTCTTCGCCTTCGCTTGACGCCCGTCATCGAGACTCCTCGGTACCAATGAGGAGGACGTGGAATCCTCACGTCTCCTCGGGGCCGGGTCCGACGAAGGTCGGTCCCAGGGGACAAGCATAACAGGAGGCCTCAAGGCAGGTGGAGACCCACTTGATGCCTCACTGCTCCCAGCACGAGTTGGTCTCTTAGCAGCCATTACCTTTCTTCCAGACTTCGATGCTCCTTTCAATGTCGATGGTGACGCCGCTGACCTCGGTACCAATGTCAATGTTGAAGGACCGGACCAAGCCCCAAAAAGCTTTTCTCGTTGGGCTTCTCGAGATGCTTGGGCCCGTTTCTTCATACAAAGACACAAACTACAAGCGGCTGGGCTATGGTCGGGCCCAAGGCACTGGATACACCAGGCATGGGTATCGGTACCTGAGATGGACCGGTTGCACCGAGTAGAACGTTTGAAGACGCTGGGTGTCTTCGATGACATGGAAGGAAAAACGGCTTTGGCGAAATCAAACGACGCGATTGTGCCAAAAAAGAGAAGGGCACAAAAAAGGGAGAAAGGTCGGCCGCGTCGAAAAGAAAGTAAACTTAAAATAGAGAAAAAAATACTAAAAGTAACTATGAGAATACATTTTTTTTTTTAAAGAAAATGACTAAAATAATAAAAGAAATAGTCGTCAGAACAGAAAAAATCCTGTCACCTCGTCACGGACAAAAAAGAACTGAAGAGGCACACTCACGTGACGGGCGGGAAGTTGTGCGCGCTGCACACGCGCCAGAAGACTCTGGCAAAACTTTTTAATTTTGCTGGTGAAAATTTGCCGTTTCCTGGGCCGACGCGGACGTCGACCCACATGTGAGAACAAGCAGCCTGCTTGTCCTCGGAGAATTTCCTATCCTTGGAGGGCCTACATTCTAAGTTTATACCTTAGGCAGTGGATGGTTAAAGACCTTGCCCAAGATTTGAACACTGGGTTTCCTGGTTCTCAGGCTGCTGCTCTAACCTTTTGGCTATTCCTCCACTCCATCTTTTACAAGAAAATAGATGGCTATGCTGAGCCAGTTGTCCTTTTTCTCAGCCTTCCTCTTTGTTTTACCCATGTTTCTAGATATATTTTAATATCAATGTTCCATACTGCTCTATGCTTTATTTTAAATTATTTGTACTGCTTATCACAACATTTTAAGGGAGGAAAAGGTTAAACATCAGACAATAGGAATTACACATACAAACATTAATTTATTAACATCACTGAGACATCAAACTAAAACTATCAATTTTATACTATTGTTATGCTGTTAATAAAATTGTAAGTTTAATGTTAAACTGTACCTACTGTACACCGCCTTAGGTGAATCTCTTCATAAAGGTGGCTAATAAATCAAAATAAATAAATACATATATAAAACTATCTATTCCTACTACAGAAACTGAATAAGAAAGGTTTAATCTCTCTTTGAAACTTCAACAAGTCTGTCTGAAGCCAAAGCTATACAGAGAATGTATTCCATAACTAGGGGACCAGTATCTTGATATACTATGTGAAGGTTTTCTGCATCATTTTCAGAGTTGGAATACAGAAAGCTTGCTGTGATGATTGCAAGGATCGAATAGGGGCATAGAGATGAATGAATACATAGATGCAATGCCAATATGCTTTATAAAGTAACACCCACAATATAAATTGAATAACAGCACTGCCTTGAAACACATATATCCAAGTAAGCATATGGGCTGCAGCAATGGCACAGATTGTAGAGCCCAAATAGAAGTTGCTTGCAAACCAAAATAAAAATGCATTACAGTAATCAATGGTTGTCAAGTGTAATGATCAATTGATCAATCATACATCGATGTTCAGTTGCAAAGTCATAATGTAATCTGCACAAATCCTATTAGAATGAAACTGTTCCTGCAATAGGGTACAAAATGGAAGCAGAAAGATATTAAATAACATGGTTCTTATACAGAATGTTTTGCCCTCTATCATACCCTCTGGGACCAATGTAACCCTACATGATCAGCAAATCTTATTTTCTTTGATCAGGTTTTTTATTATGATTCTACATTTGATGGGACTTATACAGGGATACCAGACTTATGTGTTCATTATGTAATCATAACACTACAGTTACATGATAAAGTTAATGGCTGCCCAGTCAACTTGATCACTTCTAAAATTCAATTTTCTAATCAGATGTGCATGCATTTGAAACCTGGTATGATAGAAGAATTCTGAAAATTATCTGGAATGACAAACTCAACTGCAAGGATGCATGAGATAATATGTACTGTAAGAAATAAAGAATTATGATATCAGATCAGGTCCATCTAGTCTACTTAATTTTATTCATGGTGAAATATGAAAAGCTTGTTTGTGTTTAGCTTTCCTCTCGCATTGCAACTAGGTTTTTTTTTTTTTAATATATTTTTCCATGCTTTCTTGAATTATTTTTTTGTTTTTATCATCCTTTCTATGAAGAAATATTTCCTGATGTTGCTCCTGAATTTATCTTTTCGGTGTACTGAACTGTGGCCTTTTACACTTTCTTTGCATTATATATATCCTTGATGTATTTGAATGCTTCTACCACATCCCCCTGTCTTTTAAATTGAGCCTACAAGAATCACTCTATACTCCAATCTTGCTACCAAAGGATTCATCATCATACACCATACATCGTAACCCCCAATATTAAAAGCATACATCACATCTCCCTCATCTACATTACAAGAATTTATTCTGCCTGACTCGTGTGAGCTTTAGAAACTGCTGCTGACATTTTTATGCTGATTCAGTTATTGACTGCATTGACACTAGTGATATTTGCTGCTGCAGAATGACTTGCACATGTGATTATCATGTTTTTTGTTTTCGTGGTAATATATGTGACACTGGGAAATGTTTAACTTCCCTTGCATCACGACAAGTCCTGGTTCCATGTGGTGGTTTAATTCTTCCCATATATTTCTGAGGTGAAAGTCCCTTTGAAGAAATCACAGAGTGATGAAACGGCTGCAAGTAGCAAGGAGGTGCACAGAGCAGTCGGCAAGCTGTTGGCTCCGCCGGTTCCCTGATGTTGCTTCCTGTTCCGGAGCAGGGGACCAGTGGGACAGCCATAACTTTTATAGCTTTGTTATTTGGAACCCACTTTTAGTATCTTTTCGTTCAATGCATCACTTATTTTATTTTTTTTAAGGAGTACAAATTTCTAAACTCAATGCTAATGGCTGAAAGCTCTGCAATAAAGTGAAAATAAGCGTTATGGTCCTTCAAGCCTCCTTTGCAGTCAGCAACTATAAGTCGTAATTTACATGAAACTGCAGCATGAGGTCTGGATTATAAAACCACTATTTATACACACATACTCCATCATGGGTCTACAAAAGCACTGATAGATGTTATTAAAATCTGGCCTATTCTGTCTTTCATTCATGTACTTTGACAGCAGCAAGGTTACTGCAGTAAGCAGATGTGGAAACGTCATAGGCTCTAGTGCGTACTGCCAACCTTTCACCACCTTGTTTTCATAGCAGCCAGGCCTACAATTGACCTACTTTGAGAGTGAGCCAATATAAGGAAGTGGAGGAGCTTGTATGCCTAACCCAGTTCTCTCCAATAGGGCTGTAAGGAGTATAACCCCTGTCAAAGGCTTGATGCCAACATCATGGATTCTTGATATCAAAGACATTCACTGCCTTTCATCAGTCAAGGATAAAGACTGTGACCCTGATCCAGAAACAGTTGGTGCAATGACTCAACTAACATGCAGGCCTGGATGTTTCAAGATAACCTTAAGGATGGTGAATTCCAATTCCACCTTATTTCGGGATAACTGATGTAGCAGGGTCCACCACAATTACCTTGTTACTTTTAACAACTGTCTTTTGCATTGAGTGTCACATGTATGATTACTTCCCAGTTGGTGAGATGTCATATGTGTGTGCCTGATGCAAAGAGCTCCTAGCTCTCAGAGAACGTGTACGTTCTCTTCAGGCTAGAGCAGCAGACTTAGTGGAGCTGAGGGAGACAGAGAGGTACATAGAGGAGACCTACAGGGATGTTGTAGAGAAGTTCCACCTCCAGTCTGATAGCCCTCGTGCTACCTTAGAGGAGGGAGGTCTCCTAGAAGGAGAGCATTATGAAGTAGGAAGTACTCCTGTAGCCAGGACCTGCCCACCGGGGGATCACTATCCTCTCACACCGAGGATATGTCTCCAAGTGCTGACCAGGAGGGAAAGGTTAGGACAGCTGTTGTAGTTGGTGATTCGATCATTAGGCATATAGATAGCTGGGTGGCACGTGGACGTGAGGATCGCCTGGTGCGAAGGTGGCGGACTTCACGCGTCACCTAGATAGGATTTTAGATAGTGCTGGGGAGGAGCCGGCTGTCTTGGTACATCTGGGTACCAATGACATAGGAAAATGTGGGAGAGAGGTTCTGGAAGCCAAATTTAGGCTCTTAGGTAGAAAGCTCAAATCCAGATCCTCTAGGGTAGCATTTTCTGAAATGCTACCCGTTCCATGCACAGGGACCAAGAGACAGGCAGAGCTCCGGAGTCCCAATGCGTGGATGAAACGACGGTGCAGGGAGGAGGGTTTTAGATTTGTTAGGAACTGGGAAACATTCTGGGGAAGGGGGAGCCTATTCTGAAAGGATGGGCTCCACCTTAACCAGGGTTGGACCAGGCTGCTGGCATTGGCATTTAAAAAGAAGACAGAGCAGCTTTTAAACTAGAAATGGGGGGGAAGGCCGACAGTTGCTCAAAAGCGCATGGTTCGGGATAAGGTATCTTTCAAAGATATCACCAAATCAGGGAAGATAGGGTATCCTGATAGTGAGGTTGCAAAAGAGACCATAGAAGATCAGGTGTCCTTAAATAAAAATAAAAATCAGACAAAAGATTGCAAATTAATACTGTCAAGTACTAAGCATGATGTAAATATAAACAACAAACATGCTTTGAAATATCTATATGCAAATGCCAGGAGTCTAAGAAATAAGATGGGACAGTTAGAATATATTGCACTAAATGAAAAATTAGATATAATAGGCATCTCTGAGACCTGGTGGAAGGAGGATAACCAGTGGGACACCGTCATACCAGGGTACAAATTATATCATAGTGATAGGGTGGATCGAATTGGTGGAGGGGTAGTATTGTATATTAATGAGAACCTTGAAACAAATAGATTGAAAATTCTGCAGGAAACAAAACACTTCTTGGAATCACTGTGGATTGAAATTCCATGTGTAAACGGGAAAAGGATAGTGATAGCAGTGCACTACCATCCGCTTGGCCAGGATGAACAGATGGATGCAGAAATGTTAAAGGAAATTAGGGATGCAAACTGGGCAACACGATAATAATGGGTGATTTCAATTATCCCGATATTGACTGGATAAATGTAACATCGGGACACGCTAGGTAGGTAAAATTCCTTGATGAAATCAAGGACAGCTTTATGGAGCAGCTGGTACAGAAGCAGACAAGAGAAGGAAAAATTCTAGACCTAGTTCTTAGTGGAGCGCATGATGATAACAGTGATAATATGATCGGATTTGATATTAGCTTTGAAGCATACATAGGAAATCAAATACGTTTAACTTTTAAAAATGAGACTATGATAAAATGAGAATGGTGAAAAAAACTTAGAGGAGAGGCTGAGAGGGTCAAAACTTACATCAGGCAGGGATGCTGTTGAAAAACACCATCCTGGAAGCCCAGGCCAAATATATTCTGCGTATTAAAAAAGGAGTATGGAAGACCAAACGACAGCCGGTGTGGTTAAAAAGTGAGGTGAAGGAAGCTATTAGAGCTAAAAGAAAATCCTTCAGAAAATGGAAGAAACCGACTGAAAATAATAAGAAATAGCATAAGGAATGTCAAGTCAAATGCAAAGCGCTGATAAGGAAGGCTAAGAGAGACTTCAAAAAAAATTGTGTTGGAGGCAAAAACACATAGTAAAATATTTTTTAGGTATATCAAAAGCAGGAAGCAGGCAGAAGAATCGGTTGGACCGCTAGATGACCAAGGAGTAAAAGGGGTGATCAGGGAAGACAAAGCCATAGCAGAGAGATTAAATGAATTCTTTGCTTCGGTCTTTACCGAGGAAGATTTGGGTGGGATACTGGTGCAAGAAATGGTATTCAAAGCTGACGAGTTGGAGAAACTTAGTGAATTCTCTATAAACCTGGAGGATGCAATGGGGCAGTTCTACAAACTGAAGAGTAGCAAATCTCCTGGACTGGATGGTATTCATCCCAGAGTACTGAGAGAACTGAAAAATGAGCTTGTGGAGCTATTGTTAGTAATATATAATTTATGCTTAAAATCAAGCGTGGTACCGGAAGATTGGAGGGTGGCCAATGTAACGCCAATTTTTTAAAAAGGTTCCAGAGGAGATCTGGGAAATTATAGACCAGTGAGTCTGACGTTGGTGCCGGGCAAAATGGTAGAGACTATTATTAAGAACAAAATTACAGAGCATATTCAAAAGCATGGATTAATGAGACAAAGTCAACATGGATTTAGTGAAGGGAAATCTTGCCTCACCAATCTACTACATTTCTTTGAAGGGGTGAACAAACATGTGGATAAAGGTGAGCCGGTTGATATTTATGCATATTTTCAAAGCACTTAGCTTTCCATAGAAACCCATGGAACTTTGGAAGGCTAAGTGCTTTGAAAATGAGCCCCATTGTGTATCTGGATTTTCAGAAGGTGTTTGACAAAGTACCTCATGAAAGACTCCAGAAGAAGTTGGAGAGTCATGGGCTAGAAGGTAGTGTTTTATTGTGGATTAAAAACTGGTTTAAGTGATAGATGTTGTTAATCTACCTTAAATACTTGATTTCCTGAGTATTGTGAATTGCCTCCAAATGTTGGACTAAAGATGAGTAATAGTTCATTCCTTAAGAGAAGATAAAGTTTAATTATTTTTCCTTTATGATGTATTTGTTTTTGACTTAAAATCATCTTTTCGATGTTGTAATATATTTGAAAAATTTAATAAACAAATTGAAAAAAAAAAAGATAGAAAACAGAGAGTAGGGTTAAATGGTCAATATTCTCAATGGAGAAGGGTAGTTAGTGAGGTTCCCCAGGGGTCTGCGCTCAGTCCGCTGCTTTTTAGCATATATATAAATGACCTAGAGATGGGAGTAACTAGTGAGGTAATTAAATTTGCTGATGACACAAAGTTATTCAAAGTCGTTAAATCGTGGAAGGATTGTGAAAAATTACAAGAGGACCTTATGAGACTGAGCGTCTAAATGGCAGATGATATTTAATGTGAGCAAGTGTAAAGTGATGCATGTGGGAACGAAGAACCGGAATTATAGCTATGTCATGCAAGATTCCATGTTAGGAATCATGGACCAAGAAAGTGATCTAGGTGTCGTCATTGATGATACGTTGAAACCTTCTGCTCAGTGTGCTGCTGCGGCTAAGAAAGCAAATAGAATGTTAGACCTATTATTAGGAAAGGAATGGAAAACAAAAATGAGGATGTTATAATGCCTTTGTATCGCTCCATGGTGCGACTGCAACTCAAATACTGTGTTCAATTTTGGTCACCACATCTCAAAAAAGATATAGTGCAATTAGAAAAGGTGCAGAGAAGGGTGACGAAAATGGTAAAGGGGATGGGACGACTTCCCTATGAGGAAAGGCTAAAGCGGCTAGGGCTCTTCAGCTTGGAGAAAAGGCGGTTGAGGGGAGATATGATAGAGGTCTATAAAATAATGAATGGAGTTGAACGGGTAGATGTGAAGCGTCTGTTTTTGCTTTCCAAAAATACTAGGACTATGGGGCATGCGATGAAGCTACAATGTAGTAAATTTAAAACGAATCGGAGAAAATTTTTCTTCACTCAACGTGTAATTAAACTCTGGAATTCGTTGCCAGACAATGTGGTAAAGGCGGTTAGCTTAGCGGAGTTTTAAAAATGTTTGGATGGCTTCCTAAAGACCATTATTAAATGGACTTGGGGAAAAACCACTATTTCTGGGATAAGCAGTATAAAATGTTTAGTACTTTTTTGGGATCTTGCCAGGTATTTGTGACCTGGATTGGCCACTGTTGGAAACAGGATGCTGGGCTTGATGGACCTTTGGTCTTTCCCAGTATGGCAATACCTATGTACTTATGTACCCTCTAGTCATTATCCACCATATTATCATGACTTGGACTTGATTGATAACAAAATGGTATTATAGGCCAGTTGGTTTCATCCATAGCTGCCGAGAGGGGGGGCAGGGGGGACAAAATTCCCCCCGGTGGTGCAGTCCCACCCGCCCTGCGTCTGCCACCGGGCCGGGCCCCCTGCATTAAAATCACAGCGCCGCTCACCTCTGTGTGAAAGCGCTGCAGGCAGCAGATCGCCTCCCTTCAGGCCTCCTTCCCTCCTTGTGTCCCGCCCTCGTCTGACGGAACTTCCGTGAGGGCGGAACACAAGGAGGGAAGGAGGGCCGAAGGGAGGTGGATCTGCTGCCCTACTGCCTGCAGCACTTTCACACGGAAGTGAGAGGCGCTGTGATTTCAATGCAGAGGGCCCAGCCCGGTGGCGGACAGAGGGAGGCGAGTGGAGGGGGTAGCGGCGGTGACCTCGGGGGGGGGGGGGGGGGGGGGATCAGGGGGGGGCAGGGCCCGGGGGCGGCCTTGCCCCGGCCTCTCGGCGGCCCTGGTTTCATCTCGTGACCAGGCCTGTCCTCGTCTTACCACTATCAAAAGAGGAAAAGACTCCACTGTCATAAGTCATATGTTTTAAGTTCTGTGATCACATTTGCAGCTGGGAGTTGTGTTTTACCAGAAATTGAAGTGTATGTTAAATAAAGGGCACCGTGTTTGCTTTCATAAGGCCTATTTATTTGTACTAGGAATGATAGAAATTAGTGTTGGGTTTCATAGGAACTGTTTCTCTTTACTGCTGTTTGCTATTTATCTTTAACCTGTAGACTTACTGCTGTCTTCTACATATCTGTTTGTACACGTTTTGTGTCAACTGTTTTTCTCTCACAGGGCCATATTCAGACCTGTACAGTTATACTGAGAGGGGACCTCCACCTGGGGGTCTGCTGCAGATGCATCTGCTTGAAGACGGTCCTGAATTAATACATTTGAACTCTTCTGTTTAGTAGCCAAGAACCGTACATGTACAGGGTATCAATCTGTCGGAACTGTAGCTTCCCCTAGTTTTGCCTGTCTTCCTCCATCCTAAAATATGACTTGCAGAAGCTTTCTTTAAATACCTCTCGCATTCATGGCCAACCACTTGTCTAACAATTTTTCTTTCAAAAACATCAGCAAGATATTTGATGAATTTCAGCTATCATTCAAGTAATTTAACACTATTCTGACTTATTTTGTGGTAAATGTTGTGTTATGCATGTCAGAATCTTTTTGTTCAGTTTTCTATGCTAAGCAAGCAGAACTGTATTTCAGCTTAATCGTGTGGAAACGGTTCCTCTCTCTGTATTCAAAACTGAACAGCTAAGGTTTTTAAGTATAGCATCTTTCCTCATTTGATTCCAAGATTTCTTTGCATGGGTGAGGAGTTATAGCCTAGTAGTTAAAGTACTCAATAACAAATCAGGAAACACCCTGGGGCAGAAACCCAACTTCCTAGAAATTGGGAAGGCATATGGAAATAAAGTACTACTACTTCTACCATTTACAAGCTTTAAGGCAGCAACCATGGCCAGAGAATTTGAAGCTAGTATACCCACCTTAGATATGATTGCATGTTTGTGCAAAAATACAATGCATGTAATATTGGAATTCTAAAAGAAATTATTTAATTCACATGCAACTGTAAGATACTTTTTATGGATACTAGTGAATTTATTTTTAAAATGTAAATTAATGAGTAATTTTGGAAAGGCCCTTGACCTGTTGCGTGTGTAAATCTAGAAACACAGAAACAGCGAAAATGACAGCAGATAAAGACCATACAGCCTATCTAGTCTACCCATCCATACCAAGTGATAAGCTCTATAATCCTTTCTTCTCCCTTAGAGATCCCTCGGTGAGTGTCCCATGCTTTCTTGACTTCAGATACAGTTCCTGTCTCTACCAACTCTGCTGGGAGGCTGCCCCATGCATTCCCCACACTTTCCCTTTCCAGTTACTTTGGTCTTGTGCAACATGGTGGAGAGGAGTAGTCTAGTGACCAAAGCAGGAGCAGCAGACTAAGAACTAGGGAAGCCAGGGTTCAAATTGCACTTCTCCAACTGATGTTCATTGTAACCTTCAGCAAGTCGCTTCACTTTCCATTATCTCAGGTACAAATTTAGGAGCCTGTTTGCTAGAGGTTTTCTTCCATTTTGTCTGGAGGAAAAACGCTTAGTAAATAGACTAAGCCAGGGGTTTCCAAACCTGTCCTGGGAGAACCCTAGCCTACCAGGTTTTCAGGATATCCACAATGAACATGCATCAGATGAATTTGCATACCAAGGAGGCAGTGTATGCAGATCACTCATGAATATTCATTGTGGATATCTTGAAAACATGACTGGCTGGGGTTCCCACAGGACAGGTTTGGGGGAAGGGAAATAACTACTGTACTTGAATATATCTTACTTGGAACTTCAGTTTGGAAAGGCAAATAAATCCAAAATGCTTAGATTTTCAGAATGCTTAAAATGCAGTGAGCACTAATCTGTAAACTACCTATTCCAAAATCACATTAGGCAATTTTTTAAAACATTGTGAGCCTGATATTCACTGCTCCTTAACTAGATAGGACAGGCCCCTAATTATTTAAGTAACATTAACCAGATCATACCAGGTTTTTAGTGGCATGTTAAGTGGATAGTACCACTGAAAATCCAGGCAGACCACCTCGGCCTGATATTCACTGCTCCTTAACTAGATAGGACAGGCCCCTAATTATTTAAGTAACATTAACCAGATCATACCAGGTTTTTAGTGGCATGTTAAGTGGATAGTACCACTGAAAATCCAGGCAGACCACCTCGGCACTATCTGATGGTCCAGGGGATGAGTCAGACTAGAGCCAGAAGTTACCCAGGTGCTCAGAGGATTTCTAATTAGTAAATGAATGGTATAGAAAGCAAAACCGGGGGAATCCAAGATGGCCACACGCATCTAGGAGTGCTGCGGATCCTCATTTACCTGTAAGCATAATGCCGAAAAGAAGAGGCAAGGCAGCGGTTCGGGCTCTCCCAACGACTGCCTCTTTTCCTGCATGTCCTATGGATCGATATACGAGGACACCAGGGCAGAGTAGTCAGGAGCAGATCCCTAGAAGACGTCAGTACAGTGGAGGATTTCTCGGCGTCTCCGGGACTGGATACAACGCTGAGCCCCGACGTCAGAGTCCCTCCCCCACAGCCTATGCGAGCAACTCTCCCACTGAGGGAACGAGTGCACAGACGCCGGGAGGTGGAACTGGAGCAATCTTGCGAGAAGCCCAGGGAGAACAGACTCATTGGGAGTTAAGGGGATATTCTTTATCCCCAGAAGATAGCAGCTCGGTGACAGAAGGCGTGGGTCAAGAAGCCACAGGTAAAGAAATGAAAACAGAACAATTTAATATTTCTTTGATACTGCAGAAACCATCAGCAGTAACCCTGGATTCTTTGTGGGACCTGGTAGCTCAAATGGTTCAATAACAAATGAAGCAAACTAACAAATTATTTCAAAAAGTTAAGATTGAAAAAACTCTTGATAAAAATGAATCTGAAATAAAACTTTGTTCTGAAAAGATTGATACGATAGAAGAAAAGGTTTTGAATATGGGAAAAGTTCAAACTGTTATTATGAATGATATTTCTAACTTGAGGAACAAAATGGAAATCTATGACAATTATGTGAGAAGATACAATTTAAGATTCATAAATTTTCCTAAAGTTAAAATGATAAGTCCGTTGGAAATGATAAAAAGATATTTTAAAGAAATTTTGGAGATTCCTGAATAAAATTTGCCACCTTTATCTCAGGTCTATTATGTACCCCAAAAAATACAAGAACCAGTATTGCAACAACAAACTTCTTTGGACATTACAAATCTTCTATAGACATCAGATACTGAACAAGCCACCGCGGCAACGTTAGTAGCCACGACGGCTTTATTCCCAGGCAAGCAATGGCTGTTTAAAATGTTTTTTAAACATAAGGACAAATTATTTTTGGGCCTAAAGATACTTCTGTTTCCAAACGTTTCAATGGAAACACAAAAGAAATGCAAACAATTTTTGATATCGAAACCTTAAGTATTGTGACTAGGTGCATCATTTTACCTTTGGTTTCCTTGCAAATGCATAATATCTTATAAAGACGATAGATATGTTTTCATGAATCCATCTTATTTAACAGCATTTGTGGCTTCTAAGAAAGTTGAAGGAACAAAATAATAATATACCTTGCTAAATATCCTTAAACTAATTTTCCTCTAAATCCTCTTGTTTAATGGATATCTCCCCAATGATAATGTGGACTTGAGTGTTTTGATATGTCTTGTATGTGTTTTCCTTTCCTTCACTTTAATAATCTTTAAGTAACACTTTACGAATCAAGTGTAACTCCTTGAAATAATTGTATATGTAAAAATTTAAATAAAAAAAAGAAAGCAAAACCAAATGGTTGTTATGTGTGATTGTATGTTGAGTGGCGCTTTAGATGGCGACTCCGGTGGTGAAGCTCTAAAGCCGGTGCTGGGCGAGCTTGTATGGACTCGGTCCCATATATGTCAATCTGGTTTAGGATGGACTGGAGAGGGCTTCAACAGAAACTCCAGTAATTTGGAACATGAGGATAGTGCCGGGCAGACTTTTACGGTCTGGGTCCCAAATATTACAAAACGGATTTGGATAGCTTAGAGTGGGTTCAACGGTAACTTCGGCAATTGGAACATAAGGACAGGGCCGCGTAGACTTCTATGGTCTATGTCCCAGAAATGCCAAAGAGAGACAATGATCAAGTATTTTATATCACATTCATTGCTGGTTAAAACATGACTTTATAATGAGTGTGACTACTGGACAGACTGGATGGACAGCAACTATCTGGGTAATTTAGAACAGGCTCTGTTTTATATTACTAGTCTTTTTATCACCTCCCCAAATTAGTACTCACCCGCAATTTAGAGCCACCCGCAATTTAGAGAGAGAAAACACTAGGAAGGCCATGCGTATGAGAAAAGCAATTCTTTCATTACTTACCAAGAGAAAGTTACAATTACAAATGCTAGTTTCTCATGTGGAGAGCAGGGGATACAAACGTGATCTGCCATTGCCTCTCCAACGTAATGCTCTGGTTCAATTGTTTATATACCTTTTGTGTTAAGCAATGCTTCACATTACTTCAGCACTTATCTTCCGCAGAGATCATTCTGTTCTCTGTTCTCACCATCTATTTTCCCTTAAGTTGCTAAATCACATTCTTCTGTCCATCCATAATTGCACCTTTCCCATGCCAGCTTGCCCATAAGGGTATCATAATAGATCATAAATTCCTGAGTTTTTTTTTTTTGTTGTTACATTTGTACCCCGCGCTTTCCCACTCATGGCAGGCTCAATGTGGCTTACATGGGGCAATGAAGGGTTAAGTGACTTGCCCAGAGTCACAAGGAGCTGCCTGTGCCTGTGTCTACCCTCCAAAAGACTATTACGAAATACCAAGTAATCAAGCTGACCCTTGAGTGCCATTGACAGTGAGTTCCACCACTTAGCATCCTGGTATCGAAAGTCAGCAGAGTAAACTTACTTATAACACGCTCTCTTGCAATCTGGAAGGTGAAGTGTAAGGAGGTCCCTAGAGCCAGAGGTTATATTGCATAGGGGAACAGTTATTAAGGTTATAGTTATTTGGTAAAGATTGTACATGTTTTAGTTACCAGTAGATTGGACTACTGCAATTCATTGTTTCAAGGACTTATTAAGGTCTGTGTGGTAACGTGAGCAAGGGTGGGCCTGGGTCCTTGATAAATACAGCCACACAGAGGTTTGAGTGCAAAAGAAAATAATTTATCCTCATGTAGAGGAATAGCTGACCTGTTCCCTTTATGTGTCTCTTTTCTCCTGATCTGTGAAGTCACGCCTTACATTCATAAATTCTCTCCTGTGGCCTGCTTCTTTATGTCCACAGTATGCACTTGTCTACCCCTCCAACACAGGCTCATGTTCTTTAATAAATTACAGGCTTCTCAATTTCTGATACAATCCAGAGTCGCACCGGCTTGTTAGCCTCTGCCCTTTTTGACCTGTGCTGATGATTCTACATCTCCCCCCTTGAAGGCCTTGAAAAGGGCTTCACTGCTTTGAACCCTTGCTGCAATTCTATCCATTCCGGAGGGAAGCAATAGGCTCTTTTTCAAATGTATATTAGGGTTAAAGGGACCGTAGATGTGAGTCACAGTTCATGTCAACCCCTTTTTACAGGTATCGGGTTATAGGTGACAAAAGAATGTGGTTATAGTGAGATGTAAGTTACCTCTCTTTAACCTTCGCCGGGCCTTATGTTACTTACAATACCTTACCATCTAAATGATCCTAGAGGAAGATAATAATGCAAAACTAAGAGTATCACAAAGAAATTAAACATTATCTTCAACATTTCAATTTCTGCGCTAATGCGTAGTCTTTCATACAGTACATATGCATGATCTATAGGTTCTCTTTTACTTAAAGCAGTTTCAATTAGCTGTTGCACTAAGCTTCTAATACAGGGTGTTATACAGCAACTAAGAAGTACAAATACAGCAATAATGATTATCAATGTGGTGAAACCAGATAATATGAAGGTTTTCCATAGCATGGTGAACATTGTATAAGCAATTAACATTAGCAGTGCATAAAACAGCTTGTGATGTAAGGAGATATTTCAGCAAGAAAAATAGAATCTTTGGAAAAGTCCATAATATGTGGTTTTAAAATGTAAGCAGTTAGAAATCAGGTAATTCAAAGTCACTTAAAATTTTGTTGATCTGATAAGTAGACAATCTTGGCATCACAGAAATTTATAAGTCAGTGTAGGTTCTGGTCCTAAAAAAAAAAAATGACATAGCTAGACCAGTGGAATATAAAGATATATTTTCTTATTAATTATTTTAATGCACTCCACCGAGATTTCTGATCAGCTGCAGAGATACAGAATCTCAATGGAGCATTTAAACAGTACTATTGTACATTTTTTTCCTTCCTTCTGGAGTAGCTAACTCATATTAAATTTTAATCATCTCTGTCTTGCCTTTTCCAGGAAAATGCCAGACAGAAGGGGGGATGGTAGCAAATGTATTAGTTACAGCTAAAGTGTAATGTTTTCACATTCCGTACAGAATTACGGTCTCTTTTTCTTTAAGAATACACTTTTCCTTAAAGATAACTTCTATTTTGAAGATTTTTTTGACCCATCTTGATTATGTGACTCTTTGTAAAGGTCAGTTAAGGATATAGCTTTTTGTCTGCCTCATCAGGACTTTTCTTAAAGCTGATTTTTCTTAGATTGGTTTCAAATCTTAACATTCACTTTTGGATTTTGATTTACAAGGATACATTTTACATTAACTGTGAGATTTACTGTAAGGTTCCTGCCTGTATCTTTCTGTTATTTCTACATCTGTCCTAAATTAACCAGGGAGCTATCCGGGTACCGCTGTTGAATATCGGCTGTAGAGGGGTAACTCCCAGCAACCTCCTTGTGCCTGGATGCTCAGTGCTGGTACCCAGATAGGGCCAGACACTGAATATCCAGGCACAATTCAGCCAGCCAAAGCTTAACAAAACACACTGATCGCCACAAGCTAAGTATTACCCCAGTGGGATGATTTTTTTTTTTTTAGCCTTTCCCCATTTTTCTCATTTTGGCAGTTTCTGCAACCCCTTTTCTCCTCCACCAGGCACGCCTGGGTGACTCAGAGAGATAATACTTGCCCAAGGAATGGATCCTTTGAGATACCCACTCCTTGTGACCTTGGGCCAGTCATGTTACCCTCCTTTACCTCATGAACTAACTCAGGACTAGACTTCAGTCTAAATGTACTAAAGTGTGCTACTGTTAATGCCTATTATTTATAAACAGGTCCCATGGGCGTGCTATAAACAATGCATGCTGACATGGTAGTGTGCTTCAGAAAATTTAGGGTTGCAACCTGGAACTATCGCTGGCTCAACACAGCCACTAGCAGTAGGTCTGCCCTCAGCACATGGCATTTCCGGCACTGCTGGAATTTCTGAAAAATTAATACTGCAGGTGGTTTCTGCCGGGTTAGCGCGGGAGCCCTTACCTCCACCTCAATGGGTGGGGTAAGTGGTCCCCCCGAATGGCCATGCGGCAAGTGCGAACTTACTGCACAGTCATTTCTTTTTTTGGCATTTTTATCCGCTGTGGTATAAGGGACCCTGGTGTGCAGCAAAAATGGCCGCTGTCGCTAGCACAGGGCCCCCTAGCTCTTTACTCTTAACAGCTTGATTTTACAGTTAACAGGGGCATGCTTACTGCACCTAAATGTAAACTCACTTTGAACTACCAATGAAAAAGGTGTTAGCTGAATCCAAATAAAAAACAAAATCAGAATACTTAAGTTATCCATTTCTGATAGATACTAACACATTCTTGCAACGAATAACTACAGCCTACCCACATGACCGATACAATTAATCAAGTTTCCTCTCTCTGTACACATATACAGTGGGGGAAATAAGTATTTGATCCCTTGCTGATTTTGTAAGTTTGCCCACTGACAAAGACATGAGCAGCCCATAATTGAAGGGTAGGTTATTGGTAACAGTGAGAGATAGCACATCACAAATTAAATCCGGAAAATCACATTGTGGAAAGTATATGAATTTATTTGCATTCTGCAGAGGGAAATAAGTATTTGATCCCCCACCAACCAGTAAGAGATCTGGCCCCTACAGACCAGGTAGATGCTCCAAATCAACTCGTTACCTGCATGACAGACAGCTGTCGGCAATGGTCACCTGTATGAAAGACACCTGTCCACAGACTCAGTGAATCAGTCAGACTCTAACCTCTACAAAATGGCCAAGAGCAAGGAGCTGTCTAAGGATGTCAGGGACAAGATCATACACCTGCACAAGGCTGGAATGGGCTACAAAACCATCAGTAAGACGCTGGGCGAGAAGGAGACAACTGTTGGTGCCATAGTAAGAAAATGGAAGAAGTACAAAATGACTGTCAATCGACAAAGATCTGGGGCTCCACGCAAAATCTCACCTCGTGGGGTATCCTTGATCATGAGGAAGGTTAGAAATCAGCCTACAACTACAAGGGGGGAACTTGTCAATGATCTCAAGGCAGCTGGGACCACTGTCACCACGAAAACCATTGGTAACACATTACGACATAACGGATTGCAATCCTGCAGTGCCCGCAAGGTCCCCCTGCTCCGGAAGGCACATGTGACGGCCCGTCTGAAGTTTGCCAGTGAACACCTGGATGATGCCGAGAGTGATTGGGAGAAGGTGCTGTGGTCAGATGAGACAAAAATTGAGCTCTTTGGCATGAACTCAACTCGCCGTGTTTGGAGGAAGAGAAATGCTGCCTATGACCCAAAGAACACCGTCCCCACTGTCAAGCATGGAGGTGGAAATGTTATGTTTTGGGGGTGTTTCTCTGCTAAGGGCACAGGACTACTTCACCGCATCAATGGGAGAATGGATGGGGCCATGTACCGTACAATTCTGAGTGACAACCTCCTTCCCTCCACCAGGGCCTTAAAAATGGGTCGTGGCTGGGTCTTCCAGCACGACAATGACCCAAAACATACAGCCAAGGCAACAAAGGAGTGGCTCAGGAAGAAGCACATTAGGGTCATGGAGTGGCCTAGCCAGTCACCAGACCTTAATCCCATTGAAAACTTATGGAGGGAGCTGAAGCTGCGAGTTGCCAAGCGACAGCCCAGAACTCTTAATGATTTAGAGATGATCTGCAAAGAGGAGTGGACCAAAATTCCTCCTGACATGTGTGCAAACCTCATCATCAACTACAGAAGACGTCTGACCGCTGTGCTTGCCAACAAGGGTTTTGCCACCAAGTATTAGGTCTTGTTTGCCAGAGGGATTAAATACTTATTTCCCTCTGCAGAATGCAAATAAATTCATATACTTTCCACAATGTGATTTTCCGGATTTAATTTGTGATGTGCTATCTCTCACTGTTACCAATAACCTACCCTTCAATTATGGGCTGCTCATGTCTTTGTCAGTGGGCAAACTTACAAAATCAGCAAGGGATCAAATACTTATTTCCCCCACTGTACCTATAGTCTGTGGGTCTAGAGGGAAAAGCTGAAAGTCCAGTTCAGGCCACTGCATGCAGTGAGTTTAGGGATATTCACAGGGGAAAAAGTTAGGTTCATTTTCAGATTTTTGGTCTTATTTTCTCTATTTTTTGACATTTGAAAGGTTCACTTCACATATGCCTGTACATGAAAATTTACCTGAAGAAATGTGAAAGAGTGCATGCTACAAAAAACAAACAGGGCTCTCTGTTTCTATATTAAAAATCTTTATCCTGTAACAAATAACCTGGGATGTTTTGCCAATAGTTTGAAATCATTTACAGATATCCTAGAAGTTGTTTTTATTATTGTTGATTTCAATCAGAGAATATATGTGCTGTGCTTGATACTTTATATGGGAAATACGCATTCAAAGCAGTATTTTTATACCTAAGCAGTACATTGAGTCAATTACAGTGCACAACAAGTTAATAGTGACATTTCAAATCTCCAGTAGTGAAGACACACAGACTGGCTGATATTCTGCGCTAACTGGCCAGTTAAAAAGCACTTAGGGGGTCTTTCACTAAAGCTTAACTTGAGTTATATGCAGCAGAGCCCATAGAAATAAAATGGTTATCTCCGCTGAATATTAGCGCTTAGTAGGCTATCCGGCTAACCATGAATATTCAGCGCTTCGCCAGCTAAGTTTGGTGACCAAATCGGACCACCTAAATGGCAGTCCTATCTTCGGCCACTATAAACTTAACCACCCAGCGCTGAATATTAAGTTAGGGCTGAATATTAACTTTTACTAAGCAGCGGTAAGCCCAATGTGGGCTTACCGCTCACTATAACGAAAGTACCGCCAGGCTACTGCAGTAGCCCAGAGGTACTTCCCAACCCTACCACACAGTCATTTCCGGCGCCACAAAAATGTTACCGCTGGGTTAGCGTGAGAGCTCTTACTGCCACCTCAATGGGTGGCAGTAAGGACTCCCCCCTGAAATGGCCGCACAGCAAGTGCTTTACAGTCATTTCCTGCAGGAAAGTGAGACCTTCCCTTTTACCAGCTGCAGTAAAAGGGGGCCTTGGCACGCATGTAAAACATACGCCGACGTCAGCAGCAGCCACAGTTTGGTAAAAGAGTCCCTTTATCCACTTAAGTTTAAGCCAGCCCTCCCCCCCCCCCCCCCCAAAAAAAATGGATAGTTAATGCCAGTCACTGGAAGCAGACCGGCATTAAATATCTGGGCTCAGCGTCAATCGCGGCATTTAGTCGGCCTGCCTACTTCGGACTGATAAGAATCCATAAATTTTTTTTCTAAAAAAACAAACAAATAAAAAAACCTTATATATCATTTTCTAAAAGGAGAGAATATAAGCTTGGCATTTCCCTGGCAGTATTGTTTCCAACCTTTATACTCTTTGGCATTCTAGTATGACTTCTCTGTTTAACCTTTAAAGATAGAGCCTTTGAATTGAACTTTTTTACACAAGCAAATCTATCTATTCTCTTTTCTGATCACGGAAATACCACCCCAATCTCACCTTTAATAACCAGATATAAAAGGAGATGCATACAAGTAAATGTTGTGCCTCTAAGGATCAAAGATTATGGAAAGAGACGTGACAATATGCATGCCAGCCTACAATTCTGGTAATATATAAGCAAGCACAATGGAACAGTATTTGCACTGTGGACCGAGGGACATTTGCCTTCTGGACCATGCACCGTTTGTAAGTGTTCTGTAACACTGGAACACACGCTGTTGATGGTGACCCTTATACAAGTGTCATTAGTTGCACATATGGTCTGAGGGAACCACCAATAGCACCAGGTATTAGCTTGTACAATAACATCCTGCTTGGCAGTGTAACACTGAGTGAGGAAGGAAACAGAACCATTACTGTATTATTACCATCGTCAGGCAAGAGAATGAACACAGGCAGAAAGCAGAGATCTTAAGTGCAAAGATACAGATGGTAAATTGACTGTAAGACACATGCATTTTCAGCCCTTAGCTCAGTGATTTTCTACTTTTGTCTCATGGCACACTGAGAAGACGCAAAAATTGTCAAGGCACACCATCAGCTTTTTAAAGATATATATTTTATCATTTAACAAACGAGTACTAAAATTATGCTTAAAGTTCAATAATTAAATTTTTAATCATTGTGTAATCTTTAGACCTAAATTCCTTTATAACAGACTCTCACCAGGCACACATTTATGGAACTACCCCTGTAATGACAAAGTAATGAGGTCATACCAAATAGACACAATCTGAATGTCATGCAATTTTCACTATGTAATAATCTGGTTAAAATTTGTGATGAGAATTAGCAAACCGTCACAGAAACAAACAAAAGGACTCACTATAGCTGAGCCAGTTAACAATGTATGTGGCCAAATTAACGTAGATTTAATATGAAGGTTACATAGAGGGGCATAATCGAACAGAAACGCCTATCTCCATGGGCGTTAATCTCCGAGAACGGGTCCGTGAAGGGGCGGAGTGAACCGTATGTTCCAAAACAAAATAGACGCCCATGGTTTATTCGCCAAGGTGTGAGCTGGGCGTTTTTGCTTTTCACCGATAATGGAAAATGAAATCGCCCAGCTCAAAAACGAATACATCCAAGGCATTTGTTCATGGGAGGGGCCAGGATTCATAGTGCACTGGTCCCCCTCACATGCCAGGACACCAACCGGGCACCCTAGGGGGCACTTTTACAAAAACAAAAAAAAAGGTAAAAGAGCTCCCAGGTGCACAGCACCCTTCCCTTGGGTGTTGAGCCCCCCAAATCCCCCTCAAAACCCACTGCCCACAAGTCTACACCAGTACTATAGCCCTAAGCGGTGAAGGGGGGCACCTACATGTGGGTACAGGGGGTTTGGGGGGGTTGGACGACTAGTAGCATTAAGCAGCACAATTGTAACAGGTAGGGGGGGGATGGGCCTGGGTCCACCTGCCTGACGTCCACTGCACCCCCTAACAACTGCTCCAGGGACCTGCATACTGCTGCTTGGGAGGAGGGTATGACATTTGAGGGTGAAAGTAAAAAGTTGTGAAACATCATTTGTTGTGGTGGGAGGGGGTTAGTGACCACTGGGGGAGTCAGGGGAGGTCATCCCCGACTCCCTCTGGGGGTCATCTGGTCATTTAGGGCACTTTTTGGGGCCTTATTCGTCAAAAAACAGGGTCCAGGAAAAGTGCCCTAAATTCTAGCTACAAACGCATCCATTATCGGCGAAGGGCGCCCATCTCTGTTCGGGTGATAACCACGCCCCAGTTCCGCCTTCACCACGCCTCCGACACTCCCCCGTCAACTTTGTCCGCATCCGCGACGGAGTGCAGTTGAAAGCGTCCAAAGTTCGGCTTTCGATTATGCCGCTTTATTTGTTTTTGTGAGAAGAACGCCCATCTCCCGATTTAGGTCGGAACTTGGGCGTTTTTCTCGTTCGATTATAAGCAGGATAGTAACATAGTAGATGACGGCAGAAAAAGACCTGCACAGTCCATCCAGTCTGCCCAACAAGATAAACTCATATGTGTATCCTTACTTTGATCTGTACCTGCCTTTTTCAGGGCATAGACCGTACAAGTCTGCCCAGCAGTATTTCCCGCCTCCCAACCACCAGCCCCGCCTCCCATCACCGGCTCTGGCACAGACCATATAAGTCTGCCCTCCACTATCCTCACCTCCCAACCACCAACCCCTCTTCCCCCACCTGCTCCACCACCCAATTTCAGCTAAGCTGCTGAGGATCCAATCCTACTCCATTAACTTCCTCATGGTATCTGGATACACAAATTGGTGAATTTAGTTTGTCTGTTTTTCCCTCACCTCTTTCCCTACAGAGGTCAGCGGTGATGGCCACAGTGGCGATTCAGACAGCCTGCATGCTGCAACCCAAGCCCTCTCTCTAACGCTATGCAGAAGTGGGAAGTTACGTCAGAGAGAAGACTCGGGGTTGGTGCTAGCAGGCTGTATGAATAGCTGCCCACTGCCACCAACCACTACAGAAGAGATCTTATAATGCCGAGTCGCTGGCTGGGGATGGGACAGAAGTGACAGAAAACTTCTGTGGCTCATCTGGGGAGCAGCTGTGGCTGAAAAATGCTGCCTTAGCAGTTTATAAAACATTGTTTGCTACATAAAGGTAATTATTTGTGTGTTAGTGTCTGTCTGCCCTATTCTATTAGTGTTAACTCCTCAAAAGCTTGTCAGGCAGCGTGCAAAACCATTCTGATTGACTGGTTAATGCAGGTGTATACACACTCCTGGCCACAATCTACTGAAAAGCACAGTCTGACAATATGAAATCACTTGAGAGCAAGGTGTCAGAACATTTCTAGTAGATCTGCTTCACATGGTAAATTAACTTCAAACTTCACAGCACCAATGAGAATGTAAAGTATTTCAAGCAGCACTAATAAGGATGGTTATCCGGCAGCAAAAGAAATTCTTACTGCACCAATTCTTGGGTATGCCCAAGGAAGTACTTTTCCAGTTGAGAATCCCTTTATGAGAGCAACAAACTAATCTAAAGTTTGTTTGTAACTGAGAGCATGCCATCATCTTTCAGCCACTGCAAATTAATGGTACTGCTGAAGATATAACTTTACATAAGGTACATTTATGAGATTATCTCCAAAACACTTCCAAAAATACATGCGGAAGGTGGGAGAGATGGTGTCTGACTTGTGATTTATTTACACAGTTTCTAACACACTTGTATTGACTTATTCTTGAAGATTTTTGGAACTCTGATGCTACGTAACCTGCATTTTTATAAACACCCAGATATCTTGATGTTCCCAGTAGTAGAGATGCCAAATTATTTAGTTCCCGGCTGGGGATTTTGGGACAGTCCTGAATTTCTGACCACTCCATTCTGGTGCATTACGGGATGTGCAGCATTGATTTCAATGAGCAGTATCAGGAACTACAAATTCCACACTGCTTTGGGATGCAAGTTCAAAACCAGGACTTGCCATGATGTCTGTAGCCTGGAACTGGCTAATTTGACATCTCTGCAGTAGTAAGATCCTCCACAGCAAGAGCTTCCCAAGCTCTTCTATATCAGGCCCCTTAAAGTACTCCAGCACTAGAGTTCTTTAACTTATCCCAATATACAGTACAACACAGACCACCTCTAGTCAGCTACTCTTAAAAACACAGATTTGAAGTCCTTAGTTCAATTTTATGATTTTATCTCAGCGTTTCTGCTTGCTCTTTGGCTTGACAAATATTTGAAGGGGGGGAGGGGAATGGGAAAGGGATGGGATGGGATTTGATATACTGCCTTTCTGTGTTTACAAAGTAGTTTACATATTATATACAGGTACTTATTTTGCACCGGGGCAATGGAGGGTTAAGTGACTTGCCCAGAGTCACAAGCTGCTGCAGTAGGAATCAAACCCAGTTCCCCTGGTTCTCAGGCCACTGCACCAGTGGCGTAGCCAAGGGTGGGCTTGGGTGGGCCCAGGCCCACCCATTTTGGGCTCAGGCCCACCCAGTACCAGCATAGCTATAATGTGGCTGGCAGGGATCCCCAAGCCCCACCAGCCGAAAACTCCCAACAACTGTCCCTCCTGCATACCTTGTAAATAGCAGATCTTCGCCTGAAGTGAGCAGTGACTGATGCATACTGCTCACACCGGCCCCATAGCCTTCGCTCTGATGTATTCTTGCCTAGGCGGAAATAGGAAGTTGCATCAGAGGGAAAGGAATGGAGCCAACACCAGCAGTGTGTATTAGTTGCTGTCCGTTACTGGTGAAAATCTGCTGTTTAAAAGGTATGCGGGAGAGGGAGGATATTTGAGAGACCATATGGCATGCAGGTGAGAGGAGAGACCACATCATCTGTGGAATGAGGCAGGGCTCTTCTGCCCACCCAACTTGGGTCCAAGGCCCACCCAAAATTGGGTGTCTGGCTACGCCCCTGCACTGCACTAACCATTAGGCTGCTCTTCCACTTGTGCGAACACATGCCAGGATATGCAATCAATATCAAAATATATATCAGGTAAAGCAAAGTTCAGCCAACCAATTCTTAAAATCACTGCTTGAGGACAATAGAACACTCAAATTATAACAAAAAAGAGGAATAAAGGATCTCAGAATATCTCACCCTTATCATTAAACATTATCCACTGTAACATTCCATCATACTCTTACAAATATAGACCAGCTTGAACTTAATGTCCCAAAATGTTAAATAGTGCAAACAAATATAACACAAACATCTCTCTTACACTTATTGGATCCAAACAAAGCCCAATGGTAAAAAACTACTGCTGATTCAGGGGCAAACAACTGAAGTGGGAATGTTACAATCAAAAATGTCTATTCAAGTATTCTAAAGATCCGTTTCTCCTTTTTTTTCTGTTGATTTTAGTGTTCTTATTGTCTTCAGAGTTCTGCAGCATAGAGTCTTTTGGGGATATGGCAGGATATATCCCATTTGAGGAGGCCATAGAGGGGCATAATGGAACAGAAACGCCTATCTCCATGGGCGTTAATCTCCGAGAACGGGTCCGTGAAGGGGCGGAGTGAACCGTATTTACCAAAAAAAATAGACGCCCATGTTTTATTCGCCAAGGTGTGAGCTGGGCGTTTTTGCTTTTCAGCGATAATGGAAAATGAAATCGCCCAGCTCAAAAACGAATACATCCAAGGCATTTGTTCGTGGGAGGGGCCAGGATTCATAGTGCACTGGTCCCCCTCACATGCCAGGACATCAACCGGGCACCCTAGGGGGCACTTTTACAAAACCAAACAAAAAGGTAAAAGAGCTCCCAGGTGCACAGCACCCTTCCCTTGGGTGTTGAGCCCCCCAAATCCCCCTCAAAACCCACTGCCCACATGTCTACACCATTACTATAGCCCTAAGGGGTGAAGGGGGGCACCTACATGTGGGTACAGTGGGTTTGGGGGGGTTGGACGACTAAGCATTAAGCAGCACAAATGTAACAGGTAGGGGGGGGATGGGGCTGGGTCCACCTGCCTGACGTCCACTGCACCCCCTAACAACTGCTCCAGGGACCTGCATACTGCTGCTTGGGAGGAGGGTATGACATTTGAGGGTGAAAATAAAAAGTTGTGAAACATCATTTTTTGTGGTGGGAGGGGGTTAGTGACCACTGGGGGAGTCAGGGGAGGTCATCCCCGACTCCCTCTGGGGGTCATCTGGTCATTTAGGGCACTTTTTGGGGCCTTATTCATGAAAAAACAGGGTCCAGGAAAAGTGCCCTAAATTCTAGCTACAAACGCATCCATTATCGGCGAAAGGCGCCCATCTCTGTTCGGGTGATAACCACGCCCCAGTTCCGCCTTCACCACGCCTCCGACACGCCCCCGTCCACTTTGTCCGCATCCGCGACGGAGTGCAGTTGAAAGCGTCCAAAGTTCAGCTTTCGATTATACCGCTTTATTTGTTTTTGTGAGAAAGACGCCCATCTCCCGATTTAGGTCGGAACTTGGGCGTTTTTCTCGTTCGATTATAAGCTGGATAGTCTCCCAACTCCAATTAAAGAGCTGATGCAGAAAGTTACTGTGAGCCTGACTGCAGGGTACTGAGGATTGTATGTGCTTGTTAATGGCTGCGCAACTCATAAGGAAGACATGGCCACACATTGCATTAAAATGTAGGATAATGAGGCCACTAAGTGTTCTGCAGCACTGCAGAGCAGGGGCGTATCTGGAATCCGGCGGTAGGGGGGGCCAGAGCCAGAGAGGGGGGGCACATTTTTGCCTCCCTCCCCCCCCCCCCCGCCGCCGCCGCCGCCTCTCTCCACCCCCTCCCCGCCGTCAACCCTCCCCCGCTGCTTACTTTTGCTGGCGCCGAGGTCCCGACCCGCAGTCTCCGTTTTTCGTCTTCCTCCGTGGCCATGCTTCCAGGAAGTAACGCTGCAGTGCTGATTCGTTGACCCCAGTTCGACGTCTGACGTCAGACGCCGAACTGGATTCAACGAATCAGCACTGCAGCGTTACTTCCTGGAAGCATGGCCACGGAGGAAGACGAAAAACGGAGATTGCGGGTCGGACCTCGGCGCCAGCAAAAGTAAGCAGCGGGGGAGGGTTGACGGCGGGGAGGGGGGCCAGGGCGAAATCTGCGGGGGCCCAGGCCCCTGTGGCCCCACGCAGATACGCCCCTGCCGCAGAGAAGAAAACAGTGGCTTTTGATGCATAGATAATGCAAGAAAATTTTCACCAGGGTCAGAGCAGCACAGAAGGGTTAACAGAGAGGATTTAATGCCAAGATTTAGCTGCCAGGTTTGTGTACTTCTGCTACCAGAAAGTGCCTGCAAGTTTAAAAGGCTGACAGGAGGTAACCAAGATTGTGCACTGCGAATGTCGAAACAAAAACGAAAGGGTCAACACACATCGGTACCTGTTCATCTATGCAAAAATATCAACCTCACCAAAATTTTAGGTGCAAAATATTTTGGCAAGGCTAATATTTATACACAGAACAGACACCAATGTGTGCTGAATGATGACTTCATTTTAATACTTCACTTTTACCACAGTTCTTACTCATGATGCTTGCCTCCTGTCAGTGGCATAAGCCAGGGGTGGGCTCAGGCCCACCCAGTAGCAGCACACCTATGATGTGGCTGGCAGGGATTCCCAAGCCCCACTAGCTGAAAACTTCAACTGCCCCTCCTGCATACCTTGTAAACAGCAGATCTTCACCTGCAGTGAGCACCAGCTGATACATACTGCTCGCACTGGCCCCACAGCCTTCTCTTTGATGTATTCCTGCCTATTCGGAAACAGGAAGTTGCATCAGAGGGAAGGCTTAAAAGAAATGTGGGGGAGGGGAGATGTTTGAGAGACCATATGGCATGCAGACGAGAGAGGGAGAAACCAAATCACTTGTGGGATGGGGTGGAGTTCTGCCCACCCATCTTGAGCCCAGGCCCACCCAAAATTGGATGTCTGGCTACGCCCCTGCCTCCTGTTAGTTATTATGGGGTCCTTTTACAAAGGCGCACTGAAATGTGGTTTGCAATAGTGTAGGCAGGTGTTTTGGGCGCATGCTGATCCATTTTTCAGCGTACCTGTAAAAAAGGCCTTTTAAAAAATTTTTCCCAAAAATGGACGTGCGGCAAAATCAAAATTGCCATGCATCCATTTTGGGTCTGAGACCTTACCGCCAGTCACTGACCTAGCGGTAAAGTCTCACACAGTAACCGGGCAGTAATGACTTGCGCACGGCCAAAAATAAAAATTATTTATTGGACCCGTGCCAAAAATGAAATTACCGTAAGAGCCATGCGGTAGCCAGGTGGTAACTCCATTTTGGCAAGTGTAGACGCTTACACAGCTTAGTAAAAGGGCCCCTATTTTACCAAAGACATCAGCAGTGCAACTTGCTGAATTAGTTTCTTAACATCAGCAAGATTTATGCACCCACCTCCTCCTCAGTCTAAGGTAGCAATAATTTTTAATTTTTATTATTTATTTATAGTACATTTCTACCCCACATTTTCCCACACACGCAGGCACAAAGTGGCTTACACAGGAGAATTAAAAATGACAATGCAATAAGAGAAAATGGTAAGAGATAAGAATAGGCAAGGAAGGTGAAGGGGGCATAACAGATGCAGGGGTAAGAAAGTGGGACTATTGATCGGTAAGAGAGTGGGGGGAGTAGACCAGTCCAAATAGGTGGGTTTTCAGCAGCCTCTTGAACAGCTGGTGATCATTTTGCAGCTTTAAGCATTTCGGCAAACCATTCCAATTCTTGGCACAGGAGTATTGGAAGGACGAAGTGAAGAGCTTCTTGTATCTAACGCCCCTGCAATTTGGAAAGTGCAGGTTGAGATACGACCTCGAGGTGGCAACTGCATTCCTGGGATGCAGATCGATAACATAGTAGATGACGGCAGAAAAAGACCTGCATGGTCCATCTAGTCTGCCCAAGATAAACTCATATCTTGAATTTGTACCTGTCTTTTTCAGGGCACAGACCGTATAAGTCTGCCCAGCAGTATTTCCCGCCTCCCAACCACCAGTCCTGTCTCCCATCACCGGCTCTGGTACAGACCGTATAAGTCTGCCCTCCCCTATCCTAGCCTCCCAACCACCAACCCCTCTTTCCCCCACCTGCTCCGCCACCCAATTTCAGCTAAGCTTCTGAGGATCCATTCCTGCTGCACAGGATTTCTTTATGCATATCCCACGCATGTTTGAATTCCGTGACCGTTTTCATCTCCACCACCTCCCGCGGGAGGGCACTCCAAGCATCCACCACCCTCTCCGTGAAAAAATACTTCCTGACATCTTTTTTGAGTCTGCCCCCCTTCAATCTCATTTCATGTCCTCTCGTTCTACCGCCTTCCCATCTCCGGAATAGATTTTTTTGCGGATTAATACCTTTCAAGTATTTGAACGTCTGTATCATATCACCCCTGTTCCTCCTTTCCTCCAGGGTATACATGTTCAGGTCAGCAAGTCTTTGGTCATACGTCTTGGAACGCAAATCCCATACCATTCTCGTAGCTTTTCTTTGCACCACTTCCATTTTTTTTAACATCCTTCGCAAGGTACGGCCTCCAAAACTGAACACAACACTCCAGGTGGGGCCCCACCAACGACCTGTACAGGGGCATCAACACCCCCCCTCTTCTGCTGATCACACCTCTCTCCATACAGCCCAGCAACCCTCTCGCCACGGCCACCGCCCTGTCACACTGTCTCGTCGCCCTCAGATCCTCGAACACCATCACCCCAAGCATATATTCCGGAGCCAACCCATATATGATTTTGTGAGTTAGGGAGCAGATTTTGAAAGAGATACGTTCCCTCACAGGAAGGAAACGCAGAGGTTGAGCATGCTCAAAACGCGATTTACCCAGGATTAGTCTTGCCGCAGTGTTTTGTGCAGTCTGGAGCTTCTGCAAAAGGTATCCAAGGCAACCTGCATAAATCCCGCTGCAGTAATCCAGGTGAGATAGCACCAACCAATGAACAAGGGTGTGAAACAGTTCTCTAGTTAGGCAGTATCTGACCTGCCGAAGCCTCCACATTGCATTGAACATTCTTCTTAGTGACAGCTCGTACCTGGTCATCCAGAAGCAAATGCTTATCCAAGGTCATCCCAAGGAGCTTGAGACTGCTGGATAGAGGGAGAACATAGTCATTTATAGTGACGGTATCAGTAGGGACTGAATAGTAAGGGGAGTGGAGAAGTAGGCACTGCGTTTTATCCTTATTCAACTTGAACCAGAACATCCTCGCCCAATGTTCCATTGTAGATATGCTTGTAGCAATCAGGTCCGAGATTTCGGCAACCGTGTCACGGAAAGGGATGGAAATGGTGACATCATCAGCATAAATGTAAGGATTTAGGCCCAGGTTGCTGAGGGCGGTAGCAATTGGGATCAGCATGATATTAAACAGTGTAGGTGAGAGGGGTGAGCCCTGAGTCACCCCACAGGAGGCTCTCCAGGAAGCAGAAATGGTAGAGTTCACTTTGACCTGGTAGGATCTGGATGACAGGAACCCCTTGATCCAGTGCAAAACAATGCCACTCACGCCGAACGAGTCAAGGAGGTGTAGAAGGAGTTCATGATCCACCATATCGAAGGCACTGGACAGGTCAAACTGCAGTAAAAGAACTTTTTCCCAACCGACATCTCAAGTTTAAAATAAGACAGGAGAGTAACCAGTACTGTTTCGGTACTGTATTGGGCACGAAATCCGGACTGGGAGTGGTATCATTTTATATTTTATGTATTTTAATTTTTCTTATTCTTTTCTTTTGTGGCTTCCCAATTTAAAGCTTCTATGACTACACTTCAATATAATTGTTTAAAATGCTTAGATAATACTCATCTTAGGCCAAGAAGTAAAGAAGACTGGAAATGCCGGCGCCGCTGAGATTGGGGGGTGTTCATTGAAACAGCTCCATGGCGAAACATAGATTAAATAATCCCCTGACGGAATGGATTGAAATACATACCTTAGACTGATGAGGAGGGTGGGTGCATAAATCTTTCTGATGTTGAGAATCCAGTTCAGCAAGTGGCACCGCTAAGGTCTCTGGTAAAATAGTAACTAACAGGAGGCAGTATGACATTCATTTTAATACTACTAACTCCAATGGCTATTATCATTGATATTCCTCTCTGGGATCACGCTTAAACTCGCTGCTCAACTTCCAATTCTTAGAAATGTTCTCTTAATATATAGTACAATTATCATGTATATATGTATACCTCTTAGCTAATAGTGTCCTCAGCGGTGCTCATTACTAGAAATTGAACATAGTAATGAATCCAACACCCACCTCTTCATCGGTACACCCCGAATTCAGTTCTATATATTCTTATACTTTAATTATATTGCTTTGATTTAATCAATACTCATCTTTTTAGATGTGTCAGTCTAGGGGTTAGTAGCGTCCGACATGCATGTTTCGCCCATACAATGGGCTGTCTCAAGGACTGTCCCCCCCCCCCCCCCCTCGGCTGTTGTCAGCGTCAGCTTTGCTTTAATTCTACTGGGTGATGCAAAGACATTTTGGACGCATTCCCCTTCCCTCCTGGCTTCCCTACTCCTTCTGTCAATTCCTACTCTCCCCCATTATCGCTTGTAGATTTTCCTGCTGTATTAGCTTCATTTTACTGCATTGGTGTTTGCCTCTGTGGTACGCTGTAAGCCACATTGAGCCTGACACTGTTGGGAAACTGTGGGGTACAAATGAGATATTAAATAAATAAATATGCACAACGTGCTACTGCTGAAAATGAAATAGATGGACCTTTGGACCAATTATGGCAGCTAACGTTATTAAACTATAAACTGAAGTTCTGTGTCATGTACAGTGCTTTTTTTGTAGCAAAAAAAGGTACCGGTATTCATTATGGGTGGGGCCACCACCTATGGCTCTGCCCCTATGATAGCCACACCCCTTATATCAACCATGGCACATATAAACAGGCATCATGGAAAATATTATACCAGTATAGGAGAAAAAAATAACTTGAATTTTTTCATTATAAATAATTTCTGTAAGATGTTATAGCTCCAGTATACCCAGTGCAAAATAAGATAGCAGATGTAAATTCTCAAATTGGACATATTCCAAACACTAAAATGAAAATAAAATGATTTTTTTTCTACCTTTCTTGTCTGGTGACTGTTTTTCTGATCATGTCGGTCCCAGTCTCTGATTCTGCTGCTCTCTATCTGTTCCCTTAATTCCATTTCCAGGTATTCCTTTCCATTTATTTATTTACTTTCCTTCTTTCTTCTTCATTTCTTGCTCTACATCCATAGGTAAAAGCTGGGTCCTCCGCAGACTTGACTGGAGGAGGTATAGAATGGATCCAGTTTTTGCCTATTTTCTCCATCCATGTGCAGTTTTTCTCCTCTTTTCCATTTCGCTCATCTCCATCAGTATGCATCTCCTTCCTATTCTTCCCTCCCCTCCATCCATATGCATCTCCTGTCCTTCCTCTCTCTTACCCCTCATCCATCCATGTCCAGCATTTCTGCTCTCTCCCCTCCTCCACCCATGTTCATCTCACTTCTCTCTTTCCCTCTCCTCAATCCATGCTCATCTCACTTTCTCTCTCTTCCCTCCCCTCCATCCATGTCCAGCATTTCAACTCTCTCCCATCCATCCGTGTCCAGAATTTCTCGTCTCCCCTAAATTAATGTGCATCTCCTCCCTCTGTCTTCCCTCCCCTCCATCCATGTACAGCATTTCTCCTCTCCCCCTCCTCTCCCCACCATCCATGTGCAACTCCTTCCTCTGTCTTCCCTCTCCTCCGTCCAAGTCCAGCATTTCTCCTCTCTCCCTTCCCCTCTATCCGTGTGAATCTCCTTCCTCTGTCTTTCCTTCCCTCTAACATTTCTCTTCCCTGCCCTCCACTCTATCCATGTCCAGCATTTCTCCTCACTCCCCTCCATCCATGTGCATCTCCTTCCTGTCTTCCCCCTCCTCCATGCATGACCAACATTTATCCTGCCCTCACCTCCATCCATCCATGTCCAGCAACTTTCCTCTCTCCCCTGCCCTCCCAATCCATCCCATCCATGTCCAGGATTCTCCTCTGCCCTCCCCTCCCATCCATGTCCAGCGATTCTCCTTTGCCCCTATCCTTCCCTTCCATCCATGTTCACCGATTCTCTGCCCTCCCATCCAAGTCCAGCGATTCTCCTTTTGCCCCCTATCCCCCCCTCCCTTCCATGTCCTGCGACTCACCCCAGCCTCCACCTGCCCCCGAGATCGTTCCAACCCCATCCCCACCTGCCGGTCCTCAGCTCACCAACTTTCCCTTCTGCCCCCTGCAAATCTAATATTTACCAAAGTCGCAGTGTGAACCGGCGGTAGTGAAGACAGCAAGCAGGCAGGCTCGCCTCTTCGTCACTTCCCTGCCCTCTTAGCACAGCTCAGGCTCAGCATCCTGTTTTCATCGCTTCCCTGCCCTCAGTCTCAGCGTCCCACCCTCGCGGAAAGGAAATTACATGAGAGGAAGGCGGGACGCTGAGAGGGCAGGGAAGCGATGAAGGCGGGACGCTGAGCCTGAGCTGTGCTGAGAGGGCAAGGAAGCAAGAAGGAGGCAAGCCTGCCTGCTTGCTGTCTTCACTACTGCCGGTTCGCGCTGCGACTTCAGTAAATATTAGATTTGCACGGGGCAGAACGGAAAGTTGGTGAGCTGAGGGCCGGCAGGTGAGCCGGCCCTCAGAAACAAAAAGATGCCAATACGCTGTACCGGCGCGTACTGACACAAAAAAAAGCACTGGTCATGTATCAAGTATCAATTTATTTCTGATATACCGCAAAATCATATGAAAGTACATCCAAGTGGTTAACAAACCCAAAATAACTGTGTGGGGGGGAGAGGGAATAGGAGGACTACACAAAGACAATTAAAAAAACAAACAGGGATGTAACAAAAGGATAAAAACAAAAGGGAAAAGAATTTAATTACAATGCAATAAAACATATAAAGGTAAGTGGAAGGGGAAAGAACACATGGTTATGATAACAATAGTAGTAATGTTGCCACTGCTGAAACGGGTCATGACTAAAAATATTACAATTCTGTCGTCCCATAAGTAGAAAAATTGCACACACTTTGTGATCAAGTGTGCTGTCATAAAAACAGTGTAATCTGAAAAGTTCTTGTAATAATCAAATTAAACTGTGAGCAGCGTATAGGCTAAGATTAATTGTCTAAGGTGTTCTGTTTCCACAGTTCCTCTGAGGAGAAAATTTATATAACTAATAAATGCAAAGCCAATTCTAGGCTGGTGCCATAAATTTAAAGTACAGTAGCATGTACCCAGTGCACTAACTTTTATTTCACATAGTATTCCTATCATTCCTTTGATTCACGGTCTTAACTTCTGTATTGACTATGCAATTCTTAGTAGTTTTATTACAAAACAGCAAGGCTATGCTGCAGAGCCAGGATCAGAAGTTCTGAAAAATTTATTGACGTGTACTAGTAATGTAGTAATGCACAATTCAACCAACAAAATAGCTGTGGACTAAAGAAGAAATCCCCATAGCTCTACCAGTTTTCCCTCTTATTTCAAGGCAGAAAAACAATAGGGAGAGGTTCGATGTAATGAAGGACTTTCCCAGTAGAGGGCACTGGGAGGAGGAGAGATATACTGATGATCGGCTGGGGCGGCTTCAAAGGGGAGAGGTTCCCAAGGGAGGATATCAAACATATAAATGACAAGTGACCGACTCACCAGCAAATGCGCAGTAGAGACTTCCCTCTCTGTCCCACCCTCGCGTCAAGACGTGATGACGTCAGAGGGCGGAACAGAGAGGGAAACGGACGCTGCCGCTGGAGCCGAAGGAACATCGCCGGCGCACCAACCTCCACCCCCCCCATCCCCGACACCATCACCAACGCCGCTCCCGCCCCCCTCCGTATCGGGCCCCCTGCACTGACACGAGAGCGCCTCTCACCTCCGTGTGGAAGCGCTGCAGATGGGTTGGTGGACGGGGGGGGGGGGGGAGGAGGCCAAGGGAAAGAGGAGGGTTGCTGGATATGGGGGGAGGCCAGGGGATACAGGAGGGCTGCTGGACATGGATTGGGGGAGGGCAGGGGAGAGAGGAGGTTTGCTGGACATGGATGGATGAATGGAGGTGAGAATTATTACATTTTGCAAAACACAAATCTCGCCCATTTTAACAGGCTTAACGGCTAGTAGATGGTATAAAATCTCTCAGTGAGTTAGGCTTAGAGAGGATCCTATGATGGTGGTGGAGTATCCCTGAACTGAGGAAACCAGAACTTATGATGAAGAGTTATTTGACCCTAGAGATCCTGGGGAAGAGATGGAGGTTCAGTACCTTTAACAACTGGTGAAAGGTAGATGTCAGTAGTGTCTCTAAACAGGAAACAAATGATTAACCTATGAAGAAATAGGATACCTTTCTTTTTCGTTTCTTACATGAAGTCCGTGTAACTGACAGAAGTGGGGTGGGTCACATTGCAGTCTAAGCCTTCTGCAGTGTGGGAAAAGGGTTGGGTCTGCCAGCCATTGAGCCCTAGGGTTGCTGAGAAAGAGGGCTCAACTTTAAAAGGGGGAGGGAAGGCATTTTGTTAATGTTTTGTTTCCCTGAAATGTGTGACTATGTTGAAGAGAAAGATAAACTTTAAGAAGAGTTTTCTTTGATGAACTGCTGAAGGACTTTGCTAATACTGCTTGGAACCAGCTGTCATAAATTGGGACTGAGCAGGGTTGGGGGGGGGGGGGGGAGACAAAGAACAGTTAGAAGTAATTGTTTCATTTGGAACTAATTTGCATACAGCTTTAACTTTCCTCTTTCATGAATGTTGAGATGGTTGTTCTTCCTTCAAGAATAAAAAGGAGAGAAACAATTAACAAGGTAACTGCCCTGTTATCCCTGTTGAGAAAAGGAGTTCAATGGATTGGCTGAGATCCTCTCACCCTAAAGGAAAAGGGGACTGCTAAGCTAGACTATGTGAACAAAGAAAAGAGTTTTTTGAGTGGTGGACAAGATCCTTATAGACTTCTTTTTGTGGAAGCACATTCTAACTCCCCAGCTCCTCCTGTTGGAAGAAGGAGATTTTGGGGTGGAGTCTTTCTGTCTTCTCTGTGGATAAAAGAGAGTGATCCCGAGGGAGTCCAGTAGTGCTTTTCCTGACTGGCAGGGAACACGCCACAATATCCATAAAAATAGAGTTAAAACTTACATTCAACAAATACAATCATAAAACAGAATATATCCATAAGAATAATCAAATCATGTGGTTGAACTGTATTAAACTCAAAGATTAATCTTTGTTCTTGTAGAAACCACTGATCTAGATTACAATTTTGCCAAGACACAAATATCACATGTAGCATACAGAATTTCAGTGTAACAGAAGTATGCCTCATTTGTTCACAATGATCTACTACTGATGCTTTTAAATAGTTATGGTTCAGGCAACTTTTATGTTCAGCAAGCCTGGCTTTTAATAACTGTGCTGTCTTCCCTACATAAAGGAGATCGCAAGGATCGTGGATAACAAACAGGAGTTAAGTAATTTGAAAAATGATATAACTTTCTGCCTCTAAAGTGGTCAGCCAGAATCATTTGTGGACAGAAGCATTTTCCACATTTGAAATGATTATACTTGGATTGGTGGTAAAGCAGATAGTACCAACTTGTGTCTTAAATTGGGACCTTTGATAGTTGAATCAGGGCTATTTCAGTATTGCCTTTTTGCTTTACATCACCAAGAACACTAGTGGATGGGTAGTTTTATAAATGTTATTAAATAAATAACTAGAATTTAGCATGCATTACATTTGCATATCCTAGTGTTGTGTTCCATACAGGTATCTGTTACAGTGGGGGAAATAAGTATTTGATCCCTTGCTGATTTTGTAAGTTTGCCCACTGACAAAGACATGAGCAGCCCATAATTGAAGGGTAGGTTATTGGTAACAGTGAGAGATAGCACATCACAAATTAAATCCGGAAAATCACATTGTGGAAAGTATATGAATTTATTTGCATTCTGCAGAGGGAAATAAGTATTTGATCCCCCACCAACCAGTAAGAGATCTGGCCCCTACAGACCAGGTAGATGCTCCAAATCAACTCGTTACCTGCATGACAGACAGCTGTCGGCAATGGTCACCTGTATGAAAGACACCTGTCCACAGACTCAGTGAATCAGTCAGACTCTAACCTCTACAAAATGGCCAAGAGCAAGGAGCTGTCTAAGGATGTCAGGGACAAGATCATACACCTGCACAAGGCTGGAATGGGCTACAAAACCATCAGTAAGACGCTGGGCGAGAAGGAGACAACTGTTGGTGCCATAGTAAGAAAATGGAAGAAGTACAAAATGACTGTCAATCGACAAAGATCTGTGGCTCCACGCAAAATCTCACCTCGTGGGGTATCCTTGATCATGAGGAAGGTTAGAAATCAGCCTACAACTACAAGGGGGGAACTTGTCAATGATCTCAAGGCAGCTGGGACCACTGTCACCACGAAAACCATTGGTAACACATTACGACATAACGGATTGCAATCCTGCAGTGCCCGCAAGGTCCCCCTGCTCCGGAAGGCACATGTGACGGCCCGTCTGAAGTTTGCCAGTGAACACCTGGATGATGCCGAGAGTGATTGGGAGAAGGTGCTGTGGTCAGATGAGACAAAAATTGAGCTCTTTGGCATGAACTCAACTCGCCGTGTTTGGAGGAAGAGAAATGCTGCCTATGACCCAAAGAACACCGTCCCCACTGTCAAGCATGGAGGTGGAAATGTTATGTTTTGGGGGTGTTTCTCTGCTAAGGGCACAGGACTACTTCACCGCATCAATGGGAGAATGGATGGGGCCATGTACCGTACAATTCTGAGTGACAACCTCCTTCCCTCCGCCAGGGCCTTAAAAATGGGTCGTGGCTGGGTCTTCCAGCACGACAATGACCCAAAACATACAGCCAAGGCAACAAAGGAGTGGCTCAGGAAGAAGCACATTAGGGTCATGGAGTGGCCTAGCCAGTCACCAGACCTTAATCCCATTGAAAACTTATGGAGGGAGCTGAAGCTGCGAGTTGCCAAGCGACAGCCCAGAACTCTTAATGATTTAGAGATGATCTGCAAAGAGGAGTGGATCAAAATTCCTCCTGACATGTGTGCAAACCTCATCATCAACTACAGAAGACGTCTGACCGCTGTGCTTGCCAACAAGGGTTTTGCCACCAAGTATTAGGTCTTGTTTGCCAGAGGGATTAAATACTTATTTCCCTCTGCAGAATGCAAATAAATTCATATACTTTCCACAATGTGATTTTCCGGATTTAATTTGTGATGTGCTATCTCTCACTGTTACCAATAACCTACCCTTCAATTATGGGCTGCTCATGTCTTTGTCAGTGGGCAAACTTACAAAATCAGCAAGGGATCAAATACTTATTTCCCCCACTGTATGTGCATCAATCCAAAATAGACAAATTACTGCTGCACACACTGGATTGATCATTTTGATCATTATCTACAATATTTATTATGCTACAATGTGGGCAGGTCACTAAAGAGGTCTGTAATCTGTTGGGTTGGTCGTGAGTCCTTGAGCCCCGGCCGAGGCCCGCAGACCAAGGCCGGGGGAGACTGACCCACCACTGCACGCCCCCTAACTACCCAACCCCTAGCCTACCCCTCCCCCAGCACCTCAGGAAGAAAAGGAAATAGGCATACAAGCGGGCCTCGCGGCCGAACCGGAACCCAGACACTCAGACACACTCATACGGGCCTCGCGGCCAAACCAAAACCCAGACACACCGAGGGAGGGGGAAAGAAACACAGGAGTCCCCCCGGGACCCCAAGGTACCAGCCACGTGCTGTACCCCCAGCCACCAGACAATGGAAAACAAAAGAACCAGAGCGAGGCCACACCCTCCCCAGGGACCAGTGCAGGACAGGGGAACTAAAACAGGAAGCCCCCTGAACCCACAGGCAGCTGTGGGGACAACATCCCAAACGACCTCCCCTGACCCGGGGACCCCGCACCCCCGGGGCTGAGGGGAGAATGAACACACCAACCCCCCAAGCCAAAGACAGGAGCAGTAAACAAAAGGGTAAGCTAGGCCCCAACCAAATACCAGGGGAAAGACATAGCAAAAGAGGAAGGAAACCTCTGACAGAACACCCAGAAGACAGAGGCAGAGCCACAGTAAACAACGGGTTAAACTTACTGAGCCAGCAAGCAGGAACACGAGGGAGAGAGATCCTAAAGTAAACAAACCACCAGAGAGAAAGCTGCCAACCAGCAGCCTGCTGAGTCTGCGGCTGAACGGGGAGCACAGCCCCCCACTGAACAAACAAGCAGCTGGCTTCCCACAGAGACCTGCAAGCAGCGAGGGAAAGCCCAGCTGGAGTCAAGTGAACTGATTACACCCACAAACACACGCTGAACCAACTATCGCAAACCAAGGGAAGGGAAAGAAACACTGAACAGGAAAACACAGATCAAAGCCAGAGCACAGCACAACGTTCTGGCAGAGAACTGCCCAGCCTTTTTGTTACAAAGAAATGTAACGCCAAAGCAGGGAAAGCAGAAACATGCAGGCTAAAGTACTACCCACTGACGTCAGTACAAACCCTGACAGCCAATCAGGAATGAAGTCCACCCCCTTCCCCTGCCAGCCCGGCAGAATCATAACAAGGTCTTTACTAACAGTTAACACATGCTAAATCCATTCAGGACATTATTTGATGCAGGGCCCATTTTATCAGATGGTAAACAATGTGCATTAATGGCATTAGCATGTGTTGATAATAAATGACTGCATAAATCGGAAATTGTATGCGAATGGCAGGACCAGAGGAATTGGGGAAATCACAGGGAGAAAAAGCTTATGGTCCATCAGATGGTTAAAAGTGGGTGTCTACTGTAGGCACCTACTTGAGAGAAGATACAATCTGCTAATAATGACTGCAGTCCAAGGGGGCAATTCTATAATAGGACGCCTCCAATTGGGCTTCATTATAGAAAAGTAGTTTAACAATACGCTGAAAACTTCTGCCCAGTGTGTGGTGGTGGTGGCAGCGGTGGCCAAAAAAGCAAACAGGATGCTAGGCATCCTGCCAAAGCAACATTCACAACCCCTGAAGGAACAGTGTCCCAGATACTACATACAGCAAAACCACTTGTCATTTGAACACAGCTGAGGAACAGCACTTGTTCATAAACTGTTAATAGCTAGGTAGACTTGGGAAAGCCAGTACATATCCTTGGATATGAGCAAGATTCAGATCCGTTCTGTGGGATTTTGCTAAGTACTTGTGATCTGGATTGGCCACTATCAGAGGCAGGAGGCTGGGCTTGATGGACCTTTGGTCTGACACAGTATAGTATTTCTGAGGTTTTTGTTTTCATGACTTTATGCTTATTGCTCTAAGAAAGGGAGTGGGGAATTATGCTAGACTTACAAAAGTTTGCACAATAAAATAACAACATGCTTTTTGAAAGCTGCCTGTTAACCCTTCCATAAGAGTATTTATTTTTAAATGTCGGGTCACTCAATAAAAAAAAAAACTTCAGTAGTATGTGATTTGATCCTGGAGAAATCTGCAGATTTTTTTTTTTATTACTACTGAAATTTGGTTGTCTGATTAGCCTAATATTTTGTCTTTGCAGCTGTCCTCACTTTCCCCCAGTTTCCTGCTCCATGAAGTGAGCATGTAGGGGTGTAGCTCATTTCCAATGATGCTTTTAAATTTGAAAAAGAGGATACTGGCACAGCTTGCTATTTTCAACTGTTTACCCATGATTGTGAACGGTCCAGTAACAATTAACTTTCTTGTGTATTAGCCACCTGGCTTAAGTTCAGACATTTTTTCACATTTGTAGCTGTTTTTCTCCCCCAGTGGCCTCAGAAACTATTTTATTTTTTGGTTGTTTTAGGCAATTTTAATTCATATATTGATGATACCACCTCAAGTCAAACTAGGGACCTTTTGGAAGAAATGGCAATACTGGGTTTGAATAAAATATGTGATGAGTCTTATGAAAGCTACCATATTCTCTATCTTATTATTTTTGTAAACACTCAGCTTCTCTCGTGGTACGATCTTTTTTTTTTAAATCTTTTAGAAACAAAGAGGAAGATTTGGTGATCCAAAAATGTAATTCCTACAGTATTTTTTTTATGACTTAGGAATATCAGAAATTAATTTTAACTATAAATCAATGGCGCAAACAGTGACCACCGGAATATTTAGGTTAGTTCTGCTACAATTAGAATCCATGAAAACTAATCAAATTAGGACTTCAAATAGGTAAACAAATCCTTGTTTTTCTGAGGAATTAAATCCTTTAAATGACAAAATTAGTTTGTTGAACACCACTGGCAAAAAAGTCAAGCAACCAAAGAAAGGCTCACAATTTCATATTGGCCCTGTTAAAAAGTTTCTTCATTGGCTTCCATTGCTTATATATCTCAATTTAAAGTGTTCTGTTCGGACTTTAAGGCTATACCAGGCACTAGTTTAGGTTATTTCCAAGACTGCCTCTAGCCCAGGGGTGTCCAATCTCAGTCCATGAGGGCTGCAATCCAGCTGGATTTTCAAAATTTCCCCAATTAATACGCATGAGATCTATTTGTATGTACTGCGCCTCCATTGTATGCAAATAGATCTCATGCCTATTCGTTGTGGAAATCCTGGCAAGGCAAGAGGTTAGACAGCCCTGGGTTATTTATTTACCACCTTTCTGAAAGAATTCCCTCAACGCGGTGTACAGTAAGAATAGATCAAACATGAGCAATAGGTAATTACAGCAGTAAAAATATTCAAATAACACTACAAAGTATGGCATGGTATACTACTTACAATGTCAACACAATATGTAATAGAACATTATAATTGATAGTGAAGGGTAAGGCAAAGTTGTAACATATAGATAGGTAAGAATGTAGGAAGAGTTAGAAAGTAAGAAACATAGAAACATGACGGCAGATAAAGGCCAAATGACCCATCCAGTCTGCCCATCCTCTGTAACCCCTAATTCTACCTGTTCCTAACAGGGTCGCCGAGAGGGAGGGACAGGGGGGACAAAAGTCCCGGGGCCCGAGCCTCTAGGGGGGCCCGGCGCCGCTGCCGCCAGGCCCGCCCTCCGTCACTCCCAGAACTAACCTTAAGCCTCCTTTCACTTCGCAGCAAGTCAGGCCACTCCTTCCTTCCATGTCCCGCCCTCGCCTGACGTAACGTCCGCGAGGGCGGGGCATGGAAGGAAGGAGGAGAGGTCTGCCCTGCCGCTGCTTGCTGCGAAGTGAAAGGAGGCTTAAGGTTAGTTCCAAGGTCCCGGCCCGATAGCGGGTGGAGGGGGCCCAGCAACCTCGGGTGGGGGGGCGGCGGGGGGGCCCGGCGGTGGCCCTGGTTCCTAAGGGATCCCACATGCTTATCCCATGCCTTTTTAAATTCTGGAACAGTCCTAGACACCACCACCTCCACCGGGAGGCCATTCCACGCCTCCACCACCCTTTCTGTGAAATAATACTTCCTTAGGTTACTCCTAAGCCTATTCCCTCTTAACTTTGTCATATGCCCCCTCATTGCAGAGCTCTCCATTTGAAAAAGGCTCTCTTCCTGTACATAAATGCCCTTGAGATATTTAAACATTTCTATCATGTCTCCTCTCTCCCTCCTCTCTTCCAGCATATACATGTTGAGGTTCATAAGCCTGTCCCTATAATTTTTGCATTCAAGACCGTTTACTAATTTCGTAGCCGCCCTCTGGACCGACTCCATCCTGTTTATATCTTTCCGTAGGTGCGGTCTCCAGAACTGCACACAGTACTCCAAATGGGGCCTCACCAGAGACTAATACAACGGCACTATCACCTCCTTTTTCCTACTGGTCATGCCTCTCTTTATGCACCCAAGCATCCTTCTGGCTTTGGCCGTCGCTTTTTTTGTTTGAAAGCTTTAAGGTCATCAGACACAATCACCCTCAAGTCCCGTTCTTCCTTCGCACACTGAAGCACTTCACCCCTTATACTGTACCGTTCCCTCGGATTTTTGCGACCCAAGTGCATGACCCTGCATTTTTTGGGTTTAAACCTTAGTTGCCAAATATCGGTCCATTCCTCTAGAGGAATGGACCGATGGCAGATAAAGACCTGAATGGTCCATCCAGTCTGCCCAACAGTCACACTCATTATCAATTCATGATTAAACCAACAATGAATGTCATTAAAGTACACGATCCTGGTCTTTCTTTGCCATTTCAGGGACATACACCATAAAAGTCCACCTCTCACTGTTCTTAAGTTCCAATGTCTAAAAGGATTCCTAAATTACGAATCTGAGGCAATAAAGTTACTACATGATCTCTCAGCTATATTATCAATGACAGTAAGGTGATTGATTTAAAGAGAGTTGCACTTTAGAGTCTCTCCAGCTGTATTCCCACATTATGGAATAAGCTCCCAATCAAAATAATTTGTCAATTGTAGAACTATGATATTCTGCACAACCTGAAGACTTAGGGGACCTTTTATAAAGCGGTGGTATCTGTACTGCCATGTTGCCAAGCACCAAATCGGGCCAACCACCAGGCTCACGTAGGAGCTTGGCAGTAGTTCTGGCTTCTGGTGCAAGGCAATTACTAGAAAATACTTATATTTTCTAGTGCCGGGGGCATGCCCAGCAGTAATCGGGCAGTGCACTGGAGTCCATATCACCTCCTGTGTGTCTCTTAAAACGTTTTTATACATATTGTGTTGACATTGTAAGTAGTATACTATGCCAGTGGTTCCCAAACCTGGTCCTGGAGGCACACCAGTCAGTCAGGTTTTCAGGATATCTACTGCATGCATATCTCTCTCATGAATAGTCATTGTAGATATCCTGAAAACCTGACTGGCTGGAGTGCCTCCGGGACCAAGTTTGGGAACCACTCTACTATGTGATACTTTGTATTGTTATCTGAATATTTTTACTGCTGTAATTGTCTATTGCTGATATTTAACTTATTCTTGTTGTACCCCGCCTTAAATGAATTCCTTCAAAAGGGTGGTAAATAAATCCTAATAAATAAATAATAATATTGGTGGGAAAATGTGGGCTACAAATGATACAAACAAATAAATAAATAAACAAATAAATAAATGCCTGACGACTTATTTTTCCATCTAATTCCTCCCTGATTGAGCGAGTATACAGACTGTTTTTAAAGCTGTAGAAGCACATTTGGGTTATTTTCCCCTGTTATTGCTACTACTACTACTTAGCATTTCTATAGCGCTACTAGGGTTACGCAGCGCTGTACAAGTTAAAACATGGGGAAGGACAGTCCCTGCTCAAGAGAGCTTACAATCTAAAGGTAACAAACTATGTAGTCAGTGTATCATGAATGGAAGGTGGTTAGGCGCCAAAAGCAAGGGAGAAGAGATGGGTTTTGAGTAAGGACTTGAAGATGGGCAGGGAGGGCGCATGGCGTATTATTATTATTGTATTATGAGGGAGCTGGATTTTGACAGAAGGTGAAGTCTGCCCCCAGAGGAGATCATTGGACCAGCAAGAGGTGTGCCTTATCAGTCACAGTATATAAGAAAGCCCAGCTAGACATAGCCTTGCTGGTTCAACCACTTTTGGTGGGCCTGTCATGCATCTACTACCATTTCAGCTCCTGCACTGCTTCAGTGCAAGTTTTGTTTCCTATTTACTACACATTTGGTTTGTGCTTTACCTGTGGTCCCTGTTTCATGCCTGAATCCTGCCCCACAGTTACTTACTGCTCTTCCTGTGGTCCCTGTTCCTGCAGTATGGTTAGTTCTTGCTCTACGCCCAACTCCTGCTCCACGTTTGGTTCTTGATCCTGACTGGATTCGATTATGTTTGATCCTGCCCTGGGCCTAGCCTCTTCATCCATGCTTTTGCTCACTGTAGACCTTCACACTCATTTAATCCAGGCATCACAAGCCTCTTTTACAAAGTTGTGCTACCGATTCTCGGTGTGGCAAATGAGAGGAAGCCCATTCAATTCCTATAGGCTTCCTCTCATTTGCCACACGGGAATTGCTAGCGCAGCTTTGTAAAAGAAGCCCATAGTATTCAACTGAGGGCCATGCACCAGGCCTCGCTCTGGAACCCCCTGGAGAGATACCCACGAGTCTCTCTCCCATAAGGACTCTGAAAACTCCTCTACAACACCCCCAGTTGACCTATGGAGCAGATTCACCATGTCACCACAGAAGCATGTTATATTTTGCCAACTGAGGGAACAAAGCAGCACAATTTCTTTTAATCTTGTTTTTAGGATCCCAGAGGAACTGCAATGGGCTGGGAAATGGCCATGTGCTAAAATTTAAACTAGTGCACACCTATTTACGGCAGGAGTCCTTACCCATAGATCTAGCGGTAAGGGTTCATGAGCTACAAGCGTGGTAACCGTTCAGTGCACGCCAACTGCCGATTACTGCTGGAAACGCCGCATGTGGTAGAAAATGTTTTAAAAAATACTGTACCAGAATGAGAACGCACCAAATCCGAAATTATCATCAGGGGATGTGCAAGCCTGGCAGTAGTCTCATTTTGGCCCATGCTGCACGCGTGTAGGCCCTACTGCAGCTTAGTAAAAGGGTCCCAAAGTGACTTGCCAAGGGATGTAATCTCAGTTAACACTCTAGGTGACATCAGTTACTCCTGGGAGAAGACGACAAAAAGTCTGTAAAAAATTAAAACTCATCAGAAAATCATCAGAATGAGAGAGGAGAAGCACAGTAGCTTTTCCTTTAAAGTGAATTGGGGAGAAAAACTTCCCTTGTATTCCCAGAAATACAATTGCCTGGTTCATCCTTCTACTGAGTTTTGTCTTCGTGTACCCTTTCACATGATGAATACACCCTTTATAAACATGAAGTTCACAGGGTGATGTCTCAGCGTGGTCAATTTATTCTTTTCATCCTTTCTAGGCAGATAGAATGAGTATAAATTGTACCTGGGTAATATGAACTGTAACTTTGGACAAAAATGTTGTACAAATGTGGTGATATTATTTCTCATCATCCATGACTGTACCAAACAAACACTAACTACTAGCTACATTTAAGGTTGGATGATGCCTGGGTCTTATCCAGGTTTCAGTATTCAAAAGAAGAGCTGTTAAACCATGTAGAGGTTTAAATCAGTCTAATTTAAACAAATCTCAGCACTTCAGGTAGAGCAAATTATACAAATTTCAGTACTCCGAAATTCTAAACCAAAATGTACAAACTTCAGTTCCTTCATTTAAAATAAACCATTCTATGTTACTGACTGTGAATCCACCATAACACACACAAATTTAATAGGGCTATCAGGTAAGGCTCATCTCTCTGTAGATTATAGCAACATCTGCAATAGGATAGTTACCCCAGAAGATGTGGATAACATGAGAAGGGGGTTCTAACAAAACTTTAAGAATGGTGTAGAATTTGGCAGCTAAAATGTAATACTAAAAACATAGGGTCAAGCATTTGGCTACAAAAACCCAAGGGAGCGATGCAGTATAGGGTACTTATGTGAACTAAACAGCAACAGGACCTGGGAATGATTGTAACAGATGAGCCTAAGGTGGTCAAACAGGAAGAAAAGGTGATGGCAAAAGCCAGAAGAATTCTTGGGTGCATAAGGAGAGGAATGGCCAGCAAGAAAAAAAAAAACAGGAGGTGATCGTGCCTCTGTAAAAATCCTTAGTGAGACCTCATTTGAAGTACTGTGTATAATCCTGGAGAACGTACTATCAAAAAGATATGAACAGGATAGAGTCTAAGAAGGTAGCTACTAAAATGGCCAGACTTCATCATAAAAGCAAAACGGACAGACAAAGATCTCAATATGAATACTTTGCACGATAAGCATGAGAGGGGAGTTTAAATGTCTCTATCAAAATACCAATAATCAACATACATCCATTAGAAGGTACCTTTTTTATACAATTGATTACATTACTTTTTTTGCACTTTCATTTATTATATATACTGGATCTACAAAACTACCTTTCTAAATTATATTTTCATTATTTTTACATGGTTTTTAATTCATTTTATTAACGTGACGGTGTCTAGAATTATTCTCATTTATTTATTATTTCCCAGACTATTGCTGTATTAAGACAGTATATATAGACATTGGTCATTATGTTATTGTGATATTTGTATATATTATTTATTTTTTATGTATATATGTGTTTTAGACTCCTGAGGAAGACCTTCTTAGGCCGAAACATGAGTTGTATGATATGTGTCGAGTCTTGGATGCTATAATAAAGATATTTGGACATTGTCTGCTGCTCTTTCCTTTGTCACCCTCACTGTGTTTGACTCATTTGAGTGACTGCAAGGGTTACTGTTCTTCTGTTTTGTTGCCCATCAATACCTCCATGATATAAATGCACAGAAGGTGGGCTTCTATCAATTGAAAAGATGCCCTGAAAGAGGGTGTATAGGATGAAGATGAAAGGCTTAGCCTCAAGAGTAATCTAAGAAAATATTTTTTTATGGAAAGGACGGCGAATACATGGAATTTCCTCTCAGATGGGGATTGTACCTAAATTCAAGAAAGCATAAGACAAGCAAAGAGGATCTCTAAAGGAGAGGAAGGGATTATACAGCTTAGTAGCTGGTATGGATGAGCAGACGGGATAGGTCATATGGTCGCTACCTGCCATCATTTTGTACATTTCTACATCTTGCTGCAGCATTATGGGGATGGGTTTTACAGGTTGGTGGAATGATTTTAGAAGAGGGACATTAATATCTATGGTGAAAGGGACTCCAATTCGGCAGTGAGAAAAAGAAATTTTGTTACTTATAGGTCTCAAATGTCCTAATGTTTTTTATCTTTGCTTAGAAAAATAAGGTTGCAAACTAGGCAACAGAATCTGAACCAGATAGAAAGTGACTGAATACAGTAATATGTGCATTTTTCAGACCAAAATGAGTCTTATTTAAATGAATGAAATTAAAATGATTTTTTAAATACAGTGTGATAAAAGTGAGATGCCAATCTTATTTTTTAAAGATAAGCAGCTGCCCTTCTATTTACTAACATCTGATGTTCCATTTTCAAACTTTAATTGGAAAATAGCACTGCAACTGGCTAGCCCTTGTTAACATTTTTAGATAACAGTCTATGTGCTCTGTACATGCATTGCATTAAATTAATTCTAGAAATGAATTATGTAGAAACAGGCAGAAGAGAAAGGGGTACAACCTAAAGATATAATTATACTTGGTTTCAAACAAGAGCAGAAGTGCATTCATTCCAGATGTTAAGAAACTGTTGAGTCCCACTTTAATTAAATTTCTAATCTCCATCCAACCTTCAGAATGCTGAACAAGATTTCTGCGGCCATCTGAACAGCAATAACTAATGTGATCCCATTGTATGATAAAAGGAGCAGTTTCAAGTAAATGCAAAAACATATGAATGGAGAACCCTTTGACCAAGGAAAGGGATGTGATTAGAATGCATATTTCCTTTTGTACCTAAGTACATCTTCAACTCTAATTGAGTTACTACTATTCCTTCTATATTTCACTTACTACATATAACCAGAATACAGATTCAGTGGATAGAAAGTGAAATATTTTCTACAATAATCTTCATACAACTTCTGCTGGATTATAACAAGAACAAAAAAAAAAAAACATGTGACCTTGAGATACAAAATCAAGTTGATTACCTGTAAACAAGTATTCTCTCAGGACAGCAAGAGAAGTCAGGGGTGGTGGGTATTGTGAAGACTAAGACCAGATAAAAGTCTTCACAAAACTCACCCACCTCTCCTAGGAACTGGCTGTTGAACATGCTTGTAAACTTCACCACACTGGGCTCCACTGGATGATGTACGAGAAGACACACTGATGAGAATCCTTAGCTACAGGCTGTGTTTAAGAAAAGAAGGGGATGGGGGGGGGGGGGGGGGGGCAGCATGTTAACTTTGATAATTATGTATATCGTATTTCGCCTAGTGTTAGCTTTTATTTTATATTGTAATCCACATTGATCCAATTGTGGCTTATAGTAGAATAGAAATTTTACTGTAATTGTAATGTACCAAGGGATATAACTTGTTTTTCTTGCCAGTAGACCGTTGCTTCTTCTTGGGGAGGGAGACTTTTTCAAATAAATTTAGAAACCTGAAATGAAAAATAATGGGCCCTAGGAGGAATGGAATTGGATTCTATGCCTCTAAGAGATTCCACAAGACTGACCAAACCTATGGGATCTCTCTCTCTCTAAACAGTAATGTGATATGAATGTGTAGACAAAAAGTCCAAGTCACAACTTTGCCTATTTCTACCATGGAGACCAGTCTCAGGTAGCTCTTACATGCCCCAACTAAGCCTAAATGAAGATGATGCACTTGATCACAACAGACCAAGGTTTGCGGAGGTCAAAAGAAACACAAAGCTGGGAGGATTTTCTAAGAGCTTTAGTCTTCTCCAGATGCAAAGCTATGGCTCTTTTACAATCTAACATATACAAGGCATATTTCACCATTGTTTTGAAGGACAACTGGTTATGAGGGAAGTAAGGAGGATCAATCACTAAGGCATGAAGCTCACTGCTACCAAAAGTAAGACCTTCCAGGTTAAGTACCACAACTCACAACATCAGTGGCTCAAAAAAAAACTTTCATCAGTACAACATTGAAATCTTAAGACACAGCAGGAGGCTCCAACAGAAGCTAGCCCTGCATTATTCAATCTAAAGGCTGTAGAATGAGGGGTTTACCTTCTACATGGTGATGTTCCAGCTGGACTAAGTTAAATCCTAACAGAGTATATTTTGGGACCTAATACTAAATGACAGAGAAAGCATTCAAGAAATTTGTGTGTGGGACAGAAGAAGGAATCAAAACATTTTTTTTAATTAAATTTTGTTAATATGATCAAGTAGACAATTAAAAAAAAAAACTGAGCAGGAGAATTAACTAAAGATAAAGCTAAACATTATTCTGTTAAAGATTTTTTTCTGGCTCTTCTCCTACTGGGGCTTGAACCCATTGTCCCTGGGAATGCAACCTGATTTACAGGTGTCCTATTGACTAGTCTATCTGGCCAGGGCCTATGCTATAGAATTTTATAGCACACCCATTCCCCACATAAGCCTTTTAAAAGTACTTCTTTGCATCTGCTTTTCTTACAGGAGGATTAAAGCTTTTGTAGGATCATGAAGGGGATAGTCTATTAAGATAGTGCATGTAAGGCATCTGTTCAGTTGACAGAGTTTGCATGCTTTTAATATAGTGCCTTTGAAGAGCACTTACATTTATGACCTAGAACTACAAATTTATAAATATAACAAAAAAGTACAGTATAACCAATTAAGTCCACATGTACTACAGAACCATGTTACAAAAACACACACACAATTGATGACACAAAGATCTCCATGCCAAACTATTTTTTTTTTTTAACTCTTGCGATGTCACAGATGCTATTTATCTTCTGATCTCATTTCTTTTTCCCACCATTGGGCCTAGCCAGTGCTATTCTGAAATAAAGAACTTGTTTTATGTATTCATTAAGCTTTCTGTGAAAACTGTTCCTGTAATCTTTTCATAATTTCTCAGTTGGCATGTGCACTGATACAATTACTTTTCCAATTACTGAAAAAGCATCAAAAAATAAACTAAGCAAGCATAATATGCTACCAATGTCCTAATCAAGCAATAATGAGAACATTCACAAAGTCAAAGAGCATCAATGTATTAGTTTCACATAAAGTTATATTCCTACCGAGTAATAGAAATATTTTTTGCAAATATAAATCAACACACTTAAATTGAAAACAATAAAACACTGTGGTTGCAGTAGTTCATTTGAATATGTAGAATTAAGGGTCACCTATAACTTGCTAGCTGGTCCTTACTTCTACATTCCAAAGATAAAGATGTACAGGTCTTCATTACTACTTAATGACAAAACTCTATGTCTGTGTCCATGAATTGGTATAGCAAGAATTATAGCCTGCAGCAAAAGGGAAAGGCAACTATCACATCAAATAGAATCTGATATCTGCATGAGGCAGACCTGCCAGGACATTGCTTCTTCTAAGTATGCTCCTGGCAATGTTCCGTATTCCTACATCAAGTGGCATGGTGAAACTGCTGGTAACATATTGGCAAATGTAGATGTTTCAGGGGTCCTTTTACTAAGTTGCTCTGACAAATGGCCTGTGCTGGTGTAGGCGCGTGTATTGGACGCGCACAGGTCCATTTTTCTGCACACCTGCATACAAGGCCTTGTTTTGGGTGGGCCGACAATGGACGTGCGGCAAAATACAAATTGGCACGTGTCCATTTTGGGCCCAAGACCTTACCGCCACCCATTGACTTAGCAGTAAAGTCTCACGTGTTACCTGGGTGGTAATTGTCAGCACACATACATTGCTGATTACCGCCCGGTTAGCGCCATGTGCCGCAAAATACTGGACTCGCGTAAAAAATTATATTACTGCCCAGGCCACGCAGTAGCTGGGTGGTAGTTCTGAATTGGTATGCGCTAGTCGCGCGTAGACGCCTACAAGGCTTAGTAAAAGGGCCCCTCAATTCTAACTGGGAGTGAAATAGTAAAAGGATGTACTCTGTTCTCTCTTTTGGAGGTTGGTGAAGTTAAAGAGCAACATTTTTGTCACCTCCCCAGAACGAATATACACACTTTCCTGGGTCTGAGAATGGTGGCAATTTTTTGTTGTGGCGTGATCCAGGGCAATCCTTTTTAAAAGGGGAGGGGGAAGAAAAGGGGATGGATTTGATATACTGCCTTTCTGTGGGTACAATCACAGTGATTTACATACACACAGGTACTTATTTTGTACCTGGAGCAATGGCAGGTTTTGGTACTTGGGTGGTGAACGGACCAAAATGTATTTAAACTGTTTTATAGGATTTATTTTTCAAGGACGAGGAGGTTGCACATTTTCTAGAATTTACAACTAGAGAAATTTGTTCTGGAACATTTATACATGGACTGGACTCACTAGTGTTTTTAATGTTTTTTTGCTGTGCTTTAGGAGTGGCTGAAATATTTCTTTTTATCTTGTTCTGATGAAATGTAGACAGCATACATATTGTAGTTACTGTGTCCATTCTGCATGTTTTGCTTGAGTACATGCATCATGCGTCATTAAAATTAAGGAGCCCTTTTACTAACATCTGATGAGCAGTTACTGTGTGAATCAGTGCACTGTAACTGTTAGCCAACCTTGTCAGACCTAGCGGTATATCAAGTGCGTGGAAATAAATCAATAAATATCCCCTTCTTTCCTCCAAAATTTACATTTCAAATTTTGTATGCCTTTCTCTATACAGTTTGTATTTTCTTTGGAAGCAATACAAGCATATTATAAGTGAATAAAGTGAGGTAACAGGAGATAAAATGACTAATGTGAGGTCATATAACAAGTCTGTGATATATCAGGTAATTAGAATGTATAAGCCACAGCTGTTCTCTCTCTCTCTCTCTCTCTACCTACTACACCACAGAACCAACCACAATTTGATATTTCTTATTTAAGTGCCTTTTTACTTGTCTTAATGGAGATTGACTGCTCGATAGAGGTAGTAATAATGTGTGCTCCTAGTGAAATTCATGCTGTGCAAACTGAAGTATAGTATCCTTGTGTATGATGGTTTGAGTTAGCGCTATGCACATATGAGTTGATCTTGTTGGGCAGACTAGATGGACCGTGCAGGTCTTTTTCTGCCGTCATCTACTATGTTACTATGTTATGTGAAAGAGTAGCCTTGGCAAGTCACTTAACCCTCCATTGCCCCAGATATAAATAAGTACCTGTATATATTATATAAATCGCTTGGAATGTAGTTGCAAAAACTACAGAAAGGCAGTATATCAAGTCCCATTTCCCTATTTGAGATTCTACATGGAATGTTGCTAGTGGAGGAGTAGCCTAGTGGTTAGTGCAGTGGACTTTGATCCTGGGGAACTGAGTTCAATTCCCACTGCAGCTACTTGTGACGCTTGGCAAGTCACTTAACCCTCCATTGCCCCAGGTACAAAATAAGTGCCTATATGTAAACTGCTTTGATTGTAAGCACAGAAAGGTGGTATATCAAGTCTCATCCCCAATATGAACAAGAAATGTGCTTTGCTTATGTTTTACTTATTCTATTTGTACAGTGCCTTGAGTGAATTTCTTCAAAAGAAGGCAAATAAATCCTAATAAATAAATATTATATTGCATTGGATTTTGTTTGATCTTTATTGCATATGAAGGAATGCTTTTACAAGAATAGGCCTACTTTATAAATTGATTTTATGGGTGATGTGCAAAACTCAGAGACAGCATGTTATCTGTATAACTGAGTGTAACACAATGTACAGTTTAGTGCTTTTTAAATCTAACTTAAGGTATATGTCAAGTCAAGATGAAAGCTGAATGCTCCCATAAAATTTAACAGTATTCTATATTAACAAATGTGTATAAATTATACCAAGCATGACTGCTTGCAAAGTTAATGTTATTCCATTCAGAACTTTAGAAATATGTAAACAATGATACAGCACAAGAATTGAGGAAATCTGAACAGAAGTGCAAATGACAATACAAAAAGTTCTGTGCTTTCGGAATATTGGATCTAGAGTATGTGAGAGAGGTAAATCAGTGCAACTAAACTGTGCATTTTAAGTATGACCTGAACATTTTGAAGAATTTTATAGCAACTATAACCTCAACACTGAGGGACCCTTTTACTAAAGTTTAGCACACACTAACGGAATTAGCATGTGCTAAAATGCTAAGAAGTCAATTTTATATCTATGGGCGTCTTAGCGTTTAGCGAACGCTAAATCCATTAGTGCGTGTTAAGCTTTAGCAAAAGGGCCCCTGGGGGAGGTAACTCCAAGATAGACCAAATTGCAATAGTCCAGTTATCATTATTATTATTTATTTGGATTTTGCTCACACCTTTTTCAGTAGTAGCTCAATGTGAGTAACATTCAGGTACACTGGATATTTGACTGGAGATGAGGGCATGGATAAATCCAGAAATTAATGCAATGTCAAGAAATGAACTCACAGCCCAAATCAACCATAGATCAAACATACACTTCTGTATAAGTAATAACAAATTACACACACGGGGTAAATATATTTCACAGTATTACCTATTATACATGCTCTACTACTGACAATTATGAATGTATCAAATTTTCTTTATTGTTTCAATAACCAAATGTATTAAAAATCCTGCAAAGCTACTCCTATATATGCCTCATCCACTCACTCTCCTACACACATACCAACGCTCACCAATCTCACACCACACATATATAAATACTAAATAAACATTAACAAAGGCATAAATTAGATGGTGTAGTATGCAACATGGGACCAGTCATGCGGTGAAGCCATTTTGTAACCCACGTCCAACAGTCTGCCACTGATTTTTATCTTGGAATAAATGCTCAAGGATAGAGCGGCCCATCCACGTTCTTAATTGAAGAGAAATACATCAGGTGAGAATGCTCCTGAAGATTGCCGAACTTGTACAGTCACCACAAAAAGCACAAAGTCACGATATTCCAAACTCTTACGTGTATGAATGGATGAGGCATATATAGGAGTAGCTTTGTAGGATTTTTAATACATTTGGTTGTTGAAACAATAAAGAGAGTCTTGTATAAGTAATGAAATATGAACAGAAAAGGTTTGTCTATAAAAAAAAAAAAAAAAGATTCTTTAAGAGGTAACTATATGCCAGCTAGGACAGGAGTGCAAGGCACTTGCAGACCATATCTAGAAAACCAAACTGCTTCTGACTTCAAAGAATTAAGGCAAAGTAACTTCTGATGGATTACCACAAAATTGGAGATATGATAGAGGTCTATAAAATAATGAGTGAAGTGGAACGGGTAGCTGTGAATCGTTTGTTTACTCTTTCCAAAAATACTACGACCAGGGGGCATGCGATGAAGCTACAAAGCAGTAAATTTAATACGAATCGTAGAAAACATTTCTTCACTCAACATGTAATTAAACTCTGGAATTCATTGCCAGAGAATGTGGTAAAGGCAGTTAGCTTAGGGGGTTTAAAAAAGGTCTGGACGGCTTCTTAAAGGAAAAGTCTATAGACCATTATTAAATTCACTTTGGAAAATCCACTGCTATTTCAGGGATAAGCAGCAAAAAATGTATTGAACTTTTTCGGGATCTTGCCAGGTATTTGTGACCTGGATTGACCACTGTTGGAAACAGGATGCTGGGCTTGATGGACCTTTGGTCTGTCCCAGTGTAGCAATACTTATATGTGCCAAAAATATGCTGAAAAGAATCCTATGGAACCCCACAGGTGAGCAACCTAGGATAGAAACAGAGTCTGACAAAACTCTAAATGCTTGTTCTGACAAATTAGACTGGAACCAATGTAGCACAATACATAAGATTCAAATACTACCTTTCTAGTGGCAACTGACAGTTCACAAAGTCAAAGGCCGCTGTCATATCCAGTGAGACAAGCAAAACATATTAGCCTGCGTACAAATGCAGGCAGATCTCATGGAATAGTCCTGTTACTGCAGTTTCAGCACTAAGCTCCTTTCTAAACCCAGGCTACTTCAGACGAAATGCATACGGTTGTCCAGGAAACCTGTTAGTTGATGTTAAATGACATGCTTACATGCTTGTTAATACCCCCTCCCCCCAAAGAAGATACTACCCTAGGTGACCGCCTAGTCTTATCTAATGGTAAGAACAACTCTGCTGCCCAATTAACATAGGTGCCATGTTATAAAATTACCTCCACAGGCAGATGTGTCTACAACTGGATCAGCAGCAGGATCACTTCCACCTGGACTTCTTGGCCATAGTTTAAAGTCATTTGACCAGAGAAGACACTATGGAAGGATAAGCCTTCTTTGTAGCCATTACAACAAGGGTTTGTGATTTACCTCTGTATAAGCAATTAAACACGCATGTCAATCAGATCTTTTTGTTACTGATAACCTGACAGCAAGAGAAGTTACAACCCTAAAGACAAAGAGGGAGATAGCTGGAACAGAGCTGCAGGTACAACCTTAGCTGCCTTTCTGGACAAACTGGATGGGCCATGCTGGTCTTTAGTTTCATCATTTACTATGTTACTATGTAAATATATTTAAAGACAGCAGCTGGAATGTAGTTAAATCACATAGCATTACTAGTATACAAAGAAAGAATACAAATAACTTAAAGAAAACATTTAACTTTGCTGGGAAACAGTTTCAGTTCAAGTCTACACACTCAGTTTTTAAATCAATATCCTCATGTATATTTAAAAGCCATCCATTGCATTTATTACTGCAGAATGCATGGGACTATCTGCAGATGCTGCAGATAGTCCCATGCATTCTCATTTCACTTCAATACAGTCCTCTGTACATACCAGCAGATGCAACAATAACTGGCAATTACCATCAACCATGTTTATTAGTTAAAAAACCCAAGGATCATAACAACTCTGCAACTGTAATATGGCACACTAACATCTGACTCACATTCAAGAATGTTATCTTGAAAATGTAAAAAGTGTTTGATAAAATATGCCAATGGATGTTATCTAATGATCTAAAGACTAGGGGGGAGGGAGGTTAAATATATAGATTTACTACACCTTAAAATAAAACTAGCCAATTCTGAAATTACCTTCCAATTAGAAATTAAAATTTTAGGAGTGACAGACTTTATTCTGAGGTTGGAGAAACATGCAAACGATCTGGTTATAAAAACTTTTGTCAAACTTAAGCTTTTACGTTGAATTAAACCATTCTTAGACTCTTCTCAATCTACATATAGTATTGTTAGGAACAATCATGAGTCAGTTAGACTACTGTAACATTGTTCTGTTAGGTTTACCTGACTCATAGCTGCAGTGACTGCAGATTATATACAGAAAGCGACGGGGAGGGGGAGTCTACTGATCATGCCACCCTGCTTTTAACAAGGCTGCACTGGCTTCCGGTTAAAGCCAGAATATACTCCAAGCTATTGATGTTCATTTTTAAAATATTGTATGTGTAATCTGCTGGATTGGACGTGAGCCCTTGAGCCAAGGCCGAGGCCCGCTGATAGCGGGGACCAAGGCCTAGGGGAGACCGACCCACCACTACACACCCCAAATATCCAACATCCCTAGCCTACCCACACGCAGCACCTCAGGAAGAAAGGGAAATAGGCATTCAAACGGGCCTCACGGCCGAACCGGAACCGATACACTCAGAGCCACTCGTACGGGCCTCACGGCCGAACCGGAACCGATACACACACAGGGAAGGGAGAAAGAAACACCGGTGTCCCACCGGGACCCAAGGTGCCAGCCACGCACTGAATAAGCAAGCACGGAGGATCCACAGACCCAGTACAGAACCTCCCCCCCCCCCGACTAACAAGGAGAGACACCAAAGGAACCAGAGCGGGGTGCCACACCCTCCCAGGGGACTAGCGCAGGAAGGGCAAACTAACACAGGAAGCACCATGTAACCACAGGAGGATACAGAGAAAACAACAAGAAGACTGCCCTGCCACACGAACACCGCAGCTAGGAATCCCCCCAGGACAGAATGGAAAATGAACACACTAGAACCACAGCAGCCAGACACCAGGACAGGAAACAAAGGTAGACTAACCCTCAAACCAGAGGCCAGAGGAAAAACACAAAAGGGATGAAGAAAATCCCCTGTCTAACTACACAGAGAACAGAGGCAGAGACACAGTACACAAGGGGTTAAACTTACTGAGCCAGAAGTCAGAGGCAGGAGCAGGATGGGAGAGAACACTAAGTAAACAACCAACCTGAGGGAAGGCTCGCAGACCTGCAGCCTGCCGAGTCTGCGCTGAACGGGAGGAAAGCCCCCACTGAACAAAAAGCAGCTGGCCTCCCACAGAGAACTGCAAGCAGCGGGGGAGAGCCCAGCTGGAGGCAAGTGAACTGATTACCCACACCCGCACACTGACAGAAACCAGCCCAGAAAAAGCAAACTAAACAGCAGGCTGAGTACACACACACGCTGCTCCGAGATATCCCAAACAAAAGGAAAGTAATTGAAATCCCTGAACAGGGAACACAGATACACAACCATACAACGTTCTGACAGAGAACTGTAAAGGCTTTAGGTTGCCAAGAAATGTAACACCAAAGCAGGGAAAGCAGGAGCATGTGGGCTTAAGTACTATCCACTGACGTCAGCTCAAACTCTGACAGCCAATCAGAAATGGAGTCCACACCCCTCCCCTGCCAGACCGACAGAATCATAACAGTATGGCTTAGTACCTGTTTATCTTTGCAATACAGTTTCACTCTACCTAACCACTAGATTGTTATGCTTGTCACTGAAGGTTAGAATAATTATATCTTCTAACTCTGTATGTTGGAAATCTTCTACTAGGAAGAGATCTATTCTAGGCAGTGGTCCTAACTTGTGGAACACATAGCATCAGAGTGATCAGGTGTTATTTCACATCCAGGAGACTTGTGAACTCCTATTTATTTGATCTCTATTTTTTAAGTAATTAGGCTACATTTAAAATATTGATTTAGACAGTTAATTTATTTGGTGATTTGGTGATATTGTAATTATTGGTATTCTGGCTCAGTTTTCTTTGGTGGTCCACTTTGAACCACATCAAGGCTAAGCAGAATAAAAGTGCCTAGATTAGTTAGAAAACAAAAAATGTAAACCCATTTGCTAATATGTAACCCAATTTGTATTTTTTTTTCCATTGATGTTTTTTTTTCTCAAATATGTACACATACGTGGCTATATTACATTTTGGGACAATATTGGCTTGATAACACTTTATACCTGTTATATATGTTTTTCAATGACATTCCTTATGCTCCATCTTTTCTGGTTCCCATGTAGATCTTGGTCTAAAAGGTTTTATCTTAGTTTATACAATGACATCCATTCTGTTATTATTGTTTATTTCATGATTGCTCCTTTGATTTCATTTTTTATATTCCACTATTGTTAATCTCATACATATGTAATGTGATCTTTGTATGATGAACTTTTCTATGTATCCAAAAATATATATATATTCATTTTTATGTCCACATAGATATACATACTACATAGGAGTTTGGCTGCAATCCAACCGCTCTATGAAAGTATACTGCTTTACAATATTCCTAGGTATGGTCTTTACAGTTATATGGTTTTTAATTATTTATCTTTTATTTATGTTTTTCATTTATGGATTTTTATTTATGTATTTATTTATAGACCTCTGCTGCAGGCCAGTACGGCCGAAACACAACTCGTGTTGGGTCGCTTTTATGATTATGGTTTTTGAATAAACAGCATGTTAAGGACACCATCTGAGAGAGGTGACTTATTCTCCATTTTTTCGCTTGGCATATACTCAGGTCCGTCACGCTTGGCAGTATGCAGGTCCCTTGAGCAGTTTTAGTGGATGCAGTGCACTTCAGGCAGGGGGACCCAGGCCCATCCCCCCACACACACCTGTTACACTTGTGGTGGTAAATGTGAGCCCTCCAAAACCCATGGTACCCACATCTAGGTGCCCCCCTTCACCGAAAAGAGCTATGGTAGTGGTTTACAGTTGTGGGTAGTGGGTTTTGGAGGGGGATTTGGGGGGCTCAGCACACAAGGTAAGGGAGCTATGCACCTGGGAGCAATTTATAAAGTCCACTACAGTGCCCCTAGGGTGCCCGGTTGGTGTCCTGGCATGTCAGGGGGACCAGTGCACTATGAATTCTGGCTCCTCCCACGACCAAAGGGCCTGCATTTGGTCGTTTCTGAGATGGGCGTCCTTGGTTTCCATTATCGCCGAAAATCAGAAACGACCTAAATTTCAGAATTTGGGCATCCCCAACCGTATTATCGAAACAAAGGATGGACGTCAATCTTGTTTTGATAATACGGGTTTCCCCACCCCTACACTGGGACGTTTTGCAAGGACGTCCTCGGCAAAACTTGGGCATCCCTTCCGATTATGCCCCTCCACATGTTTAGCATGTGCTAAAAATGATAGCGCGCCCTTAGCTTGACTTAGTAAACAAAGCCCCTAGACTGTACACCCTTGAGTTACCAATAAAAACAGATAAGCTAAAAATATATATTGTCCGAGTAGGTAAATTAAACTGTTACAGAAAGAACTACGCTGATCTGCAGAACATGAGAATGACAGAAAAAATTATAGTTCCTCTATCAAAAAGCAAACTCTATACCAAAAGTATGTGCAGATACATAATTCCTAACATAAGCACCCATACCTTCGTGCTTTCAGCAAATTGCATGTCCATTTTGTTGTGGTTATTTGGATGACTATAAAAGATACATAAAGGTGCTGATGAATAGAGCCTATAAAAATAACGGTCCAGTGTATTATGATATTATAATAATTTAATGGCTAACAGTGTAATGCACTGAGTAAAGCAGCTGTGAAAATGCAATACAGTAAAGAATTAAACTGAATGGAGGTGATGCTGAATACTTGGGAGTTGAATTCAAGATATCTGAGGAAGCTTTGGCTTTTTCAGAACATCACAGTAAGACTAATGTCTGTTTCAAGTTATATGGTAAAATTACATTGGCTTCCCATCACTGGGCCATATTCTATAACTAGGCATGGAAATTTCAGAATGTCCATGAAACGCCCATTTCCCCGCCTATAACCATGCCCCTTTTTGCCTGTGCACATTAGAAGCAATAGTGGAAGCAAACAGACCATGGGAATGAAAAACACACATTCCAGTGGTGTAATCTGTTATTTCCTGAAACTGTCCAGCTGGAAAGTCAGTAAATACTAATTTTATAATCATTCCTGTTCCATGCTACAAGAAAACTAGATGTTTAGAAAGGCTATAAAGCAATGGAAAACCTAATCTGGATCATGCTGAAAATGTGTTTCTTGAAGTACCAGCATGACTGGAGTAATAAAAGGGACAATCCTTCACCATATGGACTTACTACTGTAATCAGTTTTGTTTTTTTGATCTGAAGGTGGTATTGCCTTAGAAAATTCGGAGGGAGGGGGCCTGGACCTCGAAGGGAGGGAGGGAGGAAGGGAGGGATGACGACCCTGGAACTCAGAGGGAGGGGGGACAACCCTGGAACTCGGAAGGAGGGAGGGAGGATGGGAGGAACGACGACCCTGGAACTCGGAGGGAGGGAGCGAACTTCCGGAGTCGGCGCCTATGGGTGAGCTGGACCTCACAAAAAAGGTACTGGCATAAAAAAAAGCACTGTATGACTCTAAGGCTATAAAAATTGGTTGTACATTGGAGGATCACACCTTTATATCTTTCTGGAGACCACACATTCGAAGAGATATAAACAGGATGGAGTCAGTGCAGAGGGTGGCTACTAAAATGCTCAGTGGTCATCATAAGTGGTAAATAAATCCTAATAAATAAATAAAGCATATGGGGGCAGACTTAAACATCTCAATATGTACACTTGGAAGAAAGGTGGGAGAGGGGAGAGATAATAGAAATGTTCAAATACCTCCATGGCATAAAAGCACAGGAGGCAAGTGTCTTTCAATTGAAAGGAAGCTCTGGAATGAGGGTTACTAGGATGAAAGGGGACAGACTCAGGAGTAATCTAAAGAAATACTTCTTCACAGAAAGGGTGGTGAATACATGGGAATGGCCTCCCAGTAGAGGTAGTGGAGACAAAAACTGTATCTGAATTCAAGACAGCTTGGGAGAAGCACATAGGATCTCCAAGGGAAAGGAAACAATAAGTGGTATCTGCCTTCATATTTCCATGTTTCTGTGTTACACACCTTCCATAAAAATAATATATTTTCCTTTTGATAGATTGCTGACAAATATGTCCAGGTTAAAACCAAAACGCACAAAATGGACTTCCAGGAACAGGACAAAGGGCGATCCATTATTGCAAAGACCCGACACGGGACGTATTTCGGCAACCAAGTGCCTGCATCAGGGGTTTCAAAAAAATCCTATATTGATAGATGTATCAATGACTACATTGTAGAAGGTTCGATTAATTCTGCATGCTTCTCTCGCTGTAATGTAGCGCTGCCTGATAAATCACACATAGATAAAATGAATGATCCCGCTGAAAGTCGGGAGATAAAAGCGCTCTTTAAAAACAATATCAGTTCTCCAGACCTGTGTTCAAAGAGCGCTGTCCGAAAATTAAATGCCCAAATTAATACCAATAAACTATTCCAGGCTACCATCTAGCTTTTGCCACAAAAGTTCAAACTATTCAGAAAGAATACATACTATTTGCAAAGAGTGGGCACTTAAGAGTATGTTTTTGTATATGTGTATTTCTGAAATAGTTCAATTGTATGCTTCTTTGGAATAGTACTTATTAAAGAGGCTATTTTAGGGAGCAACAGTGAGATATGACCCCTCTCAATCTACACCTCTTCCCTGGGCTCACTGATCTCATCTCATGGTTTTCAGTATCATATTTATGCTGATGACACCCAACTATATCTCTCCACACCAGACATCACCTCGGAGACCCAGGCCAAGGTATCAGCCTGCTTATCCGACATTGCTGCCTGGATGTCCAACCGCCACCTGAAGCTGAACATATCCAAAACCGAGCTCATCATCTTTCCACCTAAACCCACTTCTCCTCTTCCTCCACTCTCTATCTCAGTTGATAACACCCTCAACTTCCCCATCCTATCTGCCCGCAACCTCGGAGTCTTCTTCGACTCCTCCCTCTCCTTCTCTGCACATACCCAACAGACTGACAAGACCTGTCGCTTCTTCCTCTTCAACATCAGCCAAATGCGCCCTTTCCTCTCTAAGCCCACCACACGAACTCTCGTCCACGCTCTCATTACCTCTCGCCTTGACTACTGCAACTTACTCCTCACCAGCCTCCCCCTTAGCCATCTATCCCCCCTTCAATCCGTTCAGAACGCTGCCGCACATCTTATATTCCGCCAGAACCGATATACTCATATCACCCCTCTCCTCAAGTCACTTCACTGGCTTCCAATCAGATACCGCATACAATTCAAGCTTCTCCTCCTTACCTACAAATGCACCCGGTCTGCGGCTCCTCACTACCTCTCTACCCTCATCTCCCCCTATGTTCCCACCCGTAACCTCCGCTCACAGGACAAATCCCTCCTTTCAGTACCTTTCTCCACCACTGCCAACTCCAGGCTCCGCTCATTCTGCCTTGCCTTACCCTATGCCTGGAACAATCTTCCTCAACCCCTACGCCATGCCCCCTCCCTACCCATCTTCAAATCTCTGCTTAAAACTCACCTCTTCAATGCTGCTTTCGGCACCTAACCTTTCGAGAAATATAGTATGCCCTATCAGATTGACTCTACACTTGTCTTTTAGATTGTAAGCTCCTTGAGCAGGGACTGTCCTTCCATGTTAAATTGTACAGCGCTGCGTAACCCTAGTAGCACTTTAGAAATGTTAAGTAGTAGTAGTAGTAATATGTATCTGGAAGCATTTATATGAAGACCACTGCAGTGATCCTAGGTTGCCCCATTGCTCTCCTGTGATGTCTGGGGGACCAGTCTACTAAAAATGCTGGCCCCTCCTACATCCCAATGGCTTAATTTTCTACATTTTTCACTTGGATTTTTTTTTTTGCCCAAAATGGCCTAAAAAGATAAACGCATACAACACAAAACCTTGTTACAAACGGTATATTTGGAAAAAAGACGTTTTGCTTTTTCTAAAATGCCAATCCTCTCTTTTACAAAGCCAAACTAGCAGCTGCTGGTGTGGTAATGCCGAAATAGCCCATTCAAAGTGAATGGGCTATGTCAGCATTGCCGCACAGCTTTGTAAAAGGGGGTATATTTGCTAGTCGGATTCTGGACGTTTTGCGCAAAATATCCAAAGTCGTACTTCCACATCATATCATCTAAGTCTCCATATATAAAATTACAAAATAAAACAAAACAAAACATTTCCAGTAGCCGCCAAGTAGCAAAATGTATTTTGGTCAAAACATGAAAATGCAGTTTCTCATTTTTCCTTATTTGAAGTGAAACTAGTTTGTAGCTAGAACTAATTCCGATAAATGTGTTCTCCTTACAAATCAATACAATATTAGGTAAAACTAGTGGCATGTTCTTTTCATAAAGTGACATCTTTATGACCTCTATTTGTGCTGGTCAACTAAAATAATCAATCAATTCAGCCGTCCAGACAGCACCATACAAAATCCCTTAAAAGTCTGCATAGCAGGAACCTGGAAATTCTCATTGACACAACATGACTTTCTAGCTTTTCACAGCTTTTGGAAAAAAGGAAGAAGCAAATTTAGATGTCAAGTGTTCAAGTTTATAAAAAAAAAATCCTACACACACACCAAAAACTTAAAATGAAGAGAAAGCATTCAATAGAGAGAAATTTACTTGCAAACCTTGATGCGTGCTCTGTAGTAGCTTTCTCAAACTCAAAATATATATATATATTTAATCCTTTTAAAACATTTTTTCTAATAATGAATCAGCAAGGATACATACTGTTGGCTTTTTTTCTCATTGGTCTCACTGTAAACGTCATTATATTCAACAGACCTTTAGGAAGAAAATGAAATCTCCTGGGATATATGCAGTAATAAAGGGGAGAAAATAACTTCCTTTCGTCTTTTTACAAATGAACTTTCCTCAAGCTGATATACTATAAACAAGATGCCCAGTCGCCCAGTCTCGTAAGGTTCTCTTATAATTTTTTACAATCCTTCCGCGATTTAACAACTGAATAACTTTGTGTCATCAGCAAATTTAATTACCTCACTAGTTACTCCCACGTCTAGATCATTTATAAATATGTTAAAAAGCAGCAGTCCCAACACAGACCCCTGGAGAACCCCACTAGCTACCCTTCTCCATTGAGAATACTGACCATTTAATCCTACTCTCTGTTTTCTATCTTTTAACCAGTTTTTAATCCACAATAGAACACTACCTTCTATCCCATGACTCTCCAATTTCTTCTGGAGTCTTTCATGAGGTACTTTGTCAAACACCTTCTGAAAATCCAGATACACAATATCAATCAGCTCACCTTTATCCACGTTTGTTCACCCCTTCAAAGAAATGTAGTAGATTGGTGAGGCAAGTGTCGTTATGCTCATATTAGCCCTCTCCTCAAGTCACTTCACTGGCTTCCTGTTTCCGCATGCAGTTCAAACTCCTCTTATTGACCTATAAGTGCATTCACTCTGCAGCTCCTCAGTACCTCTCCACTCTCATCTCTCCCTATATTCCTCCCCGGGAACTCCGTTCACTGGGTAAATCTCTCTTATCTGCACCCTTCTCCTCCACCGCTAATTCCAGACTCTGTTCCTTTTATCTTGCTTCACCATATGCCTGGAATAGACTTCCTGAGCTGGTACATCAAGCTTCATCTCTGGCCGTCTTCAAATCTAAGCTAAAAGCTCACCTTTTTGATGCTGCTTTTAACTCCTAGCCCTCATTCACTTGTTCAGAACCCTTATTTTATCATCCTCACTTTAATATTCCCTTATCTCTTGTTTGTCCTGTTTGTCTGCCCTAATTAGACTGTAAGCTCTGTCGAGCAGGGACTGTCTCTTCATATTCAAGTGTACAGTGCTGTATACGTCTAGTAGCGCTTTAGAAATAAGTAGTAGTAGTAGTAGTAAGATTTCCCTTCACTAAATCCATGTTGACTTTGTCTCATTAATCCATGCTTTTGAATATGCTCTATAATTTTGCTCTTAATAATAGTCTCTACCATTTTGCTCGGCACCGATGTCAGACTCACTGATCGATAATTTCCTGGATCTCCTCTATAACCTTTTTAAAAATTGGCGTTAGATTGGCCACTCTCCAATCTTCCGGTACCACGCTCGATTTTAAGAATAAATTACATATTATTAATAGCTCTGCAAGCTCATTTTTCAGTTCTATCAGTACTCTGGGAAGAATACCATCCGGTCCAGGAGATTTGCTACTCTTCAGTTTATAGAACTGCCCCATTCCATCCTCCAGGTTTACAGAGAATTCATTAAGTTTCTCCGACTCGTCAGCTTCTAATACCATTTCCGGCACTGGTATCCCACCCAAATATTCCTCAGTGAAGACCAAAGTAAAGAATTCATTTAATCTCTCCGCTACAGCTTTGTCTTCCCTGATCGCCCCTTTTAGTCCTCGGCCATCTAGCGGTCCAACCGATTCTTTTGCCGGCTTCCTGCTTTTAATATACCTAAAAAAAATTTTATTATGTGTTTTTGCCTCCAATGCAATCTTTTTTTCGAAGTCCCTCTTAGCCTTCCTTATCAGCGCTTTGCATTTGACTTGACATTCCTTATGCTGTTTTTTTTTATTATTTTCAGTCAGTTCCTTCTTCCATTTTCTGAAGGATTTTCTTTTAGCTCTAATAGCTTCCTTCACACCTCACTTTTTAACCACGTTGGTTGTCGTTTGGTCTTCCGTCCTCCTTTTTTTTAATACGCGGAATATATTTGGCCTGGGATTCCAGAATGGTGATTTTGAACAGCATCCACACCTGATGTGAATTTTTGACCCTCGCAGCCACTCCTGTAAGTTTTTTTTTCACCGTTCTTCTCATTTTATCATAGTCTCCTTTTTTAAAGTTAAACGCTAACGTATTTGATTTCCTATGTATACTTACTTCAAAGTTAATATCAAATCCGATCATATTATAATCACTGTTGTCAAGCGGCCCCAGCATCATTACCTCCCACACCAGATCATGAGCTCTACTAAGGACTAGGTCTAGAATTTTTCCTTCTCTCGTCGGCTCCTGTACCAGCTGCTCTATAAAGCTATCCTTGATTTCATCAAGGAATTTTACCTCCCTAGCATGCCCCGATGTTACATTTACCCAGTCAATATTGGGGTAATTGAAATCACACATTATCATCGTGTTACCCAGTTTGTTTGCGTCCCTAATTTCCTTTAACATTTCTGCAGCCGTCTGTTCATCCTGGCCAGGCGGACGGTAGTACACTCCTATCACTATCCTTTTCCCCTTTACACATGGAATTTCAATCCACAGTGATTCCAAGAAGTGTTTTGTTTCCTGAAGAATTTTCAATCTATTTGATTCAAGGCTCTCGTTAATATACAATGCTACCCCCTCCACCAATTCGATCCACCCTATCACTACAATATAATTTGTACCCCGGTGTGACAGTGTCCCACTGGTTATCCTCCTTCCACCAAGTCTCAGAGATCCCTATTATATTTAATTGCAAAAATTAAGTTCCTGAATCTTATAGTTTTGCGGCATTAGATGAAACTCCTAAGAAACTGCAGCCTGTGTAGATTTGTACTCCACAAAAGATGATACATCTATTACCCTTCACATCTTGCATCTTGAACTTTCTTTTCTTGCATTTCTTATCATGCTTATGAGTCACATCTGCCACTGACCTCCCTCAAATGCAATAAGTTTCAAAGCAACATGTTTTCTGGAGTAACTTAGGGCTCCTTGTACAAAGCGGCACTACCGATTAGCGTGCAATATATGCAAAGAAGCTCATGGGAGTTGAATAGGCTACTACGAATTCAGCGCATGCTAAATCGGTATCGCAGCTTTGTAAAGTGTGCCCTTAATTGGCAAAAAAGTGACTATTAATGAATTATATAGGGTCCTATTTACTAAGGTGCACTAGCTTTTTTAGCACACGCTAATGCTAGAGACACCCATAGGAATATATTTATTTTATTTATTGCATTTGTATCCCACATTATCCCACCTTTTTGTGGGCTCAATGTGACTTACAATTCAACGTGGATATGGGAAATAGAGGGGAACATACATTTATTATAACAGATAGTATTGGATTAAATGATAGTAATAAAGCAAAAGATAGTATAAAACATTTCTGGATAAGTCAGAGGTTATATAGTTACATGTGTTGCTCTTTGTTGTATATCTTGTCGAAGAGATAGGTTTTCAATTGTTTGCAGAAGTTTGTCAGTTCATAGACAGTTCTCAAGTTGCGTGGCAACGCGTTCCAGAGCTGCGTGCTCATATAGGAGAAGGTAGATGCGTGCATTAGTTTGTATTTCAGGCCTTTACAATTTGGTGGGTGAAGGTTGAGGAAAGTGCGAGAAGATTTTTTTGCGTTCCTGGGTGGAAGTTCTATTAGGTCTGACATGTAGGCTGGGGCGTCACCATGGATGATTTTATGGACTAAAGTACAGAGTTTAAACGTGATGCGTTCTTTGAGTGGGAGCCAGTGTAGTTTTTCTCGTAAGGGTTTTGCACTTTCATATTTTGATTTGCCGAATATTAGTCTGGCTGCCGTGTTTTGAGCTGTCTGGAGTTTGAGTATTTGCTCTTTACAGCTGGCGTAGAGTGAATTACAGTAGTCCAAGTGACTGAGTACCAATGATTGTACTAGGTTGCGGAAGATGTTCCTTGGAAAAAATGGTCTTATTCTTTTTAGTTTCCACATTGAATGGAACATCTTTTTGGTTGTGTTGTTCGTATGATTCTCAAGCGTTAGGTGTCGGTCAATGGTAACTCCAAGAATTTTTAGGGTATCCGCAACTGGTAGACTTAGTTTGGGTGTGTTGATGGTGGTAAATTTATTCTTATTGTATTGCGAGGTGAGTATTAGTCATTGGGTTTTTTCTGCATTTAGTTTCAGCTGGAATGCATCTGCCCATGAATTCATGATGTGTAGGCTTTGGTTGATTTCATTAGAGATTTCCCTTAGGTTTTGTTTGAATGGGATATAGATCGTTATATCATCAGCGTATATGTAAGGGTTTAGATTCTGATTCGATAGTAGTTTGGCCAATGGTGTCATCATTAGGTTGAATATGGTCGGTGAGAGGGGGGATCCCTGTGGGACTCCGCATTCAGGTGTCCATGTGGCTGATGTAGTCGAATTTGATGTCACTTGATATGAGCGTTTAGTTAGGAACCCCCTAAACCATTTGAGAACGTTGCCTCCGATTCCAAAGTATTCGAGGATGTGTAATAGAATTTCATGGTCAACCATGTCAAATGCGCTTGACATGTCGAATTGTAGCAGTAGTATATTGTTGCCGTTTGCTATCAGTTGTTTGAATCTGGTCATGAGCGTAACTAGTACGGTTTCTGTACTGTGATTAGAACGGAATCCTGACTGGGAATTGTGTAGTATTGAAAATTTGTATAGATACTCCGTGAGTTGTTTTGGTCACATTCCTTCTGTTATTTTGGTGATCAAGGGAATGGATGCTACTGGTCTGTAATTCGTTATATGGGTGTCTCTAGCATTAGTGCACGCTAAAAACACTAGCACGGCTTAGTAAACGGGACCCTTAGTATCATACTCATTGTATGACAAGCAGGCCAAAGATGCCACTTTTTTTTAAATCAAAAGTATAATTCAGTTTCCAAAGTAAAAATATTACATGCATTTGCAAAGACAATACATAGCTCATTTTCTTATATTTAAGCTAAAGAATATTCATTTATATAAGGCATTTTATTTACAAAAAAATCAAATAAGAATTTTTTGACAAAAGATGTGGAGATACCTATGATCTACAGAACTCAGTCAAAAATTAACATATGCTACATCTTACCTTACAAAATCATTTGATTTGAAATTCTCTCTGACTTTTCAGTGATAGATTTTTCAGTTTGTAAGCTAACCCTAAAAAAAATCACCAGTTCCCTCCAAATGGCCACCCTCCTCTTTTAGCATGCACACAGTGCTAGAGAAAACTGGATTCTTTGCAGGTTATAATCCTTTTATTGTTATTAAAATTGTAAGTTTTATATTAAACTGTACATGCTGTATACTGCCTTGGGTGAGTCTCTTTATAAAGGTGGTTAATAAATCATGTTTGATACTGTATATGAGATTTCACACTGTTCCTATCTTTATATTATTCTAATAATGGTCCAGTGAAACACATCACAAAGTACAAAGACTGTCCTTCCAACAGAGGGATTCCCTATTCTTCTTCTAGCTACTATGCCCTTACAGCACATTAGTTATCCCAGTCTTCTACTAACTGCTATATCTTATAGCATTAAAAATGTAACATCAGACTTCATAGAGATATCAGTTGTAAAATTTAATCTTGGTTTCCCCTCTACTTTTCTTTCTTTTAATTTTAATACTCAGGATGAGGTGTTCAATGATCTTTCTTCCTCCTAATGTATGTAAGAACTGTAGGTGCCCTCTTTAACAATAACATTCAGCACTGTTCTTTGCTCCATGAAGAAACCTTCATTTGTTATATATGCCATATTGATATTTTCAAAGGAGAAAACCATGTCAAGTGGAGGAACACCGATCCCTACGAATGCAGTAGGAGTTGAGAGAGTAGGATGGGTGGAGTGGATCTATCAAAAACGCGGTGGAGACAGGAAGTCTTCAAACACAATGTTTATTTCAATAGATACACCTTGAAGTCTGAAACTAAGATGTGTAAAGCTAAAGAGCTTTGCTGAATTGACTCCTGAGATTTGTTACACATCTTATAGGTCTTTCTGATACACACTATTTTTTTGTCCACCATACATCTTAGCTTCAGACTCCTGAGGCAGGTGCTTTGTGCCGAAACATGGTTCTGTGTCGAATCTCAACTCCTTATATTGATGTTAAATCTCTATGACTTCAGTGCAATTTTCCATAGGAGATGGTATCAGCTGATATTCAGATCTGTACAATATAATACTCATATTTCTATACTAGTTTTGTTTAAAAAGTTCTTCTTGAAAGTATTGCTTTCTTTTATAATGCTTCATTTGATCCCTATTTGTATAAAAGGATCCATGTTCCTGCTTTTGGTTTCCTAGAAGTTTCTGCCTTCTGTTGTATTTCAGCAGGAGAATGGGACAAGTATTGAACTATTTCAATCAAATGTCTCTTAGGAACTATCAAAGTCCAGAATGACAACTTTGCAAATCTGGCAAACACCATAACAGTTTTTTTGTCAGTACTAACATTAAAAAATTCTCTCAGGATTACCAAAACCAATACACTATACTGTAAACCCGATGCTTTTTAACGTTAAACGGAGATATACAATTTCTGGTTCCTGACAACATTTTTACCATAATACTAAGATCCCTGTTTGTAATCATCTTTCTACCCACCATTCCAGTGGATTTTCTATTTGTGAAACATACTGGGTAGGTAATTAAGATTTCCACTGATCCATAGTACAGACAGAGCAAGCTTTCCCAAACCTCAACTCTGTTCCAGAGGGACCACCTAAACATGCAAAAACATTTTTCAATCTCTGTGCTTCTGCAGTCTTTGGAAATGTAGAGACTGCTAGTTAATCGATGTAAAATTGTGATGCCAAGTTTAGTTATGAACACACTTGCCTACTGAGAACCAGATTAAGATCAACTTATTTACACAGACTAGCGGTAAGGACTTTTTCTCTCTCTATTGGCTTGAGTTGAATTTGATTTCATGAGCTAGTGATGAAAGACTGCACTGCACTTTAATGTGTTAAATCCACTGCGCCTCCAGTCCCAGAATACTATGAGCTTCCTGCTGCATTAGTCTTATTTTATGCATGTATTTCATGCCATGTATTGCCATGCAGACTTGCCCGGTTACAAACCAGATCATTGGCATTACAATTACTACACCCTATTCTGGCAATTTTACCTAGTTTTGTTTTATCTGCATGGTTAAAGAAACTGGCAATTTGAGTCATTAACCACTCAAAGCAGCAATGCAACATGCCTGACCAATGCATTACAAAACTGCATTCATAGATAAAGAACATCAGTGCTTAGTGCTCAGTAATGCAAGTCCCTACTAAAGCAGCTACTTATGTGGCAGTACAATGTTGCTTTATGGATTTTTTATTACATTTTTATTGAACTGTTATTTCATTCCATTTACATAATTTAGCGGACAGAAGTCAAAACTCATACAGAACACATTAATAATTTCCCTTCCACAAACACAATATTAAATATTTACTAACTTGAGCATGAACTTTTCTTTAGTAATCCTAGCAAGGGCTTTCCAGTCGAGATAAATAATGAAATATACATTGCCATTGTCACCTTTTATTCTAACTTTCCTCAACAAAGTCAATAAGTTTTTTTTGTTTTAGAGGAGACTACAGCTTTCCCTCAAGACCTATAAAATCATCAGGGAAACTAAGAGGTATGTCTACTAAAGGGCATTAAGCCCTAACATGTGCTTAGTGCATAAGATGATGTATACCGCAAGACGCATCAAAGTGTTTTGTGGTAGATAACCTTTTAGTGCACACTAACTGCCGGATTCTATATATCGTGCCTAGCATTCCACGCCTAAATCTAAATATATTCTATAACAATGCATAAAACTTAATTGGCTTAACAAGCCAATCTGTGCTGATAACAGTACCTAACAAGCAATAATGAACACTAATTTGCAATAATTAGAATTGACACACAACTCGCTAAGCATATGCTGCAACGCACTGCGCCTAAATTCTAATGCGCACATCCAAAAAGGAGCGTAGTTATGGCCAGGAAAATGGGCATTTTGTGGGTGTTCCCAAATTTATATGCGTTGTTATACAATATGGCCCAGTCCGCGTAAAGTTACATTAAGGGATTTACGCCACATTTTTCTTGGTTTAAATGGATATGCGTAGTTTTAGGCGCTGGGATATCAACTAAGCGTATTCTCTTTACTGTGTCTAAATCTTATAGAGTAAGCTTAGGAGAAAATGATTTCCGTGCTGATTTTCCAGGCGCCATATATAAAATCTCCCCCTAAGCGTGTGTAATTTATTTTTTCTGATTTATTTTTTGCTGGGGCTGTAGTGTGAGTGAAGAATGGGTGAGGAAGCGTTAACCAGAGAGAGCATTTATATTAGCGAACGTTATCTGGTTAACTCTGACTTAATATGTGAGCCCTTAGTGCCCCCTAAATAGTAGCATAGTAGATGACAAATAAAGACCTGTACACTCCATCCAGTCTGCCCAACAAGATAAACTCACATCATAAGATATGTGATACTACATACGTATACTTGACCTCTCCTTGCCATTTTCAGGACACAGACCGTAGAATTCAAATTTATAAATGTGTTTACGGTATGAATTTGGTTATAGGTTGGTCAATTATAACCATCTCGATGCTTAAGAGGGCAACTGAGAAGTTCAAAAAAATCTGATACTTGATATTCCTTCTACAAAGAAAATGAAATTGAAATAAAATTGGGAACAATTTTTTTTTTCCAGGGTCAAAAATATGGAACACTTTACCAATATCTTTACGATTGATCTCTAATTATAGTTTATTTCGTAAAGTATTAACATCTTACTTGTATACTTTCTAGGATTATTTTTGAAGTTTGAACCAAAATTAAAGTGTTATCATATCTGACTAGGATATTCACCTTTGCTGTTAATCACTTTGAAGACTTTGTTAAAGGCGGTATAGAAGCATCAGAATAGAATAAAAGTCTGTCCAGCATTGGCTTTGCTTCCCAATTACTGGTGTTGCCATCTAATCACCACTAAGCTTGTTCGGTTCCATGCCTTATATACAGGATTCCTTTGTGTTTATTCAAAGGCATAGCCAGACCTCAATTGTGGGGGGCATTTTGCCCCGCCTCCCCACTGCAACCCCACATACCTGGTGTCATGAAACGCCTAGCCACCCGGGTCTCACCTGCTGATGGAAAAAATTAGCATGGGACCTACAAGAAGAAAAAAGCCCTTTTTTTCGGGATGCACTAGAAATGGGCCTCTTAAACTCACTCATTCTCTTTTTTTGAAATGTCAGAGGCACATGTTAGGTACTATGACATTAAAATTGGTATTTAAAATTCTGGAAGAAATATGCTTTATATAGGGAAACAGTTAACATCTTTAAATATTATATATTACCATGGTACATGTTTTTCACTTACATTAAAACAGCTACTGTGTATTGAAATAACAAAATAAAAAATAGTCAGAAATCAGAAACAAGTGCATAGCGCTAACTCAAACCATCATACACAAGGATACTATACTTCAGTTTGCACAGCATGAATTTCACTAGGAGCACACATTACTACTACCTCTATCGAGCAGTCAATCTCCATTAAGACAAGTAAAAAAGCACTTAAATAAGAAATACAATATCAAATTGTGGTTGGTTCTGTGGTGTAGTAGGTAGAGAGAGAGAGAGAGAGAGAGAGAGAGAGAACAGCTGTGGCTTATACATTCTAATTACCTGATATATCACTGACTTGTTATATGACCTCACATTAGTCATTTTATCTCCCGTTACCTCACTTTATTCACTTATAATATGCTTGTATTGCTTCCAAAGAAAATACAAACTGTATAGAGAAAGGCACACAAAATTTGAAATGTAAATTTTGGAAGAAAGAAGGGGATATTTATTGATTTATTTCCACGCACTTGATATACTGCTAGGTCTCACATCTGCATAAACCCCCGGATTCTATATATCATGCCTAGGGTTCTGCACCGAAATCCAAGCGTATTCTATAATACCCTGTGAATCTTAATTGGCTTAACAAGCTCATTAGCGCTGATAACAGCACTTAACAAGCAATAATGAGCACTAACTGGTATGCAAGTTATGATAGAAACATTTAAATAAATCCACTGAAGACTCTGGAATGAGGAGTCATGGAATGGAGTTGGAAAGAGGTAGACTGAGGAGTAATCTAAGGAGATTTTTCGTTACAGAAAGAATGGTGGAAATCAGAGAACAGCCTCCTAGTAGAGGTGGTTAAGATAAGGAGAATTTTAGAAGTCAAGAAAGCACAGGACAACTACATATTTATCACATTTGTACCCTGCGCTTTCCCACACATGGCAGGCTCAATGCGGCTTACATAGTAACAATATAAAGAATTACAAAGTTGTAAGAAGAATATACAGTTTGTAGTAAATGCGAAATTAATGGGGTTAACGGAAGTAAATTAATCATGGGAGAAATTGAGAGCAGAAGGAATTGAGCGTTGGGAGGTAGGTGTAGGAAGATGGAAAGGAAGGGATATGGGGGTAGCAAAAAGGATAATGGGCACATGGTCAATATAACAAATGTCAGGAGATGAGATAGAGTTGATCAAGTGTCAATAAGCCGTATGGTCAGAAATAAAAAGCCCTGAAGAGCCATTTTTTGAACAGATTTGCTATGTTTTTCTACATAGTACAATGACTCAACATATTATTCATCCTCCACACTTCTGCTTCTAGATTCATTTCAAAGGTAGGTTCTAATCAACTGAGGTGCTCCTAACTCTTAATCTTATTAAGATGCCATTTTAATATGTATGTTTTTATGGAAACTGCTTAGTATATACATGGGTTAGAACTGTTTAAAATAAATAAATTCCTCTGGACCATACCAAAATAACTGTGCTTTATAACTGAATTGCTCCAAGAACTATCCCCCCTGTGAGAGAACAGTATGTTTTAAGCCTGTAAAACTGCCTTTATTAAATCAGAGTGCATTTCTCTAGTTTGGCCATCAGGTGGTGCATGTTATGTTTTAAGCTGTTACAAAGAACTGACCTTTCACTTCTTTAGTTAACACAGATAAAGGAAGTGCCTAGTGATGTAACCAGGATTTTTTGTTTGTTTGTTTTTTAAACTTGGCTGTTCTGGGCTTTGATTGGCCGTTTCAGCCCAGGAGAAGAGAGATAGAAAGCTCTTTGCTGAAGCTCTGAAAAGCAGCTATATGTGATAACTGGTGAGCAGCTATATGTCCTGATCTCCCCAGGTACTTTTTAGGAAGTAAACAAATGTATAGACAATTGTTTATTGTCTGTCTGGACTGATAAAGAATCCCGATGGTTTGTGTGTTGGGTCTGTGAGTGCTTTCTGGGAACTGTGGGACCACTGGAAGTGTGCCCTCCAGTAACCTAGAAAATTACTGGGGATAAAGTGAGAGCGGGAGACTCACCTAGAGGCAGCTGTGACCCAGTCGGTGGGAGGAGGGTGCTAGTAAAGAGCATGAGCGGCAGGTGCAGGCGAACCTGAGCTGTGCTGGGGTTAGACCCTCTAAGTGGCCTCAGGTAGGTGGCTAGGTCTTTTGTGACACCCCCTGTTTATTAAGCAACGCTAGCGGCTGCTGCGCAGCAATGCCAACACAGCCCATTCAAAGTGAATGGGCTGTGTCAGCATTAGCACATGGTAGCCACTAGCACAGCTTAATAAACAGGGGGGGGGGGGATATAAGTTCTTATTAAAATCTTTTATATGTCTACATTTTCATCTATTTAGACAAAGATCTCTTGAGCAAAGAACATTTTTACTAACATCAATAATTTATTACAGTCATGGACTGATGCATTTATTTCATTGTGTGAAATAATGTTATATAAGAATATTAAGATAAGATCAACTATGTGCTTATGATATTAAGCTCCTGAGATTTCCCGTTTCTTATCACTGAACTAATGAGTATCTTGTGAGCTATTAGTGTGTGGCATGTAGGATGGAGAAACAAAGCAGAGTTGTTTTGCTCTGAATTTTAAACTACCAAAAATTAATAATTAATAATCCAATTAATTAGTAATCCAGTTTTTAGTAACCCAGGGGAACTTTATAAATACAATACAAACATGAAAAGCCAAAATTCTCCAAGTAATGATCCTATTATTGAGGACAGTTCAGCAAATTCATACACCCTAGATCAGTGCCTGTCAATCTTTTTGAGGCTGTGACCCATGATGATTGCCAAATGAAACTGTGTAACTCACCCCCCCCCCCCCAAGATACAGAATAATGATACACTTATGGAGATCCCATCCACTTCATGACCCCAAATGTGGGTTTTGTAACCCCATTTGGGGTCCCGACCCACAGTTTGGGGAGCAGTGGTCCAGATGCAGAAATATGGCAAGAATTAGTTGTTCCTATATCTTTAACTAAAGACAGAGAATAGATGTAGATTATAAACAAACATGTATGTTGGAATTAGACCTCCCTATCTAATTACCTATATTTTGCTCAGCAACTGACCTTTACGGTCACTCTGACCCCTATCAACACCCTTACCCCCTCCCCTTATCTAACAAGTTCTTGCAACCCTAGAGGGTCATTCAGGAATATTACAACAGATCTTCAATGGGGGGGGGGGGGGGGGGGCAATAAATTTGCATTCCATTCCGTTATAAGTAACAAGTGACACTTGAATGCCTGTTAACCCATTGCTGATTCCAGACTCCGGTCCTGCATGTCCTTCAGGGCGACCCCTTCCTCTACTGGGAGGGTAGTCTTCTTCGTCACAGCCGTGAACTTTAGGCACGGTCAAGCGTGCCAAGTGCTCCTCACTTAGAGGGTATAAGTGCCCCATTGCCCTGGCAACTTTCAAAGGCCCCTCCGGGTCAGCCCATTGAGCTGAAATAAGCTCTTGGATGGAGTCATGCAAAGGAAAGGCTTGAGCAGGCTTCTTAGTACTTGCCATCCTCGGATTACCAGAGGAGGCTTCGCCCATCACAGGATCTTCAATAGAGAGGCCCTGCAGGGTATCGGAAATAAGCGCTGGCAGCTCCTCGCGGTGGAAAATCCTAACCGCAGTGGGATCATCTGGATCCAGTGGCAATCCTACACCTTCCTCTGGCTCTTCGGACAACGAAGGCCTGCCAGACCCCTCATAATCCCCACAGCCTGACCACGGGGGGGGGGGGGGGAAGGGGGAGGAGGGGGTGCACCACTTTCTGAAGGGGAATTGACCCTTCTGCGCTTGTCTTGCGGCCAGCTGTCTGGGGAAAAAACGCCTGATGGCAATTCCTGGCCGGTCTCCACCGGAGGGGAACCAGGTATCAATGCAGAGTCAGACATCTGCAGCAGAGCTCTTTTTAACATGAACGGTTTATGTAAAAGAAACACAAACTCAGGGGAGAAAGGCTCACCCTGGCCTCCCGGTTCCAATCCGGGGTAAGCAGCTCCTCTGGTAGTCTCCATCCGAGGCACCTGCGGGGGTCGAGCCATGCGGCGCATCCAAGATGGCGCCTGCTGCCAGCTCCACCAAGCGGGAAGAAACATCACTCGCCATGCTCGGGCTGGCCCTGACGTCTGAAGAGCACGATTTACAGAGCCCCACTGCGGATCTGCGCTTGCCACAACGTGAACAACGCTTAACAACCTCCGCAGCCATCGCTGAAAACGGCGGAAATTTCAAAATGGTGGATTTGCGCCAAAAAACGTCCCGATCGCGGGCCCTCCCTGGAGGAGCTACAAGACTCTCTTACCTCACCAGAGCGAGTCCCAGAGCTCCGGTCACGCTGCACAGACAGAAGGAAGCCTCAGAATCGCAGCGCTAAAAAGCGCATCATTTTTTCTTTACGCTGTGAGGAAAGTTAGAGGCAACAGCTATAGAGGCACTCCGGAGGTTCAGGAGAGTGGGAAAGGCAGGGAAAGGATGAACCAATGTGCCTGCATCCACAGAGAAAAGTGTGGGAAAGGCAGGGATAGGGCAAACCTATATGCCTGCATCCACATCGAGGGCCGGGTAAGGCAGGGAAAGGGCGAACCTATGTGCCTTTAAAGTGGGCACCACAAGCCACAACACCCCTGCTACAACTGGCAAAAGCACAGGAGCCACCCCAGGCAGATTTCTGAAGGAACTGAATAAGCTGTGTCCAACCCTGCTGAGGAGATAGAGAATACTCAGAGGCAGATGGAGCTAGCTGGCCAAGAGGCACTATGGTTTTCAGTGCTCTCTATCGCCACCTGCTGGTAGGTGGACACAACCCATTCGTAGTGGATTCATCTGCTTGATGACAAGGAACGCTGTTGTACATCCTATTCTTGAAGCCTCCTTCATCATGCTCCCTTGCTATTCGGATGAAGTGCAGAGTGAAATGTCCAAATTCTGACTTTCAAATCAGATGTGGATGTTTTTAGCAGAGACTTTTTTAAGGCATTTTGAGGTGTCTGCTTTGAAAATGAACAACATTATATCAGCATTGTTTCCTAAATTACAATTGCCCAAAACTGTAAGACACTAGTATTCAGAAAAAACACACAGATGGAAAGAACACCGAGGTCCCACAGGAAAGCATGAAATCAGGAGTGGGAACAGGATCAGGCTCTTTAAAAACCAGACCAGGGACGTTCAATATGAAGTTTTGACTTTTATTAATAACTCTTAATGATGACTCGACATGGTACCATGTTTTGGCACAGATGTGCCTACCTCAGGAGTCTAGACTGAAAATCACAATGGTGAAAATCACACTAAAGCCTGTCTTCAAAGGTCAGAGTGCTACAATAAGGATCTTAAAGAAGACAGTATGTGGATTGGATAAAAGTCTCTGAAACTTGGGCTGCCTATCAATGCCAGTAAAATCTGAAAAGGTCTGTTTTTGAAGAGCCTGATCGAGTTCCCACTCCTGTTTTGTTGCTGACACTGGTATTCACCAATGGTCCTGAGAGCTGAAAACAGGTTATGTTCAAGATATTCCTAATGCACATGACAGATTTGTGTGCTTACTATTACCACTTATGCAAATTTCTCTGGTGCATATTCATTAGGATTACCCTGAAATTGTAAGCTTTTTCAGTCCTCAAGGACCAGAACTGAATACCACTGGCCTACAATATTAGACTACATTCCAGTTAGTAGAACACTGGCATTATTGGAATTTAACAGAGACCTTATATAGAAATTAAACTACTACTACTTATTTCTATAGCGCTACTAGACCCAGCTTACTATCAAAACAGAGAACTGTATAAATTTGAGACAACTGATTCAATGTGATAATGTGCACTATGAAATTATGTATTACTGGCCCCATATCTAAAATGAGACCTGCAGTAGACAATATACATTCATGGAAAATAATGCCAAAGTGCATACTACTACACTAAATCAAAATCTGGCAGCATTATGAAAGCAATAATAACAGAGAAGTAAACTCATTGACATATTGGGAAGCTGCAAAAGAGTGCAAATAATAAGATAAAGAATTGTAACACAAGAATTGTAGCTTTATAGTAGAATATGCATTTCTCAAATTAAAACAAGAAACTACACAAAGAAATTGGCAGAAACAAAGATTTTAAAAGATTTATTCAGACAAAGGGTAGTCAGCAATATACACTTTTACTAGTACAAATTACAAGCAAGCTTGATGCAATCTAGTAATACCAGATGCACCATTAGAAAATATAAAACCAAGAATAGATAGATTAGGTCTAAAGCTAAAGAATTACAGAAGTGCTTTGTAAATACTGTTAAGATTTTATATTATATATATATATATATATATATATATATATATATATATATATATATCTCACATTATCTTCAAATTAGAGAATTCTTCTGAAATTTGGAATTCCTCAGGAAAGACGAAGGGATTTGCATACCTTTATTCAACCTATAACATAAGAAGAAAATTAAAATCATCAGAGCACTAGAACTAGCTAAGTCTCCTGGACACGGTGGCCTAGGAGTTGAATTTTACAAAAAACACGACTGATTTAATAGCAAAACCAAAGTAAAATGTTTGAAAAGGCTCTCTGTGGGAATGCTGAGGAGAGAACAGAACTAGCCACAGTTTACCATCACAGAAGTGGACTTAATGAAATCACACAGAACAATTTCACTGTATTAAGATTAAACACCAGTACCAATCAATAAGCTAAACAAAATGCTGCAAACATTAATGCACAGAGACAAAGTTAGTATGTCTGAAGGAACCTTGTTTAAGCCTGCGGCAGTTTTGAAGAGCTAAAGAAACAAGGGCTGAAAACTTCATTGTGTAATAAAAACCTAACAATAATAATAATGGGAATTAGAATTATTGGGCACAATATTTCAACAGCCCAATTATTGATCAATTAACATTGGACAGAAATTTAAACTTCCAACAGGGAATTATCAGGGAAGCCCTCTTTCACCACCACTGTTCACATGCACTCCATTAGCTATTCTACTATTCCTACGCAACCTATATTTTTCCAGTTAGGCAGTATCCTTTCAAACTGGGGCACAGTGTAGGTCTCCAGAAGAAGCTGGAGCGAAACGGGTCCGTCGGGACCATGCTGTTTACTACCCTGCCAAGACTGAGTGACCGTGAACTGGGATACAGCACCATTAAAGGTAAGTGCTCACTTTTTGTGACTGACTTTGTACGACACTAACGTGTTGAAACACAGCTTTTGCTATGAAAGCCTTTGGTTTGATTTAGTTTGCATGCTTTAGTTTTTGCTTACATCACTGAATTATAAAGGAGATTTTTCTGACCGATTAATTTTTTTTTTTTTAACTGTGTGCATGTGGATCAGCTGAATCAGCAGTCCGATTCTACATACTGTTGTTTGCCACAGTTGGATGAGGTCTTTTTTCCTCCTTTAAGAAAGTGGGCGTGCCATTATAACGATTATAACAATTCACTATCTTTGTGTGTGATATTTTACCTTCAGTAAATGAAATAAAACCAATCCTCACCCTTGACTGACAGGCAACAAAGTGGGAAAGAATTCTGTATTAGCCTTTTTTTGCAGATATGTTATTTTTTAACTGCCTTGCCTACTAAAAATATAGGAATAGTAATTACTTTGATAGAACAATTTGGGAGCTTTTCAGGTCTAAAATAAACTTTGAAAAATCTAAAGCCATGCCACTGCAAAATATCTGCACTGAGAGATGAAGAGAACGTCTTGCTACTCTGGAAGAAGGTGAAATGCTTGGTAATATAAGGAGAACTACTACTAACATACAAATAAACTAAATGTCAGAGACAAAATAATGTATTAAACACCTTTCTAAAATTGAAAGGCTTACCTGTATTGATGTTTGGGAGAGATGGATTGGCGAAAACCAATGTGCTCTCGAAAATTCTGTACCCTACACAAGTACTACCTGTTTGAATAAAAGGAATAGATGAACTATTTAAAAAAACAGTGAGGACATTTAATGGGGGAAGTTATCAAAGTGGGCTACTGTTAAATTGGGTTATTTTACCACAGGGTCACAGTTTATGCAACTGTACTAAAATAACCCAATTTAACAACAGCACACACTGATAACTCCTCCCCCTCGGATGGCCATAAAAACAAACATGAGAATTGACTACTGAAACTATAAGAAAAAAATGGGGGATGGTGAATATAACAGCCACTGACACGGATACATGAAGCACACACGGGAACAACAAACTCTCCCCAGAGAGACTAAAAGAACTGTGCATCCATATATGATTTTTAACATCTGATATGCAAGAAAAGCATAACTACAGAGAGCAGTATGTAGCATTCTGGATAGCGCAGACATGATGGTGACATATATGGACAGAAACATTCATTTTTATTAGGCTGACAGGAAATCAGGATTTCCTTTAAGGAATATGTAAATCCAATTTTCAAAAAAGGACATGAAAAGGATGTAAAATTTTAAAGACATGGACAACTCCATTTTAGACAGGACATAGAAGTCAGAATTGAGAAGTCCAAGTCAAGGCGTCTCACTACTATTTTAGAGCAGAAACTGCTGAGAAAGAGGCTGTTCTAAAATACTGTAGACAAGGACATTTTTGCGGGTGGCATAAGGCATAAACCCTCCATTGCCCCAGGTACAAGTAAGTACCTGTATATATCATGTAATCCGCTTTGAATGTAGTTGCAAAAACCACAGAAAGGCGGTATATCAAGTACCATTTCCCTTTCCCTATTTAAGATCCTATATGGAATGTTGCTAGTAGAGGAGTAGCCTAGTGGTTAGATGTTAAGTAACTTGCCCAGAGTCACAAGGAGCTGCAGTGGGAATTAAACACAGTTCCCCAGGATCAAAGTCCACTGCACTAACCACTAGGCTACTCCTCCACTCAGTGCCAGCACACACACACTTATCTTTGTCATTTTAGAAATATAAATGTATTTTTCTAGTGCTGTCAGAGACCAGAATCCTTTGCCAGTTTGGCGTTTAAGGAGGGCAAATAATACTGGGGGATTAAGGGGACAATCTCCCTTAATCCCTCCAATGGAGTACTGCTCAACAGGAGCAGTTTGCCAAAACCTAAATGTGCTTAGTAGCAGGTTTAACTCCCAACATCGATCTTCTAGGACGTAAGATGTTTAGTCCTCTTCTGAAATGTGGAATGTATGACTCGGGGACAAACTTGTCCACTCCCTCTTTGGAAGGTCTAAAGTTGACAGGACTCTGATCAAACACTATCTGGTACAGAACAGATGATCAATATTTCAGTGGACTGAACACAGGCTCTCGTTTTAGAAATATTGGCACTTACACGTGAATAGATACAGCAGACTTTTGGAACAAATTTAGTGTCTGGGTTCTGTCTGAACAGGATGATTCAATACCTTTCCTGACTAGATGGAATTCTATCAGTGTACACATTTAAGATGAAATCAAACCAATCAGACAAATGGTTAGTATTAGTAGAAGTTCCAATGTTTGGTTTGGTAATGAATTATTACTTCAAAAACAACTCTGTAGAAAACTAGAAAGAAGCAATTATTTTAGGGAGAAAGTACAGAAAATTTGCCAAACTTATTAGTAACAAATAATCTGACAATGATTCAGGAACGTAATAGCAATTTAGATTCAGTTCCAGATTGTGGAGCGAATTTAAACCTATTAGCATGGTAGAGCTAAGAGAGATGTTTAATAAGTATAATACATCATTCTGCATAATGGATATCCGTCCTCCCTACATTATAAAAGAGGCTCCCCAACTGTTTTTTGATAGGATGAGAAACTGGCTGAATTCACAGTTTGCTGCTGGGATTTTTCCAGAGCATATAGGGAACATAGTGTTGACACCAATTCTCAAAAATAGTAAATTAGGATCAGATATTACTAATTATAGACCAATGGCCTCCATTCCTCTATTTACCTAGACCAAAAAGGGTCTATTAATAAATCAGTGGAATTCATTTAAAGATAATTTGACATCTTACATTTTTCTCAATTAGGGATCAACAATATAGCACCAAAATTCTATTAGGCTTTTTTTAATCAGCGGACAGAAGATCATTGCTCTGTAGAAGCCAAAAGGCCATCTTAAAGCAATTCGATTTATTAAGTGCGTTCGATCTGGAAGATTGAACAATTCTTTTGTTAATTTTAAGTCACATTGGTATACGTAGAAATGTTTTGAAGTAGTTTAGTGGATTTATTACATATAGGTCCTAAGAGGTGAAATTTCAAGATTTAAGATCATGTTTATGGAAGTCCCTACAACCTGACCCCTCAAAATTCAGAACATGCTCTTACCCATGAATTATGGCAAGATGTTCCTTGCCAAAACATGCCCCCCCTTCCCTGCCCTAGCATTAGTTCTCCTTCTCTCCCAGAAGACCCCCCTGTCATCAGCTCTCTCCTACCTCCACCCCCAGGAAAGTATCCCCTGGAGGTGAATGGGAGGAGAGTTTGGCATAGCTGAGAGGGATGGAGAGAGTTTTGTTCCAGAGGGAGAGGGAGCTGATGTTAGGGGGTTCTGATCAGGGAGGGAGAGATCAGATCTTTGAGGGGAATGAACAGCTCCGTCATCAGTGATATTACACAAGTGGATTTGTAAAATGGCTGCTTTACATATGTATGTGACACTGTTTACAGATGTAGGTTGTTCTTTTGCAACCTACATGTGAATGTGGCAGCACACACACATGTAAGACCGTGTGCTTTCCACATGTATATTTCGCATGCTTGAATTTGTAAAATTATTCCTCTTCCCAAAAAGGGCCATCACCTTACATGTGTGTCATCTACAAGTGTAGTCCAGGTAGTGGGGATATACCAATTTTAAGATGAGATCTATAAACGCACACCTGCCTTTCTAAAATGGTAGCCAAATTCTACAGGTAGCCACTTGTTTTTTTTGGGGGGGGGATAGATGCATCTTCTAAAATGTGCCTGACAGATTACTATTGCTAGGAGATACTCACAAACTGGCCAATCAGAAATTACACAAGTAGAGCAATTGGCTAAAACAGTGTAGTTTTGAGATTCTAAATAAACAAAGATGAATCACCAAGCCATTACTGGAAACAACTGATGTATATGGCATTATTCAAATTCCAGTCTTTCGAAACAAATAAACCTAAATGGATGCTACATAAATGATGGGGCACCAACCAAACAAAATCCCAAGGAACAAACTGTGCCTTTCCCTAAGCTTTCTATTACTTTAGTAAGCAATGATATCAATGGGGCTAACTGATCCATGGAGGGTGCTCAACCCTTAAACCCTATCAGTTATGACTATACTTTTATGTCCCAGGTACACCACTCTATTGGGTGCTTGTTTACCTATTAAACTGAATAGTTATTTAATTTATGCTTTTGACTTTCAAAGTGCTTAAACACCTGAATGTGGCCTTGCCTTCTGTGACAAAAGACTCATGACAAATTACACTTGGGGGAATTCTTCTATTCAAGTGGATGGTTGTAGGCTGTATTGGTCACAATGACCATAAAGGGATATATAGATATATAGATATATAGATGCTACTACATGTGATAATGTATAATTACCTCATGTCCTGTCAAGACTCAAAGGAAATGCCACATCCCTTTCTCATGATGTTTCGAATGGATGCAGCTGCAACATATTTCAGCCTGGAATAGAACCTTATCTATTATGCCAATAAATTCTGGAATTTGGATGCTCTGTCAGATGGATGTAAGGTTGCCATTTTCAGCTTCAATTCTATATCAATTATTGAATCATGTGAGCATGCACTGGCAATTTGTTTCACTGCAACACATATGAGAGACAGAGGCAGGTCTTCAACTATTTGAGCCACGATGGCAATCTCGCTGGCTTTCCAATATTAAATTCTCTGCATCACTAACACAATCACTATACTTCCTGGCATATAATTATGGACTCCAGTTCAACTACAACAGCTTGATACCACAGCATCCAAATTTTGTTGATCGTGTGCTCTATTATGTGTCATTTTCCTATCCTCTGGTACTAGATTTTTGGTGCCAAGTTTGGCACAGTGTGGGCTTGGTGTTGCATTTTCAATGCCCCATCATATGCAGCAACTTTATTTTGGCCTTGGATTGGTGTGCCAGCTGAAATGGAGAAAAAAAAATGACATTTTTTAGGATAATGATTGCTATTGCATTACAAAATATCTTAAAGTGCTGGAAAAATACAAGTTATGTTTCTTTCTGGTGGAACTTTGTGTTTAATTTACAAACATGAAGCTATTATTACACAGAAAACTGGTTGTTATGATAAATTCTGTACGATCTGGCTCTTCATCTGTACTTGAAGATAGGGGATCATGAACATATCTGAAACCAGCTGTAGACCCTATTGTATATGTGGGTAATTTAGATGAGAGGAGGGAGTTATAGGACATTTCTCACTGTCCAGCAAGGAGTGACATTTCATTCTGACAAGTTTTGTTATATAATTAAAATGACCAATAAAGTTGTGAACTTTAAAAAAAAAATATTACACAATATCTATATTAGGAGTGATTGAGAATACAATTGGACACTTCGAATAGTATATTTGAAATGAATGATCTGGGGGATATCTGCAATATGGTAGAAGTTAAAAATAAAACCAAGATTTTAAGGAAATGGACTTTGTAATCGACTATCAAGTTTCTCAATTATCAACTTGTTTATTCAGATGTTTTTCTTAGAAGTCTATATTGTGTTGGTAAAAGCATTGTATTTTCTTTTTATCAGTAGTAAAACTAGGCTTGAAAAATCATTGGGACATGTCCTAGGTCAACATGCCCCAACAGAGATCAAATAACTTCAGAAGGTTCTTTGGCAAAAGTCACTTTTTTTCCCCCTAATGCTTGAACACCAGGAGGGCCAAATCAATAGATAATTTCAGTAATCTTCCACTACTCACTCAACTATCTGGTCAAAGGTGATAGCTTAAATTCAGCAAAATACCAACCCTCTACACCACAGGATGCAACAGAAACAAGCTGAATTCAGCAACAATGGCTTTCATATGAGCTGACATCATTTCCATTCATTCCTTAATACAACTGTCACCCCACAAGATATCAACATTTGTACAAAATGACAATATGATTGGAAGACAAATTACTTTTTCAGCATGAATGACCTAAGCAAATGAGTAGTCCCCTAATATCTTAAGATAATTATATTTCTTTTGAGAACTCATTCGCAGAGACATTTACAAAAAGTACCTCAGTGAGCAAGTTTACTACTGCAACTGGATTCAAGAAGATACTGTAATTAAAATCATCAACTTGCCCATTGATAGCCCATTAAAACTATAAAGGATATTTTACGAGAACTCTGCATAACTGGGTACTATCATCTTCCCTACTTTTACCTGAACCATCCTAATTTCACGCTTGCGGTTCCCAGCTTCATTTTATTTTATTTGCTTTTATTGAATTTTTGACCTAGCAGCTACCTTCTGCTCATTTGCGTTTCCAGCTCAATTAGAACCTGGCAACATTACAATGAGCTATCATTCACATCTAATCTTGCTCCCCCAACACTTTTTTTTTTTTTTTTTTTTTTAACTATAACTCCTAGTATTTATACATCCTTATCCTGGGAGACTGGGATAGCACAGAAAAGGGGAGAGGGAATTTGAAGAGTGATTCCCTAATAGCTATATTCCAGTATATCAAAGTATCTAAAGCTGCAACTACTGGGATTGTCTTTCCCTTAAAAATGCATTGGATGTATTTTGGGGGACTTTATTTCTCCCCCCTTCCCCAGTCTTAGGTGGTCCATTTTCTAACTTCACCTGTCTTTACGTTTGTTTTTTTCCTATGCCAAAATTTGGCCCTAACATAGTAAATGACGGTACATCCAGTCTGCCCAGTAGTCACACTCATTACCAATTCTTGATTAAATCAACAATGAATATGCCATAAAATACTTGATCATTGTCTTTCTTTGGCATTTCTGGGACATAGACCATAGAAGTTTGCCCAGCCCCGTCCTTAAATTCCAACTACTGGAGTTGTCGTCGAAGCCCACTCCAGCCTATCCGAATCCATCTTGTCATTTGTGGGACACAACCGTAAAAGTCTACCTGGCACTGTCCTCATGTTCCAATTACTGGAGTTACCTTCGAAGCCCTCTCCAGCCCATACTAAACCAGATTGCTATACATGGGATACAGACCATACAAGTCTGCCTGGCACCAGCCTTAGTTCTTCACAGCCAGAGTCGTCATCTGACACATCAAACACACATACAGCCATTTAAGTTTTATTTTTATACCATCCATTTTCTAATTAGAGATTCTGTGTTCATCCCACACTTTTTTGAATTCCATCACTGTTTTTGTCTCCATCAACTCCCTCCAGGGCGGCATTCCGGGTATCAACCACCCTGCAAGCTCAATTCATTACCTCTAGTTTTACAATTTTACCTTCTCTGGAAAAGATTTGTTTCTATATTAATACCTTTCAAGTACTTAATGTCTCTATCATATCACTCCTGTCTCACCACTCCCTTTAGGGTATAATTATTCATGTCTTCCAATCTCTTCTTTTTCATATCTTGCCACCAACTCCATATCATTTTGGTCATCTTTCTCTGGACTGCTTCAAGTCATTTTACATCCTTAGCAAGATACGGCCTCCAAAACTGAACACAATACTCCAAATGGGACCTCGGCAATGACCTGTACAGGGGAGCATCAACATCTCTTTTTTCCTGCTGGTTATGCCTCTCTCTATACAGCCTATCATCCTTCTGGCTATGGCCACCACCTTGTCACACTGTTTCATCACATTCAGATCCTCTTACACTATCACACCAAGGTCCTTCTCCCTGTCTGTGCACATCAGCCTCTCAGCTCCTAGTACATAAGGCTCCCTTGAATTTCTACTCCCCAAGTGCATCACTCTGCACTTCTTTGCATTGAATTCTAAATTGCCAAACATTATACCATTCTTCTTTTGCAGATCCCCTTTCATGTTTTCCACTCCCTCTGGGGTGTCCACTCTGTTACAAATCTTGGTACCATCTGTAAAAATGCAAACATCACTTTATAACCCTTCGGCAATGTCGCTTACAAATATACAGAACAGAATTGGACCCCGCAGCAAACCCCAAGGCACTCTACTACTCACCTTTCCTTCCTCTGAGTGAATTCCATTAACACTACACTCTGGCATCTGTCTGCCAACCAGTTTCTAATCCAGTTCACCACTTTGGGTCCTAACTTCAGCCTGTCGAGTTTATTTAACAGCTGACTATGAGGAACCATGTCAAAGGCTTTGCTGAAATCTAAGTAAATTACATCTAGCGCTTGTCCTCGATCCTGTTCTCTGGCTGCCAGTCAAATAATTCAATCAGATTTGTTTGGCTCAATGTACCTTTGGTAAAACCAGGTTGCCTCAGATCTTGTAAACCCATTGGATTCCAGGAAATTCACTATCGTTTCCTTCAATAATGCTTCCATTACTTTTCCAATAACTGAAGTGAGCCTTATCGGCCTGTAGTTTCCAGCTTCTTCTCTATCACCACTTTTGTGAAGAGGGACCATATTTGCTTTTTTGCAAACCCGTGGAACCTCTCCCATCTCCAAGGATTTATTAAACACATCTTTAAGAAACCCGCTAGAACATCTCTGAGCTCCCTCCATATCCTGGGATGGATCCTGTCCAGTCCCATGGCTTTGTCCACCTTCAATTTTTCAAACTGTTCATAAACATTTTCTTCTGTGAATGGTGCAATATGTACCTTTGCCAGCCAATTGTAGTTCTTTTCCAGGATTTTCTTCCGTGAACATAGAAGTATTTGGTTAGCACATTCCATTCTATTTAAGCCTGTTCTATTACATTTCTGAAGAGCTATTTGCCCTAGACAGAAAGACATTTTTTGAACCCTTACAATAATTTCTTTCCAACACACCACTGGGTTGGAAAGAACAGAAAAGGATTCTATTTTAGTATGTAGTTATTCTTATTGAGAAACTAAATTGTTAAGCCAAAAGTGACAAGCTAACAGAATTAGCAGGTAAGTTTTAATCACTTTTCACTGACAATCACTACAGACATGTCCCAGTATGCCCATATGCATGATATGCTCACCCTTCAAGTTGAGAAGTACCCATCTCTTTCTGCTGAAATATCCTGCAAATGCAAGACTTCACACCCATGGAGTATGACAGGCTCGAAGTACTGCATTAAAAGCCATGTTGTAAAAACCATTCTATATTTCAAGGTAAATGATGCAAAAAAAAAAAAAAAAACAAGTAGGGAAAGCATTCTAGAGAATGGCACTCAAATTTTTTTCAACCCCTGCTTATGTATGAGTTTGTATCTGTAGTGTCTGTGTGCCCCGCAAATTGGCTGGAAAAAAAGGTAAGCAGTACACAACAATTCAATTGGTTTGGAAAGAATTACCAAGCCCAAGAGCCTGTCTGGAGGGCACCCCATTAAGTTAAGGATGAGGGCCCTCCTTACTGGCGGTATTGGGTTTGTGCAATGGTGGGAAGGCAAGGAAGACAGGAAAGAGGGGGGGGGGGGGGAAGGAAGAAAAGCAAGGTCAGGGGGCAGCGGTTCCCATTGGTTTGGCTTGCCATTGGGCAGTTTAAAGGTAAGCCAAGCCGAGGGACGAGCAGATTGGTAAGTTGGGCTAAAGTCCTAGATGAAGAAGGGAAAGTGAGCAGGGTTATTTAAAAGCATGTTTCCGGGTGTGCAGGGCTTTCCCTGCTCCTCGGAGGTGGCTTTGGAGCGATTTGGTGGCTTGTCTTCTCTGCGCTTGTGCGCTGGGTATGCCAGGGCCTGCAGCAGACTCAAAGGCCTGGGGAGTGTGGAGGCACCGTTCCTGTGCTGGAGGACTCTGTGGCTGGGAAGTGTTGAAAGGGTGAGCGGAGTGCAGTGTATGTTTCTGATGCTGGTCCCATGAGGCTGCATGGTCAGGAATCGCATGGTGCTTCCTGACCCGCTGACTTTAGCCTTGGAGTGCAGCGGCGGCCTAGTGTGGTTGCTGATAGTGTGGTGGTGGAATTGGGCCTGCTGGTGCTGGATCCACATCTGACTGGGGAGGAGGCATAGCGGGTAACTCCCTGAATATGCTTGGTAGCGGCTCTGGGGTTCCATGTGGAAAGGTGGGTATCCAATGCTTGATCTAGGCTGGACGCATCAGGGCTATGTGATCTGGCCCTATGGATGGACCCCTCTGCATAAGGAGAGGCAGGAGAGGTATCCTTTTGCCCTAAGGGTGGATCGTTTCTCCCTCATGCATCTCTAGGTTGCACCGCAACCTGGCTAGTGGCTGTTTTTTCAGCCCTATTTTGTGAGGCCTGCCATGTATCTATTCAGGTATGTTGCGTGCATACGTGGAGGTGGGATGCAGGCAGTCATGGGGCTGGGGTGTTTGTAGGTGGACAAGGGGCACCCAGGAGTTTTGGTTTGGTAGCACTTCCATTTTCGTGGGTTGCCTTTCTGGGTCTTGGGTGTGGCACCTCCACTGACTACAGGTTGGGACCCAGCCTCACTGAGCTTGGGAATTGACTTTGGGAAGGGCATATTGATGTTTCGTTCACCCGCGACTACATGCCCCAGGCACGTAGGCTACCTTTCAGCGACAGGGAGATGGTAGGATGTCCTTTGCATTTCGGGTTAGGCTTCTCTATGGCTGCACAGGTTCCTGACACTTTTGTTCTCTCTCCAAAGGTGCAGAGCGCAGCAGCTGTGGGCGTGGACTTGAGTGGCCGAACAATCATAAAATTGAGGAGATGAGATGGCGTATCATTGATTCTGTAGAGATCAGGTGGGAGGGTAGTAACATTGAGCATTTAAATTATAAAGAGCAAAAATGGATATACAATCTTAACTTGGTTGAGCCTTCCGGTCTCAACAAAGAGTTAGAGTGGATGACATTGATCTAGCCAGTTCCTCTGCCTGGAGTGTATGAAGAAAGTCAGGTGACCTGGCTCTGGCTTAAAAAAAAAAACCCTGAAAAAAACGTGGCTATTTTGATAGTATGTGCAGGGGTGATATCCAGTCATATCTCTTTTCTTGGTTCTGGTTCAAAATGGGTCTGTGACTCCTAGCAGTAACCTTGTGGAATTACCAACAGGGGCAGGAACCATGGGTTCCACTCTGAAACCCAGGACCAGGAAGAAAAAGAGCAAATGGGTATTGCTCCTGGTTACACTAGACACCAGGGTCTATATTAAGACCAGAGATGGAAAGGATCAGAAGTTTGTTTGTTTTTTTTGTTTTGTTTTGTTTTTGGGGGGGGGGGGGGGGGAGTCAGTTTTGCAGAAGGCACCTCAGTGAGGAGGTGCTAGGGTGAGAGGATGACTTTGGGGGGTATTAGATGATGTGGGGGGGTCATAAGAGGATCATTGTTGTGGAGGGATGGACTAATGCTGCAGGACTGAGATGTACACACAGATTAAGGAACAGTGATTTTAAAAAGTGCTACCATGTTCAATGTAGGGTGGTGGTACACATTTTTCCCTATTTGCTGTTTTTCTTTTTTAAAATCACTATTCCCGCTCAACATAGCAGCACAGATATGTATACATCCTTACAATTATTCTACAAAAGAATCTGTTTTTGGTAGATCCTCTTGTAAAACACAGTACAAATTTTCCACACACCAACATGGACATTTAAATGTCCCTCTCCACATCCTATTTATAATTGGACTCAAAGCCAGCTGAATTAGACCTTTATTAAGAATTCAGTCTTCAGAGAAAAATGTGCCCACTGTATGCGTCCTGCTTTAATCTCAGGTCTTGTGGCAATGTGAAAACTATTGCAAGTCCTTCTGATATAGCATATCTCAAGTATGGATTTCAAGAAAAGCCACTATTCCTTGTTAAAATGCATGCATTATAAATCACAGTTATCACTGACAGTGCATTTATTGTGCAGTGTTTTATTTCAGACTACAGCATTTCTGTGGTAGATTCGGAGTAAATTAAATTCTTTAACAGATGCTTTGTGTTACATATAGGCCAATTACTTAACCCCAAGAAAAATTACTTTTTTTTTTTAATAGAAAAATAACTTAAATAGAACCCTTACTCTTGTGGTTTCAAAGTCATTCACTGACTTTCCGTCACTTTTAAGCAGACAAGAAAAACTAAGGTTTTAGAGGATTTTTATTCCAACATCTGGCCACCCTTGATGACTTTCTTCCTGTATTACTCCTCTGACTCTGAAGAGTGGTAATAAGAGGGATTATCTAAATAACTTAGAGGACCTTTCACTAAGCAGCGTTAAGCCCACCACAGGCTTACCACACAGCAATCCGGAACTACCGCCAGCCCAATGCCGGCACAGACAGTAGTTCCATCCCCAGTGCGTAGCATTTCCGGTGCTAGGGAAAATAGGTCCCTTTTTTTTTTTTTACCACAGCAGTTATCGTTCAATGGGTGGCAGTAAGAACTCCCCCCGCATGGCGGTTAATGCAATCTTACCACTTGGTCATTTCTTTTTTCGGCCTTTTTACCTGTTGCGATAAAAAAGGCCTCAGCATGCAGCAAAAACGGCAGGGCTCCTTTTGCTGCAGCTTAGTACAAGGGCTTCTTAAAGCTCTTTAGTATTCTAAGTCAAATGAGTTAGTGGTCCTGATTCAGAACTCAGCATTTGCTGATACTTGGCATCTTTATCAGCATTCTCAGTGGGCCTGGTCAACAAATCGGAATTATCCTCTCACCCACAAAACAGAACTGCCAAGTGATCCAAGCACAATTAAAAAAATGTTTTTTTAAATACTCTTGCTGATACTATTAGGAAAGTTAATACCAGGAGGCAAGTCTGAAAACCCAGGAAGACAAAAATGATAAAAGGGGATGGAACTCCTCTCATATGAGGAAAGGCTAAAGAGGTTAGGACTCTTCAGCTTAGAAAAGAGATGGCTGACGGGGGATATGATAGAGGTCTACAAAATCCCAAGAGGTGTAGAACGAATAGAAAGTAAATCGATTTTTTTACTCATTCCAAAAGTACAAAGACCAGGGGACACACAATGAAATCACATGGAAATATTTTGAAAACAAATAGGAGGAAATATTTTCTCACTCAATAAATAGTTAAGCTGTGGAACTCTCTGCCAGATGATGTAATAACAGCAGTTAGTGTATCTGTGTTTAAAAAAGGTTTGGACAAGTTCCTGGAGGAAAAGTCCATAGACATGGGAAGCTACTGCTTGCCCTGAGATTGGTAGCATGGAATGTTGCCACTATTTGGGTTTTTGACAAATACTCGTGGCCTGGTTTGGCCACTGTTGGAAACAGGATACTGGGCTAGATGGACCCACTGGTCTGACCCATTATGGCTGTTATGTTCCATCGGGAAGCTGAACCACTTAGCAGCTCTGACAGACGTTGTAGCTCTGCATACTACCAATGATGTGTCTTATTCTTATAAATGAGAAAGCACTATATTCAGTCACAATTTTTAAATCTATCACTGAACTACGACAGATAAAGTAACACAGACTGAGTAAATGTAACATCGGGACACACTAGAGGTACAATTACTTGATGAAATCAAAGACAGCTTTATGGAGCAGCTGGTGCAGGAGCCGACGAGAGAAGGAAAATTCTAGACTTGGTCCTTAGTGGAGCACATGATCTGGTGAGGGACTTTATGGTACTGGGGCCGCTTGATAAAAGTGATTATAATATAATCAGTTTTAATATCAACCTTGAAGTAACTATACACAGGAAGACAAACACGTTAGCATTTAACTTTTAAAAAAGGAGGCTATGATAAAATGAGAAGAACGGTGGGAAAAAAACTTAGGGGGACAACTGAGAGGGTAAAAACTGTACAACAGGCATGGACACTGTTCAAAAACACCATCCTGGAGGCCCAGGCCAAACATATTCCACTAATTAGAAAAGAAAAACGGAACTGCAAAAGACAGCCGGCCTGGTTGAAAAGTGAGGTGAAGGAAGCTATTAGGGCTAAAAGAAATGCCTTCAGAAAATGGAAGAAGGAACAGTCTGAAAACAACAAGAAGCAGCATAAGGAGTGTCAAAGCAAATGCAAGGCGCAGATAAAGAAGGCCAAGAGGGATTACGAAAAAAAGATAGCATTAGAGGCAAAAAAAACAGTAAAAAAAATTTTCAGTATATTAAAAGCAGGAAGCCAGCAAAAGAATCGGTTGGGCCGCTGGATGACCGAGGGGTAAAAGGGGCGATCAAGGAAGACAAAGATGTAGCGCAAAGATTGAATGAATTCTTTGCTTCGGTCTTCACCGAGGAAGATTTGGGTGGGATACTGGTGTCGGAAATGATATTTCAAGCGGACGAGTCGGAGAAACTTACTGACTTCACGGTAAACCTGGAGGACGTAATGGGGAAGTTCAGCAAACTGAAGAGTAGCAAATCTCCTGGACCGGATGGTATTCATCCTAGAGTACTGACAGAACTGAAAAATGAGCTTGCGGAGCTACTGCTAGTGATATGCAATTTATCCTTAAAATCGAGTGTGGTACTGGAAGATTGTAGGGTGGCAAATGTAACGCCCATTTTTAAAAAATGGGCCAGGGGAGATCCGGGAAATTATAGACCAGTGAGTCTGACGTCGGTGCCAGGGTAAATGGTAGAGGCTATTATTAAAAACAAAATTACAGAGCACATCCAAGGACATGGATCACTGAGACCAAGTCAGCACGGCTTTTGTGTGGGGAAATCTTGTCTGACCAATTTACTTCAATTCTTTGAAGGAGTAAACAAACATGTGGACAAAGGGGAGCCGGTTGATATTGTATATCTAGATTTTCAAAAGGTGTTTGACAAAGTACCTCATGAAAGGCTACAGAGGAAACTGGAGGGTCATGGGATAGGAGGAAAAGTCCTATTGTGGATTAAAAACTGGTTGAAGGATAGGAAAGAGTGGGGTTAAATGGGCAGTATTCACAATGGAGAAGGGTAGTTAGTGGAGTTCCTCAGGGGTCTGTGCTAGGACCGCTGCTTTTTAATATATTTATAAATGATTTAGATATGAGAGTAACTAGCGAGGTCATTAAATTTGCTGATGACACAAAGTTATTTAAAGTCGTTAACTCGCGACAGGAAGGACCTTACAAGACTGGGAGACTGGGCGGCTACATGGCAGATGACGTTTAATGTGAGCAAGTGCATGGTGATGCATGTGGGAAAAAAGAACCCAAATTATAGCTACGTCATGCAAGGTTCCACGTTAGGAGTTACGGACCAAGAAAGTGATCTGGGTGTCGTCGTCTATAATACACTGAAACCTTCTGCTCAGTGTGCTGCTGCGTCTAGGAAAGCGAATAGAATGTTGGGTATTAGGAAAGGTATGGAAAAAAGGTGTGAGGATGTTATAATGCCATTATATCGCTCCATGGTGCAACCACACCTTGAGTATTGTGTTCAATTCTGGTCGCCACATCTCAAGAAAGATATAGTGGAATTGGAAAAGGTGCAGCAAAGGGCGACTAAAACGACAGCGGGGATGGGACGACTTCCCTATGAAGAAAGATTAAGGAGGCTAGGGCTTTTCAGCTTGGAGAAGAGACGGCTGAGGGGAGACATGATCGAGGTATATAAAATAATGAGTGGAGTGGAACAGGTGGATGTGAAGCGTCTGTTCACGCTTTCCAAAAATACTAGGACTAGTGGTTAGGGTGGTGGACTTTGGTCCTGGGGAACTGAGTTCAATTCCCACTTCAGGCACAGGCAGCTCCTTGTGACTCTGGGCAAGTCACTTAACCCTCCATTGCCCCATGTAAGCCGCATTGAGCCTGCCATGAGTGGGAAAGCACGGGGTACAAATGTAACAACAAAAAAAAAGTGTTTCAGTTACAAAGTGCAATATAATTTGCTTGGATGAAAGTGCAATATAGAACTATGTGATTCTAGTCTTTAATTACATAACCTATGCCAACTAATTAAGATGCTCTTTTGATTGGAATGGGGTTTCAAACTATTCCTCCTTTGCGGCCAAAGTATCCTTTGTATAGATTGTTGGCTTTGTCATATGTAAATATTCATTGTTTTAGCAGTTCGCAAGCATTACTGAAGAAATCTGCATAATTTCAGTTGACAATAATAATTACAATTTAGCTGTGTATACACAGACTACGTCAACTTCTGCTATTTTATTGTGAGCCTGCTTTTGTGTCATTTTGAATATGCAATGCCAAAACCCCATATCTCTGTCCCTTTCCCCTCTTTTGGTGCAGCGGGGTCGTACGTTACCGGGTGCATGGAGACACACGCAGGCATCAGGGGCTTCCTTTCTCCTGAGTGGGATTCTCACTCTGAGGCATTGGGCGCACACGCCATTTTCTTTTGGTGCCTCCTGATGCGGCTCCCGCTTTCTGACTCTTGGCTGTGTTGGCAGCTTCGCAGGCAGCTGGATTGCAGGGTTCATCTCCAGGGGGCTTCCCTCTGCTATGGGGACCCTTTCGGGTTTTGTACCGACCTCTCCTGATTTGGGGAAATTATTTTGTTCCCATATTTATTTAATAAATATTTCATCCTTTTTCTCCATAGCTACTGGTTGAAGTGGCTTTTGTCCCCTCAGTATTTGTCTGTAGCCTGCCCCCTTTGGGGGTTTCTTTGGGCACAGAAGTGGCTTTACTACCCTCTGCGGTAGATCTGGTGTTCCAGGAGAGGCAGCTGGATGTAGCGTTGGAGGTGGGGTCATTGGGACCCCTCTCTGGTTCCCCCTTGATAGCTTTGGGCTCGGGGGAGTTTTTACACCCATCTCGGACAAATGGGTTGTAGATGGCAAGGTTTTCCAGAAGGAATCTGATGGTCCTTCTGCTGTGTGCCTTGTTCTTCAGGATGCATGTCAGCTGATCTGTGGGCTTCTCTGGGGCTGGAGTCTTCTGACCATTCCCCCCTGAGTTCATTCTGCTGCTCCATATGCCTGTCTGTTGCAGAAGTCTAATAGGGGCACTGACAGTTCCTTTTTAGTTCAGCCGTTGGAGATTTCTGGCCTGTTCCCCAAAGAGGGGATGTTTACTCTCCAGCTCAGCAGTAGGGTCCATTGCTCCCCTGTCTTCCTCTATTCTGAGGGAGTCTTTTTTTCAGGGCAGTCCCTTTCTGCACAGAGGCAGCAAGAATCGCCTGAGTTGGAAAACCATGTTTGCCTAAGTGGGTGCATTGATAGCAGCAGTCTCCAGTAGGCCTCACTGTCTGTGGTGAGTTAAGATTTTCTTATGGTTTCTGCGTTGGCTAAATGCTGTGCCTGGTGTGGGAAACAGTGAACAGCATCAGAGCAGGGCTCCTTGTGTGTTGGCCCTCTGAAAGGGCCTATTTCGTATTTTTATTTACAGACTTTTTGGTCCCCTCAGTTTTTTCTCTGAGGGCAGAAACACCATGAAAGTTTCCCTCACTTCCTTTGTGGAGCCTATGGGTACACCACCCTGAGTGTGCCTGATCCCATCTGAAATTGGAAGCTCTGCAGGCTTTGGCTTGCTTTCTACTTGGATGGGAGACTGCCTGGGAAATACCAGGTGCTGTAGGCTGTCTTTTTTTTTCTGCAAACAAACCTTTTCCAGAGATGGGAAGGCGGTAGAACTAGAGGACATGAAATGAGATTGAAGGGGGGCAGACTCAAAAAAAAATGTCAGGAATTATTTTTTTCACGGCAAGAGTGGTGGATACTTGGAATGCCCTCCCGCAGGAGGTGGTGGTGATGAAAACGGTATCGAAATTCAAACATGCGTGGTATAAACATAAAGGAATCCTGTTCAGAAAGAATGGATCCTCAGAAGCTTAGCCGAGATTGGGTGGCAGAGCCAGTGGTGGGAGGCGGGGCTGGTGGTTGGGAGGCGGGGCTAGTGCTGGGCAGCCTTCTACGGTCTGCGCCCTGAAAATGGCAGATACAAATCAAGGTAAGGTATACACAAAAAGTAGCACATATGAGTTTACCTTGTTGGCAGACTGGATGGCCCGTGCAGGTCTTTTTCTGTCATCATCTACTATGATATGCAACATATAGGGCTAGATTTATATCACGCCCAAAAAAATCAGCACTAAAAAAACATGCCTAGCCATATTTTATAAAGTACACCTAAATATAGGCATACTTTATAGAACACTCCTAAATTTCCATGTGGTTTTCAGAATATGCCGCGTGCCCATCTGCATGACTAAATTAAGTTGTGGGCAGTTACGCCAAGTAAAACTTGGTGTAATGCAGATGACTAAATTAGGCTCAGACTGGGTGTATTCTATAACAAAGTGAATAGATTGTAGAAACAACCACGACCCGCCCATTCCACGTCCATGCCTCCTTTTCAACTACGATACTTAGAATTTACCTGCATCACGTTACAAAATAAGCTCGTACAGTTGTGCACATAAATTCTAATTAATGCCAATTAGTGTCAATAATTGCTTAATTGTCAATTATTGACGCTGATTGGCTTAACTAATTAAGTTGCATGTGCAAATCCAGAATATGCCCAGATTTGCACACGCAACTTAAGTCACACTATATAGAATTCAGGGGATAACGGTTATGTAAAAATAAATTCTCTCTTATTTTATTAATTTTATGTATTATTGTATGTTATGTTTTGTTTTTTTCTTAATTTGGGATACCAAATAGCAGTATATGAAGCTTCAAATAAACTGTAATATGACAGGGACCATGATGTGAACACATATGCTATAGCCTGTGGAAGGAAGACCACCAACTCATTGACCCTACTGACCTGAGCAGAAGGTAAACCAGTAAAGGAAAAGGTGAAAGGCTCTAACACTGCTACAAGCTCCTGGAGCCATCTTGAGATACTAGCATCTCCACACCACCAAAAAAAGCAGCAAACCATTATTATTATATATACATGCATGCATACATTCAGGGCCACCATCTGAAGACTCTCTAAGGGCCCAAAAGAATATGTCACATAAGAGCTATGTATACAAATATATAAGATATCGGAACCTCCAATGTAAACACATTTTTCTGGGGCTGCTACCACAACAGGAAGTGTTATTCCCTTATCTGTTTGTTCTTTCTGTCTGTCCCTTATTAGATTGTAAGCTCTGTCGAGAAGGGACTGTCTCTTCATGTTCAAGTGTACAGCGCTGCGTACGTCTAGTAGCGCTTTAGAAATAAGTAGTAGTAGTATTTTTGACTTTGCTAAGGTTTTTCCCTTTCTTAGCAAGATATAAAGATGAAGAGCATGTACTGGCATAAGGACAACAACAGCTAGCACTTGCCACCCTTTACAATGCTCCCTTGAATCATGTTGCAAGTCAGTCACACAACAGCAAAACTACAGTAGCCAGCAATGTCTGCCTCTGAGACTATGCCAGTATCAATCACAAAACGGGCAACCCCTCAAACATTCACACAAAATTAGCAATAGTACAATAGAGATAAAGCATTGCTACCCTTCAAGAACAAATTCTAGGTTTCTTGAAAACTAAATGGTGATAGCTAATCTCATGACAAATTCTAAGAAGTCTGCCTGCGAATGAAGACAAGCAGCGTCCCTTGCCATTATACTGCATGATCACTGGCAAAACAATGCTGTCTGTTTTTCCTTTTAAGTTGAAATGTTTGAACATTCCATGGTAGTCACAGTAAATAACATCCAAGAATCTGTCGTGGCATTCAGATGCCCAAACAAAAACATTAAACAAAACGGATTCCAATAGTTTCAAATGCTACAGAGATGGAAGCAGTCAGCCAATTAGACTGCTTGACCGCCTGTATAGCCTTTTATTTTTCAAGCACTTAGCTTTCTGTTTTGCCAGCCAGTAACAAAAAAAAAAAACAAAAAACCCAGTTTGGACAAGAACGGAGTTCTACTTCAATGGGGCTCAAAATGGATGGAAACGGTACCCCTCCTCTCGCTACATTTCATTGGCGACACCAACATTTATCAAGTTTCACTTCAGATGAGTGCTTGCTTGCTTCCCCCTCCCACCACAGTTCTTGTTTCAACAGCAGTAATTAACCTAAAATTTAAACACAGACCCTTACAAATTTAATTCCATTCCCAACATCTAGAAAAATCAACGAATGTCAAGAATGAAAAATAAACATGCACTTCAACTGTATTATAACTCCTAAAATTATTGCAGATCATTAAAAGTATAAAAACAATGGTAACATACAGTATCTTCGCAAAATAATTTTTGAACATTTCATAAGGTGAAATCAATGTAAAGAAGGAGAAATTCAATGAAGATTTTTTAAAATCAAACTATATTTTCCAGTTTCTCTGCCTTATTCTTCAAGGCCAGATTCCCCCTTAATCAAGACTTGCATTAATATTTGTTGGGATTTGCTCGGTAACATCATACTTATATTTAAAGTGGGGTTGTCACCTCTATGCCACCTGAGTCTTTGCGCAAAAATCTGGTGGAGAGCTCCATTTCTTCACTGGATGCCGTTTCTCTTTCTCCCGGCAAGAAGGTGCCTCCAGAACCACCAGAGCATTGATATTTAAGCTGCAAGAAATGGTACCGCCTAATAATGGAAGTGGTGAGCACAGCATACAACTGGGACATATTCCAGCAAAGCTGCATCACCATCACCATGGTTAGATGCTATGAGTTCAGGCTCTGGATTAGAATTGAGAGTGATGATTACAGGAGTATAAAATGCCATATAAAGGAGTGAATTGAGCACTGGAACTGTGAGTGAGATTTCTTCTAGTTTGACTGCACTTTTTCCATCAGTGAAATGACCTTTTTTGGGTGCCTTTACAGGATTTACAGAAGTCTCTCTCTACTCAATTTCAGGCTCTGTCCCTTCAAAATTCTCAGATTTCTACTGACTCCTTGAAAGTTAAGCAAGATATACTGTAACTGGGAGACAAAAAAACTACAATTAAGGAAAGGGTAACTAAGTTAGAGTCAAGATACTATCTTCTAACCTAACATGATCATTTCTATTCCGTTTAGCCCAGGTATGGCTCGAGATGGATTACAAAAGAGTAAAAGGAAGAATTGGGCCATACTCCCAAATTAGATCATAATCATATACAACGATTTCAGTTAATCAGTTAAGATTGTGAAGGTCAAATAGGCAAACTTCGACATCTCCCAAACTTCAACATCTCCTAAATATATAGCAACTTTTACCTAACTTGGTAGTCTGTTCCACAAACCAGGGCCACTACCTACAATAGATCTCTTCTTAACTAATATAAACCAGCTCACCTTTATCCACATGTTCATTCACCCCATTCAAAGAAACACAGACTGATGAAGCAAGATTTCCCTTGACTAAATCTATGTTGGTTTTATAATCTTGAAAGGGTTGAGCACTTGTTTCAATCTGCTCAGACACGTCAAAAATAATAGGGGAAAGCGGAGAGCCCTGTAGAACCCCCTGCAATATATGCCGGACATTTGAGACACATTTGTTCCATATGGCTTGAAGGGTTCAATGATGTAAAAAACTGGAAAGCTATTTAAGTACTTTGAGATTCCCAGTTGGCTCAGTCTTTCTAGAAGAATCTCACAGTTGATTAAACCAAAGCAGCTGATAGGTCTAACTGCATAATCATAGTAGATACATCCTTGTCTAAGCTGTTCCTCAAATTAGTTATTAATGCTAGTAAAACTGTCTCCGTACTGTAATTGGGGCGAAATTGAATGGGATCTAGTATTTGATGATGACGAAGATAATCCTGTAATTTTAACCCTAACACTGCTTTGACCATCTTGGCTATAAAAAGAATGTTAGCCACTGGTCTGTAATTAGAGTAGGATCTAGACTGGAGCCCTTCAATCTGATTGTTCTGGGGTCAAATTCTCCACTGTAATTTCTGAGATCCTTAAAAGGTCTTGCTCCTTACTCAGTTGTTTGAATTTTCAAATTATTTTCTTGAAAATATAATGCAATATCATTCTGATTCCTAAATTTGAAACTTGTCTAGTTGATGTTGCAGATAACTTGACTATATTAAAAAGTTCTCAGTTTCCTAGAGTAATAGATCCTTTTTTGAGATTGGATTGCTATTTTGTACTGACTAACCTGCTGTCTCCACAGTTGTTTCTTTCAGTACCATTGGATGCATGCCATCCAATCCAGGTGATTTACTACGTCACCCTTAAAAACCATTTCTGGTACAGGTAGATCTCTTACATCTTCTTCCAGTACACAATATTGATTGGCTCACCTTTATCCACATGTTTATTCACCCCATCAAAGAATTGTAGTAGATTGGTGAGACAAGATTTCCCTTCACTAAATCCATGTTGGCTTTGTCTCATTAATCCATTCTTTTGAATATGCGGTGTAATTTTGTTCTTTATAATAGTCTCTACCGTTTTGCTTGACACCGACAACAGGCTCACAAGTCTAATTTCTTGGATCACCTCTGGAACCCTTAAAAATCGGTGTTACATTGGTGCCCTCCAATCTTCCGGTACCGTGCTTGATTTTAAAGATAAATTACATATTACTAACAATGGTTCTGCAAGTTCATTTTTCATCCATCCTCTAGTTTTATTGGGGGGGGGGGGGGGCGGTGATTACAAATAACATGACTATTTTTTTTTTAACTTTTATTTATGCATTTTCATTTTATACAAAACCAAAATAATAACATGACTATTTAAGCTCAGTATAACAGAGGAGCTAAAGAAGAGTGAGACCTATCCTAAGGGGTGTGATAGAAGCTGGCTGGGTACACCTGTCTGCATAGAGTGAGATCAGGCAAATGCCCTTCTAATCAACAGCTTCTGACATCTCTACTAGGCGTCTCCAGCACCAATAAGAGCCAGGTGGATCTGTGGTCCATTGCTGCAGGGGCATACCCTGTCCCTTGAGAGCTCTTTGGAGCACTGAGGTCAAATAAAGTGTTCATTTGAAACATCTACCTTGAAGAAGTGAGTGGACGTTGGTAAGAACTTATGGGGAAGAGAAAGCTTAAATTGAAAGCTGGGCTAGAATGAACTCCTACCCCAGCAGGTCCTATGGACAGACTCACGACCATTATCCATCCCATGGGGATGGACTCATGGATCCAAGTCCTGTGGGATCCCCGTGGAAGTGCCTTCCTTTTCCCCAAGTTGTAGGGTGCCCTCCTGGCACATACCTCAAGGCACCCTGCGGCTTGGGGAAGGAATGCACTTCCGTGGGGATCCCGCATGACCTGGGTCCATGGTCCATCCCTGTGGAATCCTGTTATCCCTGCTCTCGTGCAGCTGTCTGCCCCAGACCAATCCTCCCCTTTGGAACAGCAAAGTAGGATGGACCATACATAGTTACTGATGCCCCAGGCCCTAGCCTGTACCAGCCTTTCTGTGGTCACAATCAAAGTGGTTTACATATTATATACAGGTACTTGTTCTGCTCCTGTGGCAATAGAGGGTACAAAGTGTTCTCTTCTGGGAATGGTTCATTAAAAAATGTGAGGACTGGAAGTGAACAAAGGAATGGGAATGAATAGAATACATCACAGAATACAGAAGAAGCTCAGAGATTCTGACAGGCCCCTTGAATGATTACCTGGAGACGGAAGAGGTTCTATTAAATTGGGGAAAGGCAGATGGGGGTCCCATTTTACAAAAATGGTAACTAAGAAGAGGTGGGAAATATAATAGGAGCATTGCTGAAGGAGAGGGTAGTGAACTCTTTATAATTCAGTGGGTTGCACGATCCAAAGTAATGTGGTAGATCATGTGAGGAAATGTGATTTCTTCAACTGGGTGACTAGAGAACTAGATAGAAGGCATATGCTGGATATGGTGCATCTGATTTTAGCAAAGCCTTTAATACAGTTCTTCATTGAGGCTTATAAATAAACTGAGTGGCCTGGGGGTAGGTCCCAGGGTAATCAACTGGATTAAAAATTGGTTGATTGGCAGATAATAGAGAGTGATGGTAAATGGCACTCATTCAGAAGAAAAGTGAATGGTGGAATGCCTCAGGGCTGACAGTCTGTGGTAGAGAAATTGTCTAATGAAATTTCCTGTTGGCAGATTTCGTATTTAATTTGTTGTAGGCTTAGTTGCATAAAAAAATCCCAGTTACTTTGCAAATTGTATGCACAGTGTTTTGTGCATTAATATGTACCTCTACATTTTGGTAGTCGAAGGAAGCTTTTCTAGAGGACAGAGACCAGTGAACCTGATAATATGATCGAGATTTTCAGTTTCAGATGCTGATCTGGGAACAAAATGGTGAAGAGGGAGTTGCTGGAGATGGAGGTCAGGAAGGCATTTTCCCCAAATAAGACAAACTTGGCTATATAGTTTATAGTTTCTTAAAACTTGCTATATCGCTCAAGCTGACAATTTGCTATAAATTATTTATTGCTAACAGCATCAGAGACTGTAAATAGCAAACACCATTTTGGTGTGTTAGCTGTGAAGCAATTTATAAAGTTTTCTGTGCTATAATACGTTTCATAGATATGTAGCTAGAATAACTTCCTCAGATCTAGAAGCATGTGCCACAACTTTGCGTGTTCAAACCTTCAGGAGATAACATGTTTGCTTTAGCATGTTCACAAATGGAGCTGGCATTTGCAAAAATATTGATATATCCTATTTATCATTGGTTAAGGTGACTTTGAAATTTAGTTATAATTAGTTGACAAATACCCTAGGTATTCTCTGTCTTCTTGCATTTCTGTCTCTTGTGGAGTCCATGGTTGATGGATAAGTTATGCAACTATTTAATTCCCATCAAAGTATATATCAATTGTTAAAAATTTGTATGTATGTTTTCTCTCAAAAATGCACCTGCTGTTTCATTTCTTAAAATACCCTCAATGGTAGTTAAAATGTCAGGTACAAAAACATTAGACCACTTTTCTTAATTTGATGTTTAAGTGCCCTAAAGTTAGTGTTTCGGATGATGAAATACCATGAATTATTTCAGATATACCTACGTGCTGCTGAGTGGGTATAATTATAACACATTCATTCTGTTATAGCAAGCCTTGGTTATTAAGAGGATAATTTTATAACTGGCCACCTAGGTAGGGAAGGCCACATATGTTGTACCTATTTTAGAAAGGCAACATATGAGCCTAAGCATCTTTTTAAAAATAGCCCACTGGAAAGCACTTGCACAAAGTTACACCTGCACCAAGACCAGATTAACTTTATATTTATTGCTGCAAAAAATAAAGTGTTGATCCCACCATACTCTGCCTGTTCTCCGTCATAGGAACACGTACAGCTATATTGCATAAAAGTAGGATTTCCTAGCACCTACTTTTATCCGTGTTTATACTAGGGTAAAGACGCTATTTCAGCTTGTAAAATGCAGTTCTACACATAAAAGACACTTACAAAATTACCCATTAAAAAGCCTGTCTTGCCTCTTGCTACTTTAAATTGGTGATTCTCTAACATGTCTTCAGGATAGTTAGATGCTTCAGATAAATTTGTGATTACTTGGGTATTCAAGGTATGATAATGTGTATTAGGCATATTCATGCTCGTAGAACTTCCAGAAGGGCAGCCAAGTTAGTTTGTAGTAGTAAAAACAACATTAGAGAATGGATACATCTGGTAGACTGACAAGATTATTGAGACATAAGCTGAGCAAAGGCATTCCCCAGTTTCAGCGGTGATTAAAAAAAACATTACTTGTGCTCATAGTGTGAAAATGTATTTTCAGTTTTTAAAAGTCCTTATATGGATCCTGTCAGTTTGAATGCTCTGGACTGGATTTGATTAAATTGAATGCTATCACCTTTATCTTGTTCATCAAGAATGAATCAGCGTTCAGAGATATACAGTAACCTTAGAAGAAAGTGACTAATTTAAGCAGGTATCAAAACAAGAATAGGGCATTTAATAAAATTTGCAGCCTTTTGGGCAATAGAAAAAGGGGTTGGAGGAATAATACCAATAAAGTGAATTCATTCAAAAAGGTGGTAAATAAATCCTAATAAATAAAAACATAGATAAAGTAGGGCATAGAGTCAAGAAACAGACAAGTTGATAATTGAGTAATGTAAGTTGAATTGCAGCTGTGAGAAGCTAATCACTTTATGAGCAGTAAATCATGGTGAAGCTATCCATTAAATTATATTGCTGAACTTGATGTGAGTTGCCTGAGAAATATGTTTACATTTATTACATTTGTATCCCACATTTTCCCACCTATTTGCAGGCTCAATGTGGCTTACATAGTACCGTGAAGGCATTCGCCAAGACCGGTAGGGGACAACAGATGTTATGGTGGAATAGGGAAGATAAGATTCAGGCACGTGGGGTTAAAGGTAAGGAGGGTTTGATAATGTCCAATACGATCTTTGGTAGTGAAGTGTTGCAGAGTTGAGGCATTTAAGTTGGGTCAGTCGGGTATGCCTTTCTGAACAGATGAGTCAAATGATTTTCTGAATTTTAGGTGATCGTAGATTGTTTTCACTGCTTGTGGCAGTGTGTTCCACAGTCGTGTGCTTATGTAAGAGAAGTTGGACGCATGGGTTGTATTGTATTTAAGTCCTTTGCAATTTGGGTAGTGGAAATTCAGGTAGGTCCGTGATGAAATGGTACTATTTCTGGTTGGGAGATTAATCAGGTCAATCATGTAACTGTTGGAATGTAATTGTATTTTACATGCATTGCCTGTCACCTATTATTTCTCCGTGATTACTCTGTGACCTCTGATGTGAATTACTTAGAGAGGTCACACAGCTATGCAACTTCCTGTGGGGGTTAGATGCAGCAGATGCAGCACATGGAGCACATGGAGCTCATGATCTCTCCTAATCTGAGAGGATCTATGGTGGTGTGAGCATCCATTACCATCTAAGCACATGGAAGGAGCTGATAAGACAAATGTATAGTAATATGTATATATAAGCCTGTCTGATTATAATCTAACTACAAACTGTGAGTAAACAGATGTTTTGTTACTTCAACTTTAAAGTGACTCAGCAGTGAATTATTCAGGGGTGAATGAGAGAGAGATGAAGAAAGAAATTAACATTTCTAAAGCTGAAGCTGTGTGTACTAAAATCTGCTAATTATTTACTACAAATAATCCAACAAAAGGGTTATGGGCCCAGGGCTCAGGAATTGAAAAAGAAGAGAAATATTACCAGGCAGAAAAAAAGGCCACATTTTTTCTCTTAAGTTTTAAAGGAAAGATTCAGTCTGTCTCTCTCTCCCCCCACACAGCAGACAGAAGGCTAAGAAAATGGCTGAGGGAAGAAATTCACTATTTTTCTATTCTCTCAAGGTGCCTAAATTAACTGAGTTTAATTATCGGCAGTGGGAACTAAGATTCATATGTCTCCTTCGAGCAAAAGGATTAAATATATGCTTAGACCAAGACAGAACAGCTGAAAATATGGCTGAATGGGACAATGCAAACTATTATGTGAAGTGCATGCTTTTGGAAGCTCTCTCAGAGAAACAAGCCATATTAGTGGAGGGAAAAGATACACCAAAGGACATTTTATATAAACTGAGAACTATGTATGCAACTACATATGCAAAGCAGCAACCAATTTGGTTGGCAGAGTTGAATGAAACCAAATTAAGGGATAAAAGTAAATGTAATGATCACATTATGCATCTTATGTCTTCATTTCAAAAGTTAGAACTTTCTGGAATTCCCATGTGTGATGCATTGAAAAGAGCATTTCTTTTTACCTCACTATCAAAGAAGTTTGATGTTTTTAGGTCTGTAAATGAGGCCATTGAAGGGCAATCTTTTGAACAGACAACATCAAAACTAAGGCAGGAATGCATAATAAATGATTCTGAGGAGATGTGTTCTCAAAGTCAGTCAGAGAGAAATGAAACAAATTTCTTGGCAAAGAACAGAGGAAGGCGGAGCTATGGGAAAACTCCACCCAAGGGCAAGCTGATTTGCTACTCATGTGGAAAGGAGGGACATGTATCTAAATGGTGTAAGGAAACACAAAACACTCCCTCTAGCTCACCTAAGCCAATGGAACTAAAGAATTTTCAAACCAGGAAATGTATGAAGGACAAAGATAAACACAAGGGCTTTCTAATGGCAGAAAAATCTTTGACTATGGTAAATAATAATTCAAATGAAAGTACTTGGATTTTGGATTCAGGGAGCACATGCCATTTAACCAATTGTAAGAATTTCTTTCAGGAAATGTGTCCAGAGGAAGGTATTCTTAAAACTGCAAACGCAGGGACTGCTAAGATCCAAGCCAAAGGTATTGGATTCTTAAAATGCAAAGTGTCTAATGAAGTTAAAGAAATTCCTGTAAGTGATGTCTTGTATATTCCCCAAGCAGTTTGCAATATGCTTAGTGTATCTACATTAGATAAGAAGGGATTTGTGATTCATTTTGAAAACAGTAAGTGCACAATCTCTAAAAATGATGAAGTGTATGCTGAAGCTTTTATGCATAATGATGTTTATAAACTGAGCATTTCAGGTGAAGCCTCACATATGGCGCAAGTAAGGAAGAATGATGGTAAATGTAGTCTGGAAATCTGGCACCGCCGCCTGGGACATCGTGATTCTAAGGTGATCCAGGATCTTCACAGTGGGCAACTAGCCACCGGCATTCAGATAAGTGCAGATGCTGGTAAAATGGAGAAATGCATAGACTGTGTTACTCAAAAAGGTGTGAGATCCTCATTTCCTGCATACACAGGAAATAGGAGTAATAAAGTGCTGGACTTAATACACAGTGACTTATGTGGACCGTTTAATATCCCATCATTGGGAAATAACAGATTTGTGCTAATATTCTTGGATGATTTCTCTAGATATTGTGTGGCCTATTTGCTGAAAGAAAAAAGTCAAGTCACAGACATGCTGAAGAAATACGTAGCCATGGTGAGCAATAAATTTGAAAGAAAACCAAAGGTTCTTCAGACCGACAATGGTGGTGAGTTCACTTCACAAAGCATGCGCACATTTCTAGAACAAGAAGGCATTCAACATATCACAACAGTAGCTTATACACCAGAGCAAAATTCTGTTGCAGAGAGAAAATTTAGGTCACTTGTGGAAATGACCAGGTGTATGCTGTCAGATAGCAATCTCCCTAAAAGACTATGGGGAGAAGCCATTCTCACAGCAGTGTACCTACAAAACAGAATGCCAACTAAAGGCGCTGAGCGCACACCACATGAGACATGGCATGGTAGGAAGCCAAACCTGTCACACATAAGAACATTTGGAAGTACAGCATATGCTCATGTACCAAAGCAAAGAAGGCATAAGCTGGATTCCACAACAGAAAGGGGCATTTTAGTTGGCTATGCTCCAGGACACAAAGGATATAGAATTTTGAATCTGAAAACTGGCATTGTTGGCATAAGACATGTTACATATTTTGATGAAAACAAAAGGGTTGATAAAGGCTGGATTATCCCAGATGAGCCTTATCATCCAGAATATGAAACTAGAACCATAATAGACATGCCAGTGTATATAAATGCCATACCAAGGCAGATGTCTGAAAGCAACTCACCTGTATCTAACGAGGAACAGGCAGAGGAAGCAGACACAGAAAGGATCATTGAAGAAGACAGTACAGTTGGAGAAGGGGAATCAATTGGAGAAGGACTCTCAGATATAGAGGATGCGGAAAGGTCAGACCAACCTGTTGTCAGACGCTCATCCAGGGAAAACAAAGGTGTTCCACCCCCAAGACTGTCTTACTTAACAAAGTCAGCAGAAGCTCAAGAGCCCTTAACATGGGATGAGATTGAGAAAATGCCAGCAGAAGAAGCTGCTGAATGGCGTAAAGCTGCACAAGAAGAAATTGATGCATTGGATAAAAATAATACTTGGATTCTTACAAAATTACCTCCTGGCAAGAAAGCTATAGGATGCAAATGGGTATTCAAGTTAAAAAGGAATGCACAAGGAAAAGTGGAAAGGTATAAAGCCAGATTAGTGGCAAAGGGATATCTTCAAAAATATGGAGAAGATTTTGATGAAGTGTTTGCACCTGTAGTGAAACACACGACAATAAGAACACTTCTGAGCATTGCAGTCTCAAAAGGCATGCAAGTCAAACACATTGATGTGAAAACAGCATTTCTTCACGGAGATATAACTGAAGACTTGTACATGGAACAACCAACAGGTTTCATAAATACAAAACAAAGACAGCTAGTGTGTAAATTAAACAAAGGTCTTTATGGATTAAAGCAAAGTGCAAAATGTTGGAATGAAAAATTGCATGAAATATTGACAAATTTAGGATTTAAGCAAGGTGAAGCAGATAAATGCTTGTACACTAGGTGCACAAATGGACAATATGCATACATTTTAGCTTTTGTTGATGATCTGCTCATTGCAAGCAAAAGTGAGCAAGAGTACAAGGGCATTGTAAAGTGTTTAAACCACAATGTTGAGATAAAAGAACTTGGTAATGTGTCATACTATCTTGGTATAGAAATTGAGAAACAAAATGATGGTTCTTATCTTCTAAGCCAGAAGCAGAAAATAAATGAGCTTATTGAAAGTTTAGGTATGCAAGATGCCCAAGTTGTAAGCACTCCCATGATCACTGATTTTCTGAAGGATGAAACAGTAAGAGAACCTTTACCAGATAACATCCAATATAGATCAGCCATAGGTAAGCTTTTATATCTAGCTACCACATACAGGGCTGATATAGCAAATGCAGTAGGAATTTTGAGCAGAAGGGTCAGCTCACCTACCAAATCAGATTGGACTGCAGTTAAAAGGATGGTAAGGTATTTAAAGGGTACCATTGATTGTAAATTAAAGATTTCAGCCAATAGTAATCCAAAACTAATATGTTACTGTGATTCAGATTGGGCAGGGGATCATTCTGATTATAAATCCACAAGTGGATATGTGTTTATGTATGGAAATGTACAAATTTCATGGGCCAGTCATAAACAAAGTATTGTGAGTCTGTCTTCTACAGAAGCTGAATATGTGGCAGCATCGGAAGCGTGCAGAGAACTGATGTGGATTGAAAAACTTTTGCTGGATTTTGGAATAGCTGAAAAGAGACCAATCCAGATAATGGAAGATAATCAGAGCTGCATCCGACTGTCACAGAATGACAAGGTTCAGTCACGCACCAAGCACATCGCAACGAAATACCACAACGTGCGAGAGTTGGCGAAAGAAGGGGTCATCAGTCTACACTATTGTCACACCAGTGAGATGACAGCTGACATCATGACCAAACCGTTACCCAGAGAACATTTTGTGAATCTGCGTATAAAGCTTGGACTTTGTATGAATAAATAATTGCATGACAGTTATGCATGAGAAGGGGTTTGTTGGAATGTAATTGTATTTTACATGCATTGCCTGTCACCTATTATTTCTCCGTGATTACTCTGTGACCTCTGATGTGAATTACTTAGAGAGGTCACACAGCTATGCAACTTCCTGTGGGGGTTAGATGCAGCAGATGCAGCACATGGAGCACATGGAGCTCATGATCTCTCCTAATCTGAGAGGATCTATGGTGGTGTGAGCATCCATTACCATCTAAGCACATGGAAGGAGCTGATAAGACAAATGTATAGTAATATGTATATATAAGCCTGTCTGATTATAATCTAACTACAAACTGTGAGTAAACAGATGTTTTGTTACTTCAACTTTAAAGTGACTCAGCAGTGAATTATTCAGGGGTGAATGAGAGAGAGATGAAGAAAGAAATTAACATTTCTAAAGCTGAAGCTGTGTGTACTAAAATCTGCTAATTATTTACTACAAATAATCCAACAGTAACCTGGGACTTCACCGTAGATAATCTTATGGACCAAGGTGCAGGTCAATAAGTTTAACACATTAGTTTAACACATCTATATGCCTGCATGCCATTGCATGTTAAGTGTTTCCAAGACTAGAAATGTTACAAGCATGGTCTTTGGGACAGGGATTGTTGAATTCCCTCCTGTTAAGACTAGTGTGGGATTTGCCACTTAGGCAAGCAGCAATAGTAGTATCTGTTTCTACTGGAAGTAAAGAGAAACTGTCAGGTAGTGGTAGACCCCTTATGCCTGCAGGTGCCACCTATTAGGTTTTTGGTGTGCTTTGGAGGGCTTACACTTTCTACCACAAATGAACCCGTTAGACTGGGATACGAGCCTGGGTATCCTTCTCCACAGTCCACTGCACTGACCACTAGGCTACACCAGGGACCTGCTTGCTGCTCTAATAGAACTGGCCATAACTAATCTCTAAAGCCTTTAACACTCCTGTCTCCTTTTTAACCAGATCATGGATATCGATATGTTTTGCATCATGCAGTCTTCAGTATAGGTCTGAAAGATGCATAAAAAATACTATCTACTTTTAAGTAGGAGAATAATTCAAATCACAAACACACAAAAGCTAGTAGCTGTATCTTATACAATTATCTACATCAGGTAGGGCACGACATGAAAACATAGTGACTAGAACCTTCAACCAACCAGAACATCACTTGTCAGAACATTTCCAAACTCAGTGGTGCACTACTATATCTGCAAAATGAAGACAAAAAGAACTCTTTAGTAATTGAAATGAGCAAATTGTGTGGTCTTATGATTCTGGATCTGTTTATGACCATGTTTCCTGACCTCCTATATATCACTACAAAATTCAGACAATTTAAATGCATTTATTTAGTTTTCCAAAGTTCTGGAAGCTTTAAAAAAAATGCCGGATCCTTTTTCAAAGCTAGAAAAAGTACATTATTTACCACAGGGCACAGCGCACTGCTGGCAGTTATGAATGAAGTACCCAGTGTTTCCTGTTCCTGGCAGACGTGTGTATTATATTGTCACTGGTGGCAGCAGCTGCGCCTGCTGCTAGTGTTTTGATGGACCACATCCAAGACTCCAGAAGAAAGAGGCCGGTGGTTGCCAAACATAGAAACTATTTCTTGTGCAGAGAACCCAAGAATGCTGCTATAAGCTGCAAAGACTAAATCAATACAACTTGTCATGTTATGCTCCATTTTGCCTATAATGAGATGGCATTTATCTCTCGTGTAGGTGAAATCTTGCAGCACACTTGAATGGAAGTTGCTTTTTTTACCATGGTATGTGATGGTGACACTGCTGATGAAGACAGGATTTCTCAGGCACTGAGAAGGACCAGTATTTGCATACTATAAAATCAAAATACCTTTAGGCATCTGTTTCCAAAGATTGAAGGCACTAGAAAGCGCAGGACTGCACCATATACATAGTTGCCACCCCTCCTAGGACTGAAACGCTCTCAAAACGAATGCTTTATTTATTTTTTTGTCCCTGCTCTGTTACTTTATCCAGTGCACTTCAACAGCCGACTTAACAGAAAAATTTTGTAACTGCTTAAAGTATTATGCATGACACACTCCTTTTCCAGCCACAAAACAGGAGTCACCCTTTCATTTTGTTTGGATAAGATTCAAACATAAAAAAGCTTGATGTGGAGTGACCAACTCTTCAAATATTACTGTAGGTCTCAGAATGGATTTTTAACCAGGTTTTCAAAATATATTCTTGGGAAATCAGTTAACAAGGTAATAAAAATCTGCATTTCCTAGAATCAACAATAAGGGTGTCATTTCATAAACTGCCCACACTGGTAGAAAGTACACACATACTTTTTAGTCTGTGGACTTTGTAGAATTTTCAAAATAAAAGCACATACATACTTACACCTTGAAAATCAATCCAGTGAAAGCACCCACATGCTTTTACACCTACTAATTTGTACATGCTCTTTAAGTAAAATTACATGCATACTTTTGAGAATTCATAAGTATATATGTAGCTCTAAACCTTACCCCAACAAATGTTTCAGCCCAAAGGGCAAGCAAAATGGCACTAAATACGAGCAACCAGTTTTATAAAAGTTTATTTCTACATGCAAAGTACTTTTTGTTGTTGCTGTTATTCTACCGTTGTTAACCATTTCGAGTGATTGCCATGAGACTTGCGGATAGTATATAAGAACTTTAAATAAATGACGTTGAAAATCACTCTTCCCTATATGAAACTACTAAAACATGGCCCCCTAAATCAAGTAAGCTGAATCTCATGAAATATATAAGCAGGAACTTAAAACAGGCAAAACATTTTAAATGAATCTTCACTGACCATCTATACTTATTAGTGAGTAATACTGGAGCAAAATAATAAATATATTCCCTTTTGTTCAGGGAAAAGAGCTAGCCAGACTTTTTGCCCAGCTGGATACAATGAATGCTTACTGCAGTTCTGAAAGAATGAAGAAAGTCTTTGATAGGTTCTCTTTGATCTGCAAGGTTTGTAACTACTGGAGTGGAGGAGTAGCCTAATGGTTAGTACAGTGGCCTGAGATCCAGGGGGACCAAGTTTGATTTCCACTGCATCGCCATGTGACTCTGGGCAAGTCATTTAACCTTACATTGCCCCAAGCACAAAAGAAGTACCTATATATAACATGAAAAATCACTTTGTAGCCATCTTCTCATCCCCCAAAAGGAAAAATTATGTTCTTACCTGATATTTTTCATTCCTTTAATCATACCAGACCAGTCCAGACTAATGGGTTGTGTCCATCTACCAGCGGAAGGAGACAGAGAAAATAGTTCCAAGTAAACCGCCCCTTAAGGGTATTGTGCAGCCTGGAATGTTCAGTATTTCGAACAGCCAAGCAATGGTGCTCTGAAGTCTAGAAGAAAACAATACCAAACAGGCAAACTTATGGAGCCAATATGCAGAACCTCACTGTTCTTGCTTGGCCAAAGGCAATTACAACCTCCCCTCACATAAAAGTAAGCGGGAGGGAATGGTCCATACTGAGCTTGCTCAAGCACATAGAGATCTACCCCTGAATCCGGGGAAAGAACTCCGTGATGCCAAGTAGCAGGAGTCATACAGAGCTGGCACAACAACAAGTGGCAGGAGATTGAATAGAGAAGATGAAGTAGACAGTGCTGTAGAACATCCCAGCATACTGAAGTGTCGTGGAACAGCCAGGGATACGTAAAGGAAACAACACTCTGACAGACTTTAGCCAGGGAGAGCATCTGGACTGGTCTAATATGATTAAAGGAAAGAAAATTAGCAGGTAAGAACATAATTTTTCCTTCCTTGTCATCTATACCAGACCAGTTCAGACTAATGGGATGTAGCAAAGCAGTTTCCCAAAGATGGGGGGGAGAAAAGAAGAATGAAGAAGGTTGAAAAATCAACAAAGCTATACACACAGCAAAAAACTGATCAACAGAAAAGGATTCGAATATCCGAACCACCAGGCTACCAAAATGGAACAGAGTTAGACACTAGAAAAGTAACTGAAGCCGTAGGACGTAAAACAAACGTCCTGAGCAAAAGAAAAATTACGTACCCCTGTCCCGAGAGTAGTAAAAGAAGCAGCAAAAGATACTCATGCCAAAAGACCCCCTTTGGAAGGAAGGCAACAGTCGTATCCAAGCAACAAGGAGAAGAACTGTCTCTCCTAGACCAGGATCTACTTCTCCGAACCCTGGCAGGACAAAGACTAACTCCCAAACATGCCGGTCTGCCTGGAGTCCAAGATGATCGGATGAAGCGACCCTAACAAGTACTAGGAGTACGCAATCCCAAACAGTGCGCCACACTTCACAGAAGAAAGGCCCAGGAACCAACCAGACCCACGCCTAGTGAGAGAATCAAACTCCACAGAACGAGAAGAGACTCCAGAGTCGAGAGAACCAACTAACTGGAGTGCTAGTCTCTCCAGGAGAACCATGAAGAAAAGGGCAGCAGCATACCAGGGTACAACCGTAGAAAGAGTACTGCTCAACCAGCTCGCTCTGGACTTAGGGATGAAAGAACAGAGCCAAAACAACAAAAGGAGACAAAAAGAAAGAGTCGAGAGCCACACTGTGGAGAAAAGACCCCCAAGGTGCCAAGTAGCCACAAAAGGAGCAGAGAGTAATTCAAACTCCAGCAATGGAGAAGCTTCTTGCCAGCCACCAAGAGGCTACAGCAAGAAAAGGTGCCACAGGAATGGTAGCTAACAGGAGACAAGACAACCTTGTCTAGCAGTCTAAACTTCAGTATGCCACAGCTGCTGAGAAATTACTGTATCCAACCCGCAGAAAAAAGCTGGGGTTGACCGACAGGGTAAAACAGTGCCCAACAGGCAAAGGTGAAAATATGCTCCACAGTCAGAGACTGAACTGTGTTCAAGGGACAGAAAAGAAGCTGCGCTCATCAGGCAGAGTAGGATCCATGCTCAATGAGAACAAACGGATTTGCACTCAAAGCATACAAACTGAGCCACGCACCACGGGCAGAGAAAGAGTTGCACACCTCTGGCAAAGATACAAATGCACTGAACAAGCAGAGAAGAAGCTGAGAGTAACAGACAGAGGATGAACAGTGCCCCACTGAAAGAGCTGGATGTTAGCGGTACCTGCAGAATTGAAGCTGCGGTAGCGATGGAACTGTGTATAAAACGCAGACAAGGAGCTGCGCTCCACACGCCAACAAGGAGCTATGCTTCCCATGCAGACATGAGGCTGTGTAGCACCTGCAGTCACAAAGCTGTGCTCCACTTCACCCAATTTGCAGAGAAGAGTTGTGCTAAACATACAGAGATGGAGCTACACTCAACGGTGGAGCTGCGCTCTGCACACAGACAGGGATCTGAGTTCCATACGGACTGTCTGAAAAAGAACTGACCAACAGCCGCGTAAGGCTGACAGGAATGAAAAAATAGCCCTGGACTAAAAAGACTGAGCCTGCAGCCAAAAAGAGACAGTGAGAGACTTCCCCCCATTTGGAAACGGCAGACTAAGACCTGCAAACTGCAAAGGTGCAAGTTCCAGCAACGGGGCCACCCTCTGAACCAGCCACCGTCTAGGACCATGAAGAGGAGAAAAACAACTGAGTTTCGTGATCCAGACACAAGCCGTTCCCCACAAAAAAAAAAAAAAAAAAATCAAAGCAACTGGTACCAGCTCAGAAGGGTCCAAGATCAGAATCAGACGCCTGCCAGCAAAATTCAAAGAAATTTCGCAAGCGGCCCCCTAGAATGCATTGCCAAAGGCGGGAAAATAAATCAGGCAGCAGGCAAGAGAAAGAAGGAAAAACAAAGTTGTTTCTTCTTTTTTAACAACCTTCTTCACTAGTGATAGGAATTTTAAAAAGCTAATGGACTTGAAGGCGGCGACAGCGGGTGACCGAAGTGAGCGCACCCGACTCCTGCAAAAACTGTAACTATTACAAGATAGAACAGAGGATCAACAAGAACCGGAATTGGAGGTCTAACATCAGGATATTAGGGGTGCCTGTTTGGAAAAGAGACTGCTGAGGGGGGATATAATTGAGGTCTACAAAAACCTGAGTGGTGTAGAATGGGTAAAAATGAAGTGATTTTTCATCTTTTCAAAAAGTACAAAGATCAGGGGACACTCATTGAAATTACATGGAAATACTTTTTAAAACAAATAGAAGGAAATACTTGTTCACTCAACAAATAGTAAAGCTCTGGAACTCATTGCCACAGGATATGGTAACAGCGGTTAGCGTATCTGTGTTTAAAAAAGATTTGGACAAGTGCCTGGAGGAAAAGTCCATAATCTGCTATTGAGATAAATATGGAAGAAGCAACTGCTTGCCCCGGGATTGGTAGTATGGAATGTTGCTGCTCTTTGGGATTCTGCCAAGTACCTGGGACTTGGAAACAGGATACTGGGCTAGGTGGACCACTGTCCTACCCAGTATGGCTGTGCTTATGTTCTAACAGTTTAGACTGAGTAGATAAAGGAATGAACATAGATTCTGCAGCTGGATCAATCAGCTGCCTTCAACTTGGTGGATCATACATTACTTATTAATAGTTGACTTCTTTGGGTTGAGAAGTCATGTTGGCCAATAGTTTGAGGCAGGTTTTTTTTCATAGTACTAATAAGGTAGTCTTCAATAGTGAATTATCAGAAGACTGGGGTTCCCATTTCATGACTCCCTCAAGGAAAAATTACTTCTTACCATTAGTCCCCACAGATCAATCCAGAGACTTGTGGGTTGTGTCTCTCTACCAGCAGGTGGAGATAGCATGTGGACCTGTGCAGCCAAGTAAACCTCAGTATGAACGATACCAAAGCAGTGGAATGGAAACAATCGAAAACTCTCCTGACATTGTCAGACCAAATGCCCACCACTTCCAAATGTATTTGTTTTTATTATTTAATCAAATGAGTGAACATTCAGAACAACGAAACCCGAAAAAACTAATCAACCGAAATAAAACATCAAACAGTAAATCCAAGCAGTCCTCAAGTAGGACGGGACACCCCCAACCAGGCAGAAATCACCAACGAGCTAAACACCGCATCCAAACTACTTCTTGCACTAAATTCCCTTAAGCTTATCCTGTGTACCATCCCCCCACGCCTCCACCACCCTTTCTCCTGTGCTCACCTACCCCTTGCTCACACCACTCCTACTCCCTTGCCCATCACCACCTACCTATCTCCTCTTTTACTATTCTGCTATAATTATATTTTCTCTATCTATACTCTGTAATCCTTATTACTATGTAAGCCGCATTGAACCTACTATGAGTGGGAAAGTGTGGGGTACAAATGTAATAAATAAATAAATCCTGCCAAGCTGCCACATCCACCCAATAATGGCGAGTGAACATATGGACCAAAGCCCATTATTTTCCAGAGAAACCAAATCGGACTCAGCATAGGAGGTAGCCTGAGCTTGCGTAGAATGAGCACGAATTTGTGCAGGGGCTTGCTTGCCCAATGCCACGTAGGCCAAAGTGATGGCCTCCCGCACCCAATGGGCTATGGTGGCCTTGGAAGCCATATGACCCTTCTTACTGCCTCCAAGAAGGATGAAAAGATGGTCAAAAAGACGAAATTAGTCACCTCCAAATACCTGAGAAGAGCCCGTCTCATGTCTAGGCAGCGAACAGCCAGGAATTGCTCGGGGTAATCTTCCTGGCAAAAAGTCGGCAAATGCAAAGACTGTCCCAAATGGAAACAAGAAACCACCTTGGGCAAAAATGAAGGAACTGTCCTAATCAATACCCCCGCCTCCATAAAACGCAGGAAGGGGACTCTGCAAGAAAGAGCCTCCAACTCTGAAATTCTCCGAGCCGAAGTAATGGCTACTAGGAAAATCGCCTTCAAGGTAAGAGATCCTTAACCATAATCCCCGATAAGAGTTTGAAAGGAGGACGCTGAAGCGCTTTGAGAACTAGATTAAGGTTCCAGGATGGCAGAACTGGCACGTGCGGAGGACACAACCAATTTATGCCCCTCAAAAAATGAACCACATCTGGGTGGGAGGCGATCGACGCCCCCTGAAGCCAGCCTCTAAAGCATGCCTGAGCTGCCACCTGCACCTTAAGAGAACTCAACGAGAGTGATTTCTGTACACCCTCCTGAAGAAACACGAGGATAACCGATACCGACGCCGCTGACAATCCCGAACTCGCACACCACAAATCGAAGGTACGCCACACCCTAGCATAAGCTATCGAGGTGGATCTTTTCCGAGCCTGAAGCATTGTAGTGATAACCCACGGGGTAAAGGCATAGAGAAGGCCCCTGGGCCAAGGTTGTAGAAGAGCACTGATGCCTTCCAAGCCCAGCTCTCTTCCCCTGCTGAAGAAACGGGGAACCTTCACATTGAATGCGGTGGCCATTAAGTCCATCACCGGCATCCCCCAATGGGCAGCTATCTGATCAAAGGCCAGAGGAGAGAGTGTCCACTCCCTCGGCTCCAACTGGTGGCGACTGAGAAAGTCCGCTTGCACATTCTGTGACCCCTCTGTGAGCCGCCATCAAGAGAGATAGACGAGTCTCTGCCCAACGGCAGATCAGGGCCGCCTCGCGCACTAGTGGTGCACTCCTGGTGCCCCCCTGATGGTTCAAGTAGGCGACCACTGTCGCATTGTCTGAGAGAACTCGAACTGGGCAACCATGGAGAAGAGACAGAAACTCCCGAATGGCCAGATGAATCACCCACAACTCCAAACGGTTAATGGACCAAGATGCTTCAGTCGAGGTCCAAATGCCCTGGGCTGTCTGTTGGAGGCAATGAGCCCTCCAACCAAACACCAACGCATCCGTGGTCATGATCTTCCATTCTGGGGTTTGCAGAGGAATGCCCGAAACCAGATTCTTTTGAATGAAGCACCAGTGCATGATTGTGTGCAGACGGGTCGAACATGGCACCCGAACCTCGTAATCCTCTGAGAGAGGAGACCAACGGCTCAGAAGGTGCCACTGCAGGGGGCGCATGTGAGCTCTGGCCCACTTTACGATGTCCAAGGTGGAGGCCATGGAACCCAGAACTTGTACATAGTCCCAAGCCCGTGGGTCCGGAGTTTGGAACTGAGCTCGCAACTGACCCTGCAACCACTGTGCTCGAGCTGAAGGAAGAGAAACTATTCCTGTTCGGGTATTGAAGCACACTCCCAAGTATTCCAACCTCTGGGAGGGCATAAGGCTGCACTTTGGGAAGTTGATCACCCAACCAAGCGATTGAAGCAATCCGACCACTCTGTCAGTTGCCCGTCGACTCTCCTCAAAAGAAGACGTCCGCACAAGCCAGTCATCTAGATAAGGATGGACCTGAATCCCTTCCTTTCTGAGACAGGCCGCCACTATGACAAGGACCTTGGAAAAAGTCTGAGGTGCTGTGGCTAGGCCGAAGGGCATCGCTTTGAATTGAAAACGACGACCAAGCACTTCAAAGCGAAGAAAACGCCTGTGGGGAGGCCAAATTGGAATGTGTAAATAGGCCTCTGAGATTGAGACGTCAAAAACTCCCCTGGCTGTACCACTGTGATCACTGAGTGGAGGGTTTCCATGTGGAAATGCCAAATCCGTAAGGACCTGTTGACGCACTTGAGATCTAGGATGGGTCACCAAGAACCGCCCTTTTTTGGCACCACAAAATAAATGGAGTATTGACCGCACCCTCTTTCTGCTGGGGGTACAGGCTGGACTGCTCCCAGTCGTTGTAAGTTGAAAAGGGTGTGACGAACTGCCCACACCTGGGCGGGAGATTTGCAAGGAGATTCCAGAAACAAGTCTACTATCGGACAAGCCAATTCCAACTTGTAGCCGTCTCTGATAATCTCCAAGACCCATCCATCGGATGTTACCCTGGTCCACTCCACCAGGTATAGGGACAGCCTGCCCCCAATAACTGGCTAGAGATGGACCAGGCCATCATTGGGCGGACCTGGCTGCGGGCTGGTTTCTGTTACCGGAAAGGAAGGCCCGCCTGTCACCTCGAAAGGGCTGAGATCTCTGAGAAGACCTTGCTCTCTGAAAAGAGGCCCCGCGACCTGGACAGTAACAACGTGTATCCCTAAACTTAGGTCTAGGTCCCGCCGATCACACAAATTTGGACCTGTCCTCCGGGAGGCGCTGGCCCTTAGAGTCACCGAGGTCCTTCACAATCTGTTCTAGGTCTGTCCCAAACAAAACTTCCCCCTAAAAGGAAGCCTTGCCAGCCGTGACTTAGAGGCTATGTCTGCAGCCCAATGTCGCAACCACAGCCAGCAATGCACGGTGACAGCTAGGGAAACCTCCTTCACCGAAGCCCTCAAAAGATCATAAAGAAGATCCACAAGGACGTCTAAACCAGACTCTAAAGGCCAGCAAAGCAGCCATGAGGTCCTCCGGAAAGGAGGCTTTCTGTACCCACGATAAGCATGCCCACGCCGCACAGGAGCCACAAACTGAAGCTTGCAGGGAAAGGGCCGCTACTTCAAATGACACCTTCAAGCAAGTTTCCAACTTACGATCCTGAGGGTCCTTGAGCGCCGTGCCACCCTCCACAGGGAGAGTGGTTTTCTTAGTGACCGCTGTGCTTAATGAATCCACCGTAGGAACCTTCAGCAAGTCTATGTCAGCAGCAGGCAGTGCATAAAGATGTGACATAGCTCTAAGCAACCTTAAGCCCACTGTCCGGCATATCCCACTGTGCCGAAATAATGATTTTCATGGCGTCATGAACATGAAAGGAACGAGGTGGGCATTTGGTGCCAGACTAATAGAGGGCACCGGACCTGTTCCCCCTGACGATTCAGGGGGTGAAATGGCCAAAACCTCAAAAGCCCTAATAATCAGGAAGGGAAGCTCATCCCTGCGAAAAAGGCGGGCAGCCGTCAGGTCATCCTCAGAAGGTAGGGTGATCTCGTCTGCCAAATCCAATGATTCTGAGGGAGAGCCCGGAGACAAAACCGGGCCATCTGTGTCAGATAGCTCCTCAGGACGTTTTGGCAGGAAAGACCGAGAAGCTGCAGCAACCGAAGTTTGCTGAGGAAGAGACGAGGTTACCTGAAGAGAAACTCCTGACTTCTTCAGAAGAAAGGCATTGTGCATCAATAAAACAAAATCCAGGGGGGGGGGGGGGGAAACTGACGGGGACTCCCCTGCTCCCTCTAAGTTGCTTTCCAATGATCTGTTCCTAGCCAGATCCAAAGGTCTCTATTCTATCCTCATCCTTCTCGAGCTATCTACTGCTTTTGACACTGTTGATCACAGCCTACTCTTTGATACGCTGTCCTCACTTGGATTTCAGGGCTCTGTTCTTTCCTGGTTTTCTTCTTATCTCTCCCAGCGTACCTTTAGTGTAGTGGATCCTCTTCTACTTCTATCCCACTGTCAGTTGGTGTATCTCAGGGATCTGTCCTGGGACCTCTTCTCCATCTATACTTCTTCCCTTGGTACTCTGATCTCATCCCATGGTTTTCAGTATCATCTTTACGCTGATGACTCCCAGATCTACCTCTCCACACCATAAATCTCAGCCGAAATCCAGGCCAAAGTATCAGCCTGCCTGTCTGACATTGCTGCCTGGATGTCTCAGCACCATCTGAAACTAAACATGACCAAGACTGAGCTTCTTATCTTTCCCCCTAACCCAACCTCTCCTCCTCCTCCATTCTCTATTTCTGTGGATAACACTCTCATCCTTCCTGTCTCATCTTCAACTCCTCCCTCTCCTTCTCTGCACATATTCAACAGACTGCTACCTGTCGTTTCTCTCTCTATAATATCAGCAAAATTCGCCCTTTCCTTTCTGAGCACATTACCAGAACCCTCATCCACCCTCTTATCTGCACCCTTCTCCTCCACTGCTAACTCCAGACTCTGTTCCTTTTATCTTGCTGCACCATATGCCTGGAATAGACTTCCTGAGCCAGTACGTCAAGCTCCATCTCTGGCCGTCTTCAAAACTAAGCTAAAAGCCCACCTTTTTGATGCTGCTTTTAATTCCTAACTTGTTCACTTGTTCAGAACCCTTACTTTATCATCCTCACTTTAACATTCCCTTATCTCGTTTGTCCTGTTTGTCTGTCCTAATTAGATTGTAAGCTCTGTCGAGCAGGGACTGTCTCTTCATTTTCAAGTGTACAGCGCTGCGTACGTCTAGTAGCGCTATAGAAATGATAAGTAGTAGTAGTAGCTTTCCTCCATCGCAGCCTGTGTCACAGAAGAGTGCTGTGCCTCCTGTCTGTCAACCGCCACATGCGGAGCTGGTAGCACCCGAGAGGAAAAAATGGCGCTCGCCGACGCGCGCTGCACTAACTGCCCCAAGGAAACCGCCGAAACTATCCCCTGCGCTTCCGACTCACCGGACGCCCGAAGGGGAACCCCTGTCGCGCTGAACACCTGCTGTGGCCTGACGGCGGCACGACTCACACTCCCCCGACACTGCTCTCCGGCCCCCACAAAGGGAACAGCGCTTAGCCGCCTCAGAAGGCATTGACATGCTCCACAAACGCCTGCCCCTCAGACTCGGCAGTCCGTCTAGCTCCTCCGTATGATTAAACAAAAATAAAGTCTCTTAAAAGAGACGCTTACCTTTTTTTTTTTTTTTTTTTAAACTAAGGAGAGAAAGGCAACACCCGATTAGGCCCACATCCCCGGGCGACGGTAGGGGGAGTCCAGGAGGGACCAGAAGCAAGAAACAGCCACTCAACCCCTGACTGTGCTAAACTAGGCCCAAAGGACACCAGTAGCCAGATCAAACCAGAGCTGCACAGAGATGTCCCTCCACCTGCTGGATAGAGAGAATACTGAGGTTTACTTGGCTGCACAGGTCCACATATAGCAAACCTCGGAGGTTCTATCTCCACCTGCTGGTAGAGGGACACAACCCACAAGTCTCTGGACTGATCTGTGGCACGCTATGGAAGGCCCCTTTATTGCCAATGCTTTTTAAATGTTTTTGTTCATGATTATAGGATCCTTGATTCATCATCAGGGTGTCCTACTATGCAGATGACTTATTTCTCCCTTTTGTGAGAGTATTGGATGAAGCTGCTCAAGTTAACTGATTATGGGACTTCTTTTACTAATGATTAGCACATGTTATCTGCAGCAGGGCCCATAGGAATAACATGCATTAATCGTTAGTAAAAGACCCTTTATATGAAATATATCGAAAAATGAATGTTAAACAATCTGTTAAAACTCAATTTGGAAAATCTACTATTGCTTCTTAAGTTGGCACTAAACAGAATGAGCAGTTTGTATATTTTTTCACACAAGGATACTTAGTGTTGAATCTTTGTTGAATAAAATATATCCTTTGAATCTGAGGGTTTTTTTTTTTTTTATTCAATTTGGTCTCTCTCTCTCTCAGGGTTTAAATTAGACCTAATGCTTTGAGTACAGACTGTGTGAAAATACAGACCAAACTAAAGGGCTCACAGATTCTTTTAGCACTATCCATGTCCTGCCCATCTTCAAAGCCTTGCTCAAAGCCCACCTCTTCAATGTCTCCTTCGACACCTACTACTACTACTATTTAACATTTCTAGAGCGCTACAAAGTGTACGCAGCGCTGTACAAACACAGAAGAAAGACAGTCCCTGCTCAAAGAGCTTACAATCTAATAGACAAAAAGTAAAGCATTTAAATTTAAAATATTTAAGCAGTCAAGCACAAGAGAACAGTCACAGAAGGACAGAAGATGTTGAAGGGTGGTCAGTGTGATTAGGTGTAACTCTGGTTGGAGTAGTGGGAGAAGGTGATAGAAGACACCTAACCACCATACCTCTATGCAGGAAATCTAGACTGCCCCTATTTGACATTTCTCCCATTAGATTGTAAGCTCCTTGGAGCAGGGACCGTCCTTTTATTAATCTGTACAGCGCTGCGTAACCCTAGTAGCGCTCTAGAAATGTTAAGTAGTAGTAGTATCCATGTTTAACAAGTAATAGTTTATTTCCTTCACCATTACCAGCCTTTCAGGCAATAAGGTTCATTTTCCTTTTTACTTCCATAAACTTAAAATCTATGGGTCTTTAATTTTCCAAACTTATTCTAACCATGTTTCTCAACGAGCAGTTTCACCGAGCTTTGAACCTCTCCAGTATTCAATGAGAGTCTGTGGTTCATACTTTTGCAGATTAAAAACCAAAACAGAAAACACTGATTAAGTTCACAGGAAAGGAATTAAATTACCAAGCAATTTGGGGGGAGAGAAAACAATCCTAAAATATTTATTATCAGAAAGGATGTTTCACCGCCACTTCTGACACATCTGCTCCTCAAGCTGTGCTGCACATGAGTAATACCTCCAAGTTTCACCAACAAAAACAAATACAGTAAGACGACAATGGGCTTGGCAAAACAGCAATGTAGTTATTTTAACAACATTACACAGTACCAGTAAAAGAAGGAGAGTGATCTTACATTTTCCATTAAAACAAGATGACAGCTAAATGCATTTCCTTACAAATTAAAACAAAATATGCCAAGCAGTTAAAATGTACATGTTTTGGATTTAGATTTTTTTTTTCCATTTAACTCATAGGAACAGTTGAAGACTCATAGAGCAAAGGAACTTGATCCATTGCAGCATCTCCTTTACTGTGCAAACTGGAAACCATAACCATCCAATTAAAGGCATTCACTCAAATACAGGATTCAGTAAAATTTCTAATGGGAGAGGAAGTGCAATGGGAGTCTTAAAATATCACATTAACTCAAAATGATTGGGTGCTTTTCCACTGAATTATCAGCGTAATTACAGAACTGCTGTGCTGGATTTTTCAAAACAATGCAACCTGAAATGCTTCCATTAGGGCCATCCCAAATACTGTGCAGGTGGTGTAGCCCAGTGACATAGCCATGGAGGGCCTGAATCCACGTCTGCTGGTTTGGCTGGTGGGGGTCCCCAAGCCCTGCCAGCAGAAGCTTTCCTGCAGCGATATTCACCACTGTGCTGACTGCCCTGCTTCCCCCTCCCCTGTGCATATGCTGGTGTTTAATGAAATCAAGCATGAACAAGCTTCGCGCATGCTCAATTTCACTAAAACCCAGTATAAGCGCGCACCAGACCAGGAAATCAGAGCAGGCAGAACGGCACCGAATATCGTCACAGGAAGTCTTCTGCTGACAGAGCTTGGGGACCCCTGCCAACCCAGGTACGTGGGGTTGAGGCAGGAGCAGAAAGCAGCGGGAAGGCGGGGTAAAATGCCCCCCCCCCCCCCCCACACACACACACACAATCAAGGTCTGGCTATGCCTCTGGTATTGCCAATAGCCACATACAATGTAAGAGAGATGGGGACGAATAAACTGCTTCCCATCCACTGTCTCTCCTGTAGTGGCTGCAGCACAGTGGGCGAGGAAGGAACACTAGGGGGAATGTCACACGGGATATGATAAAGGACAAGGGGGGTCCACTATTTACACTATTGTATGCCTAATTATTTGTGTGTTCAGGTTTACTATTATTTTTACCTTTCATTTGTATATTGATTTTAAATTTTGTGTGTGTTTTTAGACCCCTGAAGAAGGCTTTTTGCCGAAACACGGACCGTGTAGGGTCCCAATAAACTTTGTTTGGAGCTCTCTCTCTAGTGTTTTGGCTGGTCACTTGGACTTGTTTTCTTCCACCCTGTGTTTGGTTTACACGGGATATGATTCCAGTTCAGGATGCCCCTGCTGAAACAGGGCGATAGCACATGAACCACAAGTTAATTACAAAGAAGACAAAGAATAAGCAACATCTGTCCATCTAGTACCAAGTAGTTTATTGTAATGCATGCACAATGTTTTGTCATGAAGTAATTTCCCACTGCAGCATTACACAATAAACAATTTAAAAAAAAACAAAGGAAATTTCACAAGAAGAAAAGGCAGGAGCTATGTACTTTTGTAATACCACACCAGTGCAAATTATCCAGTTTATAGGAGAACTAAATTAGTATACTGTATATACTCAATTATAAGTCGAGAAATCTGTACTTCAAAATGAATTTAAAAATGTGGGGCAATCTTATCTACAGGTAACACACCCTGTAGCACTAAAAAATGTAATTCCCTCCCCCCAATCCCCAGGACCCTGTATCTCTCACTCCACTCAGTTCAGCATCTGAATTCCCCACTCCCCGACTGTGTACCTTCAAACCTTTTTTCCATAGAGCAGTGGCAGTTCACTGATACAGCTAGGCCTCCTGAGATCTGCTCTGGAGAGCTCCCTCTGACCTGTCCCACACAGGAAGTTGAGTCAGAAGGAGTACACCGAATCACAATCTCAGGAGGCCTAGCTGTATCGGTGCACTGCCACTGTTCTATTGAAGAGGGGTTTAAACGTACCCAGTGGGGACGGGGAGATAGACATGGGGAAAAGCCATGATTGGTAGAATGGAATGTTACTTGTGACCTGGATTGGTCACTGTTGGAAGCAGGTTACCGGGCTAGATGGACCATTGGTTTGACCCAGTATATGGCTATTATGTTAAAAAAAAACAAAAAGAGCAAGGTGAAGCTGTGGTAGTGGAACAAAAAGACATGCTTTGGGGGTACAACAGAAAGAGCATGCTGGCCCTGTGTGTGTGGAGGAGAGGAACCAGCAGAAGGGGCACGATGGGTCTATTACTTAGTTAATGTGCTGCAAGTAGTTTCGTTCTTTCCTTTGTTTATGGCCTGAACTTATACACAAGACACATCAATTTTGGCCTTGACATAGTAGAGTACATACAGTACTTTCTCTCCTCCACCACTACATTCCTTCCCACTATTCTGTCTACAAACAAATGGTACATATTTTCTTATTTTAAGATTTTTACACACTGGAATCAATACAAAAAACATTTAAGAACACAAAGAGGCAAAATTGCAATTAAAATATATACAGATGTTCTATTAATCCTACCCATTATTTATCCATGGTGGAATCTGAAAAGCATTCTCAGTAATTCACAGTAGGATATTTATTCCATATCTGTTGTCCCAGCCTAGACGAGTTCACCGATGGATTGTACCACTAATCTCTCTACGTATGTAATGGATCTCACATTCTATTAACTAATTTCATGTTTCCCAAATATAAAATATTTATTTTCCTCCCTGGACACCACTGACACCAAAACTCAATTATCCGTTTTTTAAAAGATGGACCTCCTTCGAAGGCATTATAATACACTTCACTTCCAAACCACTACCAAAGCCATGTGAAAGTTACTTGTGGTCTGGACTAGAAGATGATTCACAACCTAGTATATGAAGAACATAGGTATCTAAGAACATCTGTTGATCCAGCTCCTACAGTTTTTTTCCAGCAACTGTTCTCCTAAAACATTTCCAGATCGTGTATATAAATGGCTCCCTGTGTGCTGGCAAAGTCCATAGGTACAAATTACTGCAAATAGGTGCACAATCTGCAAAAAAGTACAAGCAGAGATTTCAGAATCAAATTTCCACTTTGCCCTCTTCCAGATACCCTTCTCTCCCACAATAAATAGCACATACACTGTTCTGCATGCATACTTTTAATGACAGAGTAGAGGATTTCACTCAAAAAAAAAAGGGCCTAGATAAATGTGCAAATTCTTTAGAAAATTGTAGGCCCTGTTTACTAAGGTGTGCTAGCATTTTTAGCACATGCTAACCATGTAGACGCCCATAGCAAGGCTTAATAAACAGGGCCCTGTGTTTATTCTGCCTGTCTTCATCCTTTCAGAAGCACCAAAGAAAACTAAATACCACTTGTGTTGCTCCTTTCATTTGCAGAGAAGCATGCAACTCTTTCCATATCTACATTCTGGACACGTTCCCTCTCATTCAATAATCTTATGTGCACATTTCCATGCTTAGCGCACACAGGTTATAGAATAGTACCAGTTATGAGTGTAAGTTAACTGGCAAATTACCTAACTGGCAATAACAACCAATTACCACCAATAATTGGATGTCATTGGTACTAATGATAAACGATAAAACAAGAGGACATGAGCTGAGGTTGCGGGGTGGTAGACTTAGGAGTAATGTTGGGAAATTCTTTTTCACAGAGAGGGGTGGTCGATGCCTGGAATGCCCTCCCGAGGGAGGTGGTAGAAACAAGAACAGTGATGGAATTCAAAAAGTCGTGGGATGAACACAGAGGAACTCTATTTAGAAAATAGATGGTAGAAACCAAAAATAAGCCTTAAATGACTGCAAGAGGGTGGATGTGTGATGATGCTTGGATGGCCACTCCGGCTGTAATGAACTATGGCCAGTGCCAGGCAGACTTTGTAGGTCTGTGTCTGTATATGGCAATCCGGTTTAGGATAAGATGGAAAGGGCTTCAATGGCAACTTCAGTAGCTAGATCTGAGAGTGCTGGGCAGACTTTTATGGTTTGGGTCCCAAAATGACAAGACGGATTTGAATAGGCTGGAGTGGGCTTCGACAGCAACTCCAGTAGGTGGAACATAAAGGATGGAACCGGGCGGACATCTATGGTCTATGCCCCAGAAATGCCAAAGAAAGACTTGTGATCAACATTCATTGTTGATTTAATCATGAATTGATAATGAGTGTGACTGTTGAGCAGACTGGATAGACTGTTCAGGTTTTTATCTGCCGTCACTTACTATGTTATTATGTAATTTGCAGTTATGCAAATGTGGAGTGGAAGTCTGAAGCAATTTTGGGTGCATTAGGAATCAGTAAAAATGGACCCACTCCAGCTTCAAAATAAAAACTTACAACATGTTATTTGAATGTTGTAATGTGAGCTTATTAGATATTTCATTAGTATTATGCTGACATCGAATTATATCTGCTATTTGAATTTGTTGAATGTGTATATTTTTGATACTGTTTCATGGTAGTCCTATTATTATGTTTCAATTTGCTGTTCTCAAATTTACCTCATTTATTGCATTTATGTTTATTCTTTGTCATTTTACTATTGTTATGCTGTTAAGAAAATTGTAAGTTTTAAGTGAAACTGTAGCTGCTGTACACTGCCTTGGGCGAATCTCTTCATAAAAGGTGATTAATAAATCCCAATAAACATTATATGGTAAATTTTTCACTTTATACCTGCCCTCCTTCATATACAATCAAGAGTCAGAACCCGAAATCAAACGTTATTAACTTTTCCATTCACTAGATGGGTTACCAAACGCCCAGTGTTTGATTCCTCCCTTTAGTATCAGGCCGCTTCTATAAGGAATACATTGCCTTTGCAGCTTTGGGTTATGAAAAACAATTTGATCTTCAGAAAGACACTTAAAACCTTTCCTCTTACTGAGTTAATCTGATGATGTTTTTAACTATGGAGTTTTAGTGATATCTACTATTTCTTTTTTTTTTTCCTGCTTAAGTTTAGGAGATAAATTACTAGCCGTGGAGGCATATTTTCAAAGAACTAAGACTTACAAAGTTACACAGGGCCTCTTTTACATACCAATTCCTGGTACAGCCAATGAGAGGAAGCCCATTCAATTCCTATGCGCTTCCTCTCATTTGCCACACAGGAATCGGTAGCAAGGCTTTGCAAAAGAAGCCCATAATAACCTACGGAACTTTGTAACTCTAAGTGCTTTGAAAATGATCCCCATTGTGCTGATGTGTGTTAATTGAGCACAATTATTGTTTTTGAGATCCAGAGTGACCCATTTGTGGTATTTGGGGAATATAAGTAGCATATAACATAACGTATATATATTTTTTGTCCTGGATCTAAAGTATTGGTAATTGTAAGCTATATCTACCAGTACTTTAGATTCAGAACAAAAAATGTAAAAGCCTAATATCAGTAGGAGGCAGAATCGGACAGTAGAAAAATAGAGGACTTGGAGTCAAGGTTTGGTGCACAGACTCCACAGCCCTGTTTAGTCACAATTCTAGATACCTAGCATATAACTGAAAGGGATGTGGATAGGGAAGGGGCATGGGTGGGTCAGAGGCAGGCCAAGCACTTACGCGATAAGATTCTAGAATACTGTCAGTTACGCATACAATTGACATTTAGTTTTGTGCACCAAGATTCTAGAATACTGTCAGCCAGGGCCGTGCCTAGGGTCTCTGGTGCCCCCCTGCAGACCATCAGTCGGCGAAAACCGTCCCCCGCCGCTGCCCAGTACCTGTGCTAACAGGGGACCCCAACCCCCGTCAGCCAAAGTCCTGTGCTGGCCTTCACGTCGTTGCTTCTGCAATGATCTTCGGTTCAAGTTCCTCTGCGTGCGTCTGATGTCAGATGCACACTGAGCAACTTGGACACAAAATCATTGAAGAAGCAACACCTTGAAGGCCAGCACAGGACTTCTGCTGACGGGGATTGGGGTACCCCGTCAGCACAGGTACTGGACGTTGGCGGGGCACGGTTTTCGCCGAGAAGGGGGGGTTGACTGGGTCGCGGAAAGGGGGGGTGAAAACGGAGGGACGGCAGAGTCTGGAACAGCGAGGGAGGGAGGGTGGGGGATGGTCTTGCTAGCGCCCGTTTCCTTCCCTTTTGAAACGGGCATTTTTTACTAGTTTTTTATGATTTTTAACGGTGAAAATGATCGCTCTCCACTTGCCACACTGACAGGAATTGTCAGCAATATTCTTAGAAACAAATTGCTATACATTGCAAAATAAGATAGCAGATGTAAATTCTCAAAGTGGACATATTCCAAACACTAAAATGAAAATAAAATGATTTTTCTCTACCTTTGTTGTCTGGTGACTTTCTTTTTCTGATCATTGATAAGTCTCTGACTAAAGTTTAGCAATTCAATTAAAGCAAAATATATTTTCACATATCACATACTCTTCCTATCCAAGGAGAATCTTTTATATAAAAACAAACACCAAAAAAAAAAATCAGATTTTCACTTACCAGCTCTTCTACACTACATCAGCTAAACTTCCTCTGAAACTACTGTTGGAACCATCAGCCAATGAAATGGCTTTTAGCTGTAGCTATCCGGTTACCTGATAATTATGCAAACATCATTGCAGTCATGCCCTCCTCTGGTGTACAAGCTCAGAGAAAAAAAAAACAACAACTTTGAACCACTTATAGATTTTAACAATTACACTATTTAGTTTTTATTTCTCCCCAGTCTCACGTGCACACCTCCCTCCAAACCTGGCTGTTCTCTTTAATTTGAATGTTGTTCAAGCTCACCCTGAATGAGGAGTTCGTCCCACACCAAAGACATAAATAGCACTGGTTGTATTCTTTCAAACAACTTCAGCAGAGTCTGCCTGCCTCAGTGAGCACTGCGGTCGAAGAGGGGAGAGCAGGGGAGAGAGGAGGATCACAGCTTCAGGTAAAACATTTTGCAAGTGAACTGACCTCAGGAAACGGTAGGCGCCCCCCTGCGTTGCTTACCCCGCTTACCGTGTTGGCACGGCCCTGCTGTCAGTTACACATACAATTGACATTTAGTCTTGTGCGCCAAGATTCTAGAATACTGCCAATCATGAATGCCGTTGACATAGCATAAGCGACCACACCTAAATGTTGGTACGTAAATGCCCACTTATGCTAGTACTAGCCGTTGAGCCCGTAAAAACGGGCTAGTATAGGAAGGGGGGGGTTGAAAGGCCCCCCACCCCCGCTGCCGCCGAGTTCGCCGCTGCCGCTCCCCCTCCGAGTTCGCCCCCTTCCCGGAGCTGTCGCCACCCACCTTCCACCCGGTCGGGCCCTCGCTCCGCTATTGAAACAGCGAGGGCATGCAGCACACAGCTCTGCTGCTCAGCTGCCGTGGCCTTCCTTCTTCTCTGCCTGTGTCCCGCCCTTGTGTGACGTAACGTCGTCGAGGGCGGAACACAGGCAGAGAAGAAGAAGGAAGGCCGACGGCAGCTCAGCAGAGCTGTGTGCTGCATGCCCTCGCTGTTTCAATAGCGGAGCGAGGGCCCGACCGGGTGGAAGGTGGGTGGCGGCGGCGACTCCGGGTGGGGGGAGCGTTAATAATGGCGGTGTCCCTCGCAAATGCGCAGTAGAGACCCTCTCTGTTCCGCCCCCGTCATCACGTATTGACGCGGGGGAGGGGCAGAGAGGGTCTCTACTGCGCATTTGCGAGTGAGTACGACACTCGCCATTTATATATATTGATTCCATAATGGTAATTACGAACGTATTTGCCAATATAGAATTCATGCTTACCCTGGGATTCTATATATCGTGCTGAGATTTCCGCATGGAAATCTAAGCATATTCCATAACAATGAGCATAAGCTAACTGGTTAACAAGCTAATCATCATCGATAACTGAATATTAACCAATCATCAGCACTAATTGGCATTAATTATAACTAAGCATATTCTGTAATGTGGTATGCATAAATTCTAAGTAACATAGTAGGAAAGTGGGTGTGGCATGGGCATTTCTAAAATCTATGCGCACGTCATATTATACACTTGGTCCGCATATAATTTAGGTATTGGGATTTACACCAAGTTTTATTTGGTGTAACTGCCCGTGACTACATTTAGTCAAGCAGAGCAGCACTTGGTGTATTTTATATACCGTGTGGAAATTTAGGCATACTTTATAGAATACGCTTAGCTGAATTTCCTTTCGGCACCAATTTTGTTTAATTGTGATATATAGAATCGTCCTTAGCGGGCAGCATAAATTTCAGCAATTTTTTCATTATTACCCCCACTGTGTGAAAAAGCTGATGCTTTGGCTTTCAATCTCACTCACTGGGTCAGTTAATCGTACTTTCCGGGATGACCCATCCTTAGCATCTCTGTTATTTTTTTATGTCCCTGGTATTTATAAATACCATACCCAAAAGAGATTGCTTCTAAGATTCAGGTTTTATCAGGTCATGTTAAAACCTTATAAAGTGTTGGTTCCCCTTGAAACCAGTGCATTGTTTAGAAGTCAGAGAGTTGACGCTCTCCTTTATCATATTACCTCTAACATACCTCGATTTACTCATGGGACTTTGCTGCTCTGTAATAAAGTAAAGAAAGGCTAGTCTAGCATTTTGAAAAAGCTCTTTTATACTATTATCAGTCAGCCTCCCTACCTACCTGAAAACAGTACAAAGATTAATCAATAATTACTAAACTTTGATGGCATCATAGCTTTCTTTCTTTACATAGTAACATAGTAGATGACGGCAGAAAAAGAACTGCACGGTCCATCCAGTCTGCCCAACAAGGTAACTCATATGTGCTACTTTTTGTGTATACCCTACTTTGATTTGTACCTGTGTTCTTCAGGGCACAGACCGTATAAAGTTTGCCCAGCACTATCCCCGCCTCCCAACCACTGGCTCTGGCACAGACCGTATAAGTCTGCCCAGCTCTATCTCCCAACCACCAGCCCCGCCTCCCAACCACCAGCTCTGGCACAGACCGTACAAGTCTGCCCAGCACTATCCCCGCCTCCCAACCACCAGTCCCGCTTCCCACCACCGGCTATGGCACAGACCGTATAAGTCTTCCCAGCACTATCCCCACCTCCCTACCACCAGCCCCGCCTCCTGATCTTGACTAAGCTCCTGAGGATCCATTCCATTTACATACTATCACCAGTGAAAACAAACCTAATAGTTGTCTGTTTCTTCCATTAGTTGTGCTTTATTTGTTACCTGTGAATTTTGCAATTGCTCTCTCTGTAGTTGTGGCCATATGGCAACCTATCATTAATTTCTGGAAGCATATATAAAAGGCCTCTGAATCTGCTTCGACCAATGGGCATATGGAAAACTGCATTCATGTTTGGCTAACAAATGCACAGCACTGCTCTGAGGACTCTCAAACACCATGCTTGTTCTCTCGATCACTGCTGAAAATGTTTCAGTAATAATAAAGGAGGATTATCGTATATTCTGTACTGAAAACCAAGGTACTTAAGTGACCACAATATGCGAGCCAAGACAGGAACTTTTTCTCCCTTGCTAAACAGCTGCTTAGAAATGTGAACAAGTACTTCAAAACAATTGGAAAACCTATTTGTAAAGTCATCAGACTAACACAGATTACAAACCTAAACCATAGTTAAAAACAAGACCCTATGGTTCAGTTATTTTTGTCAGGGCAGAAAATGCAAATATTAAAACCAGAATACATGATAACCTTTGGCAGCAGTGGAACACCTTTGTGTCCCTTCACAGACTTCACATAGTAACACAGTAAATGACAGCAGATAAAGACCTGCACAGTTACCCAGTCTATCCAAGTCACATTCACCTCTGCCTTGTTTGACTAAGGTGCACACATTCATCAATGAACAGCAGAAACGTTTTATCTATTGAGCAAATGTTCCACCAATATCACTTGCCCCAAGCCATAATCTTACTAGTCCTGTGTTATATGAGCTATAAATGAAAACTAATTACATCCCTGCAAAAGTGCACATTCAAAACTCTTTTTCCCAGAGATTGTAAAGTGCTAGAGTAAACCAATCTAGTTATTCCTTCCTTGCTTTACAAGGCAACAGAACAAGCTAAAATTTGTTTGCAAAAAGCATATACAAGTTTCTAAGCTTTGCATGGCTCTCAGCCCAAACGGCACATTTAAATCCACTTGAACTGCAGCATCTGAAACAAACAGCCTCTACAGCATGTGTCAACGTTCCCAGTGCAGGTCCACTTGGCTCAGCCACTGAAAAATGAAGCACATTGTCCTATTCCCCACTTATTCATGCAACATATGTATCAGCTACTTAAAATACAGCTTGTTTCTCGGCAGTTAAGTAGTAACATCACAAGGAATTTCTGACACGCATAAGAAAGTTTGGAACATTTCAGCTCAGGAAGGGGGGATCCTTACGATCACATGCCAGGAAGCCACACAATTGTTTTCTGTCCTCATGCTCCCTGTATAATAAAACAGTATACAGTTGTGTTTAAACTGGTTTACAATATAGATGTAGTTTGCCTGTTTACTTAGGGGGGAGGGGACAAAGGGTATGGACATCCTATTATAGTGTGAGGAAGGGAGACCAATTTAACATCAGCATCCATATTTTGAGGGAGCACTGCCTCCCATTCCCACCCCAAACTATGCCAATGGCTTATACTAATGAATTAACCATTAAGTAACAGTATTCAAAGGAGGAGTCACTTCCCCCTCCTTCTAAATATAGGAACAAATCCATCCATCAATGAATAAATGCCCTATTAATTATAACATGAGTGCTTCATTCATATCTACAAGGCACAAGATAATGTTACATATGAAGGGAACAGGAAGTGCATCCTAAATACTTTCCAATGAACTAAAAGGCTACAGGTAGCAAACAGCTAAATCATAGCGCTCACAAAAGGAAAACATTTTGACACACAGTAAACAATATTAATAGCCTCAAATATACTATTTACAACATATATTCAAACATCTCTCACAGATTTTCAACCCAGATGCCTTAGAGGTCCTTATAGTAAAGCGTGCTATCAGATTTAATGTGCAATAAATAAGATGCCCATAAAATATAATGGGTGTCTTTATCATTTAGCGCACACTAATCATTTAGCACACCTTAGTAAAAGTACCCCTTAGCTTTTTCACCTGCATTTATAAAACTGAAAGGCTATGTTCACATGAAGATCATTAACTTCTACAGGTGCATACTCTGTGATCTTAGAAAAAATATTTTGCAACCATTAATGTACAGGGCAGTAATAAATTCATCAGCACTGAACATGTATTTCATTTTTTTTTCTTAAAGGTAGTTTTAAAAAAAAGTATCAGGGAAGGGATCAAGCTGCAATAAGGAACATTTGCAGAACTAAAAAGATTTCCTCATACAATTATTTGAAATTCACGCATTTCTATTTAAAATCAATTTCTACTCAATTAAAGAAAATATTCTGCAGCATACTGTTTCAAACAGTATCAAATTGCTCATCTGAAGTACATAACTCAGGAGTGCTATTGAGCTATACCTTTTTAATACAATTGATCCCTCTAATGACACCTTTGAGCACAAATTAGGGCTCTAAGCAGAATGCTCTTATGACAAGCTGTACTCCCAAAGGAAAATAATATACTGAGATTCATACAAAAGCTATCAACACAGCATCTTATAACTTAAGTTCATACACTGTAAGAAGATTCTGTGATATTATAAGGCTTGACATTTTAATTGCATCCAACAGCGAGTCCAACTAGGTGCAGAGCTTATGGGCAACAGCAACTTAAAATGTGCTGTACTAGATACTGAATCCAACAAGTAACTGCAGGAGGATTAACTTAAGATTCATGAATACCTTCTTTTATTCATTTACAAGCATACTATTTTCCATTAGAAAACCATTCTGCTGTATAAATATTTTCTGATAGTTTGGGGCTTATTTAAGAATTAATATTGCTGGTACTATAACTCAGCACTTATTAAGGGACAGGTACCAAGAACTATGCATTAAACGGCAGGACTACAAATGCATTAATTACAATTTATAACACGACTGCCTTTTTACCAAATTAGAGAGCAGATTCTTAGATCCTCCCATACTGTCAATACAATGGGATGATTTTGCAAAGGCATTTCAACCTGAAACTGTTAATGTTTTGGTTAAACAACTTGCAATAAAAAAAAACCTTTATTTTTCTCAACCAGTTGAATTAGGAAATTAAAAAGTTTTGCAATGATCAGCATATTTTAAGAATAAACCGCATTCATAATCAGAGGAGACCACAATTAACAATTTGGTGATGTGAGCTCTGCCTGCAAATATATTTCTTCGCCCTTTTGAATGTAGCCAACAGACCAAAGCAGTGCATATATTAAATAAGTGCTGCTTAACAGAGCTGCAGGTTTGCAACCGATTCAGACCCAACAATTCTCAGGAACAGGTCCCCATCCACTGTTAACCTTATGATGACTTATATTTTACAGCACCTTCTGTTGTTACCACTGTAACAGTAACACAGCTGCCTCACTTCACCTATAATCCATATGAAAAATGCCATCTCATGGCAAATCCTCATCTATCCTGACACTTGAACTAAGGCACTCAATATCAGAACAACATCTACTACACCGCTTACCAATGTCCCCAAAGGGTGACGCAAATAAAACCCCATCTGTACCTTTTCTTAAACAAAAGGGATTTAAACCCCTCGGTTACGCAGCAGTATTGCATATACTTAAATCCTCGCATATCAAATAAAATCAGTAACCACCGCAGCTGGTCACAGACTGGGGAGGCTGTTAACACTCATGCTGGAAGGGAGAAAGACATCACAGTACATCAATATGACTTTTCAGCTCATTTGTGCGTCCATGCAATATCTTAGAACATTTTAACATACAAAGCATCTGGAGGGGGAAGCATGAAAACTGTTGCACTTTCCATGTCTGTTGCACGGTAAGCGTCACATCCAGGACACTGTACAGCGATTCAAACTTTTGCACAGGGACTGATGTAGAACAGCAAGCTCCCCACTTTCCCCCATGGGTTATTTTTTGTTTCTCAAACGCGGGGCTCACTTTTTTTTTTTTTTTTAACTGTACCACTAGGAAGTAAATTAACAATTCAAGTATTTTAATTTTTTTTTTTTTTTAAATACTAACATTACGGGGTGACCCAACATTACAGCCACCCAAGTTTGTAAAGGCTATAACAAATGACATAGTAACATAGTAGATGACGGCAGATTAAGACCTGCACGGTCCATCCAGTCTCTGCCCAACAAGATAAACCCATTTTACATGGTATGTGCTACTTTATATGTATCAGAGTTTGATTTGTCCCTGCCTTTCTCAGGGCAGGGACCGTAAAAGTCTGCCCAGAAGACTTTATTCACGGAAGTCAGCTACCCTCTTATTCTAAGGCGTATTTTGCACCTTTGCTTTGTGCTTTTCTTCCCGTTACTATCAATTCGAGGTAGGTGGGGGAGGGGGGGAGAAGAGCGTTACCAGCAAAACACATTCCGTATTTTTCCCCCGCAGAGTTTGGGATCCGTGAAATCATTTCCTCCTTGTAAGCATAGGAGCCAACTTTTCAAAATTATTGGGGGGTGCTAAGCCCAATGGAAATAACCCCTCCCTGGACACATACAAGGAATTTTCTCAATATTGGGGGTGCTCAAGCACACCCACATCACCCACAAAAGTCGGCTCCAATGCTTGTAAGGACGCACAACAACGCGCTGTACACATTTCTTTTAAGCATGCATTAAAGCCCCGAACGGGTTAAAACCCAGAACCGCACGAGCCAAACAAGAGAATTCTCAGCTTGCGGTCATTAATCCCCGGCTGCCTCGCGCTTCCATTCGCTTTGCTGCCGTGGGGGAGGGGGAGGAGGTGACCGATGCCTTACTTTTTTTTATATATATAAACCTTACCTTGAGTGTTGTGCTGGTTGTTCTCCATGACGGTGGGGTCCGTGGTGGTGGTGGTGGTGGGGGCGCCGCTCAGCTCGGCCAGGCGCCGGTTGGTGGCCGTCAGCTCGGAGCGCAGGTTGTTCACCTCCTGCCCGGCGGACTGGAGAGCTCCATCGATCCTCAGGGCCAGCTGCTTGTTGTCGTCCATCATCCTCAGGATTTTGGCCTGAGGAGAAGAGAGGCGAGAGAGAACCGCATGATGGTCGGTTGCTGAGGGAGGGAGAGAGGGGGGGGGGGTGGGGAGAGAGGTCCCGAGACTGACTCCCTCTCGTCGGCGCTCCCCTCCCCCTACCTGTTGTAGCGCTTCTCCCGACCCCTCCCCCCACCCCCCTCTCTCTCTCGCTCCTCCAGACGGACGCCCGACTGAAGGAATGAAGGCGCGCACGCAGTCGCGCGCCCCGCTCCACTCTGCCTCAGCTCAGTCCGGGCCACACACACACAACAGCAGCAGCACGCGCGGGGAGCGGGACCGGCATTCTTGGAATGGAACGTACCACAGCGAGAGGCCGCGCGGGGGGGGGAGGGGGGTACCTAGCTTTCCCCCACCCCCCATCCACGCGCAGCCACTCGTAGTATCTCCTCGCCTTCTTTCGTATTCGGTGTGAATGAGGTGCTGTTTCGTTCTCAACTCCCCTCCTCCTTCTATTTCCCCCACACCTCCTGGCTCCCCCCCCCCCTGTCGCCCCGATCGTTTCCTACCCCGAATCTCGGCGGCTAACTGTCCCCTCTCGCGCCCAGGGCTCGCGCATTGCCTGCGCTGCGCTGCTAATTAGTGTTTGTGTTAGAGGGGTTCGGACAACTTCTTTCCTGGCAGGGCAGGGGATGCTGCAAGACTTTTTATTAGGACTGTTGTGCCTATAGCTTCAGCCGTCTGTCCTGCAGGGCCCAGCCTTGAGAAGAAACTTGTTAGCTGCATGTGTTCTCTTGTCCTATTCCTCACCCCATAGGAGCCAACTTTGCAAAATGATTGGGACCCACTTTAAGGAGTTTGCTTAATAAGCACCCACAGAGCTGGCTCCCAGGCCTCACTGCACCTGACCTTCCAGCATACCTCCTTTCTTAGCATCCCCCTACCCAACCCATCCACTCCAAGCATTCATCCTTACACCTTGGCAAACACCTTCCCTTAGCATTCACCTTTCCTTCTAGGACTCTTGCCCTTAGCATTCACCTACTAAACTTCTTACCCCCCCCCCCCCCCCTCCCACCGTTTTTTCTTTTTTGCTCCAAGCATTCTCATCACCTTGGAAACCCCCACCTCTAGCAGTCACTTCCTCCTTATCTTCAGCAAGACCCGCCTCTAGCATTCATCCCTTCTTTCTTGGCACCCATCCTCCTAGCATACAGTGCCTCTTCTCCCAGTCTTATGGGCTGATGATCAGAAGCAATGGCCTACCAAGGGGGGGCTGGGGGGGTGCCGCGCGTCTGTCGGCAACGCTCGTTCCCTGCTCCCTCTGCCCCTGGGAACGCCACTGATCAGAAGCAAACGCAAGCGCTAGAGGCTATTAGCGCCATACTAGCACCGGCGTTTGCTACTTCCCCATGATCAGAGCCCCTGAGCGTGTAAAACAAAACAGGACTCAGCGCAAGTAGCATGTAAATGCATGTTAAACCTATTCATCCCCAATGATCTCAACCAGCTCAGAACTGGCATTAGGGTTTGCAGACCTTTGGGGAGGAATGGTGAGCCCTGTCCAGCATTCATTTGCATGCTAGCAGGCCCCCATTCCCCCAATGCAGCAACACCCCTGCAGGAACCCTGACCCCCCCCCCCCCCCCCCCAGCGACGGGGCTGGAGGTCCAGCAGATCTCAGGTCCCCCTGACCCCCAACAGGTTCAGGGGGCTGGAGATCCGTGGGTCTCCAGCCCCTCTAACCCCCTCAGCATCTCCTTAGATGTCCCTGGTGGCCCAGTGGGCTGTGGGTCAATCCCCACCCCACCTACTAGTCTAGCGGCCCTTCCACACCCCCTACCTTCAGTTGGAGGAGGGAGGTGGCCTCCCTCCTCTTCCATCGGCAGCGCTTTAAAAATGGCGGCGCCCAGCCCTGCCCAGTGCATCCTGGGATTCGCTGGGCAGGGCTTAACACCATAAAAGTTTCTCCCTGTGATCAGAGATAATAGCGAGCATAAATAGGCATGCTATTATCTCTGATCATAGGGGCAGTAAAGCCCTGCACTATTCCAGCACTATTTTTAGAAACAGCACGGGGCTTTCGATCATCTGCCCATTAGTGTTCACCCTGTCCTCTTCACTCTCTCCAACCCTAGCATCCACTTCCTCCTTATGCTCCATGCACACACCCCAACCTTGGCAAAGCCCCTAATCATTAGAAAGGGGCTTTGCAGGAAGGTGAAAGGAAGAATAGAGATGAAGGCGGGTCAGTAGTGACACAGATAAGTGGAAGTGTAGAAGCCTGAAGGTGGCAGTGGTCATGAACTGTTTATTGTTACATAGGCCAATACTACTACTACTTAACATTTCTAGAGCGCTACTAGGGTTACGCAGTGCTGTACAATTTAACAAAGAGAGACAGTCCCTGCTCAAAGAGCTTACAATCTAATAGACAAGTGAACAGTCGGTCCGAATGGGGGCAGTCAAATTGGGGCAGTCTGGATTCACCGAACGGTAAGGGTTAGGTACCGAACGCAGCATTGAAGAGGTGGGCTTTAAGCAAAGACTTGAAGATGGGCAGGGAGGGGGCTTGGCGTAAGGGCTCAGGAAGGTTGTTCCAAGCATAGAGTGAGGCAGAATGAACGGAGCCTGGAGTTGGCGGTGGTGGAGAAGGGTACTGAGAGGAGGGATTTATCCTGTGAACGGAGGTTACGGGCGGGAACGTAAGGGGAGATGAGGGTAGAAAGATAGTGAGGGGCAGCAGACTCAGAACACCCAGGGTAAAGCCAACAGCACAGAACCCATACCACCAGAACAGCGCAGAAAAGTAGCTCGCCAATGCTAAAAAAAATGGTATTTAAATATATACACACTGTACTACTACTACTACTTATCACAAGCATTGGCCCAACAGATAGCAAAAGTTGGCAGCTTTCTCTGCTGGGAATCCAGAGAGCAGGAAATACTCAGAGGAAGATGCACTAAAGTCGTCGGTAATTCCCGTTCCCTACCGATTCCATAGCGAATCGGTAGGGAACAGGAATTCACTAAGGAAAGGGAATGCAAATGAGCTACTCGTAGCTCCGTTGCATTCACCATTACCTTGGTAGCCAGTCGGAGAATCGGGATGTCCCATTCGGTTATGCTCCTCTTCTTGGGTCTCTTCAGCCAATCAAAGCGCATCTAGCTTGCTGGTGTCAGCTACACGCACTCTGACTGGCTGAAGAGACCTGGAAGAGGAGCATAATGGAAAGGGACGTCCCGAACTCCGGATCAACTCGCAGGTCCCTGATTCCCTTCTCCTCGCTGCTACAGAAGGTGAGCAGCGCCGGGGAGACAAAACTTAAAAAAAAAACGGCGAAAAGACGTCCCTCACAAGCGCAGGCAGAATACGTCCATAAAGGACGCCCCTCACGTGCGCTCTCTGCTTTTTTTTTCTTTTTTACCTTTTTTTGGGGCCCTTTTCCTTTCCGATTCCCTCACAGGAGCCCTAACGAGAGGTGCAGACCTCACGTTAGGGTTTCCACGGTAAGAGAATTGGAAAAACGGTAGTGCATCTCATTATAATAGCCTTTAGAAAATTTGCATTCCGTTTTCGTTACCTGCCACCGTGACAGGAAAAATGCCCTTGGTGCATGCCCCCGGTAAACTACTTGCGTTTTAAACTGCCTGGAACCAGTTTAAAACGCAAGTTGTGGGCTCCTTAGGTTTTGTGCATCTGGCTCTCAATGCACTGTTGCCCCTACCCCCACTCTGTCTTAGAGATAATAAGGAGTAATGTGTGGGGAGAGGAGGAGAGTTGCTGTGAGAGTGCTCAGCTGGTTTCCTCCTGCCTCCCATGGGAGCAATTCTGGTTCTGCTATCCACGAGTATTTGTTCTTTAGCACAAGCTGAGTATCAGTGACAAAAGCAGCTGAAAACCAGATTTTCTGGTGCTGCTTTTGAACCGGGAAGGAGCAAAACAATAGTTTTCTGTTCTGTAATGCCCTCTCCAACTTTATCTCCTCCCCTCCTGTCCACAATCCTCATGTCAATATTCAGCAAATAATCCCAGTCTAATGTGGAAGAAAACAAAGGATGACATATGAGGGGAAGGAATGGAGATGGTAGCACATTGATTTTGGGGGGGGGGGGGGGGGGGAGGGAGGTGGAGAGAAGAAAACGTGAAAGCTGGAGAAAGTAGTATGTGGGGGAAAAAATGTGGAGAGGCTGGAGCAGATACAGCCAGTGACTTTCTGTGATCCAAGGTCTTGGGATTCAGCAGAGGGCAAAATGTGGGAGGAGGAAGGAGCAGTGGTGTGAATAAGCCAGTATATTCAGATACAAAGTACCAGGTGGATTTTTTTTTTTTTTTTTGCCAACGTCAGACTATTGCAGCAAAGAAAAGGCTGTAAATCAGAGTAATTAATGCACTCTCTCCAAAACAGCCTAAAAAATCCAACCTATTAGCTGAGGTACAGGACTGGGTCTACCATTAGGCAGGCAGCAGAACTGGGGAAGAGGGGCGTAGCCAGACAGCAGATTTTGGGTGTGCCTAGGCAAGAAGTGGGTGGGCACCAAATGTTCTCTCCCCCACCCCCACATCAAAAAAATATCTCAGCTGGTGGGAAAACGCTTCTCTCCAGTCCCCATCTTGGTAGTTTGCAGCAGGCGTGCACTGAAAACAGCATGCGCAGGTGCCAGTATTGTGGAGAGCAGCATTTTCATTACCATTTGCTACTGTTGGATGGGCCTGAGCCCTAAGTGGGTGGGCCCCGGCCCACCCAGGCCCACCTTTGGCTACGCCACTGCTGGGGAAGAAGGCAGTAGCACAGTGCTGGTATGGCCAGCAAGACAGTGACAGAGCAGCACATGCATTCTGCTGTCAACAGGTCAGTTGACCTTGTGAGTACCTGTGTGTACTCAAGGCCTGCCATGTTCCACTCTCTTACAGGACATTTATGTGGAGGGGGGGGGGGGCAGGACCCAGCAGTGTATGAACCTCAAAGGGTCTGCTGCCATGCTCGGTTGCATTTTGCTTTAGCAGCCTAAGGTGGAAAATGGAGGTAGGAAATAGAGGGGCAGTGATAACATAGTAGATGACGGCAGAAAAAGACCTGCACAGTCCATCCAGTCTGCCCAACAAGATAAACTCATATGTGCTACGTTTTGTGTATACCTTACCTTGATTTGTATCAGCCATTGTCAGGGCACAGACCGTATAAGTCTGCCCAGCACTAGCTCCGCCTCCCAACCACCAGCCCCGCCTCCCCCCACCGGCTCTACTACTACTCAACATTTCCAAGGAGCTACCAGACTCACGCAGCGCTATACTGCCACCCAATCTCAGCTGTGTGCAATGTATGTCTATACCCTACGTCACCTGTCCATTTCCACACTCCAGGTCTTGGGCTGTACCTAGGAAGGTCAAAGCTCCAGCACATTTCAGGGCTACTGCTGGTGTGGTGTCAGAAGCAAGACAGAAGATATTCTGGACACCGTGGTGGAAAGAGAAGGGGAGATTTTGAACACAGGAGGACAAGGAAGGGATGATGCTGAATTACACATCTCCCCATTTTTCCAATCCAAACATTGTTCCCTGTGGCCTTTAGAGTTTCCTTAAGATCCTGGCAGTCACCCATTAGATCTTTTACTGTGGTTCACCATTATTTTTTCTAGTCTCCTGCAGAGAGCTGAACGGGGACAGTGGGAATCCCACGGGGACGGACCGGGGTCCTGCGGGATTCCCGTGGAACCACACAATTGAACCGACCTATGCTTTCCCTCCCCGCACATACCTGAAGTCTAGTGGCTTGCTTCAGGGCAGGAAAGATCCCCACTCTTTCCTGCCCCCTGCCGCTAATCTGTCTCGCTGCCGCCGCTTGTTTAAAATGGCTGCGGTAGTGTAGGTGCGTGTTTTGGGTGCGCGCAGATCCATTTTTCAGCGCACCTGTAAAAAGGTCTTTTTGAAATTTTTGCCAAAAATGGACATGTGGCTAATTAAAAATTGGCATGCGTCCATTTTCGGTCTGAGTCCTTACCGCCAGCCATTGACTTAGCGATAAGGTCTCAAGCAGTAAATGTGTGGTAATTGTCTATGCGCGTACAATGACAATTACTGCCTGGTTTCTGCCGCACACCAGAAAATAAAAATGATTTTCCGGCATGCATAGCGGACGTGCGGCAAAAATGAAATTACCGCAATGGCCACACAGTAGCTGGGTGGGAACTCAAAATCGACACACGTTGGGCGCACAACCAACTCAGGAGATGATGCTTGGAAAACACTTTATTAGTTGTTTGCAACAAAGGACTCGATGCGGTCTATGTTTTGGCGTGACCGAACGCCTGCCTCAGGGGTCGCAAATATGAAAGTGCAAAACCCCTAAGAAAGAATTTACACTGGCTACCACTTAAAGAATGTACCTCATTCAAGATTTGCACGATAGTTCATAAAATCATTTACGGAGATGCCCCGACCTACATGCTAGACCTCATTGACCCGACGCAGTCCATGTTTCGGAGTGACCAAACGCCTGCCTCAGGGGTCGCAAATTGTATTTTAAAAAACATATAAATATGTCATACATATGTAACTCCTGTTGGCTTGCTTGATTGGATTGTCGTGGAGGTTTCCCCTGTTTGCTGTCGACCCTCCATTATCCCGGGTACAAAATATGTACCTGCCTATAATATGTAAACTGATTTGATCGTAAACACAGAAAGGCAGTATATCAAGTCCCGTTCCCGTTCCCTTTCTTTTTTTCTCTCTGCTTTGCTCCACTACCTTTATTAGAGGTACTGAGGGCCAGATTCAATATATGCCACCGAAAAAATGGGTGCAGTAAAAACCGTGCTTAGCGCTATTCTGTAAGCCTCGTTTAAACAGGTGTGGTTTATAGAATATGTGTAGCAGCCATCCCATGACTAAAATGTAGGTGCAAGCATTTACGCCAACTAAAACCTGGTGTAAATGCCCACATCTTATTTAATCGTGGATACGGCATATTCTCTGAAAGTGCGCGTAATTTTCAGGAACGCCCATGACCACCCATGCTCCTCCCATGGCCACACCCCCTTTTGCGATCCACGCATTAGAATTTACGTGCACCACTTTACAGAATATGCTTAGAAAGTTGCACACATAAATTCTAATTAGTGCTAATTAGTGCCATTAATTGCTTGTTAGTGGCCAGTTATCAGTTCACTACAGTGGTGTAGCCACAGGGAGTCTTGGGGGCCCCAAGATCTGCTGGTTTGGCTGGTGGGATTCCCCAATCCCCAACAGCAGAAGCTTTCCTGTGGCAATATTTGGCACCACTCTGCCTGTCCTGCTCTTCCCCCTCCCCCGTGAGCATGTGCGAGCTTTGCGCGTGCTCAGTTTCACTAAAACTGAGCATGCGAGTTGGGGCGGCCAAGCGGGGGAGGCAGCATGGCATTGAATATCGCTGCAGGAAGGATTCTGCTGGCGGGGCTTGGGGACCCCTGCCAGCCCAGGTATGTGGGGTTATGGCAGGGGTTGAAAGTGGCGGGAAGGCAGGGCAAAATGTGCCACCCTGCTTTGGACTCAGGCTCCCCCCCCCCAAAAAAAAAAAAAAAAATTTGAGGTCTGACAATGCCTCTGGTTCACTAACCCAATAACTATCCAGATACAGCAACAAGGCTATTCTAACTTTTTTCAGTTAACTAAATATCAGACTGAATATTGCAAATATTTGGATAGTACCAGTGGTCAGTGCTGACTTCCCTTTTCAGCTTTAACTTCCAGCTGCTTCTTATATCTGCCTTGTTTGATCTTCTAAGAAATTGTTTTATGTGAAACAGTTTTTGTTGAACAAATAAACTGACAACTGTGGAACAAATGCAGTCCAAATTTCTTTTTTCAAATGTAACCTTCCCTCTTCCTCCCCCACCCACCAAACGGCTCTTCCTAACTTGTGGACTTCTCTCCTTTTGCAAGTTAAAGGTGAACAAAATTATTTTAGAATGAGGAAATTGTGGAAGACATGGTTATTTTCAAGATATTTTCACTAGATTTAACATATGCCTTATGACTGTACAATCATCTGGCACTGTTCCTTTTAATGTTAATAAATTCTGTTTGTTTTTCAGAATGGAAAATCTGACCATTCTTTTTCTTGTTTGGTTGTAAACTGTCCCGAGCTCTTCGTAAATGATGGTACATAAATATTTTGAAGTCCTTTTACTAAGGTGCACTGAAAAATGGCCTGTGGTAGTATAAGCGCGTGTTGTGGACGCACGCAGATCCATTTTTCAGCGCATCTGCAAAAAATGCGTTTTTTAAGATTTTTGCTGAAAATGGACGTGCAGCAAAATAAAAATTGGCGTACATGCATTTTGGGTCTGAGACCTTACCACCAGCCATTGACCTAGTGGCAAAGTCTCATACAGTAACCGGGAGGTAATGACCTACGTGCGTCCAATGCCACTTGGCGCATAGCGGATGCACGCCAGAAAATAACAATTTATTTTTTGGACATGCGTATCAGGTGCACGCCAAAAATGAAATTACCATAAGAGCCACACAGTAGCCAGGTGGTAATTGCGTTGAATGTGCGTAGACGCGTTCGCGGCTTAGTAAAAGGGCCCCTTTATTTATTAATTATTATTATTCAGATATTGAGCACTGGCTCTATTTGAATACCAGCACTAAATATCTGGATTTAGTTCAGCCATTGCAGCTAATGTTTTAAAAAATGCTGACCATCCCAACTGAGTATTGGTTGGTTAAGGGGCCCTTTTACTAATGTGGTTAACATGTGGAAAAAGGCTGCCATGCTATGCTATGAGAGACTTGTCTCTTGCCAACCCTCTAAATCAGGGGCGTAGCCAGACTTCGGCGGGAGGGGAGTCCAGAGCCCGAGGTGAGGGGGCGATCCTGAGAGAAGGACGCCCATCTTTCAACACAAATCGGGAGATGGGCGTCCTTCTCTCAGGGTCGCCCAAATCGGAATAATTGAAAGCCGATTTTGGGCGTCCTCAACTGCAGTCCATCACAGGGATGACCAAAGTTCAAGGGGGCATGTCAGCACCGTAGCCAAGACGGGACTGGAGCGTGCTTAACAGCGGCTTAGTGAGGCCGGCTGACACCCGGGGCGGGTCGCCGCTGCGCACCCCCCCCCCCAGTGCAGCACGGCGCACCCCCCTCAGCGCACGCAACCCCCCCCCCGGAGTGCATCTTTACCGCTGGCGCTCCACCCCGCCGAGTGCACGTCGTCTCTGGGAGCTACGTCGGCTCCGTTGGTTCCCTGCTTTCTCTGCCCTGGAACAGGAAGTAACCTGTTCCGGGGCAGAGAGAGCAGGTAACCAGCGGCGCCGACACCCCCCCAGTGCATGCACCCAGGGCAGACCGCCCCACCGCCCCCCCTTCCTACGCCACTGGTGCTTAACACATGGGCGTCCTCGGCCGATAATGGAAAAAAGAAGGGCGTCCCTGACGAGCATTTGGTCGACTTGGTCCATTTTGTTTTCACGACCAAGCCTCAAAAAGGTGCCCAAACTGAACAGATGACCACCAGAGGGAATCGGGGATGACCTCCCCTTACTCCCCCAGTGGTCACCAACCCCCTCCCACCCTAAAAAAAAAATGTAATTTTTTTTTTTTGCCAGCACTATGCCAGCCTCAAATGTCATACCCAGCAGTATGCAGGTCCCTGGAGCAGTTTTTAGTGGGTGCAGTGCACTTCAGTCAGGCAGACCCAGGCCCACCCCACCCCCTACCTGTTACACTTGTGCTGATAAATGTGAGACCTTCAAAACCCACCCAAAACCCACTGTACCCACATGTAGGTGCCCCCCTTCACCCCTTAGGGCTAGGGTAGTGGTGTACAGTTGTGGGGAGTGGGTTTTGGGGGGCTCAGCACCGAAGGTAAGGGAGCTATGTTCCTGGGAGCAATTTGTGAAGTCCACTGCAGTGCCCCCCCTAGGGTGCCCGGTTGGTGTCCTGGCATGTGAGGGAGACCAGTGCACTATGAATGCTGGCCCCTCCCACGACCAAATGCCTTGGATTTGGTCATTTTTTAGATGGGCGTCCTGGGTTTCCATTATCGCTGAAAACCGGGGACGACCATCTCTAAGGTCGACCTAAATGTTGAGATTAGGGTGTTCCCGACCGTATTATCGAAACAAAAGATGGACGCCCATCTTGTTTCGATAATAGCGGTTTACCCACCCCTTCGCTGGGACGTCCTAAGAGATGGGCGCCCTTAGAGATGGTCGTCCCCGTTCGATTATGCCCCTAGTTACTGTTGGTAACTAGTGGCTTTTATTTATTTATTGTTTCAATATAAAAATACATTTTCTTTTCCCATTGATTATTACAGTTCTGGCACATGACATTCCCAGGCTTATAAACCTTCCCTCTGCTTCCTGTGCATGTCCCTAAAGTGTTTGCTGATGGCTTCTTAAATGCTTGTTTAGATGGGTGCTCTGGCCTTCATCCATTATTCACTGTAGTGGATCAGACTAAATTGTACTTTTGAAGGTTTTTATGATGGGAGCCACTTGCATATAAAGAAATATAACAGGGTGATAAAAAGTGTTATAAGCAGACTGGTTCTTTTATAGAAGAGACTCGCTCTAAGGCTAAGGGAAGCTTTTTGGTAAATACTAGGCTTCATGCTCTAAGCATAGCTGAGCCTAGTTCTTCCAGGCTTGTTTCAAAGCAATTTGCACAATGTCCTGAATCCAGAGTCAACAGAAGGATTCACTGGGCAGTTGAGGGTTAGAAACCTGGTGTTTTTACTGCCTGACTCTCTAATACCAATATGCAAGTGAAAAATGAAAAGGAAGAGCTCCCCAGTCCTAGGATTACCATATGTCCGGATTTACCCGGACGTGTCCGGGCAACCGGGCGGGTTTTGCCAATCTGCCCGTTTGTCCGGATTTCTGTGAGAAATCAGTGCTATAAGTCTCATAATGCAGCTGATGGCCGTTTCTTAGAGAACTAGGACTGGCTACCTCTTGCAGACCTGCCAAGTCTCCTGCAACATGCGAGAGACTCTTACTTTCATGGGTCCTCTCCCGCACTCCCACCGGGAAACCAAGAATTCCCACTGAGCAGCAGGCCCACCCAACAGTAGCACATGTTTAGCAGTAGCTGATGGGGATTCCAAGCTGTACCAGCTGAAGACTTCCCCCTGATGGCAATGAAAATGCTGTGCTCCACGATACTGGCACCTGCGAATGCTCTGTTTCAGCTTATGCCTGCTGCAGACTGCCAAGGTGGAGAGAAGCATTTTCCCACCAGCTTAGATATTTTTTTTTTGGGGGGGGGGAGGGGGAGAACACTTGTTGCCCACCCACTTCTTGCCTAGGCCCACCCAAAATCTGCTGTCTGGCTACGCCCCTGCTGAGCAGTCTCCCCTTCCATTGGCAGCAGGAGATGCATTAAGACGTCACCCCTGCTGCCGCCAGAACAATAAGACCTGCAAAATCTCACAGCTCTTATCATGAAAGTGGTTCCACAGCAGCAGGAGATGATGTTTTATTAAGGCATCTCTTGCTGGTCGAGGGGGAGGCAGCTTGTTGGTGCTACAGCCAAGGTCTCTCAGGGGGTGAAGCTAGTAGGTGGGGTAGGTGGGTCTGGGGAGTACAACTGGGTGGAGTGGGGTGAAGCTCAGTGTGCTGCTGCGGCTAAGAAAGCAAATAGAACGTTAGGTATTATTAGGAAAGGAACGGAAAACAAAAATGAGGATGTTATAATGCCTTCGTATCGCTCCATGGTGCGACCGCACCTCGAATATTGTGTTCAGTTCTGGTCGCCGCATCTCAAAAAAAGATATAGTGGAATTAGAAAAGGAGTAGAGAAGGGCGACGAAAATGATAAGGGGGATGGGACGACTTCCCTATGAGGAAAGGCTAAAGCGGCTAGGGCTGTTCAGCTTGGAGAAAAGGCGGCTGAGGGGAGATATGATAGAGATCTATAAAATAATGAGTGGAGTTGAACGGGTAGATGTGAAGCGTCTGTTCACGCTTTCCAAAAATACTAGGACTAGGGGGCATGCGACGAAGCTACAATGTAGTAAATTTAAAACGAACCGGAGAAAAATTTTCTTCACTCAACGTGTAATTAAACTCTGGAATTCGTTGGCAGAGAATGTGGTAAAGGCGGTTAGCTTAGCGGAGTTTAAAAAAAGGTTTGGCCAGCTTCCTAAAGGAAAAGTCCATAGACCGTTATTAAATGGACTTGGGGAAAATCCACTATTTCTGGGATAAGCGGTATAAAATGTTATGTACATTTTTGGGATCTTGCCGAGTATTTGTGACCTGGATTAGCCACTGTTGGAAACAGGATGCTGGGCTCGATGGACCTTTGGTCTTTCCCAGTATGGCAATACTTATGTACTAAGCTGGCGTGTGGTGCATATGGTAGGGAGGTCCTACCCGGGGTCTCCAAGGATGCACTGTGCAGGGCAGGGCACTGCCATTTTGAAGGTGGTGCTCGCAGGAGGAGGGAAAAGTACAGGGAGTTTGGGGGGCTGGGGGTAGCACTAGGCCACTAGGGTAAGGGGGGACTATACGGTCCCACTGGACCACCAGGTATTGCATGAAGGGGTTGTGTCATAGTGATGGCGGAGGTTGGGAGGATGGAGGCCCATCACACTTCCAGTCCCTTTCATTGATCAATGGGGGAGAGACATTAGTCCACTAGGATGAGAGGGGGGGGGGCAATAAGGTCCCGCTGGACCACCAAATATTGCTTGGTGGTGTGTGGGAGTATGCAAGTGCACGGATAATAGGATCTCCCCATTCCTCCCCAATGCCCTGGTAAACCCTAATGCCACCTCCGATCTGGCGTAGGGTTTGCCATGGTAGCAGCGCCCTTGTTTGGCACGCTGCCCACTGAGCATTGGGGAGGAATTGGGAATGTTCTGCTTTGCCCAGTGCAGAAATTTGGAAAGGTGCTCATTGGTGTACCAAGGGGGGGGGGGCAGTCCGCCCTGGGTGCACGTCGCTGGGGGGGGTGCTGTGCGCCTGTTGGTCCGAGTCCGCTCGTTCCCTCCCTGCTGCTCCCTCTGCACGGAACAGGTGTGCGGCACCCCCCCAGTAGGTAAAAATGCACCCGGGGGGGGGGGGGGGGGGGGTCGCGCTGCACCCGGGGAGGGGCGCATCGGCGATCCGCCCCGGGTGTTAGCCAGGCTAGAAACGCCACTGAAGGTGCTCAAAGGTCAACCAGCAAATTGTCTCCTTCACATTCAGGTACACCTGCAGCCCCATACAGCATGGGAGCCCAGGGTAACTGCCTTGTTCACACACCCCCCTAATACCAACCCTTTTGGAAGTTATGAGCATTCTTTCTTTGTGCATGCATTATCCAACAGTAGAAAGATAATGATAGTAATCCTAAGGGATCCTATTTGAATGCCAGGCACTATGTGAATGAACATTTTTAATAGTTTTATACTAATGATGTCAGGTTGTCCTTTCCAATATATCCATTTGAGATTCTTCCTCTGGGTTTTTTTTACAGCTATGCATAGATAAGCATACAGATTCCTATATGCAAGTTAACACCAGCTCCCCTTCTCCCTATGTCTTAAGTTCCACCTGACCTGTCGACTCCCTTTCCTCACAACTACTGCTCTCCAACAACTGTTGTTTGTGTCTATATGTTTTATTGTAAATCACATATAAGGGAAAGGGAAATGGGACTTGATATACCGCCTTACTGAGGTTTTTGCAACTACATTCAAAGCAGTTTACATATATTCAGGTACTTATTTTGTACCAGGGGCAATGGAGGGTTAAGTGACTTGCCCAGAGTCACAAGGAGCTGCAGTGGGAATTGAACCCAGTTCCCCCGAATCAAAGTCCACTGCACTAACCACTAGGCTAAACTCATTCCACCAATAAGAGCCAACCTCAACCTCATCAGTGATGTCACAATGGCTTGATTGCCTGATACTTGGCTCACTTCTGTTATTGTGATGTCATAAGGGAAATGGGACTTGATATACTGCCTTTCTGAAGTTTTTTGCAATTACATTCAAAGCAGTTTACATATATTCAGGTACTTATTTTGTACCAGGGGCAATGGAGGGTTAAGTGACTTGCCCAGAGTCACAAGGAGCTGCAGTGGGAATTGAACCCAATTCACAGGGTCAAAGTCCGCTGCACTAACCACTAAGCTACTCCTCCACTCATTCCACCAATAAGAGCCAACCTCATCAGTGATGTCACAATGGCTTGATTGCCCGATACTTGGCTCACTTCTGATATTGTGATGTCATAAGGGAAAGGGGGAAAGGGAAATGGGACTTGATACACCGCCTTTCTGAGGTTTTTGCAACTACATTCAAAGCGGTTTACATATATTCAGGTACTTATTTTGTACCAGGGGCAATGGAGGGTTAAGTGACTTGCCCAGAGTCACAAGGAGCTGCAGTGGGAACTGAACCCAGTTCCCCAGAATCAAAGTCCACTGCACTAACCACTAGGCTAAACTCATTCCACCAATAAGAGCCAACCTCAACCTCATCAGTGATGTCACAATGGCTTGATTGCCTGATACTTGGCTCACTTCTGATATTGTGATGTCATAATGGAAATGGGACTTGATATACTGCCTTTCTGAAGTTTTTTGCAATTACATTCAAAGCAGTTTACATATATTCAGGTACTTATTTTGTACCAGGGGCAATGGAGGGTTAAGTGACTTGCCCAGAGTCACAAGGAGCTGCAGTGGGAATTGAACCCAATTCACAGGGTCAAAGTCCGCTGCACTAACCACTAAGCTACTCCTCCACTCATTCCACCAATAAGAGCCAACCTCATCAGTGATGTCACAATGGCTTGATTGCCTGATACTTGGCTCACTTCTGATATTGTGATGTCATAAGGGAAATGGGACTTGATATACTGCCTTTCTGAAGTTTTTTGCAATTACATTCAAAGCAGTTTACATATATTCAGGTACTTATTTTGTACCAGGGGCAATGGAGGGTTAAGTGACTTGCCCAGAGTCACAAGGAGCTGCAGTGGGAATCTCACTGTTCCCTAGGATCAAAGTCCACTGCACTAACCACTAGGCTACTCCTGATGATAGAGTATGGTATGGTATGCCGTGCGTATTTCCTAGTAAAAAAGGTGCAGGTACTCAAATGCTAGGCCACTCTTCAGGGGTGGGGTAATCACTGAGGGACCCATCCCACAATAGCCAAGCTCCCTGCAACCGGTCACAGAATGCATGACAAGGCAGAATTGGTGTGTAGAGCCTGAGCTCTTTCATTAAAACTTGGGGTCCATGGCTCCATTTTAGCAGACAACGGAAAAGGTGCTGGTACTCAGTACCCCCAAGTACCCCCTCAAAAAAGCCCTGATGGTATGATAGTTCCCCCTGCACATAAACCGTGAATGAGTTAGAGAGGCTGCTAAAAGCAAAGCGGGTTGCCAGCACTGTCCCCAGAAATCCCAAGGCAATGGAGAGTTAAGTGACATGAAATGTGTTGATAAGTGGGTCAAAAATATTTGACCCAAGCATGTCGAAAACCTGACAGAGCACTGGAATCCTCCTCCACCACCACCACCACTGGAAAGCCATTTCAGGTATTGTCCTTTTCTGCTTTGATTTTCACAAGACCAGTATTTAATCTAACATGCACACACACTGGTCCCCTTCCATGTGGGTTTTCCAAGTTTAGTAATAATCAAAAAATATAAGAAGTAAGACTGTTGTCTAAAAACATCTGGCCATCCCATACTCATTTATGTTTAGGTCTGAACCATAGCCTCTTGGTACAGGTTACCCCAAACTAAGATGCAGCTGTATCACTGTTGTTTAAGGGTTCAGGACTTTTCCTTTAGGAAGCCATCCAAACATTTTTAAACCCCGCTAAGCTAACTGCTTTTACCACAATTTCTGGCAACGAATTCCAGAGTTTAATTACACATTGAGTGAAGAAAAAGTTTCTCTGATTCGTTTTAAATTTACTACTTTGTAGCTTCCTTGTGTGCCCCCCCCTAGTCCAAGTATGTTTGGAAAGAGTAAACAAGCGATTCATGTCTACCTGTTCCACTCCACTCATTATTTTATAGACCTCTATCATATCTCCCTTCAGCCATCTTTTCTCCAAGCTGAAGAGCCCTAGCTGCTTCAGCCTTTCTTCATAGGGAAATCTTCCCATCCCCTTTATCATTTTCGTTGCCCTTCTCCACTATATATTTTTTGAGATGCAGCGACCAGAATTGAACATTATGGCAGAAAAACGTCCAAGTTTTGGGAATGCACAAATCCTGCCCCCAACACCCCCCCTTGTGATTTGCGTGCATTGCAGAGAAAAACTTTACAAATCTGTTTCAAAAATCGCGATTTGGGTGTTTTTCTCTTTTGAAAATGAAGCCCTACAGGCGTTTCCAGTTAATTTTTTATTTTATTGAAAATTTGACTTGTATTGGTTTTTGATATTCCAGTTTAACTGCAAATGCAGAAGCATAATCCCTAGTTGCAATATACAGAGTAAGGCCAGAGCTGTAGAAATTAATAAATGTTCTTTGTAATTCATGGTTGATTTCTTATTCTTGTGACAGCAGTGGAGAAGTTCTTTATATATATATATATATAGTACATTTTCTGAGATTAATACATTTTTCCTCTTTCCTTGTGACATATTTCACTGTGTGGTTTCACAGTAAGAGAGTAATTTTCAAAAATGTTTCTGCAGATAAAATGATGCTTCACTTGTGGAAATAGGCTTCTCTCGAAATGCCCACCGAATATATATATTTTTTATTTGCTTTCAGAAAATAGTCACAAGTACAGCACTTGAAAACTAAAGTGCTCATTGGAAATAAATCCAAGAAACAGCAAAATATATATCAATGGAAATTATACAATAATGGGGAGTTCACGTACCCAGGAAGATACAGTATAATCTAAGCAGAAAAGCAAAAAGAATAATAACCTAGCAGAAGTTCGGTGCTACCCAAAACAGTCCTGAACCAGGGTGGAAGTGCACCTCAGAATCCAAAAAATATTTCAGTTGGGAAGGTTCAAAGAAAATATATTTAACATTATATAGTGGCCAATTTACTACAATATATTAGGCTGTTAATGTGCGGTCATGAGCAGAGAATGGGATGGTGGGTATTCTGCCCCTATATTTATGGAGGCAGGGTATATTGTTATATATATTTAATATGAGTATTATTTGCATTTAATTGCATTGTTTGTGTAGTAGATAGCACTGTTCAGTTCCTGTGATTGACTCCTTGTGAGCTTTCCCTATTGGCTGATAGCTCTGAGCTAGGGCCAGCCCTCCTTTCCTTTCTGCCTCTGTGGGCTGTGAGAGAGCCCAGTCTCTGATCCTCTGTGGCCTGAGTGAGAGAGCCCAGTCGCTACCTCTGTGGGCTGAGTAAGAGAGCCCAGTCTCTGATCCTGTGGGCTGTGAGAGAGCCCAGTCTCTGATCCTCTGTGGCCTGAGTGAGAGAGCCCAGTCTCTGATCCTGTGGGCTGTGAGAGAGTCCAGTCTCTGATCCTCTGGACTGTGTGAGAGAGTCCAATCTCTGATCCTGTGGGCTGTGAGAGAGCCCAGTCTCTGATCCTCTGGCAGTGGCGTAGCCACAGGTGGGCCTGGGTGGGCCAGGGCCCACCCACTTAGGGCTCAGGCCCACCCAACAGTAGCACACATTTAGCGGTAGCTGGTGGGGATCCAAAGCTCCGTCAGCTGAAGACTTCCGCCTAATGGTAACAAAAACGCTACTCTCAACGATACCGGAACCTGCACATGCTCAGTTTTCAGTGCATGCCTTCTGCAGACTGCCAAGGTGGAAAGAAGCGTTTTCCTGCCAGCTTAGATATTTTTGTTGGTGGTGGTGGTGTGGAGAACACTTGGTGCCCACCCACTTCTTGCCTAGGCCCACCCAAAATCTGTTGTCTGGCTACGCCCTGACCTCTGCTCTGATCCTGTGGGCTGTTAGCTCTGAGCTAGGGCCACCCTCCCTTTCTGCCTCTGTGGCCTGAGTGAGAGAGCCCAGTCTCTGATCCTGTGGACTGTGAGAGAGCCCAGTCGCTGCCTCGCTGGGTTATGTGAGAGAGTCCAGTCTCTGATCCTGTGGGCTGAGAGAGAGAGCCCAGTCACTGCCTCTCTGGGCTGTGAGTAAGTCCAGTTTTCCTAGTATGCCTTTATGATCAGCGGCTGTTCTAGGGGCTGATCCCTCCTTAATCTACTGTAATTCCATCTAGATTTTTCACCTTTTCCCCAAGTTATTATTCCCCATTTATTTTCCTTGAGTGTTACAGCTTTTCCTCTCAGCTGGGCTGAGGTTCTGGTCATCTCCTTGCCTCGGAGGTGGCTAGATACAGACTCTATGGGCAGAAGACCACAATTCTTTTACAAGCAACTCAACTATAAATTGGAATTTCATTGCTTATTCTGAGTACTACAGTAAAGAAGATTTGCTTAAGAATTGAGAGTCTATTGGTGAAGCTTCTGCTTGGGGATGGTTTATGCTGTCTGTTTAAGATACACTATGCTTTGACTAGAACAGTACAGCGGGTGTACAGCAATTATACTTACAATGTGCTAACCAACCAACACACAATGCAGGACCACTTACTGCCTTCCAAATAGGTGGCGCTAAAGAGCAAATTTAAGAAATGGTGCAGAAATGTAGGTGCCAGGATAATGCATGATGAGCATATCGCAATTAACGTGTTGCAATTACGGGGGTCGTTTTACAAAGCTGCGGTAAAACGGTGTGAACGTGTCTTTTAGGCGTACACTGGAGCATTTTTTATCGCGGGCTGGGAAAAAGGCTATTTTTTAAAGGGCCTACGCTAGCATTAAAACTAGCATGCGCCTATTTACGGCCTGAGCCCTTACCGCCACCCATTGACATAGCAGTAAAGGCTCACGCGCTACTCGTGGTAACCATGCAGCGCGTGGCAATGTGGACGTGCTGCTGGTTACCGCCGGGAACACCCCCTGTGGTAGAAAATTCTTTTCTACTATGGGATTTGGCGCGCACCAAACTCAGAATTACCGCTGGGTGCACGTGCTACCCTGACGGTAGCACCGATTTGGCTCACGCTACCCACGTATTCGCCCTCCGCACCTTTGTAAAAGGGTCCCACAATGTGTTAACCAACTAACATCCAGCATGGGGCCACTTCCTACCTCCAAAATAGGTGGCGCTCTCTAGGCCATTTTTTTTAACCACAGCTGGGAAAAAGGACTTTTTCAAAATGGGGGCAGGAAATGGCCGTGCGCTAAAATTAAAAGTAGCACGCAGCTATTTACAGCCTGAGCCCTTAACGCCACCCCCATTGAACTAGCAGTAAGGGCTCATGCGCTACTCATGTGGTAATCATGCAGCACGTGCCAGTGTATTACCGCTGGGAATGCCCTCCCCCCCACCCCCCCCACCCCCCCCCCCCCCGCAGTAGAAAATAGAAAAATATTTTCTATCATGAAGCAGCGTGCACCAACTTCAAAATTACTGCCAGGTGCCCGTGCTACCCCGGTAGTGTCAATTTGGTGCTCGCAACCCAACGCATTAGCCCTATCGCAGCTTAGTAAAAGGGTCCCTGATTGAAGAAATACTTTCTCTGATTGTTTTAAATTTACTACTTTGTAACATAGTAACATAGTAAATGACGGCAGATAAAGACCGGTACGGTCCATCCAGTCTGCCCAGCACTGTTCTTGTACTAAGTTCTGGAGCTAACGTCGAAGCCCCTTAAAATTTACACTCCAGCCTATCCCTATCTATTCAGTCACAATCAGGGCGTAGACCGTAGAAGCCTGCCCAGCTCCCATTTTGTTTCCCAATTACCGACGTCGCCACCCAATCTCCGCTAAGATTCCGTGGAACCATTCCTTCTAAACAGGATTCCTTTGTGTTTATCCCACGCATGTTTGAATTCCATTACCGTTTTCATCTCCACCACCACCTCCCGCGGGAGGGCATTCCACATATCCACCACCCTCTCCGTGAAAAAATATTTCCTGACATTAGTCCTGAGCCTACCCCCTTCAACCTCAATTCATGTCCTCTAGTTCTACCGCCTTCCCATCTCCGAAAAAGGTTAATTTGTGGATTAATACCTTTCAAATATTTGAACGTCTGTATCATGTCACCCCTGTTTCTCCTTTCCTCTAAGGCATACATGTGCTTCGTTGCCTGCCCCCTAGTCCTTGTATTTTCGGGAAGAGTAAAGTGATTCACGTCAACCTGTTCCACTCCACTCAGTATTTTATAGACCTCTAACATATCTCCCCTCAGCTGTCTCTTCTCTGTGCTGATCTTGGCATTGTGTGGGGTTTGCAGACCTTGATAAATCGGACACGTTATGTATATATTTATTACACACAGTGCAAGTTAATATGCAAATGACTATTATGCTGGCATTGATTTAACATTGGATTCCATCTCCTTAAACTTACATTAACATAATTTAATTTTGCCAGAGCCATTAACTTTCTAACCTTGTCCCCACAGACTTTCATGGCCTTGGCTCTCTGTCTTCACTCTCTAATGTCATCTGAACAGATGTGTCATTATACCAGTTGTTTTGACATTACATCAGCATCACTTTAGACCTGCATTGATACTTTGTCACAGCGTTAAGGCCTAAGAAATTGGAAAGGTGAAACAACAGTGTCAATAAGAGTTCGAAATAGTAACTCGTTCTCATGCTCTTTCTTTACAGGCTGAAAACCAGAACTAGTTTTTAAGGTAAGCATTGTTCTCCCCTATGTTCTACTTGGATAAATTCAGAAGAGCTTTGCTACTGAGTTGAAATGGATCAAGTCTTACAGCATTAACGGGTCCATTAACGCTTGGAGCTGGGACTCGTCACCCCTCTGCTAAGCCACCCCCACCCCCAACCTCCCTTTGCCTTCTCCCATTCAATCCCACATCTATAAACAGCACAACACTCAAGAAACGTACGGCAGAAACAGGCCGCAACTTTGTTTGTTAGAGATGACCATATTTACATTTAAAAAAAGGTAAACACCGCTTACAACCTGAGCTACCACAGAATTATTTGACCTCTATTAAATCATGCCCCATTTTGCCCTGCAGTGACAGCTAGGGCAAAAGTAGGGCATGACCCTCAACTGTCTGTTCCGGGTCGCCCCACCCTCCTACTCTTAGAGCTTTAAGTTAGATGTTCGTCAGCTGATGAGATGAAGCTCAGGTGTAGCCCCCCCCCCCCCCCCCACACACACACACACACACACTGCAACATACTAAACACCCTTCCCTGAAATCCCCGGGTGAACCCACCCGGCCACATTCTAAGCAGGGAGGGCAGGCAGGAAAAACTGCCTCTGAGGAACAGGGTGACATCCCTGTGACCCAGAGGCAGATCCTTTAAGTACCCCTACTCCCGGCCTGCCCCCTATTGGCCCTACTGCAATCCCCGCACAGAAAACCGGCGGGAACTTCATTTCAAATTATACTTCCTTCCTGCCACGGGCCAACCCTTCTACACTTTCCCCCATTTATCCTTGCCCCTCCTCCTGCCCTGCCCGTGACCTCTCACTCTATCACCGCCTGTTACCTCCTCTCCCATAAGCCTAGCGAAACAATCAGCAGAGCGAGTTAGCCCAGCCTAAGTTTAAGCTCACCCTGCGAGACTAGCTCTTGGGTTCACACTTACTAAGCTGTGGTAGACATTGGCCTTAGCACATCCTTACACAGCTCTTTCCCATCTCACGTAAGACCTTAATTAAGGTGACCACAACCCCCCCCCCCCCCTCCAATATTCAGTTATTTTTTCCTTCAAAGGTCGTGCCCTAATGATGCCATTAGCATACGGCCATTTTTAAAAATTACCACGGGAGCAGCAGCGTACCAAGGGTGAGGCGTTGGAGGCACTCAGTCCCGGGTGCACGCTGCTGGAGGGGTGCAGAGAGCAGCCGCGCACCTGTTGGCTCCGCTGGTTCCCTGCTCCCTCTGCCCCAGAACAGGTTAATTCCTGTTCTGGGGCAGAGGGAGCAGGGAGCCAGCGGAACCGAGAGCCGCGCGGCTGCTCCCAGCAACTAAGAATGCACTGGGGGGGGGGGGGGTTGATGCGCCGGGGGGGGGGGTGTCGTGCTGCACCCAGGGGGGGGGGTGTATCGGCAATCCGCTCTGGGTGGCAGCCGACCTAGGATCGTCACTGCATGGGAGCACTTGCTGCTACCTATTTCTTAGGTGGTAAGAGCTCCCATGTTATCCGTTCACTAACCAGTTAACGCACAGTAATTGTAGATGCACTAACTGGTTAGCACAGAAAAGCCCACTAACACATGCTTTCTGCAGCCGAAAATGATATACTGTGGGGTCCGCTGAGGCATCCCGTTGTAATTTTTGAATGTGTGCACACAAACCGCATGCTAAAAATATTTTAAGAATATTTTTACAGAGGGGGCATGTCTGGGGTGGGTGGGAGTTGAGAGTGGGCGTGTCCAGGGGGTGTGGAGAGTGGATGTGTCTGCAGTAATCTGTAGCGCAGCTACACTGCCATGCGCTGACCAGTGCAGGATTAGTGCTTGAGTCTTTACCACCTAGAAAATAGGGGGCGGTAAGGGCTCAAAGGCTAATCTTTTTTAACGGTCGTGCGCTGATGGGAAAATTAGAACATGGCCATAACACAAAAATTAGGAAATGTGGCCACTTTAATGTTGCGGTAAAAATGGCATTTGCACATGAGAAAGACTGGCGTAAGGGAAAGGGAAATGGGACTTGATATACAGCCTTTCTGAGGTTTTTGCAACTACATTCAAAGAGGTTTGTTTATTTATTTATTTATTATTATTTATTGCATTTGTACCCCACATTTTCCCACCTATTTGCAGGCTCAATGTGGCTTACAGAGTGTAGTAATGACAAAGTCATGACAGGATATTGGAAACAATCAAAAGTAAACAGAGGATAGATGCGGAATTAGAGAAGATGGAATCTTTGTGTTTTGTGTCTTTAAGGGTTCTTTTTGTAGGCTCTATTGAAGAGATGTGTTTTCAGAGATTTGCGAAAGTTGCTTAGATTGTCCATAGTTTTTAGGGCTGGGGGTAGCCTATTCCATATCATATTACATTTGTACCCTGCGCTTTCCCGCTCATCGCAGGCTCAATGCGGCTTACATAGTAACAAGAAAATACAATCTGTAGTATCTGAATCAACAAAGGAGGTATGTAGTAGGACAAATGAACAAGGGTAAATGGGATAAAAGGGGTTATGAGAGAAAGGATAGGGATAGGTAAGGAAGTGGAGCGATGAAGAAGAGGTAGGGGAAGAGCATGGAGGGTAAGAAGATTGGTAGGAGGTAATTTCTGAATCATTGTTGTTAATGATTAGATGAACCGGTAAATGGATGGGTTGCTTATGGTAGGTCAAGTCATTTGGGAAAATCTGTTTGAATAGATGGGTTTTCAATAGTTTCCTAAAGGGAAGGTATTCACTAGTTGATCGAATGTAGAGCATTCCAGACTTCATATACCGCCTTTCTGAGCTTTTTGCAACTACATTCAAATGGGTTTACATATATTCAGGTACTTATTTTGTACCAGGGGCAATGGAGGGTTAAGTGACTTGCCCAGAGTCACAAGGAGCTGCAGTGGGAATTGAACCCAGTTCCCCAGGATCAAAGTCCACTGCACTAACCACTAGGCTACTCCTCCACTTGCATCATTCCATGTAGAAGCCTGCCCTTGCAGATCAGCATTGCAGCTGCGCAGGCTTCTGTTTCTGTGAGTCTGACATCACAAGTACCTGGCAGAAACCCAAATAGTAGCAACATTCCATGTAGAACCCCAAAGAGTAGCGAGATTCTAGAATTCTAAAGAATAACAAGATTCCATGCAGAATTTTAAAGTGTAGCAACATTCCGCATAGAACCCCAAAGAGTAGCAAGATTCCATTCAGAATCCTAAGTACATAAGTGTTGCCATACTAGGACAGACCAAAGGTCCATCAAGCCCAGCATCCTGTTTCCAACAGTGGCCAATCCAGATTACAAATACTTGGCAAGATCTCCAAAAAGTACACATTTTATACTGCTTATCCCAGAAATAGTGGATTTTCCCCCAAGTCCATTTAATAACAGTCTATGGACTTTTTCCTTTAGAAAGCTGCCCAAACCTTTTTAAAACTCCGCTAAGCTATTAAGTACATAAGTATTGCCATACTGGGAAAGACCAAAGGTCGAAGCAAATGGCAAAAGCTGAGTCAGTAAGAAAGTTAAGTTTCTGGTAGGAATAAGGAACACCATTAGCAGAAAATGTTTTCTTGACTTGGCAAAGGAAGGAGCAGAATTAAGTAATGTTCTTTGCTATGTACTGGAAGAAATAATTCCTAAACCTATCCAATGGGGAAAATCTTGATACGCTGTAAAATTGCTTCTGAAGTCTTCACACCTTATACCAGCGTACAGATTTTCAGATGTGGTTTGGCATCTGGGACTGCTAAATTTTAACAGCAAATGAACAGTTCAGTGTGTGCCCACAGGCACAGCATAACAGTAATGTGAAGGATTTTTTTTTCAGAAGTAGCTTAAATACTTTTTGTTCCTATTTTTTCTGTCCTACTGTAATTAAATTGTCTCTGTTGTAGAAAGTTTGCGTGCACTAGAAGGATATGATATAAGACCTAAGAATATTTTTATTTTCTGTCAGGAAATTAATATGGTGGTATTGCATTGCCTATCCCTGGAGGAAGAGGTACAGAATGCAAAATGTATAGGATAAATGTTTCTTCATGTTTATAGAATAAAATGCCTCCTGTTTAGCTTGTTGGGATGAAATATATATTTTTTTAATCTTGTACCATATCCATCCCATGTGCATACTGCAGAGTTTTGACACGGGGATCACAAGAATACAGACGGTTTGTAAAAAGACGGTAAGAGCATGAATAGTTTGGTATGGAGAATCCTTTCAGAGTTCAGTTTGCTATTTCAGTATCATTAGACTTCACTTACCTAGGAACCAAATGGTGGAACTCCTTACCACCCAAAATAAGAATTATACAGGAATATACTAGATTTTGCAAAATCCTCAAATCGTTCCTATTCAAACAAACCCTCACAAAGAACAACCATATCTCAATTAATTATTACCTGAATTGATCATTACTCTGTTTACCATTAGATTTCTCTTTGCTTCATGTACAATTTCTCATTCATAATAGATTTTCTAAATGTTAAGCATCCATAGCTATCCCAGTATGTTTATGATACTATATTGTAAAACTGGATTCTTACAGCAAATTACTTTCTTATGCATTATTCTTTGTTATGTATCCTATACTGTTTATTGTAAGCCACATTGAACTCAAACTTGTTTGGGATAATGTGGGATATAAATGTCACATATCTCTATATATAAAAGGCAACACCAATGTTCTATGAAGCCTCCAGCCGGAAGTGTGAAGGGGGAGAGATATCCGGTTTCCCCATGAGTGTCTGCCCCGCCCTCGCTCTCTCTCTAACACAAACAGTGAAGGAAAACAGCAAAGCAGGAAATCAAATCGCTCTCTCTGTAACAATGAAGGACTCAGAGGGGGGAGGGGAGAGAGGCCAGAGGGCAGGGACACACACACTCCCACATGCACACAGAAGAAAACCTTGCTAGCCCCCGTTTCATTTGCATCAGAAATGGGGCTTTTTTACTAGTAAATAAATAAAACAAAGGTTTGCCATTAAAGAATTCCAAATGTTCTGTTATAATTAGTATAATTTTATTCTGATTTATGAGCGTATTTTTTTCCCTTATCTTGAGGACAGGAAGACAGTGCACTGCCCTGACATAGTCTAAATATTTTAAATTGGCAGCATCACAAAAATGTGCCATTTCTAACTTGTTTGCAACATTTTTTCTATTGTTTGTTTACTTAAAATATACGTCCCACATTTTTATTTTCCAAAAATGTCCAAAGGAGCATATAGCTCTATTTGGCAACTAAGGTTTAATCCCAAAAAATGCAGGGTCATGCACTTGGGTCGCAAAACTCTGAGGGAACGGGACAGTATAGGGGGTGAAGTGCTTCAGTGTACGAAGGAAGAGCGGGACTTGGGGGTGATTGTGTCTGATGACCTTAAAGCTTCCAAACAGGTAGAAAAAGTGACGGTCAAAGCCAGAAGGATGCTTGGGTGCATAAAGAGAGGCATGACCAGCAGGAAAAAGGAGGTGATAGTGCCGTTGTATAAGTCTCTGGTGAGGCCTCATTTGGAGTACTGCATGCGGTTCTGGAGACCGCACCTACGGAAAGATATAAACAGGATGGAGTCGGTCCAGAGGGCGGCTACGAAATTAGTAAGCAGTCTTGAATGCAAAAATTATAGGGACAGGCTTATGAACCTCAACATGTATATGCTGGAAGAGAGGTAATTTGGCAGCTCTACACCCACCTCATCTGAACCATAGGGACTACTGAACCACAGGGGCTAGATCTTAATGCTTGAAAGGGCAAACACCAATTTATGCAAAAGATGAAGAAAAATATGAAACAATAAATGAGAAAGACAGGGACCCTGGGTAACACCTCAGCACAATTTAGTGGAGGGAACCACCTCACCCACCCCCTACAACATGTACTGTTTGGTCCTACGAAAACAACTGGAGCCAATAATGTATTGTACCAGTTAACCTGAGATTCCTACACCTTGCTGAAAACAATTCTGGGTCCATAAAATCAGTAGCAAATACTAGACCTGACGAAACCAGATAGACCTGCACATCCCTGGCAATACAGTGCAGGATCTCATCCTGCATCCCAATATCCCCCACTCAATCATCTTTGCTTATAATTAACTGAAGTCCCAGGTTCAGGCTTCTTAAACAGCAGAGTAACTATTTTCTGCAAACATTTCATCCAGTGATGATCTTGTAGCTATCACTTCAGCCCCCTGTAAGGCTTTTCTGGACTCTTTACGTAAATCTGAGTGGCATGGATCTAATAAGCAGAATGGGTTTTACCGTCTTCAACTGGGACCCTCCAAAATAATTGCTCACCCTTCCTACTCAGAGTCCCATTATTACCTTCAACCATGTTCCTCCCCTTCAACTGACCCTTGAGAGCTCACTGTTCCTTTACAAACCCATCCTCCAAAAACCTGCACCAACTCCATGCTCTTCGGAAAACAAATGATTGTATCTGAAACCTACCTTTTTTCAATAATCAGCCTACTGCAGAGAACAGCTCATTAGTTTCATTACTCATTGTAAAGAAAAAGCTTCATTCAGTCTTAACCTATGCATTATACTTATTGGCCGCCTTCCACGAAAGTACCCTATTAGCTGGTGTTGGGTGTCTTTCCCATTTCTGTACCTCTCTTTTCCTTCTCCTTAACCGGCCAATAAACCTTCTCCCCGAATTCTACAGAGCGCGCCTAAAAATCTGCGCTGAAATCCGCATGGATTCTATAACAAGGCGCACAATTTAACAAGTCTAACAAGCTAATGAGCGCTGATAACAAGCAATAATGTGCATTAATTGGCACTGATTATAATTTAGGTGCACAACTCACTAAGCGTATTTTATAACAAAGTGCACTGAACTTCTAAATCGTGCAGGCAGAAAGGGGCGTGGCTATGGGCAGGGAAATGGGAGTTTCGTGGGCATTCTGAAATTTACATGCCTAGTTATAGAATATGGCCCAGTGCATCTAAATCTACGCGTCAGGATTTATGCCACATATTCTATAATTGGTGCCTAAATCTAGATGCAATTATAGCACGCACTTAGTCGACACTGATTTCAGCACCAATTTTTTAGGCGCTATATATAGAATCTCCCCCTCTCTGCCTAACCTTCCCCACTCTCCTTAGCACTAAAACACCTAGAATCCCTCCAATCAGATCACTCATCAACCAAATCAACATCACATTATCATCACATAAATCCTGATCCCCCCACTCCAGATTAGCCACAGCTTTATAAAACTGCTGATGATCAATTTGTCCCCACTCCCTTTTTACTTCTACCTTTCTATCAATCCTCAGGGCGAAGTGAAGAGAAGCATGATCAGACCGGGGATCCTGGTAGAACTTGAGGAAATGAATAGAGGTTGAAGGGGGGCAGACTCAGGAGTAATGCCAGGAAGTATTTTTTCACAGAAAGGGTGGTGGATACATGGAATGCCCTCCTGCGGGAGGTGGTGGAGGTGAAAACAGTAGTGGAATTCAAACGTGTGGGATAATCACAAAGGAATCCTGTTTAGAAGGAATGGATCTACGGAATCTTGGCAGAGATTGGGTGGCAACGCCGGTAACTGGGAAGGAAAACCGGTACTGGGCAGACTTCTACGGTCTATGCCATGATCGTGACTAAATAGATAGGGATGGGCTGGAGTGTAAATTTTAAGGGGTTTCGACGTTAGCTTCAGAACTTAGTACAAGAAGAGTGCTGGGCAGACTTCTACGGTCTGTGCCCTGAGAAAGGCAAGGACAAATCAAACTCGGGTATACATATAAAGTATCACATACCATGTAAAATGAGTTTATCTTGTTGGGCAGACTGGATGGACCGTACAGGTCTTTATCTGCCATCATTTACTATGTTACTCCATAACCTCTAGTATTTTCACCAAACCTTCCCTCATCATAGACATAGAATAAATCATAATCTAAAAGCCTCTGAATGAAATCTTGAACTTCCACACAATGTAAATTCATTAATATGTATACCCGAGTTTGATTTGTCCTTGCTATTCTCAGGGCGTAGACCGTAGAAGTCTGCCCAGCAATGGTTCAGCTTCCCAATTACCGGCATTGCCACCCAATTTCTGCTAAGATTCCGTGGATCCATTCTAGATCCATTCTGTAACAATTTCTGTCTTCAAAGTTTCTTCACATCTCAAGAACTTTAGGTATTCTGGTGTTCTGCTGAGACTATGTTGCAGATTTGTATTCATGGGCAAGGCTGGTGATAGGCACATACAAACAGGGCAGCTGCTCTGGGCCCCTATGCTACAAGGGGGCCCAAGCCAGCCTAAATCTGAATGACACACAGCCTGCTGGTGGGCTTTGGGACCTCCCTTTAAATGTCTGCCCTAGGCCCCGACATGTTTAACACTGGCCCAGTTTATGGATGTTGGGCATTATTCTATAAAGTTTATGCTCCTAAAATTTATGCTTTTAAATTTATGCTCCTAAATTACAAGCATAACCTATTTTGGAGAATAGATTAGGTTTGTAATTTAGGAGTATATATTTACGAGCATAAATTATGCTCATAAATTTTAGGAGCATAACCTTTATAGAATAAGGACCGTTATGCTTATTCCTAGACAGAAGGAAGGATGGGTGAGTAGATTTATTTATTTATTTACGGTTCATTTCTACCCCACATCTTCCCACAAATGCAGGCACAATGTGGCTTCCATGAATTACAAAAGTAAAGAGATACAACACATAAATATTACAGTAGAATAAGGATAAAACGCTAGCAGCAATTATGATGGCTGTTAGCAGAATTTCAGATGGAATACACTCTTTCAAAAAGGAACGTTTTCAGCAGCTTCTTGAAAAGATGGTGTTCAGCTTGCAATTTTAGGTACAGGGGAAGATCATTCCAAGTCTTTGAGCTGGAGTAGTGGAAAGTAGAGGCAAAAAGAAGTTTGTATTTAACACCCCTGCAAGGTGAGTAATGTAGTTGTAGAAAGGTGCGTGCTGTTGGGATGGCATTTCTTGGAGGGAGATCTATTAAAGGAATCATGTATTCCGGTGCTAATCCGTAGATTATTTTATGTGTCAAAGTGCAGATCTTTAATGCGATTCGTTCTCTTACAGGTAGCCAGTGTAGATTGAAACGTAGGGGCTGCGCAGGAACCATGCGCGATTTGCCTAAGATGAGTCTCGCAGCAGTATTCTGGGCTATCTGGAATTTCCTCAGTAGATGCTCCTGGCAGCCTGCATAAAACCCACTGCAGTAGTCCAAGTGAGACAGTACTAGCCAGTGAACGAGTGTGCGGAAGAGTTCTCTGGTGAGACAAAACCTAACACGCCGCAGCCTCCACATTGCGTAGATAACTAAATTTTACTGTCTACACTACACATTGGGATGCAGAAAAAGCGATGTAGTGGAGACCGATTCATTATTGTATGGATGAAGTACTAGACATTTGGTTCTACTCTTGAGTTGGAGCTCCAGCCAGCCTTTCCGATAAGCTACCTAGTAACTCCTCCTCTCTCCGCTTCACGCTGACATGTGTTTTCAGGAACCCAAACAGGTTCTCTTGTTTGGTGATATGCAACTGTGACCTCTGCGTTTGCCCCGTCTTCTTGTTAAATGATGTCATTTCATGCATAAAACCCAGCAATGCTGGTATGATTTGCTTTTGGTTATTTGTGTAATTTTACACAGTTACGAGTATCTCAGTTCAAGGAGAACATCTAAGGCCAAGAAAGCCTGAAATTCGAAGCCTGTACAGTATTTTAATGAATATGAGATTTCTCTACACACTATAATCTTACTGCTGTGATTAGGTCAAAAAGCTACTTTAACCAAAGGAAATTGTGTTTCGGTTTAAGATTAATCATATTCTAATGTGCTTTCTTGACTTGTTCTAATTAAAGCCTTTGTTTCTCAAATTGGAAAAATCACCAGAACTTAATAGGATGAATTTCAGTACCTCATCTCACAAGCTGATGACCTTTCAGATCAGGAAGGCTTATGCAAATGATTTGGATTGCTTTTTATCAACCTGCTTGTCACCTTTCTCAAATTCACTGTCAGTATTCCAGGGTCTTCCCCCCCCCCCCCCCCATCTTCTCATTACATCACAGCTTATAATTATGATTCCTAGATGAAAGGACTTGAGCTCTCACTACCTTATTTTAACATCCACCAAAAATGTTCGCTCCTTATGATTAGAAGAAAGGCATCAAAGTCAAGAATCTACATGAAGGGAAAGGAGTGTCACTCTGTCCACTTGTCAATGGGCAGGCAACGGGATTTTAACATATTGTAAATGATGGAAGAATGGAGGAGTGGCCCAGTGGTTAGGGTGGTGGACTTTGGTCCTGGGGAACTGAGGGACTGAGTTCGATTCCCACTTCAGGCACAGGCAGCTCCTTGTCACTCTGGGCAAGTCACTTAACTCTCCATTGCCCCATGTAAGCCGCATTGAGCCTGCCATGAGTGGGAAAGCGCAGGGTACAAATGTAACAAAAATAAAATAGATACTATTGGAGATTCTACATGGAATGTTGCTACTATTGAAGATTCTACATGGAATGTTGCTATTCCACTAGCAACATTCCATGTAGAAGGCTGCGCAGGCTTCTGTTTCTGTGAGTCTGACGTCCTGCACGTACGTGCAGGACGTCAGACTCACAGAAGCAGAAGCCTGCGCGGCCACATTGGTGATCTGGAAGGGCCGACTTCTACATGGAATGTTGCTAGTGGAATAGCAACATTCCATGTAGAATCTCAAATAGTAGCAACAGTGGAGGAGTGGCCCAGTGGTTAGGATGGTGGACTTTGGTCCTGGGGAACTGAGGAACTGAGTTCGATTCCCACTTCAGGCACAGGCAGCTCCTTGTGACTCTGGGCAAGTCACTTAACCCTCCATTGCCCCATGTAAGCCGCATTGAGCCTGCCATGAGTGGGAAAGCGCGGGGTACAAATGTAACAAAAATATATATATATATATACCACAGTCCTGCCATTTCAAAAATTATTGAAGCCAACAAATCAAACAAAAAAAATTAGAATGCTTAAATAAAATTGTACATGGAACACCTAAAAATAGTGTTCAATAACGACCAGTTCCGCACGGAACTGCCATTATAGAATTCCTGCTCAGCATGCATCATACTAGTGCACAACGCTTATCCTGCTTATTTTCGAACGAGAAGGACGGCCATCTTCCGATACAAATCGGGAGATGGCCGGCCTTCTCCTAAAGCCGGCCAAATCTGTATAATCGAAAGCCGATTTTGGCTGGCTTCAACTGCTGTCCGTCGCAGGGCCGGCCAAAGTTCAAGGGGGTGTGTCAGCAGGGTACCAAAGGCGGGACAGGGGCGTGGTTAAGAGATGGCTGGCCTTGGCCGATAATGGAAAAAAGAGAGCCGGCCCTGACGAGCATTTGGCCCACTTTACTTGGTCCCTTTTTGTTCATTACCAAGCCTTAAAAAGGTGCCCCAAGTGACCAGATGACCACCGGAGGGAATGGGGGATGACCTCCCCTTACTCCCCCAGTGGTCACCAACCCCCTCCCACCCCCCCCCACCCCCCAAAAACAAAAAAATATTTTTTGTCAGCCTCTATGCCAGCCTGAAATGTCATACCCAGCTCCATAACAGCAGTATGCAGGTTCCTGGAGCAGTTTTAGTGGGTGCAGTGCACTTCCCATCCCCCCTACCTGTTACACTTGTGGTGCTAAATGGGAGCCCAACTCCCCCCAAAACCCACTGTACCCACATGTAGGTGCCCCCTTCATCCCTAAGGGCTATGGTAGTGGTGTACAGTTGTGGGTAGTGGGTTTTGGGGGGGATTTGGGGGGGCTCAGCACACAAGGTAAGGGAGCTATGTACCTGGGATCATTTTGTGAAGTCCACTGCACTGGCCCCTAGGGTGTCCGGTTGGTGTCCTGGCATGTGAGGGGGACCAGTGCACTACAAATGCTGGCTCCTCCCACGACCAAATGCCTTGGATTTGGCCAGGTTTGAGATGGCTGCCATTAGTTTCCATTATCTGCGAAAACCAATGGCGGCCATCTCTAACGCCGGCGATCTCTAAGAGATTTGGCCGGCCCTGACCGTATTATCGAAACGAAAGATGGCCGGCCATCTTGTTTCGATAATACAGTCAGGTACGCTGCTTGACGGGGCCGGTGTTAAAGATGGCCACCCTTATAGATGGCTGGCCCCATTCGATTATGGCCCTCCATGTTTACTAAGCGGTGCTATGGGTGCGTTAGCATTTTTAACACACATAAATGGTTTACACGCGTTAAATGCTAACGCCCCCATAGATATGTATAGGCGCATTAGCATTTAACATGCCTTAAATTTACAGGCACGTTAAAAATGCTAACGCACCTTAGTAAACATACCCCTAAATTTCAGTGCCCTTTATAGAATTTACCCCTAACTGCGTTTACCGCATCCTCTGGCAATCTCTTAGCACTTAACTGAAGGGGAAAGATTTTGGATTGAACTCATGGCTTTTCTCAATTGTAGCTGAAGATGAGTTACATTCATGTAAAGTGGGCATCCTCTCGTCTCCAGAGGGACCACAATCCAAGCCTGCAGCTGTAGCAAACCCGCTCAAAGTCTCACGCAGTAGCTGGGTGGTAATGACCTAAGTGCGCCATAAGCCGCTTGGCGCATGTCCAATCCGCACGGCAGAAAATAAAAATGATTTTTCAGCTGCACGCCAAAAAATGAAATTACCGCCACAGCCATGTGGTAGTCGTGTGGTAACTTCATTTTGGCGTACGTTGGGTGCGCGTAGACGCTTTCGTGGCTTAGTAAAAGGGCCCCTAATATTCTAAACATTTCCTTGTGTAATATGTGCGTGTACGTGAGCAGCTAGGTTATACAATTGCCCTCCCCCATGCCAAAACGTTTAACCAATACACAGTGGCGTAGCAAGAGCGGGGCGGTGGGGGCGGTCCGCCCCGGGTGTCAACGGGTGGGGGGGTGCTCCATCCACCCCCCCCACCCCCACCACCGGTGCAGCGCCTCTCACTCCCCCCGACAGTCCCCACCTGCCTACTAGCTGAGCTCCGTGCACTGGCCGGCACCTCCAATCTGCGGCGCTGCTGACTTTAAATGAAGAAATCCGTCTAGTCGTTGGCCCTTCACTCAATGAGTCCCGCCCTCAAGGAAATAGGAAGTTATATCAGAGGGCAGGACTCAGTAGTGAAGGGCCAACGACGAGACGGTTTTCTTCATTTAAAGTCAGCAGTGCTGCAGATTTGAGGTGCCGGCCGGTGCACGGAGCTCAGCTGGTAGGCAGGTGGGGACTGTTGGGGGGAGTGAGAGGCGCTGCGCTGGGGGGGTCTACGCCAGGGGGGGTGGTCCACGCCAGGGGGGATGCGCGCAGCAGCGATCCGCCCTGGATGTCAGCCAAGCACGGAACGCCACTGCCAATACAATCATTGGAGAAACCAAACGAGAATCAGTGCTGTTTAATCACAAATACAAACCCATCAACCAGACTGTAATTGTAGATGAGCAGTAAATGCTTCAAGTTATATTAAAATAAAAGTTAAACCATATTTGAGGGCCGCACATGCATCTCCTTCCAGGAATGTCAGCAAGTCCAATGTTTCTTACTAACCTAAGTGAATGTTCTCATATTTTGATTTATGGCATATTTAAAAGTGGGCTGCTTTCTGCTTTGGAATTTATGTCCGTGCAGTTTCTAAGTAATGAGTAGCAGAAAACAAATGAGGTTGCTTATTTAGCTGTATTTAACTTTCATTTGGTAACTCTGACAGGTTTAAGCAATACATTTGAAAAAGAAATCGCAATGTTATGCATTAGATTCTAAATTTATTTGTTGCATTTGTATCCCACATTTTCCCACCTATTTGCAGGCTCAATGTGGCTTACATGTTTTTTTTTTGGGTGGGAGGGGGTTGGTGACCACTGGGGGAGTAAGGAGAGGTCATCCCCCATTCCTTCCGTTGGTCATCTGGTCAGTTGGGGCACCTTTTTGAGGCTTGGTCATGAACAAAAAGGGACCAAGTAAAGTCGGCCAAATGCTCGTCAGGGCCGGCTTTCTTTTTCCATTATCGGGCCAAGCTGGCCATCTCTTAACCATGCCCCCATCCCGCCTTCTGTACCCCACCGACACGCCCCCTTGAAGTTTGGCAGGCTCCGCAACGGACTGCAGTTGAGGCCGGCCAAAATCGGCTTTCGATTATGCCGATTTCGCCGGACTTGAGAGATGGCCGGCCATCTCCCAATTTGTGTCGGAAGATGGCCGCCCTTCTCTTTCGAAAATAAGCAGGATAGATAACGTCCCCTCATATTTTGCTGTTATTACTGTAAATCCCGCAGGTTAGAGTTTCCTTGGGGTTTCCAATTTTGTGGTTATTTGATTAATTGCCTCTGTTTAAATATTACATGTCAGCTTCAAGCTGGGAACTGACCGAGATGACCCAATGACACCTATGACCCCCTCTTCCACAAATCTCTTCCACTGCACAAGGTCAACGTAGGAAAAATGTTCCCTCTCGCATTTAATGATGCACCGCCAAAATCTTCAGAAAGAAATCCACCCCAGTGAGACAACCTACTATTGCACACACCAGAAAAAGCTTCTACTTACTTTGGGTTGTTTTGTAGAGGTCAAAAAGGACCCTGACCTTCTGATCACAAAACCCCAAAAATTGTTATTGTGGGGGAGGAAAAGGGATTTCATTACTCAGCCACTGTCAGACTCTCGAACTGGACTTCCCAAACATATCCTAGAGACCCTGTGACCAGTCTGGTTTTTAGGATCTCCACTAAGAACATGCATGAGATAATTTGCATACACTGGGGACTTGGTATAAGCAAATTTATACCGTGCATATTCATTAAGGATATCCTAATAACCCAATTAACTGTGAAGTCACCAAGACATCTGAGAAACTGTGGTCTTAGTGTGTTTCATCTCAGACATTTCCAGGATCACTGTTGAAGCCAAACTGTTATTGGAAATCAAAATATCAGGGGTGTGTCCCTCCATAGATACCCAGCATCTGAAGGACCCAAATAATTTGCTCTGGAGACTGATAATACAGCCTCAGGATGATATTTCTAACTTTAGTAATATATCTTGTAAACATATCAGTGGAAAAATGCAAACAGACCTAGGAGAATTCATAATTAAAATTTTCTTCTGCTAGTTTTATTCTCAAGAATCTCAAACGTAATCCATGGTGAAAGGTTGTCATTAGTGAAAGGTGTTCGTAGTTGCTTGCAAGGTGGAAATCATGATGATATATAACTGACCACCGAAGATGGCTTCGTTTAAGTCACAAATGTTGTTTGGCAAACAATGATTATAGCACTGAGAGGAGGAGAAAAACTGGGAAGGAGCCCCAGTAATTCAAGGCTCCTGATCTGATAATTAATCTTTGGCTCCCAAAAGAAGGGAGAAATTCAATGAACGGCACCCAAAGTTAGGTGTCAGGATGATCTGTGTGAAGCTAGTATTTTGTAAAGGGCTCTCTGTGCAGAATAAACTTTACAGTATACTAGCTTAGCATGTGTTTTGGGCTAGATTCTATATATCCACTCCTACCCTAGCTGAAACAATATTTAACCATCTCTCTGACCTCATGTGCAACTTTCTTAGTCACCTTACTTTCTACCTCTTCTTACTCTCTTACCTATCTATATGTTCCATCTTTGCTTTACCCTTCACTATCAATTAAAATGTTCTATTACACATTGTGTTGACATTGTAAGTAGTATACTATCAGGCTTATTTTCGAAAGAGAAGGACGCCAATCTTTCGACACAAATTGGAAGATGGGCATCCTTCTCACAGGGTCACCCAAATCGGTATAATCGAAAGCTGATTTTGGGCGACCCCAACCGCTCTTCGTCGCGGGGATGACCAATGTTCCCGGGGGCGTGTTGGAGGCGTAGTGAAGGTGGGACTTGGGCGTGCCTAATACATGGGCGTCCTCGACCCATAATGGGAAAAAAGGGCGTCCCTGACAAGCATTTGGACGACTTTACCTGGTCCAGTTTTTCTTAAGACCAAGGCACAAATAGGTATCTGAACTGACCAGATGACCACCGGAGGGAATCGGGGATCACCTCCCCTTATGCTCCCAGTGGTCACTAACCCCCTCCCATCCTCAAAAAACAACTTTAAAAATATTTTGTGCCAGCCTCTATGCCAGCCTCAGATGTCATACTCAGGTCCATCGCGGCAGTATGCAGGTCCCTGGAGCAATTTTAGTGGGTGCAGTGCACTTCAGGCAGGTGGACCCAGGCCCACCCCCCTACCTGTTACATTTATGCTGGTAAATGTGAGCCCTCAGAAACTCACCACAAACCCACTGTACCCACATCTAGGTGCCCCCTTCACCAGTAAGGGCTATGGTAGTGGTGTACAGTTGGGGGTAGTGGGTTTGGGGGGGGAGGGTTTGGGGGGCTCAGCACACAAGGTAAGGGAGCTATAACTGCGCCTAATTAGGATGTGGTTATCTTTTCTTTTTTTTTTACTTTATCTTTATTAAGCTTTTTAACAAACATAATTTCACATTTATGAATGATAATACACAATTTGGAAATAAAAATTATATAGACAAGCAAATATTTTTTTTAAGTTTCAAATAGTTATCGACCACAAGAATAGGAAATCAATCCAAGATGTAAGATTAATAAGTGGATATCTTTTCTATGCCCTCCCCATCGCCGATGTTTTGCAAAATTCTTAACTAATGAGCTTGTACATCACACCAGCTCTTCATTATGCACAAAAATTTAGTCGAGCGAGAAGCCCAAATTTGTGCATAGTTTTGCAAATGAGCTCTTCACATGGAAAAATGTATGAAAGTCTGACATTCTGCTGCTTTTGTGCAATTTTCCAATATATATTTTTTGCAGGTTAGTGCATCAGCCTCCCAGGCATCAGTGCAGCAAGCATCAATTTATTGCTGCAGTGTAGCAAACCTGTCAACAATACAACAAGAAAATATATTGGTATTGTAACTGTTAACAGTATATAACAGCCAGCCTGGGAGAACCTGAGCTTGTTAGATTTTAAAAGCTAGGTCAGGTCAGGTCTGTCTAGTACGTGAATAGGGGACCATCAGCGAAGAGTGGATGCTTTGGGATGTAGAAGTCATAGGACCTGTGGTAGAGCTAAACCACCCAATCTTCAACACCACGAAATAAGTAGAAAAGGTATAACAAAGAACAGACCTTCTTTGTTCCAAAGTAAAATTTGTCACAAGGAAATTCTTGATGTCAGCGTCTATTATTTATTTCGGAGCCCTTTTACTAAAGGACGCTACGCCCTAATGGGTCTTATTCTATAAAGGTTATTTTGTTGTTCAGTACCCTTATTTTATCATCCCCACCTTAGCAATTCTCTTACCTCTTATTTGTCCTGTTTGTCTGTCCTAATTACATTGTAAGCTCTGTCGATCAGGAGCTGTCTCTTCATGTTCAAGTGTACAGCGCTGCGTACGTCTAGTAGCGCTATAGAAATGATAGTAGTAGTAGTATGCCTGCAATTTAGGAGCATAAATTTTAAGGAGCGTAAATTTAGGAGCATAACCTTTATAGAATTAGGCCCGATATACACATGGGGGAAAGTCTATATATGGCGAATAAAGTTGCATACACACATCTGGCAGTGCGGCCAAATTGCGTGTGCAACTTAATCGATTAACAAGCCAATTGGCGCTGATAACTGGTCAATAACAAGCACTTATCAGCACTAATTGGCATCAATTAGAATTTACACGTGCGACTTTCTAAGCGTATTCCGTAAAGTGCTCGTGTAGATTCTAATGCACAGATCTCAAAAGGAGACATGACCATGGGAGGGGCATGGGCGAGTCATGGGTATTCCTAAAATGAATGCGCACTTTTATAGAATATGCCCGATCCACACCTAAGTTATATCAGGTTTTAGTTGGCATAAATGACCATGCCTAAATTTATAGTCATTGGGACAGGTACTAGGGGGGAAATTCTGCAAATGTGTGGGAAAATGTGGGATACAAATGCAGCAAATAAATAAATATAGGTGCTTAAAAAATCAGCACTGAAAAAAAGCACCCTTAGTGAGATTCTATAACGGGCATGTGTCCTTTATAGAATCACAAGGTTCCCCAGGCCCGTCCTCAAAGGGGAGGCTAGCACAGGCAAGGCCTCTGGAGACAGGCAGAAGGTTCTGCTCCCTTGGTCGGTCTCTCTCCCGCTCCTGTACCTTGGGACCAAGGTGATAGCGTTAACGGGTTAACTCGCGTCCTAGCACATAGGAACAGGAGAGTGACAGACCGAGGGAGGAGCAGACACAGGAAGGTAAGGGGATGGGGCAGCAATGGCAGCCTGAGTGGGGGGGGGGGGGGGGGGGGGGGCGGGAGCAGCCCGAGTTGGGGGGTTGGAGGTGGCCCGAGTGTGTGTGGGGGTAGCTCATGTGGGGGGGGGGGGGGCAGCGGCCCAAATGAGGGGGCAGGGGGCAGTGGTGGCTGATGCCTGAGTAGGGTGTTGGTGACAGCTGTGGCAGTTCTGCCCCGGGCTCAACTTTATCTCGGCGGCCCCGACGCTTAGTGTCTAATTGCGCCTAGGTGTACGTGCCTACAGTTAGGCGTGGTTCTACATGTAAATGCATAAAATTTGAGAACGCCCCCAGAATGCCTTTAACTACATACTGCTACATGCATTAAGATTTATGTTCAGATTGTTATGTGTAAATCCTAATTAGTGTCAATTAGTGCTGATAATTGGTTGTTATCTAATTATCAATGCTGATTGGCTCATTATTCAATTAAGTTAAGCGTGTAAATTGGGCACATGCCCAATTTCACACACACATAACTGTAGGAACCCTATCCAGAATTTGGGCGTATGCATATTCTATAAACCACGCTTAACTTTATTATCTAGGTGCCGATTATAGAATTCGCTTAGTCGACACTGATTTTTTAGGCGCCAAATATAGAATCTCCTCCATAACGTCTACTAACTAGGATATGGTAGAAGCTCCAGCATTAATTATTTGCAGTTGCCGTACATTAATGATAACATTGGCACAAAACCTCCAAATTAAAAAGAAAAAGCCTGATTTCACTGCCATGTTGGACATGCTAAGCCCGCTTTATGACGCATTTTAGTAAAAGAGTCCCTTAGCTCTTTATCTGCAACCTCATCGTTCAATTTCTGACAATCTCAGCTTAAGAATAAGGTGATTGTCCTGCAGTTGTCCCAGACCCATTGTTTCTGGGAATAGCACTCGGCCATTGATGTTGTCCAAAGGGAGCAGCTGCTCGTTGGAGGCCAGTGATCTTACTGTCAACATCAATCATTTATTCACTCATGGTCGATCTTAATTTGGCTTGAAGAGCTTCCGTTTAATTATATTTTAGGACTAATCTTTTAAGTCAGGAGGGTAAGTTGATTTCTGTGCCATTTCAAATCTTTCTTTCCTCCCTTCCCCACCCATGAAAAACTGTAGTAGCAATTTCATGAATATCTTTAATTAAGGACTTATTCCATCCTGCTGCTGGAACCACTGACATTATGAAGCATGACCTGGCTGGTAAACAGTTTCCCACTGATATATATTTTTTTCTTGCATTGTTTAATATTGACTTAAGAAGATCTAAATCAGATCACATTTATTTAAAGGGCTCCCATCTTGCAAATTTAAGTTGCTATGGTTCACATCCTTCAAGACCCTTGAACCTAGTTTTTCCTATTCTTTTAGGGACATTATTCCATCTTTAGATCTGCAGTATCATATATACCCACCATGAAAAACTGAATTTAGCTGTCTCTGTACACTTCATGAAGATCCTTGAAGTCTTCCTGTGCTCACAGTTCTGGCACAGGCCATCAGTCATGGATATTACATAGTTTAAGTGACACAAAAGTCGTTCGCTTAAAGACCAACAGCATGCCGAGCATGGCTGTGACTTTGCGGTCATGTGTCATATGCATTTTTTTCCCTCACTTGGAATTGTTCTCTGGCACTGTCATTACTCATTTTACATGAAAAGCAAATATTGTCAAACAAAGCCTTTGGCTTCCTGTGGGAACCCGGGAGCAGGCTTGGAGGCAAGGGTTAGAAAATTCAGCTGCAGTTCTGCAATACATTTACATAAACTTTAGCTGATAAGAGATGAGGAGTTAGTGTTAACTGCTAAGAAAGATTACTTCAGTATTAAGATTGAATCGGCAGGTGTATGTACTAAGTCAGTCTTCTCTGTTGCAAGAAAATTAATGGCTGTGGGAAAGGACTGTTTGGTGAGGCCCCACCTGGAGTATTGTGTTCAGTTTTGGAGGATTTATTGAATAGATCTTTAGAGATGTGAGAGGTTTCATGGGATTGGAAATGAGCTGATGCGGTCCCTCTTCGCAGAGACAGGGAAGAAGTGGGAAACTACAGGCCGGTAAGCCTTATGTCGGTGGTAGGAAAAATAACAGAGTTGCTGCTGAAGGAAAGGAAAAGATAGTTGACTTTCTAGAAGCCAACAGGTTGCAGGATCCGAGGCAAAATGGCTTTACCAAAGGAAAATACTGCCAAACGAATGATTGACTTCTTTGACTGGGTGACCAAAGAACTGGATGAGGAACATGCGCTAGCTGTAATCTACTTGGATTTCAGCAAAGCCTTTGATACGGTCCCTTACACAAAAATGATAAATAAGCTGAGGGCTGAATTTAGGACCCAAAGTGGTGAACTAGATTGGAAACTGGTTGACCGACAGGCGATATAGGATGGTGGCAAATGGAATCTGCTCAGAGGAAAGGAAAGGAAAGTGAGTAGTGGAGTGCCTGAGAGGTCAGTACTGGGGCTGATTCTTTTTAATATATTTGCGAGAGACATTGCTGAAGGGTTGGAAGGAAAAGTTTGCCTTTTTGCGGATGACACGAAGAGAGTTAATAGAGTGGATACCCTGGAGGAAGTAGAAACCATGAGAAGGGGTCTCCAGTCATTGGAAGAATGGTCAAGGGTGCAGAGTGATGCACTTGGGGTGCAGAAATCCAAAAGAGATGTACCAGATAGGAGGGGAGAGATTGGCAAGCTCGGCTCAGGAGAGGGACCTGGGGGTGATGGTGTCTGAGGATCTCAAGGTGATGAAATGATGCAACAAGACAGTGGCTGTGGCTAGAAGGATGCTAGGTTGCACAGAGAGGGGTATAACCAGCAGAAGAAAGGAGGTGTTGATGCTCCTGTACGAGTTGTTGGTGAGGCATTACGTGGAGTATTGTGTTCAGTTTTGCAGGCCGTATCTTGCTAAGGATGTAAAAAGACTTGAAGAGGTTCAGAGAAAAGCAACAAAAATGGTATGGGATTTACATAGAAAGATATACAAGGAAAGACTTGCAGACCTGAGCATGTATACTCTGGTGGAAAGGAGAAACCAGGGCGATATGATACAGACTTTCAAATATTTGAAAGGTATAAATCCACAGACATACATTTTCCAGCGATGGGAAGCTGGTAGAACTAGAGGACATGAATTGAGGTTGAAAGGGATCTGACTCATGAATAATGTCAGGAAGTATTTTTTTTTTCACTGAGAGGGTGGTAGGTACCTGGAATGCCCTTCCACGGGAGTTGGTGGAGATGCAAACGGTAACGGAATTCAAAAATGCTTGTGATAAACACAAAGGAATCCTGTTTGGAAGGAATGGATCCAAAGAAGCTTAGCGGAGATTAGGTAGCTACACCGCTAATTGGGAAGCAAAGCCAGTGCTGGGCAAGTCTTCTATGGTCCGTGCCCTGATCGTGGCTGAATAGAGTTGGATGGGCTGCAGTGGAGCTTCTCAGGGGCTTCGACAACTTCAGAAATTTAGAACAAGGTCAGTGCCGGGTGGACTTCTATGGCCTGTGCCCAGAAAATGGCAAGGACAAATCAAGATCAGATATACATATGAAGTATTACATTATACCATATATAATGAGTTTATCTTGTTGGGCAGACTGGATGGACTGTACAGGTCTTTATCTGCCGTCATCTACAACGAATATTCACGAGAGAGACTTACATGCCCTTTCTCCACTGCATGCAAATCTATCTCATGAATATTCATTGTGGGTATCCTGAAAACCTGACTGGTTAGTTGTGTCCTGAGGACTGTGTTGAGAACCCCTGTTCTAGACATTTCCAATTTATATAAGAACACACACACACACCCCCACACACACGCCTGATAGAATAGAGGCTTCAAAACGTGGCATTGTGCTGGAGCAAGAGGCCATTATTGGTGTTTTTCTCTGTTTTACCCCCTAACCTGGCCGCAAAGACTTGGACAGCAGTTCAGACTTGGAATATATTTACTGCTGCTCCAAACTGCCATTAAGTCAAGGCAGGAGTGCTTCAGTAGCTCCCATTATGTTGTGGGAAGAGTTCGGATACTTTTAAAACATGCATATTCTCTGTCTGGTGCCCCTGTTGATGCATTCAGTCTTTGTTTACTGTGGAGAGATAAAAGCAGCTTTAAAGAACTCACTTTAAAATGTTACCCCAGTGAGTTTTCGGCTTCCTCTTATTAAAAAGGATAAATCAGTACCACAGAGCTGCTCTAGATTTATTTTTTTTAATAAAAACACAAATTGGAAGATAATTCACCGTGCATGATGTATTTCTGAAATCTGTCACCATCCCAAAGTAGATGTACCCACCATCTCTGAAATGAATGGGAGTGCCACCAGGAGACAAGTGTAAATCAAGAAAATGAAGTGACTAAGACTGCTATACACTTCAGATATTCTCTAAAACAGTAAACCCATTACATATAGTAACATAGTAGATGACGGCAGAAAAATAGCGTTCACTGTCACGTTGAAGAAAAAGTTTAGTTGCTTCTTAATACCGAGAGCAGTTTTCAAAGCTATTTACGTGGTAGATAGCGATTTATGCACATGTCTGACAATTTTCTTCTCTTTAATGCATGCAAAAGTACCTGCAAAGCTGCTGGAGGTACTGCAGGGTTCACTCTGTCTGTCCCCAGCACTGCCCCTCTGCCACTTCTGTTTACATTCCTGCACCCTCATCACCAGCACTAGGCAACTGGGTTTGTGTACTGGAAGGAGCTGTAGCTATGGAAAATCTCTGAAAGCTCTGACTTTTCCAGATCGACTTTAATACCTATATCGATCTTACAGGAGCCCTTAATATATTCTAGCAATTCAATACTAAACATCATGTCCTATAATAGCAGATGTTATTGAAGAGCGTAATGAATGGTACATTCCATTTTGTAAAGAGCTGCCCCTTGGGAGGTGCCAGAATGGATTGTGCTAAAGATAGCACAGAGAGCTCTAGAGTATTCTAGAATATTGGTTCACAAGCTGATGCTGGAATAAAACGCATGCAGATTGGTTTGATGAATATTCATTCTGGATATCCTGTAAATCAGACTGATTAGAAGTACCTCTCTACCCTCATCTCCCCTTACGTCCCTACCCGTAACCTCCGCTCTCAAGACAAATCCCTCCTTTCAGTACCCTTCTCCACCACCTCCAACTCCAGGCTCCGCCCCTTCTGTCTCGCCTCACCCCATGCCTGGAACAAACTCCCTGAGCCCATACGCCGTGCCCCCTCCCTACCCATCTTCAAATCAATGCTCAAAGCCCACCTCTTCAATGTCGCCTTCGGCACCTAATCACTACACCTCTTCTCAGGAAAACTTATCTACCCCAACTTGACATTTCGTCCTTTAGATTGTAAGCTCTTCCGAGCAGGGACCATCCTTAATTGTTAATTTGTACAGCGCTGTGTAACCCTAGCAGCGCTCTAGAAATGTTAAGTAGTAGTAGTAGTAGTAGTATGACAGGAAAGCTTTGCAGCAGGGCTGGATTTAGGGTAGGGCACACAGGGTGGCTGCTTGGGGCGCCATACGACAAGAGTAGGGTTACCATACGGCTCCAGAAAAAAAAAGAGGACTGATTAAGCCAGTCAGGGTTTTACTTCCATTGCTCAATCTATCCTCTATTTTCTGGAGCCATGTGATAACCCTACTCCTTGTCCCTAAGAGTCCCAAGCAGCACTGATCAGGTCCCCCATTGATCCAATCTGCCCCAAACTCACATGCTTTCGTCTTACCCCCAAACCACCTCTCTGATCTTTTCCTCTTCCACCTGCATAAATCAATGCACACTTCAACTGATGGTCAGCCCAAATGTTCAGCCCTCATGATTTATGTGGTTAACTCTGATGCATAAATCATTTTGGATATCAAACTGGTGCTTTATATCCTAGTACAAAAAAAGCATCATTTATAATACAGAGATCAGTGACTACCTATAGGTTTGAATGGCTTAACAAGATTAGACACGGTGTCATGGGAAAGATTAATATTTAAAAGCAGTCAGCAGTAGGTGTGAACCACAGACGTGCAGCTGCCTTTGGTCATATAAACTGCTATATTTTATTTATTATGGCATTTCTACCCCACATTTTCCCGAGAAAGCTCAGGTTCAATGCAGCAATTAATTTTAATACAAGAATACAACTATTAAAAACAATTCTTTTCATATTATTTATTTTATTTATTTATTACTCTTATATCCCGCATTTTCCCACCTATTTGCAGGCTCAATGTGGCTTACAAAGACCTGTTATGGCATTGTCATACCAGGGTTAAGAATACTATTGGTGTTATATTAGCCGAACACAAATCAAAATAAGTGGGCTTTAAGTAAACTTCTATATAATCGACTGAGTGTCTGATATACTTGGGTAATGAGTTCCAGAGTTTGGTACTTTGGTAAGAAAAATTAGCATTATGGATAGTTTTGTAGGTTATCAGGGGCATAATCGAAAGAGAAGAGCACCCATCTTTCGACACAAATTGGGCTCAGGCCCACTCAGAAGCAGCACACATATGAGGAATGGCCTAGTGATTAGGGTGGTGGACTTTGGTCCTGGGGAACTGAGGAACTGAGTTCGATTCCCACTTCAGGCACAGGCAGCTCCTTGTGACTCTGGGCAAGTCACTTAACCCTCCATTGCCCCATGTAAGCCGCATTGAGCCTGCCATGAGTGGGAAAGCACGGGGTACAAATGTAACAAAAATAAAATAGATACTATTGGAGATTCCACATGGAATGTTGCTACTATTGAGATTCTACATGGAATGTTGCTATTCCACTAGCAACATTCCATGTAGAAGGCTGCGCAGGCTTCTGTTTCTGTGAGTCTGACGTCCTGCACGTACGTGCAGGACGTCAGACTCACAGAAGCAGAAGCCTGCGCGGCCACATTGGTGATCTGCAAGGGCCGACTTCTACATGGAATGTTGCTAGTGGAATAGCAACATTCCATGTAGAATCTCAAATAGTAGCAACAGTGGAGGAGTGGCCTAGTGGTTAGGGTGGTGGACTTTGGTCCTGAGGAACTGAGTTCAATTCCCACTTCAGGCACAGGCAGCTCCTTGTGACTCTGGGCAAGTCACTTAACCCTCCATTGCCCCATGTAAGCCGCACTGAGCCTGCCATGAGTGGGAAAGTGCGGGGTACAAATGTAACAAAAATAAAAATAAAATGTGGCTGGCAGACCTTCACCAGTAGCGAGCAGCGACTGATACATACTGTTCGCACCAACCCCACAGCCTTCCCTCTGAAGTATTCCAGCCTATGCGGAAACAGGAATTTAAATCCGAGAGAAAGCTGTAGGGTCAATATGAGCAGTGTGTATTAGTTGCTGCTAGCTGCAAATCTGCTATTTAAAAGGTATGCGGGGGAGGGGAGATGTTTGAGAGACCATATGGCATGCAGGTGAGAGAGGGAGAGACCAAATCACTTGTGGGGAAAGGGCGGAGTTCTGCCCACCCATCTTGGGCCCAGGCCCACCCAACATTGGATGTCTGGCTACGCTCCTGTTTAGCGCATGCTAAAACTGTGGGCCCGCTAAACGTTAGAGACGCCTACAGGAATGCATTGGTATCTTTTAACGTTTAGCGCGCCCGCAATTTTAGCGTGAGTGAAAAACGTGAGCGCACCTTAGTAAAACACCCTAATAGTTTCTAAATTTAGGAACCGAAAAAGCAACCAGACCATCATTTTTGAGGAGGCCTGAGCCTACGAGGGAGGGGGGGGGGGGGGTGTACAAAATTTTGCCCCATCCCCTGTCCCTCTGACCCTTGACCCCAAACACCTTTCGTTGCTGGCAGGGATCTCCAAACCCTGCCAGCCGAAGAGGTTCTCCACCGGCATTCTCTCTATTAGTGGCGCTTTCTATGGGCCGCTAACCCTGCACCAGACTTCCCCTGCCCCCATGCATGTGTGAAAACTGAGTGTGTGAGGGCAGACGCCCCTCTGGAACATCCATAGGGGGGGGGGATCCCAGCCTGACGATGGCGGCAGCCCTTAGCCAGTGGAGAACTTCTTCGGCTGGCGGGGCTTGGAGACACCCATCAACCATAGCAGCAGATGCCCAGTGCCGCAATATGAGGGGGCCGGAACCAAAAGTGAGGAGCCAGGCCCCCGAGGCCCCCTTGTGGCCATGCTACTGCTAAAAAGTGGATGGCAACCGGGGTGGATTTTGGGCAGGGAAAAGAGTTTGGCACCGATTTTCAGCACTAGGTTGCTAAATTAGATTCCAATTCAGTTCTAAGAGCCAGAATCAATGGGGACACGAGTATTGTGAAAATATGGCACTAAGATATAAGAGGCTGCACCTTTCTCCCATTTGTATGGCTAAAAATGATGCTATTTTGGAGATAGTACGAGATGATGAAGGTATTTTTTTTTTTTTTTGTTACATTTGTACCCCGTGCTTTCCCACTCATGGCAGGCTCAATGCAGCTTACATGGGGCAATGGAGGGTTAAGTGACTTGCTCAGAGTCACAAGGAGCTGCCTGTGCTGGGAATCAAACTCAGTTCCCCAGGACCAAAGTCCACCACCCTAACCACTAGGCCACTCCTCCACTGTTGCTACTATTTGAGATTCTACATGGAATGTTGCTATTCCACTAGCAACATTCCATGTAGAAGTCGGCCCTTGCAGATCACCAATGTGGCTGCGCAGGCTTCTGCAGACTCACAGAAGCAGAAGCCTGCACAGCCTTCTACATGGAATGTTGCTAGTGGAATAGCAACATTCCATGTAGAATCTCCAATAGTATCTATTTTATTTTTGTTACATTTGTACCCTGCGCTTTCCCACTCATGGCAGGCTCAATGCAGCTTACATGGGGCAATGGAGGGTTAAGTGACTTGCCCAGAGTCACAAGGGGCTGCCTGTGCTGGGAATCGAACTCAGTTCCTCAGGACCAAAGTCCACCACCCTAACCACTAGGCCACTCCTCCACTCCACTGTATTGTATGCAGTTATGTGCTTAGTGTTCATACAGACAAGATAGGTGTACAAAATTTTACATGCATATAATCAGGGCGGCACTTTTATGTTTGCGCTCGCAGAATATCTGGTAAAAGTTATACAACAGCTGTGCCATGGAATATTGTTTTGTTAATCAGATTTACCACAATTGTTCTCTCCCATTCAAAGTAGTAAGAAAGATGCCAACAGCATAGGTTTGGAGAATTTCTGGCTGTGATGTAATGAGAAAATATCGAAATGTTTTTTTTAAAATTTGGAACTAAATTAACAAGGCTATTTTTCTACATGTCAGACAGCAATATTATTCCATAAGATACCAAAGTTTCAGCAATGTCTTGGATCTATATGAAGAAAAGGGAATTTGTTTACGAGTTTAATAACTGCACTATCTCTAATATATCCAGAAATGTTCTCTAATGTCTTCTGCTTTAAACTATCATGTATTTCACCACCACGTAACCCAAAACCCTCTGTTAAACCAATTGTATGTTCTCTTCTATCTCCATCACCCTTGAAGAATTGTAAGCCACATTGAGCCTGCAAAGAGGTGGGATAAATGTGGGATACAAATGCAATAAATAAAATATGGTGCAGGCCCCGTCCTGTCTGGATTTTTCCGGACGTAGAAAAGTCATCTCAACTGCGCCGTAAAGAATTTCTTAAGCTGAAAGACAGGGTAATTGCGACTGAGGTACCTTCTTTCTCCAATTTCCCAGTAAATGTTTGGCTTCTCTTAATGACGCTCATTATGTATATTTTGATCTGAGTCAGCCTGAGAGGTTTTTGATTGATAAAGAAATTACTACCGAGGGATGATTTGGGAATCCTTTTATTGTTGACAAGTTCTAGGTTGGATTTGGTTTATCTAAACTCTGATTTCCTTTATTTACCTCTGTTTACCACTGTTCCCTGTTATTGTGGGCTATATATTTTTATTCTGGATGGAAATGTTTAATTTTATTCTAACATTTTTTTAAAAAAATGGTACAGGGCTCTGCCCCACTAAGAACTTCTTGCAACCCACTATCACTAGATTCTTTCTGTCGCCAATGCTTTTCTGCACCACTGGTTACGTTACTACATAGTAACATAGTAAGTGACGGCAGATAAAAGACCTGAATGGTCCATCCAGTCTGCCCAACAGTCACATTCATTATCGATTCAAGATTAAATCAACAATGAACTTGATATTATATACTTGATCATGGTCATTCTTTGGCGTTTCTGGGCTATAGACCGTAGAAGTCCTCCCGGCTCTGTCCTTATGTTCTAACTACTGGAGTTGTCGTCAAAGCTCACTCTAGCCTATCCGAATCCATCTTGTCATTGGCGGGACACGGAACATAAAAGTCTGCCCGTCACTGTCCTCACATTTCAAATTACTGGAGTTTCCGTCGCAGCTCTCTCCAGCCCATCCTAAACCGGATTGCTATACACGGGACTCAGATTGTACAAGCCTACCCAGTACCGGTCTTAGTCAATAAAACCAGAGTTACCATCTAAGCACCACTTGACAAGCAAACATATATGCAACCATTTAAGCGTTTTTATATACCATTCATTTTCTAATTAGACAATTGGAATCTAAATTTTCACTTTTTTGCTGATGACATTCAACTGGTCATCTCTATGAAGGACGATCAGTTTGATGTCATATCAGATTTCAACAGTAAAGTAATTTTGTTAGAAGATTGGCTACAAGGCCATAACGTAGGGGCCTTTTACCAAACAGCAGTAAAAATTGGACTTAGTGTGGCCTTACATGGGTCATTCCTGTGCGCTAAGACCATTTTTACTGCTGGGGTAAAATGACCGATTTTTCTATTTTCCTTATTAATGGCCATGCACTAAGGGCCCCTGTTTACTAAGCTGCATTATAAGCGCATTAGCGTCTTTAATGCTCATTAACCATGTACGCGTGTTAACCGTGTATGCGCCTATAATATCCCTATAGCAGGGGCATAGCCAGATGGCAAATTTTGGGTGGGCCTGAGCCCAAGGTGGGTGGGCATGGAATTCACTCCCCCAGTCCCCCTCTGGTTTGCTCCTCTCTCAACCCCTCCCTGCCCACAAACCCCAAATATTAAATACTTAAGCTGAGGATTTCCTCCTCCTCGGGCGGCCGGCGCTCTTCTAGGTGGCGGCCAGCAGCACTTGCCTCGGGCTGATGCTGTTGCCAGCAGGCCATGTATGCTCAGTGCTTTGGCATGTGTGAAAACTGAGTATGTGCAGAAGGGCTGGTTTCAGTGTCGGCTCGGGGCGGGTGCTTCTGGCTGACATTTGGGGGAGTGCTGGCTGCCCGGGGAGAGGAGGTCTTCAGCTGACAGGGTTTGGGGATCCCCACCAGCCACAGCAAGAGTGTCACAATTTTGGGTGGGCCTGAGTCCAAAGTGGGTGGGCCCTGGCCCACCTGTGGCTACGCCACTGCCCTATAGGCACCTACACGGTTAGTGCACACCCTAATTGTAGATGCGTTAAAAACGCTAACGCGCCTTAGTAAACAGGGATCTAACTTTGCTAATAGCACATGAACCCCTATCGCCACCCATTATATAGGCGGCGAGGGCTCAAGCATTAAGCATGCGCTGATTGATTAGCTTGCAGCAATGTAGATACGCTAACCAATTAGCATAGAACACACCGACTCTCAGCCTCCAGACCCACCCCTAGTGCTAAAAAGTAAATTAGATTTTTTGCATGGGGGGGGGGGGAGTAGCATGCACATATCCCAATATTACCACAGAACGTGACAGCATGCCCCACGCTAAGATATGTTAAGTACATAAGTCACACTGGGAAAAGACCAAGGGTCCATCGAGCCCAGCATCCTGTCCACGACAGCGGCCAATCCAGGCCAAGGGCACCTGACAAGCTTCCCATACATACAAACATTCTATACATGTTATTCCTGGAATCATGGATTTTTCCCAAGTCCATTTAGTAGTGGTTTGTGGACTTGTCCTTTAGGAAACCGTCTAACCCCTTTTTAAGCTAACCGCCTTCACTGCGTTCTCCGGCAACGAATTCCAGCGTTTAATTATGTGTTGGGCGAAGAAACATTTTCTCCGATTTGTTTTAAATTTACTACACTGTAGTTTCATCGCATGCCCCCTAGTCCTAGTATTTTTGGAAAGCGTGAACAGATGCTTCACATCCACCTGTTCATTCCACTCATTATTTTATATACCTCTATCATGTCTCCCCTCAGCCGTCTCTTCTCCAAGCTGAAAAGCCCTAGCCTCCTTAGTCTTTCTTCATAGGGAAGTCGTCCCATCCCCACTATCATTTTAGTCGCCCTTCGCTGCGCCTTTTCTAATTCTACTATATCTTTCTTGAGATGCGGCGATCATGCGCTAGTACTTACTGCAGCTTTGCAAAAAGGCCCCCAAATCTCTGATCACCAAGTCAGTGTTGCAAGACAAACTGCTTGTTCATATGGATCGTATTTGGTTTTTATTGTGATAATTCATTAAGGGGACCTTTTACCAAGTTATGGTAAAAAAAGGCCCTGTGGTAGCAGCGGGGCCGTTTTTGCCATGTGTCAGGGCCCTTTTTACCGCAGCGGGTAAAAAGCCCCTAAAAAAGACATGGCCATGAGGTAAGATTATTCGGGCGGAGCACTTACTGTTACCCTTAGTATAAAGTATATATGACATTGTTTGTCTCCCTGGTATTATTAGAAGCTCTACTACGAGATCACTTCCTTCTAATCCAGGCACTAAATTATACTAATTATCAATTACGTGACTGCATTTAAATTTTTCACAATGATCAATTTATTAATCTTTTTCTATACATTTCAATATACTTTTTACTCTATTGTTCCTGTATCTCTATTCACATACCTCATTCATTCAGACTCATACTCCACTTTCACTCATACAAATAATCTGCGTTCAAGGTAAGTACATGATACCCGGAATACTGAAAAAATACAAAGAGGAACCTCCAATGAACACTTAACTTGTGGGTTGTTATGTCAGTCCTTGACATATTATTAGAAGAGTTTATTTATTTATTAGGATTTAATTACCGCCTTTTTGATCGGGCTACTCTTCAGTCTGATGCAGTGCAATGTGGTCCATCTAGACCAGTATCCTGTTTCCAACAGTGGCCAATCCTGGTCACGAGTACCTTGCAGAAACCCAATTATACTTATTCTCTTGCGTGCAAAATGAAACGTTTTACAAAATACACAAGATAAACATAAAAACTAAACCTAATTAATTCATAGGAACACTGTAAAATAAATAGGAACGTGCAGCCACCCAAGACCAGTCAAACATCCAGCTTAAAGTCTAAGACAATTATATCAAAATAAACACTTACATGCTTGCTTCCTCCCACTCTCCCGTCGAAGAAATTCAACCGGTAAGGAACCGTTTGAAAAAACGGGTTCTCAAAGAGGCTCGGAAAGATGCACAAAAAATAATTTAACTTTAGATATTGTTAAAAAGTCAATTATTGGCACTAATTGGTTCGTTATTGAATTAAATTGACCGCACAAATTGAGCGCATGCCCAAATTTGTGTGGGCAATTTTTGGCAACTTTTATAGAATTAGGGGGTTGGTCCCCAAATGTAGGCACCATTGTATAGAATTGCCTTTGAAGTGTCTTCTGAGGTTACTTGTCTTTTGTTTTCAATAATTACTGCATTACTTCAGGATTTATGTAGCTGTGTCCAGCATTTTGATTGATTCTTTAGTGCAAGGCAGTTTCTCTTTGTTTTTGATCAATGGTTTCCAAGTTCTAATAGCTACAGTCGTTCTCTGAGGAGTAAACATAGCAGTGTAGGAACCTGTTACAAAATACGGATGCTCGGTCTGCAGATTGCAGCCTAGAGATACATTCACCACACAGAAAAACATTTTTATTAAAACTCCATCTCGGTATAAAGGGTCGTTTATCAAGGAATTTATAGTAGCCCATTATTTTTCACTTCTTGACACAAAAATAGTTTTTCAAATATGACTAAAGAGAAGAAAGATCAGGCTGAATGACTCGTTCCATGGAGATTTCAAATCGAAAACCATGTCAAATTAGCTCCTTTATAACAGCCTGCAAACAGTAGATCAGAAGTGCACAACCCTGGTACCGAAGAACAGTAAACCAGTCCGGTAGTCAAAGTTACCGCAATGAATAGTCATCAGGTAGATCTAAGTTCAATAGTATAGCTTGGTTACCAGGAAAACCAATTTGCCATCCTTGAAGGTTGTACCTTCTGTCATGTCTTGTCATGCAACATTGACTTTCAAGGTGTGCGTGAGCTTAATATTGCATGACATAGGGAGGAATATATTTACAGACAACTTTGAAAGTCAACAGATGTTCTGAATTTGTCTGTATAAGCCTCCCTGTCATTGGTGTGACCCCTGATGCAGGTGCGGTGGCACCGAAACACGGCCCGTGTCAGGTCTCTCTTCAATCAAATTTGATCAATAAGTTTCTAATATAAGTATTGTGCCCCTTTTGTTTTTAAAGGCCCTTTGTGCTGTTTTTTTTTTTTGCTTGGACTTTCCTTGTGCTCGGTACCCTTTCTTTGTCACACTCTATCCTAAGCCTCTTCATTCATTTATTTATTTATTTATTTCCAGACACTTGATAGACTGCAAATTGAGCCTATGCAGGCGACTAAGCGGTTTACAACAATCAAAAACAGTAAATTCTTTGTGTAAATGTGGGTGGAGGGAGGGGGAAAGAGAGAAAAATCTATGAATCAGATGAAAAAGCAGCAGAGAAAACAAAGGTTTGAAACAGTGCTTTAAATGATTGAAGAGACATTGAAGGGATGAGGGAAGATCGTTCCCAAGACCTGGGACCTAAGTAGCTAAAAGCTGTCTCACGAGAAAGGGTTAAGGGGCCCTTTTACTAAGCTGCGTAGGCACCTATGTGCATCCAATAGGAGCCAATCTGGAGTTACCGCCCGGCTACCGCGTGGCCCTTGCGGTAATTTCATTTTTGATGCGTGCCCGCTCCGCGCGTCCAAAAAATAATTTGTATTTTCTGATGCGCGGAGATCATTACCGCCCGGTTAATGCGTGAGACCTTACCGCTAAGTCAATGGCTGGTGGTAAGGCCTCAGACTCAAAATGGACGACCACCAATTTTTATTTTGCCGCACATCCATTTTTGTCAAAAATAAAAAAAAGGGCCTTTTTTACAGGTGTGCTGAAAAATGGATCTGCCTGCGCCCAAAACCCATGCCTACACTACTGCAGGCCGTTTTTCAGCGCACCTTAGTAAAAGGTGCGCTGAAAAACGATCTATCTGCTGCTTTTGACACTGTTGATCACAGCCTACTCCTTGATACGCTGTCCTCACTTGGATTTCAAGGCTCTGTTCTTTCCTGGTTTTCTTCTTATCTCTCCCAGCGTACCTTTAGTGTATACTCTAGTGGATCCTCCTCTATTTCTATCCCACTGTCAGTTGGTGTACCTCAGGGATCTGTCCTGGGACCTCTTCTTTTCTCCATCTATTCTTCTTCCCTTGGTACTCTGATCTCATCCCATGGTTTTCAGTATCATCTTTACGCTGATGACTCCCAGATCTACCTCTCCACTCCATAAATCTCAGCCGAAATCCAGGCCAAAGTATCAGCATGCTTGTCTGACATTGCTGCCTGGATGTCTCAGCGCCATCTGAAACTAAACATGACCAAGACTGAGCTTCTCATCTTTCCCCCTAAACCAACCTCTCCTCCTCCCCCATTCTCTATTTCTGTGGATAACACTCTCTTCCTTCCTGTCTCATCAGCTCATAACCTTGGGGTCATCTTTGACTCCTCCCTCTCCTTCTCTGCACATATTCAACAGACTGCTAAAACCTGTTGTTTCTTTCTCTATAATATCAGCAAAATTCGCCCTTTCCTTTCTGAGCACATTACCAGAACCCTCATCCACGCTCTTATCACCTCTCACTTAGACTATTGCAACTTGCTTCTCACAGGTCTCCCACTTAGCCATCTCTCTCCTCTTCAATCTGTTCAAAATTCTGCTGCCCGACTTATATTCCGCCAGTGTCCCTATGCTCATATTAGCCCTCTCCTCAAGTCACTTCACTGGCTTCCTATCCATTTTCCGCATACAGTTCAAACTCCTCTTATTGACCTATAAGTTCATTGACTCTGCAGCTCGTCAGTACCTCTCCACTCTCATCTCGCCCCACATTCCTCCCCGGGAACTCCGTTCACTGGGTAAATCTCTCTTATCTGCACCCTTCTCCTCCACCGCTAACTCCAGACTCCGTTCCTTTTATCTTGCTGCACCATATGCCTGGAATAGACTTCCTGAGCTGGTATGTCAAGCTCCATCTCTGGCCGTCTTCAAATCTAAGCTAAAAGCCCACCTTTTTGATGCTGCTTTTAACTCCTAACCCTTATTCACTTGTTCAGAACCCTTATTTTATCATCCTCACTTTAATATTCCTTTATCTCTTGTTTGTCCTGTTTGTCTGTCCTAATTAGATTGAAAGCTCTGTCGAGCAGGGACTGTCTCTTCATGTTCAAGTGTACAGCGCTGCGTACGTCTAGTAGCGCTTTAGAAATAATAAGTAGTAGCAAGTAGTAGTAGTGTTTGGGATTCTGGAATCTTGCTACTCTTTGGGATTCCGGAATCTTGTTACTCTTTGGGATTCTGCACGGAATCTTGCTGCTCTTTGTACTTATCTCTTGTTTGTCCTGTTTGTCTGTCCTAATTAGATTGTAAGCTCTGTCGAGCAGGGACTGTCTCTTTATGTTCATGTGTACAGCGCTGCGTATGTCTAGTAGCGCTATAGAAATGATAAGTAGTAGTAGTAGTCTTTGGGATTCTTGCTGCTCTTTCAGATTCTGCACAGAATGTTGCTACAGTGGGATTCCAGAATCTTGCTACTCTTTGGGATTCCGGAATCTTGCTACTCTTTGTCCTTATCCCTTATTTGTCCTGTTTGTCTGTCCTAATTAGATTGTAAGCTCTGTTGAGCAGGGACTGTCTCTTTATGTTCAAGTGTACAGCGCTGCGTATGTCTAGTAGCGTTATAGAAATAAGTAGTAGTAGTAGTCTTTGGGATTCCGGAATCTTGCTGCTCTTTCAGATTCCGCACAGAATCTTGCTACTCTTTGGGATTCTGCACGGAATCTTGCTACTCTTTGTTCTTATCCCTTATTTGTCCTGTTTGTCTGTCCTAATTAGATTGTAAGCTCTGTCGAGCAGGGACTGTCTCTTTATGTTCAAGTGTACAGCGCTGCGTATGTCTAGTAGCGCTATAGAAATGATAAGTAGTAGTAGTAAGGAGCCCTAAGTGAAGAGCTGTTGTTGAAGGAACACAAAGCAAGTTATTTGAGGATTGAAGAGTGCGTGATGGAGAGTAAGGGATCAAGAGTTTATGCAGGTAATGCAGGAGCAGAGGGATTCTGGCAGTTGAAGGGTAGCATGAAGAGTTTATATTTAGTGCAGTAGGAGACTGGGAGCCAGTGTTTCAGATGAAGGAGGGGAATAACACGGTCAAAACAGTGTACATGATGTATGCGTTTTACTGCGGTAGATTGAATGAATTGAAGTCACTTTAGAGAGCGAAGCGGAAGGCCAGCATAGAGGGAGTTACAGTAATCTAACCTTGTAATTACCAGTGCCAAGATAAGGGAACGGATTGATGCTGGTGATAAGAACGGTCTAACTGAACGGATGCGTGAAAGTGCAAAAAAGGAAGATTTGATTACGTTATCTATCTGATCTTTGAAAGTCGATTTAGAGTCAAAAATTATGCCTAGAATTTTGAAAGATTCACTATAGGCAACTGATGTATCATCCGAAGTTGGAGGAACAGGGGATGACCAAAAAAACAAAAAAGGCACACAACTGCTTACAAAACAGTAGATAAAAAACAACAAAGCAGTGGAATCAAATGCATTTATTTGGAATAATACCCGACGTGGCCACGTTTCGCCCTCAGGCTGCGTCAGGGGTACAAACTATCAAAAGTGTGTATAAGTATATCATATACACTAGTAGTGAGATGAGAACAGTTATTCCAAAAATCTAGTTCCACTTTTCTGCTACTTCCCACTAAACTGATATGCATCGGCAACCCACTAAACTGAGGGCGAAACGTGGCCACGTCGGGTATTATTCCAAATAAATGTATTTGATTCCACTGCTTTGTTGTTTTTTTATCTACGGAACAGGGGATGATACATTAAGATAAGAAAAAAAACATAGTTTTGAATTTTGCCAGGAAGGATGGGGTACATTCTTCATAGCAAGGATATGGAATGTAGTATACTGCCTTCAGGGGTTTTAAAAACAAAAATTGACACTTTCTGGGTAGCTCATACCATTGAGGAGACACACAAGTGGTGTAGACATAGGAGGCAACTTTTCAAAATTATTGGGGGTGCTAAGCCCAGTGGAAATAACCCTTCCATGGACACATAGAAGGAAGTTTCTCAATATTGGGGGTGCTCAAGCACCCACAACACCCACAGAGTCGGCTCCAATGGGTGTAGATAGGCATGTTTGGAGGTTCCTAGACTCAAAGTTGATATTTCATAATGAGCTAAAGACATTTCTGTTTAAGAAATGCTTGCATGTTTAACTTGTTTCTTGTTAATTTTGCTACTGTATATCCTAAAATTGTTCTAGACAACTCTTTTGTAGTCCACATTAAACTATCTTAGCAATTTGTGGACTATAAGTTGATATTTGTGTTATATTTTGGGCTTCAAAAAAGAAAGAACCAAAGAAGAAACCTAAAGATTAGCACTACACAGGAGAAAGTTCAAATAAAAAAAGTCCAGTGACTGCTAGAATCTTTCCCTGGGTACATTTTTGGTTCTGTGATTGTTTGATGTGTCAGTTTTTAGAAGCACCTTGAGTTTTGATGTAATTTAGATAATATCCAATAGATTGTGACCCCTGATGCAGCCTGATTGGGCTATCAATAAACCTGTGGGCTTTCTAATTTGGACTTCTTTTTGTATGGTACTAATTTTTTTTTTAGTTTCCTCCTGTATTAAAGGCTTTATTGTAGTATAGGCAAAATTAAAATGTTTCTGACTCTCATATCTTCCCACTGATTTTCAATGGCAGCTTCTTCCTGTTAGGCTTTGGCTCCCCCTATCTTCCTCTTTTTTGACTGTCATCCTGCTTTCCGCTTCCCCTATCCTTTATGTCTTCCTCTGGTCTGTCCCACCATTTTTTACCTCTTGCTATTTGCTTTTTTGGTATTTTTCCCTTACTCTTTTGTGTCATGACCCTTAAGGGCTCATTTTCGAAAGAGAAGGATGCCCATCTTTTGATATAAATTGGAAGATGGACGTCCTTCTCCCACGGTCGTCCAAATCGGTATAATCGAAAGCCGATTTTGGACGTCCCCAACTGCTTTCCGTCGTACGGATGACCAAAGTTCAAGGGGGCGTGTCGGAGGCGTAGCGAAGGTGGGACTTGGGCGTGCCTAACACTTGGACGTTCTTGACCCATAATCGAAAGAAACAAGGACGAACACTTGGACGACTTTACCTGGTCATGTTTTTCTTATGACCAAGGCACAAAAAGGTGCTTGAAATGACCAGATGACCACTGGAGAGAATTGGGGATGACCTCTATACCAGCCTCAGATGTCATACTCAGGTCCATGCCAGCAGTATGCAGGACCCTGGAGCAGTTTTAGTGGGTACAGCAGTGCACTTTAGGCAGGCAGACATAGGCCCATACCCCCCCACCTGTTATTTTGTGGAGGAAACAGCGAGCCCTCCAAAACCCACCACAAACTCACTGTACCCACATGTAGGTGCCCCCCTTGACCTCTAAGGGCTATGGTAGTGGTGTACAGTTGTGGGTAGTGGGTTTTGGGGGGCTCAGCACACGAGGTAAGGGAGCTATGTACCTGTGAGCAATTTCTGAAGTCCACTGCAGTGCCCCCTAGGGTGCCCGGTTGGTGGCCTGGCATGTCAGGGGGACCAGTGCACTACAATGCTGGCTCCTCCCATGACCAAATGGCTAGCATTTAGTCATTTCTGAGATGGACGTCCTTGGTTTCCATTATCGCCGAAAATCAGAAACGACCAAGTCTAGGGACGACCAAATTTAAGGATTTGGATGTCCCTGACGGTATTTTTGAAACGAAAGATGGACGTCCAACTTGTTTCAAAAATATGGGTTTCCTCACCCCTGGATCGGGACGTTTTGCGAGGACGTCCATATCAAAACATGGACGTCCCTTTTGAAAATGCCGCTCCACGTTGCTCAAGTTGTACAACATAAGAATTCTAGGTCTTGCTTCAAGGTTCTGTGTTGAGGTGGGCAATAAATGAGTAAAAGGCAAAAATAAAAGGCTGGGGATCTAGGTTATGCTTTTAATTCCACAAACTTTGTAATTTTAGATTACAAACTACAAGTACAAAAGGAAGAGGAGGTGGCTTAGTGGTTAGAGCAGTGGCCTAAGAACCAGGGAAACCAGGGTTCACTTCCTGTGTCTACCACTGATAATCCTTGTGACCCTGTGCAAATCACTTTATCTCCCCTTGCCTCAGGTACCCACCTAGGGGTCTATGTAGGAAGCTGCACTATCCTCTTTTGAAGAAAACTTGGGACAGGTACATAGGATCTCAAAGTGAGAGGAAGGGATAGTAGATGGCATTGATGGGCAGAATGGATAGGCCACATGATCGTTATCTGCCTTTGGGGTCTTTTTACTAAGGTGTGCTACTGGATTTAGCATGTGCTAATGGATTAGCACAAGCTAAATGCTAAGAACCCTTTAAGAATAAAATAGGCTCCTTAGTATTTAGGGCTAGATTCTACTTATGATGCCTAAAAAATGGGTACCGAAAAAAATGCGCCTAGGTGTATTCTTAAACCACACCTAAATCTAGGCACAGTTTATAGAATATGCCTAAATCTAAGTGTAGTTTATACACATTTCTGCAACTATATTTAGGTGCGGCCATTTACACCAACGAAAACCTGCATATCCTCGGAGCCTTCGCCAGAGTGACTCCCAGGTCCGTTCCGATCCACTCGGGGCCTCTGCTCAAGGTGCACAGTGCTCCTACCAGGTGCTGTGGAGGACTTGCAGCGTTCTGCATATCCTCACAGCTGCATCAGGGGTGACTCCCAAATCCACCCCGACCTTCCCAGGGCCTTCGCCACAGTTACCCAGGGCTTTCGCTCCACCTACCCAGAGCTACCTTCTAATAAGTTCTGGGAGAAGAGGATATTTCTCTGGTAAGTGAACAAATTTTGCTTGTGCTTTCGGAACTTGAAGATTGGGGTTTAAAGGAGGAACTGTAAGTTAGTGATAGGCTGATATCCTTAATACTTTAGCAAGTTTTAAATTACGGAAAAACTCAAAAAACACTAAGATGGAGTCAGCAGTCCAGCAGCGAGAGGGGTGCTATCCAGTCTTTTGCATTGAGTGTCACATGTATGATTATCTCCCAATTGGTGAGGTGTCATATGTGTGTGCCCGATGCAAAGAGCTCCTAGCTCTCAGAGAACGTGTCCGTTCCCTTGAGGCTAGAGTAGCAGACTTGATGGAGCTGAGGGAGACAGAGAGGTACATAGAGGAGACCTACAGGGATGTTGTAGAGAAGTTCCACCTCCAGTCAGGTAGCCCCTGTGCTACCTTGGAGGAGGGAGGTCTCCTAGAAGGAGAGCATCACCCTGGTGAAGTAGGAAGTACTCCTGTAGCCAGGACCTGCCCACCAGGGGATGTATTATCCTTTCGCACCGAGGATATATCTCCAAATGTTGCCCGGGAGGGAAAGGTTAGGACAGCTGTTGTACTTGGTGATTCGATCATTAGGCATATAGATAGCTGGGTGGCTGGTGGACGTGAGGATCGCCTGGTGACTTGCCTGCCTGGTGCGAAGGTGGCGGACCTCACGTGTCACCTAGATAGGATTCTAGATAGTGCTGGGGAGGAGTCCGCTGTCTTGGTACATGTGGGTACCAATGACATAGGAAAATGTGGGAGAGAGGTTCTGGAAGCAAAATTTAGGCTCTTAGGTAGAAAGCTGAAATCCAGATCCTCCAGGGTAGCATTTTCTGAAATGCTACCTGTGCCACGCGCAGGGCCCAAGAGACAGGCAGAGCTCCAGAGTCTCAATGCGTGGATGAGACGATGGTGCAGGGAGGAGGGCTTTAGATTTGTTAGGAACTGGGCAACATTCTGGGGAAGGGGGAGCCTATTCCGAAAGGATGGGCTCCATCTTAACCAGAGTGGGACCAGGCTGCTGGCATCGGCGTTTAAGAAGGAGATAGAGCAGCTTTTAAACTAGAAATGGGGGGAAGGCCGACAGTCGCTCAAAAGAGCATGGTTCGGGATAAGGTATCATTCAAAGATATCACCATAACAGGGAAGATAGAGTATCCTGATAGTGAGGTTGCAAAAGAGATTGTAGTAGATCGGGTATCTTTAAATAACAATAAAAATCAGACAAAAGATTGCCAATTAATACTGTCAAGTACTAAGCATGATGTACTTAGGAACAACAAACATAGTTTGAAATGTCTATATGCGAATGCCAGGAGCCTAAGAAATAAGATGGGGGAGTTAGAATATATTGCACTAAATGAAAAATTAGATATAATAGGCATCTCTGAGACTTGGTGGAAGGAGGATAACCAGTGGGACACTGTCATACCGGGGTACAAATTATATCGTAGTGATAGGGTGAATCGGATTGGTGGAGGGGTAGCATTGTATATTAACGAGAGCCTTGAATCAAATAGATTGAAAATTCTGCAGGAAGCAAAACACTCCTTGGAATCACTGTGGATTGAAATTCCATGTGCAAAGGGGAAAAGGATAGTGATAGGAGTGTACTACCGTCCGCCTGGCCAGGACGAACAGACGGATGCGGAAATGTTAAAGGAAATCAGGGACGCAAACAAACTGGGCAACACAATAATAATGGGGGATTTCAATTACCCGCATATAGACTGGGTTAATGTAACATCTGTACACGCAAGGGACATAAGATTTCTTGATGAAATCAAGGACAGCTTCATGGAACAGCTAGTTCAGGAGCCGACAAGAGAAGGAAAAATACTAGACTTAGTCCTTAGTGGTGCTCATGATCTAGTGCAGGGGGTAACGATACGAGGGCCGCTTGATAACAGTGATCATAATATGATCGGTTTTGATATTGGCATTGAAGGAAGTGAAACTAGGAAATCAAGTACGCTAGCGTTTAACTATAGAAAAGGTGATTACGACAAAATGAGAAAAATGGTGAAAAAAAGACTGAAAGGAGCAGCTCGCAGAGTAAAAAACTTGCATCAGGCGTGGATGCTGTTTAAAAACACCATCCTGGAGGTTCAGGACAAATATATTCCACGTATTAGAAAAAAGGGAAAAAAGACTAAACGTCAGCCGGCGTGGCTAAACAGTAAGATAAAGGAAATCATTAGAGCCAAAAAACAATCCTTCAGAAAGTGGAGAAGAGAACCAACTGAAAGTAACAGGATAGATCATAAGGAATGCCAAGCCAAATGCAAAGCGGAGATAAGGAGGGCAAAAAAGGACTTTGAGAAGAAATTAGCGTTGGAAGCAAAAATACATAGTAAAAACTTTTTTAGATACATTAAAAGCAGGAAACCGGCCAAAGAGTCGGTTGGGCCGCTGGACGAAAATGGTGTTAAAGGGGCGATCAAGGAGGACAAAGCCGTAGCGGAGAAATTAAATGAATTCTTTGCTTCGGTCTTCACCGAGGAGGATTTGGGGGGGACACCGGTGCCGGAAAGAATATTTGAAGCGGGGGAGTCGGAGAAACTAAACAAATTCTCTGTAACCTTGGAGGATGTAATGGGTCAGTTCAGCAAGCTGAAGAGTAGTAAATCACCGGGACCTGATGGTATTCATCCCAGAGTATTAATAGAACTAAAAAATGAACTTGCGGAGCTACTGTTAGAAATATGCAATCTGTCCCTAAAATCGAGTGTAATACCGGAAGACTGGAGGGTAGCCAATGTTACTCCGATTTTTAAGAAAGGTTCCAGAGGAGATCCGGGAAATTATAGACCGGTGAGTCTGACGTCGGTGCCGGGCAAGATGGTGGAGGCTATTATTAAGAATAAAATTGCAGAGCATATACAAAAACATGGACTGATGAGACAAAGTCAGCACGGATTTAGTGAAGGGAAGTCTTGCCTCACCAATCTAATGCATTTTTTTGAGGGGGTAAGCAAACATGTGGACAATGGGGAGCCGGTTGATATTGTATATCTGGATTTTCAGAAGGCGTTTGACAAAGTGCCGCACGAAAGACTCCTGAAGAAATTGCAGAGTCATGGAATCGGAGGTAGGGTATTATTATGGATTAAGAACTGGTTGAAAGATAGGAAGCAGAGAGTAGGATTGCGTGGCCAGTATTCTCAGTGGAGGAGGGTAGTTAGTGGGGTCCCGCAGGGGTCTGTGCTGGGTCCGTTGCTTTTTAATGTATTTATAAATGACCTAGAGATGGGAATAACTAGTGAGGTAATTAAATTCGCCGATGACACAAAATTATTCAGGGTCGTCAAGTCGCAGGAGGAATGTGAACGATTACAGGAGGACCTTGCGAGACTGGGAGAATGGGCGTGCAAGTGGCAGATGAAGTTCAATGTTGACAAGTGCAAAGTGATGCATGTGGGTAAGAGGAACCCGAATTATAGCTACGTCTTGCAAGGTTCCACGTTAGGAGTTACGGATCAAGAAAGGGATCTGGGTGTCGTCGTCGATGATACGCTGAAACCTTCTGCTCAGTGTGCTGCTGCGGCTAGGAAAGCGAATAGAATGTTGGGTGTTATTAGGAAGGGTATGGAGTCCAGGTGTGCGGATGTTATAATGCCGTTGTATCGCTCCATGGTGCGACCGCACCTGGAGTATTGTGTTCAGTACTGGTCTCCGTATCTCAAAAAAGATATAGTAGAATTGGAAAAGGTACAGCGAAGGGCGACGAAAATGATAGTGGGGATGGGACGACTTTCCTATGAAGAGAGGCTGAGAAGGCTAGGGCTTTTCAGCTTGGAGAAGAGACGGCTGAGGGGAGATATGATAGAAGTGTATAAAATAATGAGTGGAATGGATCGGGTGGATGTGAAGCGACTGTTCACGCTATCCAAAAATACTAGGACTAGAGGGCATGAGTTGAAGCTACAGTGTGGTAAATTTAAAACGAATCGGAGAAAATTTTTCTTCACCCAACGTGTAATTAGACTCTGGAATTCATTGCCGGAGAACGTGGTACGGGCGGTTAGCTTGACGGAGTTTAAAAAGGGGTTAGATAGATTCCTAAAGGACAAGTCCATAGACCGCTATTAAATGGACTGGAAAAATTCCTCATTTTTAGGTATAACTTGTCTGGAATGTTTTTACGTTTGGGGAGCGTGCCAGGTGCCCTTGACCTGGATTGGCCACTGTCGGTGACAGGATGCTGGGCTAGATGGACCTTTGGTCTTTCCCAGTATGGCACTACTTATGTACTTATATATTCTATAACAGTGCATGAAAATTCTAGGAACACCCACAACCCACCTATGCCCCTCCCATGGTCACACCCCCTTTTGAGATCAACATGGTAGAATTTACTCAGACCACTTTGCAGAATATGTTTAGCAAGTAGTGCATGTAAATTCTAATTAGTGCCAATTAATGACGATAATTGCTTCTTAACATTCTATTTTCAGCGCTGATTGGCTTGCTAACCAATTGAGTTGGGCAGGCAAATTCAGAATATGCTCATATTTGCACACAAACCTCAAGACACACTATATAGAATTTGGGGGATAGCGCACACTAAGGGGCCCTTTTACTAAGGCGCATAGGCGCCTACGCGCATCCAACGCACGTCAAATTGGAACTAGCACCCGGCTACCGTATGCCCCAGGAGGTAATTCCATGTTTGACACTCATCCAAAACACGTGGTAGCAAATATTTTCTACTGGGTGGTGCTTACCCGACAGTAATCGGCAGTTTACGCACACTGACGATTACCGCCTGGTTAATGCGCGAGACCTTACAGCTAAGTAAATGGGTGGCGGTAAGGTCTCATGCTGAAAATGGACACGCGCTGGTTGAAATTTTGCTGCAGGTCCATTTTTGGCCACAAAAAAGGCCTTTTTTCCAGGCGCGCTGAAAAATGGACCTGCGCACCTGGAAAAATGGACCAGCGCAGGCCATTTTTCGGCACGCCTTAGTAAAAGGAGCCCTTTATTTTTCTGTTTCTAGACTTTTTGCTGCTCTGAGGTACAACCTGAGCAAATATCTTGCATGTTTCGTATCTAGAAATTTCTAGAATTCTGTGTCACTTGAAATATTCTTCCTGTGATGATTCCACAGATTCGGTTGATTTTTCTTTGTTTTGTGTTTTTTTTACCATCGCAAAAAAACAAATGGGGTTCACACTCTCCACAAAAGTGAAACACAACCAAAAAAAGGTGGAAGAGAACCTTTTTTTGGGTCCAAATAAAGTTTTATTTGGAGCATCTTATCCTGTTGTATTGGACTGATCTCTTGGACTTGGTCCTCTTTCATCTTTTTTTTTTTTTAACCACCAGGAATCCTCTGTACTTTGCTTGAAGAAATATTTCCTAATGTTGGCCCTGCTTCCGCAGCAGGCCATACATTTTTGTTAAATTTAAGTTTTTATTCAATACTGCCAGTATTTAAAACTACCATACATAACTCATTGTACGTCAGAACAACTTCTAATCAAAATGCTTGCTCATGCCCCCCCCTTTAACTCTCGTCCAATCCACCCTTCAAAATGATTGAGGGTTGTTATTATTATTCATACATGGACAGAGAGGCCTTTTTACTAAGCCGCGTAAGCATCTATGAGCGCTCAACGGGCGCCAAAATGGAGTTAGCGCCCAGTTACCGCGTGGCTCTTGTGGTAATTTTATTTTTGATGTACGTCCGATATGCGCAGCTGAAGCATAATTTTTATTTTCGGAAACATGCGCCAAGTAGCATTTGATGCGCGTAGGTCATTTCCGCCTGGCTACCGCAAGAGACTTTACCGCTAGGTCAACGGCTGGCGGGAAGGTCGCAGACCTAAAATGGATGTGTGGCAGTTTTGATTTTGCCGCATGTCCATTTCCGGCAAAATTTTTGAAAAGGCCTTTTTTTACAGGCACGCTGAAAAATGGATTGGCTGGATTAGAAAATAAATGACTGAACAAGTAATTCACATAACCCACTCGTGGTGTGAAATGACTATTTTCCAGTCAGTGAGAAACGATTGATTGAGCTGGATGCCTCGCCATTCTGAGGTATATGTGGTTAATATTCTATTCTCATGAAAAAGGAATGTTTCTTTTTTATTTTTAAATGTGAGCGTTATTGTGTCTACTGGCTTTTGCTACGTAACTGTCTTAAATGTTTAATTCATCCTGCGTTGTATATTTATTGACTTGTGCTGTACCATTATGCTTATTCCACAAATGTTAATGACTTCATAACTCGGTGAACACTGCCATGGGCAAATATTGTGTTGCTAAGCCTTCCATAATGCATACAAATGTGAACGTTGTAAGGTAATAAGCCACAATTAAAATATTTAATTTTAATACTTCCTAAGATGGTTCAGCTGGGAATTTTCCTTTCTTTCCTTTTTTTAAAATATAACTTTTTTATTGGAGAAAATGTTTAAGGCTTCAAAGTGGAAACATTGACCAGTATGAAGTCTACAGGAATCGTTCCAGTTCAGATTCAACTTTGGACTTCCTCTGGCCTCTGTGACTCCTCCATTGTTATTTTTCATTCTGTTCTGCTATCTGACTGTCTACCAGACCTACTAACATTTTTATTTTCTTCATTCATGGGGAGCACAGGAGTTTATATATTTTGGTGTTCAAAGCAGCTGCATGAGTGTGGGTAGAGGAGGGCTAAGGGGTTCTTTTCCTGAGCTGCATTAGCGTCTACCCATGCCCAACACACGCCAATTTGGAGTTACTGCCTGGCTACCATGTGGCTCTTGTGGTAATTTCATTTTTGGCACTTGTCCGATACACGCGTCCAAAAAATAATTTTCATTTTCTGGCACGAGTCCGCTACGTGTGCCAAGTGACATTTGGCGTGCGTAGGTCATTACCACCAGGTTATCGCATGAGATCTTACTGCTAAGTCAATGGCTGGCGATAAGGTCTCAGACCTAAAATGGACGTGTGGCAGTTTTTATTTTGCCGCACGTCCATTTTCGGAAAAAATTTTAAAAAGGCATTTTTTGCAGGTGCGCTGAAAAATGGATCTGCGCACGCCCAAAACACGCGCCTACACTACCGCAGGTCATTTTTCAGCGCACATTAGCAAAAGGACCCCTAAGGTTGCTAGAAAAGTGTCTTGCTTAGGGACTGATACCTTAGAGGTGCTCAGATTCTACAGCTGGCAGCTGGGACATAGCCTTAGCAACAGAAAAGAGGGATAGGTCAGTTGACTTTTGTCTGCCTTCATTTAATCCACAAACAAACCTTTTCCAGAGACGGGAAGGCAGTAGAACTACAGGACATGAATTGAGGTTGAAAAGGGACAGACTCAGCAATAATGTCAGGAAGTATTTTTTCAATGAGAGGGTGGTAGGTACCTGGAATGCCCTCCTGTGGGAGGTGGTGGACATGAAAACGGTAGTGGAATTCAAAAATGCATTGAATTAACACAAAGGAATCCTGTTTAGAAAGAATGAATCCACAGAAACTTAGCGGAGATTAGGTGGCAACACCGGTAATTGGGAAGCAAAGCCAGTGCTGGGCAGACTTCTATGGTCTGTGCCCTGATTGTGGCTGGACAGATTCAGCTTCAGAAGTTGGAGAACAAGGCCAGTGCTGGGCAGACTTCTATGGTCTGTGCCCTGATTGTGGCTGGACAGATTCAGCTTCAGAAGTTGGAGAACAAGGCCAGTGCTGGGCAGACTTCTATGGTCTGTGCCCTGATTGTGGCTGGACAGATTCAGCTTCAGAAGTTGGAGAACAAGGCCAGTGCTGGGCAGACTTCTATGGTCTGTGCCCTGATCATGGCTGGATAGATTCAGCTTCAGCTTCAGCTTCAGCAATTAAAAAAAGGACAGTGCTGGGCAAAATTCTATGGTCTATGCCCTGAAAATGGCAAGGACAAATGAAGATCAGGTATACATATGAAGTATATACCACCTTTCTGTGGTTACTATCAAAGCGGTTTACATATTATATACAGGTACTTATTTTGTACCTGGGGCATCCCATGGACAACCAAAATAACAAACCAAGCAGTTCTAGAATGTATCAAACCAAAAATCTCGCTGGGAGCCAAGGTAGCAAAACAAAAGCTCTCCTATTTTGGTCACATCATGCTTGGAATGGTTAGTGGCAAAAGAAAAAGAGGCCGTCCAAGAATTTGTTGGATACATACTATCAGGGAAGACACTGGAATGAACATAGCAGAACTGAAAGAAGCTGTGAGAGATTAGAAGGCATGGCGAACACTGATCCATAGAGTGACCAAGAGCTGTACTTGACTGAACGGTTAATGGCGAACACTGATCCACAGAGTGACCAAGAGCCGTACTCGACTGAACGGTTAATGGCAAACACTGATCCACAGAGTGACCAAGAGCCGTACTCGACTGAACGGTTAATGGCAAACACTGATCCACAGAGTGACCAAGAGCCGTACTCGACTGAACGGTTAATGGCAAACACTGATCCACAGAGTGACCAAGAGCTGTACGCGACGGAACGGATAATGGTGAACACTGATCCATAGAGTGACCAAGAACTGTACTCGACTGAACGGATAATGGTGAACACTGATCCATAGAGTGACCAAGAGCTGTACTCGACTGATCAGAAAAGGAAGGAAGGCAAAGGAGGGTTAAGTAAATTGCCCAGAGTCACAAGGAACTGCAGCCAGAATCAAACCTCGTTCCCCTAGTTCTCGGGCTGCTGCACTAACCATTAGGTTACTCTTCTACTGCTGGATTTACTCAACTACACACTTCAAATCCAAATTAAGAACACTGACAATCTGCACTAGACGTGACGTTATACATGCTGTTCTTTGCCTCTGTGAGAATTTATATTGGAAAACCCACACATCAGGGTCATATTATTGAACATTGTTCAGCAATGCACTGCTGAAAAGAGTGCACTGCTAGTATCACACTGGTTGCAAATGTCTCATACAATTGAAGAATCGAAATTGTTATTGAAAAAGTGTTTTCATTGTGAGGAAGAGATATTTCAAAATATTTGGGGAGAAAGCAGTAGAAATATGTTCTTAGTTGGCAAACAATACACCCATTAAACTTAAATGTGGAAACTGAGTGATAATTGTGTATCCTGATCAGCGGTGAACAAGAAATATAAACTGTGTACACGTTCGTATTTTGGGGGTTATGTTGTGTGAAAGCCTCTTGTTAGCACCCTTCTTTCACACAAGGGCCTTAATAATTAATATAGGGGCCCTTTTACTAAGCCGTGTAAGCGTCTACGCGCATCCAATGCACGCCAAAATGGAGTTACTGCCCGACTACCACGTGGCTTTTGCGGTAATTTCATTTTTGGCGTGTGTCCAATTCGCATGGCCGAAAAATAATTTTTTATTTTCAGACGCGCACCAAATGGCATTTGCCATGCGTAGGTCATTACCGCCCAGTTACCGCGTGAGACTTTACCACTAGGTCAATGGCCATTTTTCAGTGTACCTAGGTAAAAGGACCCCATAAATTGTTGACCGCTCACCTAGCTTTATATTCATTCAGTTCTCCCTGAGTTAGCCCTTGAACTGGTGAAACTATTTGGTCAAGTTGGAGATTTGGAAGAGTTTTTAAGAATTTTTGATGGCATTTGGAAATTTGTTTATGATACGGAGATATGACGACTACATTGTGTGAAAGCGGAATAAAGTATTACAAACTTTTCCTCTATACTGGATGCACTGTGGAATAACTAGTTTTGCAAGGTTATCTCCTATTGACATCTATATCAAGGTTCTCTCTTTTTCTTTTTCAAATTTGTTTCAATTTTTAAATTGTTCTTAGTCAGACGAAAGTGGCTGGTTTAATCCACCTATTATGTGAATCATAGTGCTGATTTTTAAGTTGAGCCAATACTCACCAGAAACCATTACAAAACTAATGAAATTTATTGTAACTCACAACTATTTCCGCTTTAACAATATCTATCTACAAATAATGGGCACCAGGACAGCACCCCAATACGCCAACCTTTTTATGGCTGAGCTGGAAGAGACATTTCTGAATACACACCAGACCAAACCTCTAAAATACTACCGGTACATCGATGACATTTTTATGATTTGGACGGAGGGTGAAGAAACTCTGAAACAATTTTATTCTTCCTTCAATACATACCATCCTACAATCAGATTCAAAATTGACTACTCCCCAGAAAAAGTCAATTTTTTGGACACCACAGTCTCAATCAGCGATGGCAATATACAAACATCCATATACAAGAAACCCACAGACAAATGCAGCTACCTCCACAACTCCAGCTTCCACCCTTCACATACAAAAAGATCCATTATTTACAGCCAAGCCACAAGATACCACCGTATGTGCTCTGACCCAGGGGACAGAGACAGACACCTCGAAACCCTGACTGCATCCTTCAAACAGAAAGGCTACAACCCCAAAATAATCTGCAAGAATATTGCCTCCTCCCTCAAAACTCCCAGGGAAAATCTGCTACAGTACAAAGAAAAAAAAGCCACAGACAGAATCCCCATTATAGTGACATACAACCCACAGCTGGAAAAATTAAGAAAAATCATAAGAGATCTGCAGCCTCTACTCCAGGAGGATGAATTACTGAAAGAGATATTCCCATCCCCACCAGTGCTGGCTTTCCGACAGCCACCCAACTTAAAACACATGCTAATTAGAAGTAAGCTCCCAACACAGACTCAAAAAGAAAAGAATGGCACACATCCTTGCAATATATCCAGTGCAAACTATGCCAAAATATCTCACGGGACCCCATGATCATTCACAAAGGAAAAATATTCAACATTAAGGAATCTTTCACATGCTCATCTTCCAATGTGGTATATATCATTCAGTGTAAAAAGTGTGATGAAGGCTGCTACATTGGAGAAACAAGTCAGATGCTAAAGAAGAGATTTAATTTACATAGACATCATATGAAAAATGCCAGTACAAACAAAGATGTCACGCCTGTGGGACAGCACTTTACAAAACCAGAACACTGTACCAGTGATTTCATGGTAAGGATCCTGAAAGGGAACTTTAAAACAATACAGGAACATAAGACCTTTGAAGTCAGAATGATTAAATATGTTGACACCCACCAGACAGGACTTAACAAAGATCTGGGTTTTCTAGCCCATTACAAAGCATAAAATTGTATTGCTTTGTAAATTGTAGTGCTCTCCTGTCTCCCTGACTCTCACCTACCCACCCCCATCCTGTTAGACTGTCACTGAAATGCTTTGATGTTTCACTTATATATACTGTCATCTACCAACATTTGCTTATTTCCAATCTGACGAAGAAGGGCAACCTTCGAAAGCTAATCAAGAAATGTATTAAGTTATGTCCAATAAAAAAGGTATCATCTTATTTTCTTTTCCATGTTTTATTTTGTTTTATTTCTATCGATTACCTTTAAAAGTGGACTAACACGTCTATCACACCTCTCTACTTAAGTTGAGCCCAAATGAGTTATTAAATATAAGAATGATGTTTAGTGTTTAATATAGGTTGATATTTTAATTGGTTAACACGATTTGAATATTTAAGATATATTTTATCTGCTGTTACCTGGTGGTAACTGGGCAGAGTGCGGCACTGACCGATTACCACCGAGTACACTCCAGCGCTATAAAAATAAATATATTTTTATATTTCCTTTATAATATTGCCAAAATTCGCCCTTTCCTTTCTGAACACGCTATCAGAACCCTCATCCACACTCCCATCACCTCTCGCTTAGATTCCTGCAACTCGCTTCTCACAGGTCTTCCACTCAGCCACCTCCCTCCTCTTCAATTTGTTCAAAATTCTGCTGCACAACTAATATTTCGCCAAAGTCGTTATGCACATATCAGCCCTCTCCTGAAGTCACTTCACTGGCTCCCTATCCGTTTCCGTATAAAATTCAAGCTCCTCTTATTGACCTATAAGTGCATTCACTCTGCAGCCCCTCACTACCTCTCCACCCTCATCTCTCCCTACACTCCCTCCCAGGAACTCCGTTCACTAGGCAAATCTCTCCTAATTGCACCCTTCTCCTCCATCGCTAACTCCAGACTCCGTTCCTTTTATCTCGCCGCACCTTATGCCTGGAATAGGCTTCCTGAGTTACGTCAAGCTCCATCCCTGGCCGCCTTCAAATCCGGGCTAAAGGCCTACCTGTTTGATGCTGCTTTTGACTCCTAACTTGTCACTTGTTTGTAACCTTTATCTTGTCTTCCTCTCTTCAATAGTCCCTTTCCCTATCTGTCCTTCTGTCTGTCCTACCCTTATCCTTATTGGTCCTGTCTGTCTGTCCTGATTTAGATTGTAAGCTCTTTTGAGCAGGGACTGTCTTTTCTTCATGTTCAATTGTAAAGCGCTGCGTACGACTGGTAGCGCTATAGAAATGATTTATAGTAGTAGTAGAAGCCTGCCCTTGCAGATCAGCAACACGGCCGCGCAGGCTTCTGTTTCTGTGAGTCTGACGTCCTGCACGTACGTGCAGGACGTCAGACTCACAGAAACAGAAGCCTGCACGGCCGTGTTGCTGATCTGCAAGGGCAGGCTTTTACATGGAATGCTGCTAGCGGAATAGCAACATTAACATTCCATCTAGAATCTCCAATAGTAGCAACATTCCATTTAGAATCATTCCTATGTGTCCTTCTACCCTTATCCTTATTGGTCCTGTCTGTCTGTCCTGATTTAGATTGTAAGCTCTTTTGAGCAGGGACTGTCTTTTCTTCATGTTCAACTGTAAAGCGCTGCATACGACTGGTAGCGCTATAGAAATGATTTATAGTAGTAGTAGTAGTAATATTTTTGCAGCGCTGGATATGACGGCATTCTAGGAGTGGGAAGTACTGCCAGGCTGCTGCAATAGCCATCTATTTGGCTGGCGCCGCAAAGAACAGTCCCAAACCATATTATCGAAAAAGATGGCCGGCCATCTTTAGTTTCGATAATACGGTTGGGACCGACCAAATGTCAGAGATGGCCAGGTTTGAGATGGCCGGCATCGGTTTTTGCCGATAATAGAAACTAATGCCGGCGATCTCAAACCCGGCCAAATCCAAGGCATTTGGTCGTGGGAGGAGTCAGCATTTGTAGTGCACTGGTCCCCCTCACATGCCAGGACACCAACCGGGCACCCTAGGGGGCACTACAGTGGACTTAAAAAATTGCTCCCAGGTGCATAGCTCCCTTACCTTCGGTGCTGAGCCCCCCAAATCACCCCAAAAACCCACTCCCCACAACTATACACCACTACCATAGCCCTTAGGGATGAAGGGGGGCACCTACATGTGGGTACAGTGGGTTTTGGACGGCTTAACATTTACCACCACAAGTGTAACAGGTAGGGGGGGATGGACTTGGGTCCACCTGCCTGAAGTGCACTGCACCCACTAAAACTGCTCCAGGGACCTGCATACTGCTTGTCAGGGAGCTGGGTATGACATTTGAGGCTGGCATAGAGGCTGGCAAAAAAATGTTTTTTTTATGTTTTTTTTGGGTGGGAAGGGGTTGGTGACCACTGGGGGAGGGGGAGGTCATCCCCGATTCCCTCCGGTGGTCATTTGGTCAGTTGGAGCACCTTTTTAAAGCTTGGTCCTGAAAAAAAAGGGACCAAGTGAAGTCGGCTAAATGCTCGTCAGTGCCGGCTTTCTTTTTTCCATTATCGGGCGAAGCCGGCCATCTTGTGAGCACGCCCCCGTCCCGCCTTCGTTACCCTACCGACATGCCCCCTTGAAGTTGGGCCGGCTCCACGACGGAAAGCAGTTGGTGCTGGCCAAAATCGGCTTTCGATTGTACCAATTTGGCCGGGTTCAGGAGATCGCCGACCATCTCCCGATTTGTGTCGGAAGATGGCCGACCTTCTCTTTCGAAAATATGGAGGATAGTAACCTATAGTACATTGTAAGTCTAAGTGCTTTGAAAATGAGCCTCATAGTAATATAGTAGATTATGGCAGATAAAGACCTGTATGGTCCATCCAGCCTGCCTAACAAGATAAACTTATTACATATGGTATGTGATATACCTGGTCTCAATTTGTCCTTGCCATATTCAGGGCATAGACCGTAGAAGTCTGCCCAGCACTGTCCTTGTTCTAAAATGTCTGAAGTTAACGTTGAAGCCCCTGAAAAGCTCCACTCCAGCCCATCCAAGTCTATTCAGCCATGATCAGGGCACAGACCGTAGAATGTGCGGACCACAAAAGGGGGCGTGGCCACGGGAGGGGCATGGGTGGGTCATGGACGTTCCTGAAAATTACATGCACTGTTACAGAATATTCCCGATTTACGCCTAAATAAGACATGGCCATTAACACCAGGTTTTAGCTGGTGCAAATGGCTGCACCTAAATTTTAATTGTGGGATGGCTGCTATGCATATTCTATAAGCCACGTCTAACATTAGGCGAGGCTTATAGAGTGCCAGTAAGCGTGTTTTTTTCAGCGCTGATTTTTTTGGCACCATATATAGAATCTTGCCCTATCTGGGTAAGCACCGCTGCATATTCCTGAATAGCCCTGCATAGGAGATTTAAGGTCCCTTTTACTAAGCCGCGTAAGTGTCTACGTGAGCCCAACATGCGCCAATTTGGAGTTACCGCCCGGCTACCACATGGCTCTTGCGGTAATTTCATTTTTGGCGTGCGTCTGATATGCACTTCCGAAAAATAATTTTTATTTTTTGGCACGTGTCCGCTTTGTGCACCAAGTGGCATTTGACGCACGTAGGTCATTACCATCCGGTTATCTCGTGAGACTTTACTGTTAGGACAATGGCTGGCCTTGTCTCACACCCAAAATGGATGCACGCCAATTTTTATTTTGCCGCATGTCCATTTTCAGCAAAAAATTTAAAAAGGCATTTTACGCAGGCGTGCTGAAAAATGGATCTGCGCGCGCCCAAAACCCACGCCTACACTACTGCAAGGTCATTTTTCAGCGCACCTTAGTAAAAGGACCCTCTTAACTGGGTGATAGCCTCTCTTGCCCTGTTGAATGGTGTTGAATAGGTTACTATGGCAACACTGACAGTGTTACAGTGTGAAATCACAGTTGCAGGATTTTGTTGAAATATGCAAACACTCTGGCCTGAGCACTTGGAACACATTGGGGGTACCTGGCATGGGGGGGGGGGGGGGGACCATCAGGGGGAAGGAGGAGGGGCAGCCAAATATCACATGCCAGCCCCCCCCCCCCCCCCCCCCCCCGTATGTGATTTTGCATAAGCTGCCACCGTATGGAAGAACAGAGCAGAAGTTCTATAAAAGAACAGGACCCAAAATGATATTTTCTAAGGTTAAAAAGAATAACCTGTCATCTAATTCCAGTACAATCAGCTGCCATGTAATACTTACATTTAAATTTCTAATAACCAGTTAGCTGTGCTTTGTTACCATTGCTGAAGGTCAACGCGACCTTTCCAATATCTTGTCGTTTAAAAGGGGCTATTTCATAGCGGTCGCTCGTAGCGCATGATTAATAACAGAGATCACCATGGAGTTGGGCTGTTTTGGCTTTTCAGTAACCCTGTCTAGCGATTGCATTTCTTTTGCTCAAACCTTTAGAATGGCAGCGACGGATCTGAAGATAATGATCAGCCTGTCCCTTGCGTCAAATTAAACTAGCAATCGTTCTATTTACAGATGCGTAAAACCTACAATTTTGTGGTTTGTGAGTACTGTATTCAGATGCGAGGCTTCCAACGGGACATTAATCACTTGCTGAGTCCAATCACAGTCAAAATTAAATAATTAAGAATGTAACTCTGGAAGTTCCTTTCCATATGGACCGATGCCAGTGATTTGGTGCATTAAGAGAGCCTGCCATAGCGAAATTTGTTAGAAGGAATAAATTACAGCATGTTACAGTACTCAGAGGGACACGGTTACAGCTTATTACAGTTTAAATTTGTTCTAAATGGATTTAGTTCTGATTTCACAAAAAATGCTTTGATATTATACGGTGAGGTTCATCAACCTTTCTAGACCTCTCTACTGAAGGTGAAATGTCAGCCCAAGTGAGTCTGGCATTAAACCCAGGATGGACTGAAGTTATCAGCTGGGAGATTTTGGATGACGGTTTTGCATTATTTTGTTTTTATAAAGGGGTCTATGCGTTAAAGCTCAGCATGCATTTTAAGACCTGTAGCATAACACCAGGGGCATAGCCAGACTTCGGCGGGAGGGGGGTCCAGTGCTCGAGGTGAGGGGGTACATTTTAGCCCCTCCCCCTCGGTGCCGCCAACACCCCCGCCATTGCAGACCCCCCGCCGCCGCCACCAACTTTGACCCCGCCTGCCGATGACCCTCTCGACCCCCCTCCCACCGCCAACCCTCCCCGCCAAATAGAATGTTGGGTATTATTAGGAAAGGTATGGAAAACAGGTGTGAGGATGTTATAATGCCGTTGCATCACTCCATGGCGCGACCGCACCTTCAGTTTTGTGTTCAATTCTGGTCGCCGCATCTCAAGAAAGATATAGTAGAATTGGAAAAGGTGCAGCGAAGGGCGACTAAAATGATAAGGGGGATGGGACGACTTCCCTATGAAGAAAGACTAAGAAGGCTAGGGCTTTTCAGCTTGGAGAAGAGACGGCTGAGGGGAGACATGATAGAGCTATATAAAATAATGAGTGGAGTGGAACAGGTGGATGTGAAGCATCTGTTCACGCTTTCCAAAAATACTAGGGGGCATGCGATGAAACTACAGTGTAGTAAATTTAAAACAAATCGGAGAAAATGTTTCTTCACCCAACACATAATTAAACTCTGGAATTCGTTGCCGGAGAATGTGGTGAAGGCGGTTAGCTTAGCAGAGTTTAAAAAGGGGTTGGACGGTTTCCTAAAGGACAAGTCCATAAACCGCTACTAAACGGACTTGGAAAAATCCAAAATCCCAGGAATAACATGTATAGAATGTTTGTACGTTTGGGAAGCTCGCCAGGTGCCCTTGGCCTGGATTGGCCACTGTCATGGACAGGATGCTGGGCTCGATGGACCCTTTTTTCCCAGTGTGGCATTACTTGTGTACTTACTGTATGAAATCTCTCTTACGCATTTTTAGTGGATATCCTGAAAACTCAACTGGCCGGGGGTGTCCTGAGGATAGGGTTAATAAGCTCAGCGAATGCAGTGGGATTAAATAAAGACAGGAAAAGAAGCGGAACCTTGTCTAGGGTGAGAAGAGTAATTGAAAATGTTGAATGGGTTAAGCCTCAGCACTTTTTCCAATAAACAGATTGTTTCTTTCTCTCCTTCCTCCAGCGAAAACCAAAACAACCCAAAACATTCTCAAGCATTTTCTCGAGTAATTTTAGCTTTGGGCTGTTATAAGTCTATGGAAAATTGAGACATTCTTGTGCTCCTTACTGAATAATGAGTGTCCTGCTTGAATGGTAAAATTAATGACACCGAACCTTGCAAAAGAAAATTAAAAATACTAAATGCACTCCAACCAATGTCATCTAATTGTAGCAACTGGCCACATTAAGGCTGGAAACGCTGATTTAGAATTCAGATTTTTAATGGCAAAGCACTGCCATCACTTTTAAGGCTTTGTATTCCTCTAAGAAATGTATAATATAACTATTCAGTTGAAATAAAAGGTCTGTTTAACTTCTAGTGGTTCAATATTCAAAAGCAATTATGCGGATAACAGCATCTGCTCGCTGGATAACTGCTACTGATCAGGATATTCAGACGTAGTATCCGGATAATGCACTGAATATCTTTAACGTCACCTCTACACTGTCCCCCAAATCCTATAAATGGCGCCAAAGTCAGATGCAGGGCTGTGGCATTGGTACACCAGACCTTCGACTTTGACTCCTCTATTTTTCTACTGTCCAACTCCGATTCTGACTCCGACTCTAATTCTAATTCGTGGAGTGAGTCGGAAACATTTATAGGCAGAAGTCGGGGTCGGAATTAGTAAAAATGTTCCTACTCTGACTCTAGCCCATCATAACCATCTATCCACTGACTTTAAGAGCTGGTTTTGCGGTCATATTTGGCTGCGTGAAAACCTGGTATATCTTTGGCTGCTTTAAAGTTAGCCAGCTAAGTCTGAATATCAACTTTGGGCACTTTTTACTAAGGCACATAGAGGGGCATTTCCGAAAGAAATGTCTATGTTTGGATTTGGACGTCCTTGTAAAACGTCCAAATCCGGGGGCAGGGAAAAGCGTATTTTCAAAAAAAAGATGGACGTCCATCTTTCATTTCGAAAATACCAAGGATGTCCTTAGATTTGGATGTCCCTAGACATGGACGTCTTTAACTTTCGGCGATTTTCGAAACCAAAGACATCCATGTCTAAAACATCCAAATGCAAGCCATTTGGATGTGGGAGGAGCCAACATTAGTAGTGCACTGGTCCCCCTGACATGCAAGGACACCAACCGGGCACCCTAGGGGGCACTGCAGTGAACTTCAGAAATTGCTCACAGGTACATAGCTCCCTTACCGTGTGTGCTGAGCCCCCCCTCACAAAAAACCCCAAACCCACTACCCACAACTGTTCACCACTATAAAAGCTCTTACGGGTGAAGGGGGGGCACCTAGATGTGGGTACAGTACGTTTCTGGTGGGTTTTGGAGGGCTCGCTGTTTTCTCCACAAACGTAACAGGTAGGGGGGATGGGCCTGGGTCCACCTGCCTGAAGTGCACTGCACCTACTAAAACTGCTCCAGGGCCTGCATACTGCTGTCATGGACCTGAGTATGACATCTGAGGCTGGCATAGAGGCTGACAATCAATATTTTGAAAGATATTTTTTGAGGGTGGGAGGGGGTTAGTGACCACTGGGGGAGTAAGGGGAATTCATCCCCGATTCTTTCCAGTGGTCATCTGGTCATTTCGGGCACCTTTTTTTTGCCTTGGTCATAAGAAAAACGCAACCAGGTAAAGTCATCCAAGTGTTCGTCAGGGATGTCCTTGTTTCTTTCGATTATGGGTCGAGGACGTCCAAGTGTTAGGCACGTTCAAGTCCTGCCTTCACTACACCTACGATACGCCCCCTTGAACTTTGGCCATCCCTGCGACGGAAAGCAGTTGGGGACGTCCAAAATTGGCTTTAGACTATACCGATTTGGACCACCCTGTGAGAAGGATGTCCATCTTCCAATTTATGTGGAAAGATGGGTGTCCTTCTCTTTCGAAAATGAGCCCGATAGGCACCTACTTACGTATAACATGCGTCAAATTAGAACTCCTGCCCGGAAACCGCATGCCCTGGGTGGTAATTCTAATGTTGACGCATGTCAAAAAACGCGTGGCAGAAAATAATTTCTAATTTCTACCACGTGGCGCTAACCGGGTGGTAATTGGCAGTGTACGCACACTGACAATTACCGCCTGGTTAACGTGTGAGACCTTACCTCTAAGTCAATGGGTGGCGGTAATGTCTCAGGCCCAAAATGGACACATGCTGTTGCCGCACATCCATTTCAGTCAAAGAAAAGGACTTTTTTGCAGACGTACTAAAAAATGGTCCTGTGCACGTCCAATACACGTCTATAACAGCGCATTTTTTGGCATGCCTTAGTAAAAGGGCTCCTTAGCTGTCGATCTTTAAACCGGCCAAAAATAAACCAGATATTCAATGCCAGTCACTGGAAATGGCCTGGCATTGAAAATTTGGGCTCAGTTAGCTGGTTTAACTCCCACAGTCTGAATATTGGCCCCATAGAGTTTTGAAAACAAATGTATATAGTTTCAATGTTATTCTGACTTTGATTGGGAGCCAGTGTAACTTTATAAGCAAAGGGGCTGCACTTTACATAGTAACATAGTAGATGACGGCAGAAAAAGACCTGCACGGTCGACCCAGTCTGCCCAACAAGATAAACTCACGTGTCATTTTTTGTGTATACCTTACCTTGATTTGTACCTGTCCTTTTCAGGGCACAGACTGTGTAAATCTGCCCAGCACTATCCTCACCTCCCACCACCGGCTCTGGCACAGACCGTATAAGTCTGCCCAGCACTATCCCCGCCTCCCAACCACCAGCCCCGCCTCCCACCACCGGCTCTGGCACAGACCGTATAAGTCTGCCCAGCACTATCCTGCCCTCCCAACCACCGGCTCTGGCACAGACCATATAAGTCTGCCCAGCACTATCCCCGCCTCCCTAACCACCTAGTCCCCGCCTCCCACTACCAGGCTCTGGCACAGACCTGTATACGTCTGCCCAGCACTATCCCCGCCTCCCAACCACTAGTTCCGCCTCCCAACCACCAGGCTCTGGCACAGACCTGTATAAGTCTGCCCAGCACTATCCCCGCCTCCCAACCACCAGTCCCGCCTCCCAACCACCGGCTCTGGCACAGACCGTATAAGTCTGCCCAGCACTATCCCCGCCTCCCGCCACCAGCTCTGCCACCCAATCTCGGCTAAGCTCCTTAGGATCCATTCCTTCTTAACAGGATTCCTTTTATGTTTATCCCACGCGTGCTCGAATTCTTTGGAATCTCGTAGCCTTGTAGACTAATCTGGCTGCTGTATTTTGAGCTCTCTGCAGTTTTTTTGAAGGACGATGCCTTACAGCCAGCATAAATGGCATTGCAATAATCGAAGTGTGATAACAGTAATATTGGTACTAAGTTTCTAAAAATATCATTAGGGAAGAGATGCCTGATTTTAAGGTTTGAGGGAGAAAACCATTCGAATCGTTCAGTTCCATATTAATAAATTTCTAAAATGACCCTCAAGATCTCTTGGACTATTTTGCTGTAACGACAGGTGACTGGTGGTGGTGGTGGTGGGGGAATTCTTGCTGGTTTTCTTTACGGCACGATAATTGTAGCAAGGTTGGTAAATAAGCATGGGTGACTCAAATAAACCATAATTTGTTAACTGAGGAAAGTGCTATGGTAGTTCTGTTAGTCCAGTTTTAAAGGTAATAAATAGAAAGAAAAGAAAACAAGATAGAGAGATATGATAGAGGTCTATAAAATAATGAGTGGCGTTGAACAGATAGATGTGAAACGTCTGTTTATGCTTTACAAAAATACTAGGACTACCGGGCATGCGATGAAGCTACAATGTAGTAAATTTAAAACGAATCGGAGAAAGTTCTTCTTCACTCAACATGTAATTAGACTCTGGAATTCATTGCCGGAGAATGTGGCAAAGGCGGTTAGCTTAGCGGAGTTTAAAAAAAAGGTTTGGACGGCTTCCTAAGGGAGAAGTTCATAGACCAGTGATGGGCAACCTTTTGGGTTGGTGTGTCAAAATTCGCCAAAAAACCGAGTATAACTCGGGTGGTGTGTCACTTTGAGAAAAATCACTGCTACTAGGACCGCCCCCGGGCCCCCCCTACCCGAGATCGCTGCCCACCCGAGGTCGCTGGGCCCCCCCTCCACCCGCTACCGGGCCCAGAACTAACCTTAAAGTCTCCTTTCACGTCGCAGCAAGCAGCAGCAGGGCACACCTCTCCTCCTTCCTTCTGTGCTCCGCCCTCGCGGACGTTACGTCAGGCGAGGGCGGGACACGGAAGGAAGGAGTGGCCTGCCCTGCTGCTGCTTGCTGCGACGTGAAAGGAGGCTTTAAGGTTAGTTTCTGGGAGCTACGAGGGAGGGCGGACCACACTGCGGCGCCGCCGCGTGTCATCGAAAATGGCTATGCGTGTCAGTGCTGACACGCGTGTCATAGGTTCGCCATCAGGGTCATAGACCATTGTTGAATAGACTTGGGGAAAATCCACTATTTCTGGGATAAGCGGTATGGAATGTTTTGTACGTTTTTGGGATCTTGCCGGGTATTTGTGACCTGGATTGGTCACTGTTGGAAACAGGATGCTGGGCTTGATGGACCTTTGGTCTTTCCCAGTGTGGCAATACTTATGCACTTATGTACTTGGGATTCTGAATGGAATCTTGCTACTCTTTGGGGTTCTACATGGAATGTTGCTACTCTTTGGGTTTCTGCCAGGTCCTTGTGACCTGGATTGGCCACAGTTGGAAACAGGATGCTGGGCTTGATGGACCTTTGGCCTTTCCCAGTGTGGCAATACTTATGCACTTATGTACTTGGGATTCTGAATGGAATCTTGCTACTCTTTGGGGTTCTACATGGAATGTTGCTACACTTTGAAATTCTGCATGGAATCTTGTTATTCTCTAGAATTCTAGAATCTTGCTGTTCCTTGCAGTTCTACATGGAATGTTGCTACTCTTTGGGTTTCTGCCAGGTCCTTGTGACCTGGATTGGCCACAGTTGGAAACAGGATGCTGGGCTTGATGGACCTTTGGCCTTTCCCAGTACGGCAATACTTATGTACTTATGTAAGATGATACCTTTATTGTTGGACTAACCTAGTACATTTTTTGATTAGCCGTCGATGTTCGGATCAGATCATTTCTGATCAGAAAAGGAAGGTATTGCCTTTGAAAGCTAATACAAAATGTTATTAAGTTAGTAAAACGGTATCATCTTATTTTCTTTAAACGGAGGATAATGCTCTTGTGAAAATATAAGGCATTCCCTTAAAGCCTGAAGAAATAAATGTGTTTGACTGACTATTCTGCTCCTGGAAGGCGTTTAGCATTTGAAATAAAGAATTTAACAAGTATCACAAATGATGATGTTACTATGGTAACTGTAGTAGTGGTGGATTTTTTTTTTTGCAATTCCAGGGACCTGTTACAATCCAGGGCAATTCTTTTTGATGAAGCTTCAAGTACCAGATGTAAATATAGGAGTGTTCGTGAATATCAGTGCCCTCAGCATTTTACTCTTCCAGTAGGAAACTTCTGTGCTTAATTTTAACTATCCAAGCAAACAACTCTTAAATCACTTAGGTATAGTCAGGTCATTTATTACTGTTTTTGCAGCTGGGCTAAAATGTTATGTCTTTTATTAAGCTTTGGCCCAGACATTCAGACCATTTTTGCTGGCATTGAATTTCCGGTTTAACTTCGGCTGGTTTCACATAGTAACATAGTAACATAGTAGATGACGGCAGAAAAAGACCTGCATGGTCCATCCAATCTGCCCAAGACAAACTCATATGTGTATACCTTACCTTGAATTTGTACCTGTCCTTTTCAGGGCACAGACCATATAAGTCTGCCCAGCAGTATTTCCCACCTCCCAACCACCAGTCCCGCCTCCCATCAGCGACTCTGGTACAGACCGTATAAGTCTGCCCTCCCCTATCCTCGCCTCCCAACCACCACCCCCTCTCCCATCAGCGGCTCTGGTACAGACCGTATAAGTCTGCCCTCCCCTATCCTCGCCTCCCAACCACCACCCCCTCTCCCATCAGCGGCTCTGGTACAGACCGTATAAGTCTGCCCTCCCCTATCCTCGCCTCCCAACCACCACCCCCTCTCCCATCAGCGGCTCTGGTACAGACCGTATAAGTCTGCCCTCCCCTATCCTCGCCTCCCAACCACCACCCCCTCTCCCATCAGCGGCTCTGGTACAGACCGTATAAGTCTGCCCTCCCCTATCCTCGCCTCCCAACCACCACCCCCTCTTCACCCCAACTGCTCCGCAACCTTAACCAGCCAAGCTGATTGTCAGCCCTGGCTGGATAAGTTGGAGCCGGCCAAAGTTATTCCACCTATTGTGGCAGCCAAATATGGCCGCCAAACTTAGCTGGCTCCGCAATGAAAATCGCGGGATAGCTGGTTATATCATGTGATATGACCGGCTATCTTTAAGCCACTAACCGGCGATATTCCACGCCGGATAGCTGGTTAGGTAACCATTTCGGTGGTCAGATATCGGGCAGTTTGTTTTTACATACATGATTAATGCTTTTTTTAAAAAAGGTTCTTCATTTTTATCGCCCTCCAGCTTCCATCATCTTCTTTGGACTTCCTGTGGAGCCAGAATGGTGACATCATGAGTCTTCATTTGTAAATACCCAAGGGACTTTTCCCCAATTTTTCATCCCCTCCAGCTCAGTCCTGTTACTGTCTTCCCACAACCTCTTCCCTCCCTCTACTCTCTTACAACAAATCCCCCCCGACTAATACAACTCATCCCCTCCCTACCTCTCCCACCTCTACTACCCCTTCTCTTGTTCTATCACCTAACTACTTTTATCATTCTACGTTACTACAGCTTTACTACAGCTTGTACTTCTCTCTGCAATACATTGAAACCCTATCTACTATGTAAGCCGCATTGAGCCTGGCGTGGGGTACAAATGTGATAAATAAATAATAGTTCTTAGCCAGGGTACATAGATTGTGGATCCCTCTGGAACATAAGGAGGTAATTCTCAAAAGATACCTCAAGTTAGGAACCGGGATGATCAGATCTAACCCCCTAGTTCTATAAATGTTGCCAAAAAGTATGCACACAACTTAATTGAACAATAAGCAAATTGGTGCCAATAATTGGCTTAACAAGCAATTACTGGCACTAATTAGATTTAATTGGAACTTATGAAAGTAAATTTAGGCACTCTATATGTATAGTGGGTTCTCAAACCTGATTGACTGGGTATCTTCCTCAGGAAGGAAAGGGGAGTGTTCTTATGGGAGGATCAAGGGAGGGCTATGGGCGGAGCTGCCAAGTAAATGCACAACTTACTGAATACTGTAAGTCCTGCACGTTCCAGCCACATTTAGGCAGTTGAAGTTACACCAGGATTATGGCTGGTCACTGTAACTGTGGGCTCCTAAATGTAAGGCGTACTGATGCTGGGTTACACCAGTATTGTGAGTAAAGTGATATGGTAGCCATGTTAGTCCACTTTTAAGGTCATCAATAGAAATAAAACATAGAAAATAAGATGATACCTTTTTTATTGGACTAACTTAATACATTTTTTATTAGCTTTTGAAGGTGCGCAAAAGTGTGAAGAAGGGTGCAAGATTGGAGAAGCAAGCCAGATGCTAAAGACGAGGCTCAATTTACATAGTACAAATCCTTCTAAGCATCCAATTTTTCCTTTTCAGGTAGCCAGCTTTGGAATGCTTTACCAAGACCCATCCGTACCATCAACGGCCTTCTGCCCTTCAGAAAAGCACTGAAGACCCATCTCTTCAAGATAGCCTACCCTAATGATTCAACCTAACCAAAGCCTGACCACATGATTCTTATTGACGATTGTTATACATTGACCATGTTTCCCTTTATCCTTTTGTTACCCCATATCCATTTCTCTCCATCTTTCTACGCCTACCTCCCAACGCTCATTTCCTTCCGCACCCAATTCCTCTTATGTTCAATTTACTTATCTGTTAACTCCATTAATATTGCGTTTACTACAAATTGCTTACTCTTTTTACGACTTTGTAATTCTTTATATTGTTACTATGTAAGCCGCATTGAGCCTGCCATGTGTGGGAAAGCGCAGGGTACAACTGTAATAAATAAATAAATAGACAAATATTAAACATTCCAATGCAAACCAGGATGCCACCTCTGTGGGAAAGCACTGTACAAAACCAGAACACTGCATCAATGATCTTATGGTAAGAATGCTAAAATGAAATTTTAAGACAATCCAGGAATGAAAGACGTTTGAAGTCAAAACGATGAAATATTTTAACACCCACCAGACAGGACTTAACAAAGATCTGGGTTTTCTATCCCACTATCTAATATAATAATTTGTACCCTCAACGTTCAGCTGGCTGTCTGGGTTCGTAACATCCTGACGTCAGCAAGCCTCCAGCGTTCCCTTCTCTCTCATTGTTCTGCCCTTGCGTAAAGACGAAATTACGTCAGAGGAGGGCGGAACAGTGAGAGGAAAGGGAACGCTGGAGGTGGGCTGACGTCAGGATGTTACGAACGGATGGGGGGCAGGGCACAAGACAATCGCTGGACATGGAGGGGAGGACAGAATCGCGGGACATCAAGGGGAGGGGAGGGCAGGGTAGAGGAGAATCGATGGACATGGATGGGATGGGAGGAGAAAATTGCGGGACACGGATGGGAGGGCAGGGCAAGCTGCACATGGAAGGGAGGTCAGAATCTTGGGACACTTAGGGGATGGGAGGGGAGGGAAGAATTGCTGGACATGGAGGGGAGGGCAGGGGAGAGAGGACAAATTGCTTAGACGAGAGCCTTCCTAGGGCCGGTTTCATTTTTTTGAGAAACGGGCCTTTTTTGCACTAGTAAACCATAAAATTCTACTGCTGTGTCATCCTCTTATCAACCATCCATCTCTCCCTGTCTCTCAGCCACCCAGCTCTCCCTGTTTCTCACTTAACCTACCCCTCCCTCTTCCTGTGAGACTGTCATTGGAATGCTTTTGTGTTTCACTTATATATTCTGATATTTGTCAACATTTGCTTATTTCCGATCTCAAGAAGAAGGGTTACCTTCGAAGTCTAATCAAAAAATGTATTGAGTCCAATAAAAAGGAATCATCTTATTTTCTTTTCTCTGTTTTGATTATCTATTTATTACTAGTATTCTATAATGCAGGGGAGTTCTCGATCCAATCCTCATGACACATCTAGACAGGCAGGTTTTAAGGATACCCACAATGAATATGCATGAGATCAATTTGCATGTACTACCGCCCACTGTATGCAAATAAATCTCATGCATATTCATTGTGGACAGCCTAAAAACCTGACTGGCTGGGTGTGACCTGAGGACATAAGTACATAAGTATTGCCATACTGGGAAAGACCAAAGGTCCATCGAGGCAAGCATCCTGTTTCCAACAGTGGCCAAACCAGGTCACAGATACCTGGCAAGATCCCAAAAATGTACAAAACATTTTATACTGCTTATCCCAGGACTGGGTTGAGAACCCCTGCTATAATGCATTTTGAGCTCCCAGATGCTTTTATAGAACAAGATTTCACCGCCGGCGTCAGGATGCGTGAAAAGGAGGCTCACACTTTCAGAAATGTCTCCTTTGTGTCTACATAAAAATCCACTGGAGCTTTACTCAAAAGTAGGAGATTGTTAATTTAAGTTTACTGATTAAACCTGGCAGGGCCGCCGAGAGACTAGGCCGGGCCCAGGGCAAAGCCACCCCGCCCCGCCCCCATCGTTCCCCTTGCCGCTGCCGTCCCCGGTCTCACCTGCTTGCCTCCATGGCTCCAGGCCCCCTGCATTCGAAGCGGCAGCCGAAGATTGCCTCCCTTCAGGCCTTCCCTCCCTGTGTCCAGCCCTCGTATGATGTAACTTCTGGTTTCCGTGAGGGCGGGACACAGGGAGGGAAGGCCTGAAGGGAGGCAATCTTTGACTGCTGCTTTGAATGTAGGGGGCCTGGAGCCATGGAGGCAAGCAGGTGAGACCGGGAACAGCAGCGCCAGCGGCCTGACTCCGGCGCCGGGCCCCCCCTTGGAGGCCCGGGCCCGGGGAATTTTGTCCCCCCTGCCCCCCCCTCTCGGCGGCCCTGAAACCTGGAACTACCACCAGTCGAACGCGGGTGCCAGCGGTAGTTCCACCCCCAGCGCACGCCATTTCTGTTGCTGCAGAAAAATCAGGTCTGATTTTCTAGCGCAGGGTTACCCGGCAGTAATTGGGCAGTGCCTCATGCTACCCGGTTATCACCAGGTTAGCGAGGGACCCCTTACTGCCACCTCAATTGGTGGAGGTAAATGTCCCCCCGAAATGGCCGCTGTTAAAGGGGACTCTGCGCATGGCAAAAACTCACACTGCCGCTAGCACAGGGCCCCCTTTTTCTGCACCTTAGTAAAAGGGGTCCTAAATTGTTAAATTATACATTCTGGCTCTGATTGAAATTCGCCCTGTAAGAAAAAGAACATGATTTGACCTTGGGAAAAAAAATCTGACCCATTTTCTAACACATAATATATGTTATTAAGTAAATTGTACATCATTTTGTCTAAAATTGTTATATAAATGGAGAAATAATAACAGAGAATATCAAAAATTGCCTGCTAATGGACTGGACCACGTATTCCGTTTCCTTGCTGAGTGCTTCTTGTCAAGCTTTGATTTGCTGAAGTCCTTGCTGCCTATACATATGATTTCTAGAAATCTGGCTTTTCACTCTGAGAGGCGCTTTTTCCAGGAAGTGCTGGCTGCTAATGAGTGCCGAACGCAGCTTGAAATGGCATGCTGCGGAACGTGCTCAGGCGTCCTGCGGTGTCAAATGTGTGCACGCTAACCGTGCACTGAAAATTGTTTTGTTTGATATACCCCGGATTTTACTAAGATAACACAAGATAGAAGGAAAATGTTTCTGGCTCTTAGGGAAGAGACTAAGGCACTAGGAGCGTCATTCTTATTAGCATATCCGTGTAAATGCTTTATAAGATACATGGGCAATAAATATGTATTTTTCGAGCCAGAACAACTTCGAACTTTTCTGGAGATGAAAAAAGTGACCAAATAGACTCTATGTATGAATGTTAACGGATTAAGTAACAGATAAAAGATGGAAAATTCAGGCTAGACATACTCTTTAACATTTTCTTCTTTAAATTGCGATCTCCCCATCTAATATACCCCTCCCCCCTTTTTTCCTTTCATTATTGTGGTCTAATAATTTATTTAATGTATAATTTTTCATAGTACGATTTTCTCTGTATTGCAACTTGCAAGTTAATCTTCTAATACATAGTAACATAGTAGATGACGGCAGAAAAAGACCTGAATGGTCCATCCAGTCTGCCCAAGACAAACTCATATGTGTATACCTTACCTTGAATTTGTACCTGTCCTTTTCAGGGCACAGACCGTATAAGTCTGCCCAGCAGTATTTCCCGCCTCCCAACCACCAGTCCCGCCTCCCATCATCGGCTCTGGTACAGACCGTATAAGTCTGCCCTCCACTATCCTCGCCTCCCAACCTCCACCCCCTCTTCCCCCCACCTGCTCCGCCACCCAATTTCGGCTAAGCTTCTGAGGATCCATTCCTTCTGCACAGGATTCCTCTATGCATATCCCACGCATGTTTGAACTCCGTTACAGTTTTCATCTCCACCACCTCCCGCGGGAGGGCATTCCAAGCGTCCACCACCCTCTCCGTGAAAAAATACTTCCTGACATCTTTCCTGATGTTAAACAAATATTAATAAACAAATATAATAATAATAAAAAAATGTTTTGTTTGAAGGGGCATGTCTGGGGGTGGAGACTGGGCATTTCCGCCAGTGGTGGCCCTACCATTAGGCCACTTGAGGCAGGGGCCTGAGGCGGCATCTCCCCATTGCTTCCTCCACCCCTTTTCCTCAGTTTACCTTCTTTGTCCATTTTCTAAAAGGTGGTGATGGTGGTAGCAGTTCCCATATGCTTCCCTGCCATCAGCGCTGGTCTCTTCTCTTTACTGTGGCCCGCCTCTCTGATGTAACTTCCTGTGTCCTCAGAGGCGGGCTGCAGTAGAGAAGAGGCCGGTGCTGGCGGCAGGGAAGCACATGGGAACTGCTACCACTGCCTTTTGGAGAATGGGAAAAGAAGGTAAACTCACAGAAGGAGGTGGAGAGAGAAAGGGGGGAGATGCCAGACCGTGGCCTGGGGGGGGAGGTGGCGATGACATCTCAGCTCTGCCTAAGGTGGCATCTTGCCTTGGGCCGCCCCTGTTTCTCACGCTAATCAGTGCATCTACATTAGTGCGTGTTAACTGGTTAGCACATGATTACTGAGTTAGCTCAGCGGTCTCGATTACTTTAATGCATTCTTGGGTGCTGTTCCAAGGGCACACCAAAGAGTGGCCTGCGGTAGTGGGGACACATGTACTGGGTGTGTGTTGGACCATTTCTCCACTGTGTCTGGAAAAAAGTTTTTTTTTTTTAGGGGGGGGGCCTGGAAATGGACGAACCAACGTGCATCTATTTACGGCCTGAGCCCTTACCACCACCCATTGACTTAGCGGTAAGGGCTCAAGCATTACCCATGCGGTGACCATCCAGCACACGTCAAATTACTATTACTGCTGGGAACGCCCTTGCAGTAGAAAATAGAACATTATTTTCTACCGCGTGTTTTCGGCACACGCCAAACTCGGAATTACCGCCAGATGCACGTGCTAGCTGGGCGGTAATGCTGATTTGAAGCGCGCTGCACGTGCGTAGGCCCTTTTGCGCCTTTGTAAAAGGGCCCCTGTATTTGGGGCATCCTGCTGGTTGAATAAAAGCCCTGTGCTGCGGCGAGCTTGATTTGTCAGTTTGCGCGATATAATCATGTTTCTCCTTTGTTGCGATGACTGCATTGGCTTCCGGTGGAGGCCAGGATACAATTTAAGTTGCTGTTATTCATTCATACTGCGCTGCTGGGTTTTTTTCTCAATGTACTGCGGCCCGGTGAGGCTTCTGAGATCTGAAGGGGCGATGCTGTTGTGTGTTCTGAATTTGGTAAGTTGTGAATAGACCAGAAGAGGCTCATTTTCATTGGCGGGACCGGTTATTTGGAACCAGCTTCCACTCTCCTTACGGCAGGTGATTAATACAACAGTATTTAGGAAACAACCGAAGGGCCGGCTTTTGTCCCGATATATGCAATCTGGATGACGAGTAGGATGAGTGGTTGCGATGTGGTCTTGATTTTGATGTCTATTGTCTGTGGGGATGAGGGAAGGCTTGGGGGTGGGGGAAGCTGGTGGTACAGTTTTGTGATGAGTAAAGTTATTGTAATTTTTGGGGATGATCTGTTTTATTGTATGTGTTTTACTGTGCTTCGCCTCAGATAGAGGCAGAATATCAATGTGTTACCATTAAACCATTAGCCCTCGCTGCCTACAGAAACAGTTCCAGGCTGGTTAAATTGCCTGTTTGACGCTAACCGCTAACGTTCAGTAGCACTTAACTGGTTAGTAGAACTGAAAATTAGCGGTTAGTGCCGACCTGAAAACTGACTATTTTGGGGGCATTCCAGGAGCGGAGTTGGCACTTGGCCAATTAAGTGGCACTTTTAGCACTTAGCCAGCTATGGTAACCGCATAGAAAAGTCAGTCCTATTTTTATGCAGTGGCTGAATATCGCACTTACCCTCGGATTCTATATAGTGTGCTTAGATTTAGTCGCCGAAACTGGCGCACAGTCTATACCACCGTGCATAACTTAATTGGCTTAACAACCTAATGAGCACTGATTAACAAGCAATAATGAGCACTAATTGGCACTGATTAGAATTTAGGCACACAACTCGCTAAGCGTATTCTGTAACAAAGTGTTATGAACATCTAATGAGCGAAGGCAAAAAGGGGCATGGTTATGGGCAGGGAAATGGGCATTTTAGACACCTAGTTATAGAATATGGGCCAGTGCGCCTAAATCTATGCCCTTCCAAGAATATAACAACCGGTTGTAATGCAAAAAATATGTATCTTTTAATTTTTTTTATCAAAATGTACAATAAAACATTCTCTCTTACTTATCACACTGTTGTGTACTCTAACAACTACATCCCACAAACATTCACTCTCATTCATACCACTCATACATTTACAATATGAACTCAAAACAATATAACAGGACTTTTATCTGAATGCATATCAATACTAACCTGTGTAATCATGACCATCCACACCATCACAGTGTTGATTTGTTAATCCTCAAAAATATTCTCAGATCAGTCAAAAGTCAGTGGCACAACCTCCGGTCCCAGAATACTCCTGCCGGAGTGATGTACTCATAAATCACAAATCCTTAATAGTGCCAAGGTGTAATCATCAACACTCGTTGGAATAAGGACTCCAATTCTTAAATTTCCGATCAAGTCAACTGTTAACTTGCATGTGTGAGCGTCCCGTTGGATGGTTTCACCGGCACATCGCTGGTTGTCGAATACCTGATCACCTTGAAGAGCTGAACACAAGACCCCTGAAGATGCTGGTTTATAGCGAAACATGATCATGTCGGGTCCTAGTGTGGTGGTTCGATTACCCATTGAATAATGAACTTGAAATAGAATTCATCATTCACAAGTTAACAGTTGACTTGATTGGGAAGCAGAGACTCTCACCCCATCATTGATAATGTTTATGCTTACGCATTTTACATATTCATTTTTATGATTGTATTATTTGTTCATATTCTGTAATTCACCAAGGGTATTTTCTGGTAAATCAGTAGAAAATGAAAAATAAACAAATAAGAAAACGTAAAAAGAAAGTCGGCAAAAGTTGGCCTTTTTCTACCAGACTACTACTACTACTACTTAACATTTCTAGAGCGCTACTAGGGTTATGCAGCGCTGTACAAATTAACGAATAAGGACGGTCCCTGCTCAGAAGAGCTTACAATCTAAAGGACGAAATGTCAAGTTGGGGTAGATGAGATTTCCTGAGAAGAGATGTAGTGATTAGGTGCCGAAGGTGACATTGAAGAGGTGGGCTTTGAGCAATGATTTGAAGATGGGTAAGGAGGGGGCCCGGCGTATGGGCTCGGGGAGTTTGTTCCAAGCATGGGGAGAGGCGAGGCAGAAGGGGCGAAGCCTAGAGTTGGCGATGGTGGAGAAGGGTACTGAAAGGAGGGATTTGTCTTGAGAGCGGAGGTTACAGGTAGGGACGTAAGGGGAGATGAGGGTAGAGAGGTAAGGAGGGGCTGCAGATCGAGTGCATTTGTAGGTGAGTAGGAGAAGCTTGAACTGTATTCGGTATCTGATCGGAAGCCAGTGAAGTGACTTGAGGAGAGGGGTGATATGAGTATAACGGTTAAGGCGGAAGATAAGACGTGCGGCAGAGTTCTGAATGGACTGAAGGGGGGATAGATGGCTAAGTGGGAGGCCGGTGAGGAGTAGGTTGCAGTAGTCAAATTAGAGTTTGATTTACTACTTGGCTATGCAGATGTGTTATAAGACTCAAATCAGATTCATGTAAGAAAAAGGATGGCACACAATTTTTTTGTTTTTGTAGTTTTATGAGTCTTTTGGGTAGTTTGCAGTCCATTAATTAATGTTTCTCAGTGCATGGTCCGATTCTGGGATCATTTGTGCTCCACAAAAGCTGCCAAGACCGCCAGCTCGACAAAGCAAAAAAGAACTCAGTAAGACATCAAGGACAGAAGAATTCACAATATATCTCTGCCTGCATCGAACAGTATGTACATTTCAAGCTAGCACATTTCAGCTTTTTTTGCAAATTGCCAGAGGATAGATGGTCTTTTGAGAAATGGGATTGTCTTTTATGGCTCTGCTAAGCATAACATCGCTTGGGCTCTGATTGCAGATATAAAACAGTAACTGAAACCTTTGAACAGGCAAACAGGATGGCCTGCAGGTCTTGATATAATGCAAACCAAAACACTCTATACCAGAGGGTCAGAAACCTGCTTTACTAGACATTATGGCTGACATTAGCATTGCTTATAAGCACATAACAGAACGAATCATGCAGCAAAAGTTTCGATGAAACAACTAGGGTTGGCCCTCGGGTATCCAACGTCCCATGTAGACCTTCAGTTATGTGCCCTGCCTCTCCTGGCTGTTTAAATCATTTTGAATATTGGGCCCTAAGTTAGGTGACTTGCCCGGGGTCACAAGGAGCTGTAGAGGGAATCAAACCCAGTTCCCCAGGATCAAAGTCTTTCTGCCCTAACCACTAGGCTACTCCTCCACTACTTACTCTTTGGGATTCCGGAACCTTGCTGTTCTTTGGGGTTCTACATGGAATGTTGCTACTCTTTGAGATTGTGCATGGAATCTTGTTAATGGAACTTGATATACCTCCTTTCTGTGGTTTTTGCAACTACGTTCAAAGCAGTTTACATGGAGGGGCATAATCGAACGAAAACGTCTATCTCCATGGGCGTTTATCTCCGAGAACGGGTCCGTGAAGGGGCGGACCGAACCGTATTTTCGAAAAAAATAGACGTCCATGTTTTATTCGACAATTTGTGAGCTGGGCGTTTTTGTTTTTCAGCGATAATGGAAAATGAAAGCGCCAGGCTCAAAAACGAATAAATCCAAGGCATTTGTGATACACGTGTGACTTACAGCATTCTATACATTCTATGCGTAAGAGCTCAGAGCCCACCCATGAGTGTGTCCACCTGTAAAATACGCACTAATACAGATGTGTGTATATTTACAGAATAAATCCAATAAAAAGGACAAAAACGTTCGTGTACAGGGGACATGTATAACACACAGATATCTTCCCAGCAACCAAAACAATTCTTCTCTCACCATATACTACAACTTATAACACATCTGCATAGCCAAGTAGTAAATCAAACTCTAATTTGAAAAGGATCTTCAGATATCACACATGAACACTGTAACCAATGGCGTAGATACATGGGGCCTTGGGGGGCCTGGGCCCCTCAAATTGGACCTGGGGCCCCTGGCTTGGCTGGTGGGGGTCCCCAACCTCTGCCAGCTGAAGCCTTTCTCCAGCGCTGTCCTCTGTTTGCTTCCCCTCATGTCACGTGCATGCTCAGGTTGACTAAAACCGAGCATGCATGCGACATGAGGGGAAGCAGGACAGGCAATGCGCAGAGAACAGCGCTGGAGAAAGACTTCAGTTGGCAGGGGTTGGCAACCCCCACCAACTAAGTTATGTGGGGTTGTGGTGGGGCAGGGGTTGCAATGGGGAGGTGGGCCAAATTGTGCCCCCCCACTTGTGCCCCCCGTTGAAGTCTGGCTATGCCCCTGACTGCAACTCAAAAAGCGTCTTAAGCAGTGCTGTGAAAATTGTCACTGAAACCATATTTTTGAACTTTTTATATTGCAAAGTACTTTTTAAAAAGCTACTTAAGCTTCCTCCAGGCAGAGGTTCCGGCTGTTTTGGAAGCTAAGCAGCTTTTTAAAAAGTACTTTGCAATATAAAACGTTAAAAAATATGGTTTCAGTGACAATTTTCACAGCACTGCTTAAGACGCTTTTGAGTTTCAAGTGCTTGTGTGTGGTATCTGAAGATCCTTTTCAAATTAGAGTTTGATTTATTACTTAGCTATGAAGATATATTTACAGAATAGGACATAGATGTCTGTATATGCACATGTATGTGCTTACATACTCATATATGATAGAATCTTGAACATTTACATATGTAATGGGTGCGTAAATATTAGCAGTTACTTTATATTTAAATCTCTTTATTAACGATGATACAAAGTATAAATCACAATAATGGAAATCCCCCTTTCCTCCTCTCCAAACAAGAATAGAGTCCCCCATCCCCACGAACCCCCATAACTCTAAACTAGAATGAACTAACATAGAGCAAATTTAACCAAGAATTACCTTCATTGTGTCCATATCCGCTTTGTCTGTTCTTGTCCGATTTTATGTTACAGTTGGGCACATGATTTTATAAGTACGTTTATATCTAGACAAGTGACAGTATGACAAATGCTAGAATCAAGTAATAAATGGGTTCTGTACGATTCCCCAAGTCGCATATACCTTCTGTTAATTAGGAAGTAATCATATCCCTGTACAATGACGGAATTATCGAGCTCCCTGCACAACGGACATAATCATGATCGCTATATATCCCGCTTCTGTCTACTGAAGACCGATATAATCAGTTCTTTGTTTATCCTGTTCCCTGTACATGTAAAATATTAAATGTAGAATGTACAATGCTCAAATGCTGATCTTGTTCCCTGTTAATTGAACGTTCGAATGTTGATTATTTCAAACTGTACTCCACTTAGAACTTGTCGGTTAAGGGGATTATAAATGGCAAATTAAATTAATTAATTTAATTAAAGGGCAGATTTGGGAGATTTTTCTAGGTGGATAAGCCACGGATCCTTCTTCCTGCTGCGTCCTGCCTGTGCAGGAAGTTACTTCACAGGAGGCGGAACATGCAGGACGAAGGACCCATGGCCAGTAGAAAAGTGTCTCTTGATCACCGTTTTCTGCCATTCAATGACTCCAGGCAAGTAGAGAATGGGGGTGGGGTGGGGGTTGGTAGTAGCAGGAGGTGATGGCAGGGAGGGTGGGGGTAGCGGTAGTCCCTTTATCATTATTTGTCCCGGGCCCAGCTTTGTCTCTCGGTAGCCCTGGATAAGCAGATTGTAGAGTGGACTTCATTCATCCCTTCTTCACCCCCACTAAAGAGGCAATTCTATAAGTGGCAGTGGTGTAGCTACGGGAGGGCCTGGGTGGGCCCAGACCTACCCATTCTTGGTTCAGGCCCACCCAGCAGCGGCATCACACTGCTCTCTCCTCCCCTCTCCTCCGCAGTGTCCCAGCATCTGCGTTCCTGTCTCTGAACTCAGCCCTCCCCGGTGTACCTTACAGGTGTCCTAGGTGCCTGCAGCGATTCATTCTTGCTACTTGCGCCGGCCCTGCAGGCTTCCATCTGCCGCGTTCTGCCAGAAAGGAAACGGGCGATGATGTCATTGAGAGTGGGACGTGGCAGATGGAAGCTTGTGGGGCCGGTGCAAGCAGTGAGAATGAATTGCTGCAGGCACCAAGGACACCTGTACGGTACACCGGGGAAGGACGGGGTTCAGAGTCAGGAGCGCAGATGCTGGGACGCCACGGAGAAGAGAGAAGAGATGTGGGTAGGTGAAAAAAAATCTGTATTTTAAAAAATATCTCTGGGAACATATTGGTGTGGGGGGGGGGGGGGGGCACGTGTGCATGGAAGAGCCCATCCAATTTACCTCTGGGCCCAATCAAAATATTGGCTATGCCTCTGATAATTGGGCGCCCTTGATGGCTTGTGATGAGAGTCTATGCACCCGGATTCTGTTATACAATACTAGTGTAACCCACAGCAGCAATTGGGGGGGGGGGGGGGCGGTGTGCCTAACACTGACGCTCCCGCAGGTACGCCAGCCATAGTCCTGGAATAACTGTGATTGTGTAAATGCGGCACGGGTGCGTGTAATCTAGAGCCTTCAGTAAGTTATGTCGTAAGTGGGAGACCCACCCATGGGTACACCCCTTGCATGATGGGGGGGGGGGGGGGAAATTCTATAAATGGCACTCTAATTTTGGCACTGGAAAAAATTGGCACTTACTGCCGATTCCTGCACTTAACTTTGGACGTCAGACTTACGCCAGCTGGATACTGGTATAAATGCTGGCGCCCAAGTTAGACGCGCTGAGGAAGTATTTTGTAACAACGCACGTAACTTTTCAGATTGCCCCAACACACCGATGTTCACGCCCCCTTTTGTGTTATGCGCCAGTAGAGTTAGGCGCCATGCCTTATAGAATAGCACGTAGCTAGATGCGCACACCAATTTTAATGAGTGCTAATTAACTTCACTAACTGATTGTTAGCACCCAATTACTGACATTAGCCAATTAATTTGCATGTACATCTTGGCAGCAAACTCAAATTTAGGCGCCATATACAGAATCCGGGGGAATGCCACTTGTACATGTCCTTACAGAATAGTGCTTAGGCGTCGTGCTAACACTTGCCCGTGAAAGTGTTAGAATTCTGTAAATTTACACACTCAAGTGGCCTGCGAACGTATGTGCAGTGTTACAGAATTACCCTTCAAATGAAATACCAACCTCTAGCGTACCAAGGGTGGAGCGGTCCACCCTGGCTGCAGGCAGTAAGGGAGTTCGCTAAGCAATCGTGCAGCTGCTCACCAGGTTCTCAGCCCACTGCACCAACCATTAGGCTCCTCCTCCACTCCCTAAGTGCTGGTGATACACGTGTGACTTACAGCATTCTATAAGTTCTCTGAGTAAGAGCCCAGAACAGGAAGTTGACGTCAGAGGAGGCAGGGGACTGACAGAGCTGACAGCCGAGCGACTGCTCAGTGCACTCCCTTGCTTGGAGGAGGGAGGGCAGGGGAATGTGCCTGGAGAAGTGCTCCGCCCTGGGTAGCAACCAAGGAAATTACGCGACTAATACCAACTAAGGTTCTCTTCAACAATTCCAAATGCCACAGGCTTCCACAGTAAAAGTTCAGGCAGGTAATTACACTGTTAGTAGCAGGAAAGATAAATCCCTTCTTATCCAAATTAATCCTCCGGCACATGGGGCAAGCTTCATCTCAGTACACTGAGAATCCATTTACATTATCCTGAAGGGGAGATAAATGATAAGATTTCAGAATGAGCCGTTTTTCCTTTGTTGTCCACAAGAACTTCCTAGGGGTCCATGAGAAAACAAGAAAAGGCCAAAGGACAAGGAAGAAGCTATTTTGTTCACTCTTTCCAGAGGGAAATCTGGCCCTCCCCTAGTTTATGTATCAGATAGTGGAAAAAAAAAAAAAACAAGAGAATTCTGGAATCGAAAAGAACACAGAATCCATTATGAGGCCCATTCTTTTTTTTTTTTTTATTTCAAATAATTTTTATTGTTATTAGAAACAAACAAAGAAATGAAAATGCAGCAAAATACAGGTACATTAATCAAATAGTCACTTAACCCTCCATTGCCCCAGGTACAAATAAGTACCTCTATACAATATGTTAGCCGCATTGAGCCTGCCATGAGTGGGAAAGCGCAGGGTACAAATGTAACAAAAATAAAATAGATACTATTGGAGATTCTACATGGAATGTTGCTACTATTGGAGATTCTACATGGAATGTTGCTATTCCACTAGCAACATTCCATGTAGAAGGGTGCGCAGGCTTCTGTTTCTGTGAGTCTGACGTCCTGCACGTACGTGCAGGACGTCAGACTCACAGAAGCAGAAGCCTGCGCGGCCACATTGGTGATGTGCAAGGGCCGACTTCTACATGGAATGTTGCTAGTGGAATAGCAACATTCCACGTAGAATCTCAAATAGTAGCAACAGTGGAAGAGTGGCCTAGTGGTTAGGGTGGTGGACTTTGGTCCTGGGGAACTGAGGAACTGAGTTTGATTCCCACTTCAGGCACAGGCAGCTCCTTGTGACTCTGGGCAAGTCACTTAACCCTCCATTGCCCCATGTAAGCTGCATTGAGCCTGCCATGAGTGGGAAAGCGCGGGGTACAAATGTAACAAAAATAAAATAGATACTATTGGAGATTCTACATGGAATGTTGCTACTATTGGAGATTCTACATGGAATGTTGCTATTCCACTAGCAACATTCCATGTAGAAGGCTGCGCAGGCTTCTGTTTCTGTGAGTCTGACGTCCTGCACGTAGACTCACAGAAGCAGAAGCCTGCGCGGCCACATTGGTGATCTGCAAGGGCCGACTTCTACATGGAATGTTGCTAGTGGAATAGCAACATTCCATGTAGATTCTCAAATAGTAGCAACAGTGGAGGAGTGGCCTAGTGGTTAGGGTGGTGGACTTTGGTCCTGGGGAACTGAGGAACTGAGTTCCATTCCCACTTCAGGCACAGGCAGCTTCTTGTGACTCTGGGCAAGTCACTTAACCCTCCATTGCCGCATTGAGCCTGCCATGAGTGGGAAAGCGCAGGGTACAAATGTAACAAAAATAAATGCTATTGGAGATTCTACATGGAATGTTGCTACTATTGGAGATTCTACATAGAATGTTGCTCTTCCACTAGCAACATTCCATGTAGAAGGCTGCGCAGGCTTCTGTTTCTGTGAGTCTGACGTCCTGCACGTACGTGCAGGACGTCAGACTCACAGAAGCAGAAGCCTGCGCGGCCACATTGGTGATCTGCAAGGGCCGACTTCAGGCACAGGCAGCTCCTTGTGACTCTGGGCAAGTCACTTAACCCTCCATTGCCCCATGTAAGCTGCATTGAGCCTGCCATGAGTGGGAAAGTGTGGGGTACAAATGTAACAAAACAAAAATAGCCTTGTAAGATATATACATAAGTTAAGCAGTAAGGCTGCAATACAAAAGCGAAAATTTTTATCAATCAATCAAAAAATATTGAGAGACAAACCAAAATACCGTAACATCAAAAAAAACCAAGGCTTGTAAAAAAAACCACAAGCTCTATTTACTCAGGGGTCCTGTATCATACTATACTAATTAAATAGCACCTTAAAGCTCCCTATAGGGGATAATAGAATACCTATTAGACACCCCCCTATCGCACAGGGGGACCCAATAATATCATTGGTGCCTAAGACTCGGAAGAAAAAAAAAAAGAATCAGTGCAAAAAACTCACACCAGAGAAAAAAAATAACGGATTAAAAAAATTTCCAAAAAAAATCCTCCGTCTTATTTCACAAACAGGAATTACTTCCCAGTAAAAAGAGTCAAGGTTTATAAGATGAAGGGGTTCAAAAACAAAATTTCATACACCCACTAAATGACCACAGTCTCTCTATTCAAGGATCTGATTCCACACAGACTCTCTTAACAAGAAACCTTTCCTCACGATATTTTCTATGAATAGTTGAGCTCCCGGTTGGTGCTTCTCTGTCTCTTTTTTCCCTTCAGCATGGGGTTCAAGCCCACAATTCACGCCTTGCTTCAGAAGTCAGGTGGAGGGGGGTAGAACCTCTGATTTTTTAACACACACTTCATGCAAGACCCCAACTTTAAACTCAAGCAAAGCTTCACATCGGGTGTAAACGAATTAGGCTGAAAGGCCAAGCCTTAAGCAACCACCGTGTACTCTGAAATTCATACAGCTATCCAGAATCCATACCACACCCTAGAGGTCTCTGGCTTATATAAGGGCAGGTAGAAACACTGCAGTCATCTCAGCAGGGGATGCTGTAGTGGAATGGTATTCACATCGGGTCCAATATTCAGCGTGTTTGCTGGCATTAAATCCGTATATTCAATGTACGACGTGCAGGACGTCAGAGTCAGAAACCAAACAAAGGAAGAAGACTTCGGCTGGCGGGGGTTGGGGTCCCCCGCCAGCAAAGGTAGCAGGCGGCGGGTTGGCGGCGGGAGGGCGGTTGAGAGGGTCGCCGGCAGGGGAGTCCTGGGCCAAATCTACGTGGCCCCATAGCAGCTACGCCCCTGCTGCGCACATTAGAATTTTCACGCACAGCATTGTAGAATATGCCTAGACAGTTATACACATAAATTCTAACTAAATACAATTAGTGCTGCTAATTGGTTGTTGAGTACCAGTTATTGGCGCTGTTTGGCTTGTTAATCAATTAGGTTGTACGCGGAGTTTGGCCATGCGGACAAATTAGCACGTACAACCTAAGTCAACATATATAGAAATTGGGGGTATCTATCTATCTATCTATCTATCTATCTATCTATCTATCTATCTATCTATCTATCTGTAGCTAAGCTAGTAGAAGCCCCTCTTTTGGATTGCAATGAGTCAAAACCTTCTCAACCGCCGGAGTTTAGCACAGGCAGCCAAAAGAGGTTCAGCCTACTCCTAGGCTTCAACATATCACCTGAAGTCCTTCCTACCAACATATTTACGGACCATTTTTAGACTTTTCACCTTTCCTTATTATCTACTAGTAAAAAAGCCCCGCTTCTGATGCAAATGAAACGGGGGCTAGCAAGGTTTTCTTCTGTGTGCATGTGGGAGTGTGTGTGTCCCTGCCCTCTACCCTCTCTCCCCTCCCCCCTCTGAGTCCTTCACTGTTACAGAGAGAGGGATTTGATTTCGTGCTTTGCTGTCCCCTCCCCCCTCTGAGTCCTTCACTGTTACAGAGAGAGCGATTTGATTTCGTGCTTTGCTGTGTTTTTTCCTTCACTGTTTGTGTTACAGAGAGAGTGAGGGCGGGGCAGACACTCATGGGGAAACCGGATATCTCTCCCCCTTCACACTTCCGACTGGAGGCTTCATAGAACGTTGGTGGTGCCTTTTATATATAGAGATTTTCTCTGTTTCTATCTAATTTAATTCTAATTTAATTGTAACTGTATCTCCTCTGATCAGGCAATTGCATTGTAAGCCACTTTGAGCCTGCAAAACTGTGGGAAAAACGTGGAGTATAAATGTACAAAAATAAATAAAAATATATATATCTCTGCTTTAACTGAGCTGCTGCTATGAATCCCCTTATTGACAGGTTATCGAACATTACTTTAAAACAAAATTGAGAAGACCTAAAATGTTGCACCGTGTTAGAAATAAAACAGGAGATTTGGAGCAAGTCCCACGGCCAGACTGCGCACTTAGCAGCTTCTCTGCTCATGCTAGAACTTTCTGGTTTAGATTTCAGCTTCAATGAATTTCCCCAGCATGGAAAGAAGTTATAACTTATAATTATCTCTCAAAACCACTAAGGCACAGCTCAGATGCCTTCAGAACGTACCGTTCTGTCTATGGTGTGGCGGAAAACCTTGCCAGCACCAGCCATGTTGCAGAATAGGGTCTTATTAAGTTATGCACATTAATTCTGCTGTAGGCGACTCCGCTTCACTGCACTTTTAAGTTTCCAGCCATGGTCCTATCATCTCTAGGATACCGTAGCTGTCTCCAGTGCTCATTAGCGATAAGACTGGAAACACAGATCTCCCTCTCCCCCCCCCCCACCCTTTTTATTAACGGAGTGATGAATCAGTATGCATATGGAAAACCTGATTGCTGGGTACTGTGTGATGCCAGCTTCAGCCCTAACCAGCCATGCTCAGTCCATTAAACAGATTTAGCATTTGCAGACATGATGGGTGAGCGAACAACAGTTTAAAAAAAAACACAACTGCGGACATTTTACTGCAATTCATTTCGAAATATAGCAAAATTGGACAGCTGAAGACATCCAAAACAGCACGGACAAAGGGACAATGCAACAGGTTACTACTGGGTCCTGAGCTTCCAGGAACCAGGGTCATAGTGAGGGGACCTGGATAAGTCTTTTTGTCTGTCAAGCAGCAGTGTACATTTATTTTTATTTATTTAAGAAAACTTATATCCTGCCTATCTCTAAGAAAATATGCATAAAAAAAGACAACTCCAGAATCACACTGGCTAATTAGCTTATCTAAATGGTCTATTATCACTAAATGATAGCTAACTCCCCAACTTATATTACTGCTCAACTAATATTATATTGTTCTGTACTTCAGATAGCTAAATATTTATGAGGAAGAAAAGAATCCAGTACTTACAATAGTAACTTATAAGCCTGGTAGCTATATTTAAAGGAATTTTTCCATCCATCAGTCTGAAAAAGTTCCGCCTACGTTATTTTCTAAATTTTCTTTATCTTTTATTGTTTAAATAATCTTTTCATATTAATAGTAAGTACTTGACATCAATGCAACCTCATTTGTCTAGCTTCAGCTCACTTCAACGATATTCATAGCAGTTATAATTCTTAATGACATTCTAAACTTAGCTCATCTCAGCCGGGCTTGAAGGCATTGGCGTAGCCACAGGTGGGCCTGGGTGGGCCAGGGCCCATCCACTTAGGTCTCAGGCCCACCCAACAGTAGCACATGTTTAGCGGTAGCTGGTGGAGATCCCAAGCTCTACCAGCTGAGGACTTCCCCTCCCGATGGTAATGAAAACGCTACTCTCCATGATACTGGCACCTGCGCATGTTCAGTTTTCAGCGCATGCCTGCTGCGGACTGCCAAGGTGGAAAGAAGCATTTTCCTGCCAGCTGAGATATCTTTTGGTGGTGGGGGTGGGGGTGGGGAGAACAGTTGGTGCCCACCCACTTCTTGCCTAAGCCCACCCAAAATCTGTTGTCTGGCTACGCCCCTGCTTGAAGGAGCCTCTCCGTTTCACAAATCAGGCTTCTTCAGGAGCTGCCAACACACACAACATCACAAGTGCCTCCTCTAGTGCTATTTCTCATTTTCTCTCAAGCGTTGTTATACTGCTACTCGATTACGTCTTAAAGAGCTGCCGACATCTATGACGCCAAGGTTTCTGCATCTTTTATTGCTGTTCCATAATCTATGAGCGCCACTCTGTTGCCATTAGTTCGGCTCACCAAACAGCCAAACTAATCAGACTCTACATAAAGCCAATTATTGCACACAGTCAAGCACCACAACATCAAATTCAAGCCCTAAAATCGGGGAATGTTTGCATAAATAAATGTGTCTTAAGCACTGTCTTGAATTGTTGCAGAGATGGACAAAAACTAACATGACCTGAAAATTCATTCCATAATTGTGGGCCAGCTACTGAAAAAGCACAGACCCATGCAGAAATAGTAACATAGTAGATGACGGCAGAAAAAGACCTGCACGGTCCATCCAGTCTGCCCAAGAAGATAAATTCATATGTGCTACTTTTTTTTATTTGTACTGTCCTCTTCAGTGCACAGACCGTATAAGTCTGGCCAGCCCTATCCCCGCTTCCCAACCACCAACCCCGCCTCCCAACCACCAGCTCTGGCACAGACCCTATAAGTCTGCCCAGCACTATCCCTGCCACCCACCACCAGCTCTGGCACAGACCGTATAAGTCTGCCCAGCACTATCCCCGCCTCCCAACCACCAACCCCGCCTCCCAACCACCAGCTCTGGCACAGACCGTATAAGTCTGCCCAGCACTATCCCCGCCTCCCAACCACCAACCCCACCTCCCAACCACCAGCTCTGGCACAGACCCTATAAGTCTGCCCAGCACTATCCCTGCCACCCACCACCGGCTCTGGCACAGACCGTATAAGTCTGCCCAGCACTATCCCCGCCTCCCAACCACCAACCCCGCCTCCCAACCACCAGCTCTGGCACAGACCGTATAAGTCTGCCCAGCACTATCCTTGCCACCCACCACCGGCTCTGGCACAGACCATATAAGTCTGCCCAGCACTATCCCCGCCTCCCAACCACCAACCCCGTCTCCCAACCACCAGCTCTGGCACAGACCGTATAAGTCTGCCTAGCACTATCCCCGCCTCCCAACCACCAACCCCACCTCCCAACCACCAGCTCTGGCACAGACCCTATAAGTCTGCCCAGCACTATCCCTGCCACCCACCACCGGCTCTGGCACAGACCGTATAAGTCTGCCCAGCACTATCCCCGCCTCCCAACCACCAACCCCGCCTCCCAACTACCAGCTCTGGCACAGACCGTGTAAGTCTGCCCAGCACTATCCCTGCCACCCACCACCGGCTCTGGCACAGACCGTATAAGTCTGCCCAGCACTATCCTCGCCTCCCAACCACCAACCCCGCCTCCCAACCACCAGCTCTGGCACAGATCGTATAAGTCTGCCTAGCACTATCCCCGCCTCCCAACCACCAACCCCACCTCCCAACCACCAGCTCTGGCACAGACCCTATAAGTCTGCCCAGCACTATCCCCACCTCCCAACCACCAGCCCCCATAGCTTTTCAAATTGTCCAGGGTGTACATGCATAAAGTACAACCTACCAGTACATCGATTTATGTGGTATACGCATAAAAAACAATGGTATAACCTGGTGTCTAGATAGATACCATATATGTTGCGTCACTGGAAGCGCTCGTATCACAGCTTGTATCAAATACATGTGGTTTTATACATCAAGTATTCTCCTTGCTATTATTAGCATCTACACTCAGGACCTCTGAGGAAGGGTGATTGCTGAAACACGGCCGGTGTGGGTCTGGTTTACACAGACTATTTCTGTTGGAGAATAAAACACGATTGTTTTGAAAAGTGCATTCCAGAGTGTGGGGGCCACTCCAGCAAAGGCTCGCTTGGAGGCATCACATCGTGTAATGTCTTTTGGAGAGGGTGTGGTTAGTGAAAGTCCTAGAATAACAAGTCAGTTAGTTCCAATTGGTACTTATTAGATTTAATTGGGACCTACCTGTCCAAAATCCGTTCCTAAATTTTACGTGTGGCTCGAAAAAGGGTGCATGGAAATGGGAGGCTTATGGGCGTTCTGGGGCGGATCGGGGGCATGGTTTTGTAATTATAGAATAACGGTGCTCCACATGCAAATTTAGGAGCGGGGATTTGCACCACATTTTCACTGGTACAAATGGTGGTGCCAAAATTTACGCGTGAGCTCTCCGCTTAAGCATTTTTCTTTAAACTGCGTTGAACTTTAGGTGCGGCTTATAGAATACTGCTTAAGCACTTTTTTCGGCACTGATTTTTTTAGGCACCATATATAGAATTCACCCCTATAAATATTTTAGCATCGTTATGCTGTTTTTTTGTAACATGCATACTTTGACGAACTACATAGGCTCATACTAAATCAACAAAAAATTTGGGGCCCTGTTTTCTAAGCCGTGCTTTAGGCTCATTAGCGTTTTTAGCGCATACGCTAACTCTAGACACACCCATAGCGTTAGCTTGCGCTAAAAATGCTAGCATACCTTAGTAAACATGGCCCCAAATTGTTTCATTTTTTGTAACAAATATTGTTACAGCACATCATTACGGGCCATTACTGTCTCACAGGCTTTTTATTTTAAAATTCTAGGCTCCAATCACTGGCCTACTCTGTTATCGTCATCGTTGGCTTCAACTGCATTGACTTCTTCCTTTGGACCTGCTGCATTTTATTTATTTACTAGTAAAAAAGGCCCGTTTCTGACACAAATGAAACGGGTGCTGGCAAGGTTTTCCTCAGAGTCTGTATGCTTGAGAGAGTATATGTGAGAGTGACTGTATGTGAGAGAGAGAGTGAATGTGCGAGTGTGTGTGTGTGTGAGAGAGAGAGTGAGTCTGGGTGCGAGTGTGTCTGTGAGAGAGAGAGTGTGTGTGTGAGAATGAGAGTGTGTGCAAGTGCATATGTGAGACACAGTGTGAGAGAGAGAGAGAGTGTGTTTCACACAGATACAGTGTGTGCGAGAGAGTGTGTGTGAGACACAGACTCTCTGTGAGACTGAGTGTATGAGACCAAGAGAGTGTGTGAGTGACTGTGTGACACATAGAGAGTGAATGTGATACAGTGTGAGACAGAGTGTGTGAGAGACAGTGTGTGAGAGTGAGAGAGAGAAAGACATTGACTGTGAGAGAGAGAGTGTGTGAGAGAGAGTGTGTGTGACAGAGATATCTCCGCCCCTCTGGTGTCAGGCCCCCCTTCCCTTCCTCTCTCTGGTGTCAGGCCCCCCCCCCCCCCCTCTCTCTGGTGTCTGAGCGTTACTGTGCAGAACGCTGAGCTCTGGCTGTGCTTCAAGGAACTGACCAATCCTATTTAATAGAATGCACCTCTAACATTCTGAAGCCGAGAAACCTTGTGTGGTTGGTCACTTCTGCTTGTGACAAACCCGGAAGTACGTGATGTCAATTCAGGAGATGGATACAGAGAGCAGGAGTGCCTCAACCATGCAGTCAGCTTCAGAATGTTGGAGGTGCGTTTTATTATATAGGATTTGTTGCATTTGTATCCCACATTTTCCCACCTATTTGCAGGCTCAATGTGGCTTACAATATTCCATCATGGCATTCGCCATTCAAGAGTAAAGAAACAATTGGTAATACATAAAGAACAAGTATAACATAACAGAGTTAAGCAATCTGGTATAAAAAGAAGACAATCAGAATATCAGGTAAGTGGTGATGCGCTACAATTCCTCAGTGGCGTTCCTAGGGGGGCTGGCACCCGGGGCGGATCGCCAATGCGCCCCGCCCCCCTGGGTGCAGCGCCCCCCCCCCGATGCAGCGCGGACCCCCCCGGCGAAAGGACCCCCCCGTGAAGGAACCCCCCCGGTCGGGTGCATGCCGCTGGGGGGGGGGGGGTGCCGCACGCGCCTGTCCTCCGTTGTTCCATGCTTCTTCTCTGCCCCGGAACAGGAAGTAACCTGTTCCGGCGCAGAGAAGAAGCATGGAACAACGGAGGACAGGTGCGCGCGGCACCCCCCCCAGCGGTGTGCACCCGGGGCGGACCGCACCCACCACCCCCACCCCCTTAGGAACGCCACTGCAATTCCTATTATTTTCTCTCTGCTACCATGTTTTCTTAAATAACTTACGTTTTCCTTAAAGAGGGCAGCAAAGAAAAGTATCGGGTTGTGTTGTTTGCCTGGGATCCTATTCAAGGTTATTCTCAATCCCACCGGTTTTCAGTATCTGCTCTGAGGTATCACCGTTGCTGCACTTTAAATTTGTTTCTATTTCTTGTTACCACTCCAGGTTAACCATATCAGATTAGGCAAAGAGTAGAAAACTTTGTCATTGTCTTCACTCTTTTACTGTGTTCCCTCCATGCCCTTCACATTAATCAAATTGATAATGTCTCTGTGCAATCTGCATTTGATACAGATCAAGGTCAACGCAAAGTCTGGGAGAAAGAGCCTCTATTACCTCCAACTTCTATTACTGCTACTAATCATTTACATCACCCTAAAGACAGTCCCTGTTCAGTGGAGCTTGCCATCTACCCAGACATACTGACGTGTCAAATCAGAGGTTTTGGTGGAGACATTATGAAGCAAAGAGAAGAAATGGTGTTAAGGTGATCTTATGACCTCCTAGGATTCGGCAGCACCAATATATTTAATTCTCTAACCTCCAAGAAGGTAATTTTACAACAGGGAATCTAGGTTAATGTGGCAAGAAGGTGCTTGTTTTTAGTTATTTACTAAAGACATGTGCCTATCCTCTAGAGTCTATATATGGTGCCCAGATTTGTATGCTGAAATTCAGGTGCACGCCCAAGATAAGTACATAAGTATTGCCATATCGGAAAAGACCAAAGGTCCATCAAGCCCAGCATCCTGTTTCCAACAGTGGCCAATCCAGGTCACAAGTACCTGGCAGAAAAACAAAGAATAGCAACATTCCATGTAGAACCCCAAAGAGTAGCAAGATTCTAGAATGCTAAAGAACAACAAGATTCCATGCAGAATTTCAAAGTGTAGCAACATTCCATGTAGAACCCCAAAGAGTAGCAAGATTCCATTCAGAATCCCAAGTACATAAGTATTGCCATACTGGGAAAGACCAAAGGTCCATCGAGCCCAGCATCCTGTTTCCAACAGTGGCCAATCCAGGTCACAAGTACCTGGCAGAAAAACAAAGAATAGCAACATTCCATGTAGAACCCCAAAGAGTAGCAAGATTCTAGAATGCTAAAGAACAACAAGATTCCATGCAGAATTTCAAAGTGTAGCAACATTCCATGTAGAACCCCAAAGAGTAGCAAGATTCCATTCAGAATCCCAAGTACATAAGTATTGCCATACTGGGAAAGACCAAAGGTCCATCGAGCCCAGCATCCTGTTTCCAACAGTGGCCAATCCAGGTCACAAATATCCGGCAAGATCCCAAAAATGTACAAAACATTTTATACTGTTTATCCCAGAAATAGTGGATTTTCCCCAAGTCCATTTAATAATGGTCTATGGACTTTTCCTTTAGGAAGCCGTCCAAACCTTTTTAAAACTCTGCTAAGCTAACCGCCTTTAGCACATTCTCTGGCAATGAATTCCAGAGTGCAACTTAATTGAGTAACAAGTCCTTAACAACCAATAATTTATTTATTTATTTGTTACATTTGTATCCCACATTTCCCCACCTATTTGCAGGCTCAATGTGGCTTACATAGTACCGGAGAGGCGTTCGCAGACTCCGGTGTGAACAAGTACAAAGTGATGTCGTGGTAAGATAAAGTTCATGTGGCACAGCCACATTAGGGAATCATAAAGCGGAAGAGTTGTGTTATGTCCATTACGTACTTTAGTTTGGTTGTGTTGCAGAGATCAGGCATTTATGTTGGATCGGTAGGGTATGCCTTTTTAAACAGTTTGGTTTTCAGTGATTTCTGGAAGTTTAGGTGGCCGTGCGTTGTTTTCAAGGCTTTTGGTAGTGCGTTCCACAGTTGTGTGCTTATGTAGGAAAAACTGGATGCGTAAGTTGATTTGTATTTAAGTCCTTTGCAGCTTGGGTAGTGCAGGTTTAGATATGTTCGTGTTGATTCGGATGTGTTTCTGGGTGGGAGGTCAATGACGTCTGTCATGTATCCCGGGGCTTCACCGAAGATAATTTTGTGAACCAGGGTGCAGATTTTGAAAGCAATACGCTCTTTGATTGGGAGCCAGTGTAGTTTTTCACGGAGGGGTTTTGCACTTTCAAATCGTGTTTTTCCAAATATAAGCCTGGCTGCCGTGTTTTGAGCGGTCTGAAGTTTCTTTAATTGGGTGCTAACGACAAATTAGTGAAGTTAATTGGCACCAATCAGGATTTGCGAACGCATCTGACTGTGCACTGTTCTATTCAAGGTATGGTGCCTATCTAAATGCCCCAGGGGTACAGAGTGCCAGAGTAAGCAAGAAGTGGGATCATAAGTGCTGCGTTCTCGAGGACCTTGGCATTCTGTCAGGCTTCTTCCCCGGGAACCCTGAGTACGTGAGTCCTTGGACCACGGCCGAGGAGCAGCAGTGGCAGGCAAGATCACTTTCGGAGCAGAGAAGAGACAAGGCTGGACTGAAACCCCGGACTGGAGTCCTGCACTGGAACACTCGGGACTGGAATGCACCGGACCGGAACACACTGGAGTAGGCTTCACCTACGCTTAGCTGCCTTTCCCCGAGGGTTGAGCCCTCAGGTTCGAGCAGCCGGTAGGGCTTACAGGAAAACCAGAACTGGAACCAGCAACAGGAACAACCGGAGTCAGGATCCAGCAGTGCTCCCAGGTACCTAGGCTAAAGTGAGACAGGCAGGCAGGGAATGTCCGGGATCTGGCAAAAGTCCGAGACAGGTGGCTGGCAGAGAAGATCTGAGTACAGGCAATAGGCAGAGACAGGTGGCTGGCAGAGAATAACTGAGTATAGGCAATAGGCAGAGACAGGCGTGGTCAGGTTCAAAGCAGGAGTCTCTGGGCTGGCGGCTAGCAGAGCAGTAGATAGGTACAGGCAAGGGTCAGAACCAATAGCAAGACTAGGGCTGGAGCTCCAGTAACAAGGAGAACTGGCAAAGGACAAGACTAGGGCTGAAGCTCCAGAAACCAAGGAAACCCCACCGGGGAAAACCAGAGGCTAAACTCAGGAGACCTAGAAGCTGTACACAAGCTAACAAGCAGAGCAGTGCCCAAGCTAACTAGGCAAACACTAGGAACTCACACAGAGCAACCACAGAAGAACTAGTAAAGCCGTACACAGGCTACCAAGCAAGGCTGTGCCCAAGCTAACTAGTCAAACACTAGACAATCACACAGAACTGGACAATGTAGCAGAGCACTCTAGCATACCAGGGACCTTATACGATGCAAAGGCAAAGGCTGCAGTCTCTAAGTGCTTAATAAAGCCCTTCAACACCAAAGGCACAGCTGCAGCAATCTCTAAGCAACTACGGAAGCTGTTCAGGCACAAACCACAGAGCAGGCAGAAAGCACAGTGAAACACAGAGAGGCTTCCCACACCCAGGTGTAGTGTAGTGAAGCAATTAGAGTCATGCTGAAAGCAGCCAGCACACACAGAGAGAGAGAGAGAGAGAGAGAGAGAGAGAGAGAGAGAGCTAACCCAGGCAACACTCACAGGTGCAGTATAGTGAGGCAATTAGTGTCATGCTGCTGGATGCAGCCAGCACAGAGAGCCAGAGCTAGCTCAGAAAGGACAGACAGAAGAAACAGGAGCCAGCTAGGAAGCTGACCCCCAGGAACAAGGTAAGTCTGAGGGTGGTCACGGCCACAGACGTGACAATAAGGGAGGATCCCTCAGTAAAGAAGGAGAGGAAATTGCTAAGTGCTCTACATGTCAGACAGTGGAGGACCGGGTGTGAGAAGAGGTAGGACCCAAGTCCTGGGTGCGTCCTGGCAGCCTTAGTCCAGATGTGAGGAGTAAAGTCCCTTGCAGGGAGGAGGAACGTGGATTTGGAGTAGAATAACTGCGCGAAAGGGAGAGAGAAGGAGAACAGGAGTTAATCGAAGTCTATCCCAGATCCTATTTATTCATCCAGGTTTTGTTATACCACCATTTGAAATTTAAAATGACAGTAGGGTAGTCTACAATTCAGAAAAAAATGCTCTGTATGTAAAACATAAAATCTGCACAAGAGGGTAATTCTATAACAGAGCATTTATTTTTAGGTGTCAAGATCATGCGTAAATGACCGGAATACTGGTATATTTGCACATACGTGTGCACACATGCTCAGAAATGCCAACATTTCTGCTACACGCTATTCTACGCACAGGCGTCTAAATGTGATGGTGCGTAGTTTGAAGGTGGGCAAACACATGAGCAGAGTCTGGGGGGGGCCACAAAGTTAGATGCCTAAATTATAGAATACTATAATTTACGCATGTTTTTTGGCGATCTAGGCATGAGACACTAGTGCTATGACTGGTGCAATTGGTCACATCTAAAATAAACACAGGTATTTGCCTTGCTATGCTCGTATACTATTAAGCTACTTTTCTTTATAGAATAGACTTCAAATATGTGCCTTCATGGTGGAGGAGATAGTGAATTTGAGCCACAGACACTAAAAGTGCTGTTTTGTACCCAACTCGGAGGTCACCCTCAGCCCCTTAGTACTGCAAGTAATGGAGTTTTCAGGGGACTAAAATGTGCTCTCGTTCTCTCTGCTTGTTACAAAAACTCATACTGTTAGCCAAGCTGAGAAACATATGCGTCTGTGTAGCTCCCTGCCTCCGGGAATATGAAATCTGTCAAATTCACAATATGGAGCGTGGTTTGCAAACTGTTAAGTACCCAGTGAGCAAAAATGTTATACATTTCTTTGTTGTTTGTAAAACCACAAAACAAATTTCCAGGATATTTTTAAGAGAAAGCCCCTCTTCTCTCTGCTGCAACTTAATAGAAGGTGTTAGTCCAAGGTACCTTTTACCACAGCACAGTAAAGTTTTGCATTTACTGAGCAGTCAGTGCAAAGCCCGTGCAGTATCTATTGCGGAGATCCTAGTATCTTCATATACAGTTACATAAGTGCATAAGTATTGCCATACTGGGACAGACTGTTTCCAACAGTGGTCAATCCAAGTTACAAGTACCTGGCAAGATCCCAAAACACTACAATATATTTTATGCTGCTTATCCTAGAAATAAGCACTGGATTTTCCCTAAGTCCATTTTAATAATGGCTTATGGACTTTTCTTTTAGGAAGCTATCCAAACCTTTTTTAAACCCCGCTAAGCTAACTGCTTTTACTACATTTTCTGGCAACAAATTCCAGAGTTTAATTACATGCTGAGTAAAGAAATATTTACTCTGATTCATTTTAAATTTACTACTTTGTGTGCCCCCCTAGTCCTAGTATTTTTGGAAAGAGTAACAAGCGATTCACGTCTACCCATTCCAATCCACTCAGTATTTTATATATCACTATCATATCTCCTTTCAGCTGCCTTTTCTCCAAGCTGAAGAGCCCAAGCCATCTCAGCCTTTCCTCATAGGGAAGTCATTCCATCCCCTTTATTATTTTCGTATCTTGTCTCTTTCCCGTCCTCTGAACACCATTTCCCTGCCAATACAGCCCTTTATAGAATAGCACTTAGTGCAAATTCTTGCAATCAACATTGGGTGCACGGAATTAGAGTAAGTAAAATCTGGTGTAAATCCTGGTGAGTAAGTTCAATGCACAACCCCAGAATTCTATAACATTGCAACTAAATTATGGGAGTGCCCTGACCTGCTCATGCCCCTCTTATGGCCATGCCCCCTTTTTGTGTGTGAGACAATTTTGGCACACAATTTTACAGAATAGTGCGCAGGCAGAAGCACGTGCAAATCCAAATAATCGCCAATCAATACCAGTAATTGGTGTTAATTGGCTCATTATTTTGCATGCACCTCTCTGCATTGTGCCCAAAATTTGGGACGTAAATTTCAGTAACTCTTATAGATTTCAGGGTTCATTGTTTGCAAAATGGATTTAAGGAGAACCCACAGGTTAAACTGGGGGGGTTAATAACATTGACTGAGCCAGCTGGAAATAGAATTTTGGATGAATAATATAGGAGGCATTGGGGGATGGGAGGAACGTGTTGGATGACTGAGGGGGTAGGAGAGAGAAGATGTAGGAATGTGAGGAATCCCCTCTGAAGGGACACCACCTTGTAGTGGTGGAGGGGCTTCTGTGTTTCAATGACTCAGAGGGCTATCCTGAAGGGTTACCCATATCAGACAGGCCTCTGAGGAGAAACCAGACAAAGAGTGTCCCGAACTGGGAGAGTGGTAAGATAGCGACCTGTAGTTCGTATGCCCAACGGCCTAGCTGCCCTCTGAAGTTTTGTCTTCTCTACATAAATTTCCTCTCAGTTACCTTAACTGAGAGGAAGGGGACAACCGGCGGTCAGCCGCCGATGGCCAGCGTTTTGTCCCCTGAGCAGCAAGTGCGGGACCGCTGCGCAACGAACTGCCCACAGATGAAAGGGTTGGCGAGTCCTTTGATTAGCGTCGGCGAAGGAGCGTCGATACTCTTGGACCTGGAAAAACAACTCCATCGCTCCCGAATTATTCAACCACCATGTCCAAAGGAGTGGAGGAGTGAGTTAGAGGCATATGCTGAAACGGAGGACGTTTACAGCAGAACTCGAATCGGCGGAACCACTCCTAAACACCTAAGAGAAATCAGCTTGGAGTTTTTGGCTCCCGTGGAGGTTACATTGAATATCATCTGGAAGACACTTCGGGATCTAACGGTGGCAGTAAATAATTTTGTTTCAGATATAATCTTATTACATAGTAACATAGTAACATAGTAGATGACGGCAGAAAAAGACCTGCACGGTCCATCTAGTCTGCCCAAGATAAACTCATATGTGTATACCTTACCTTAATTTGTACCTGTCTTTTCCAGGGCACAGACCGTATAAGTCTGTCCAGCAGTATTTCCAGCCTCCCAACCACCAGTCCCGCCTCCCATCACCGGCTCTGGCACAGACCGTATAAGTCTGCCCTCCCCTATCCTAGCCTCTCAACCACCAACCCCTCTTCCCCCCACCTGCTCCGCCACCCAATTTCAGCTAAGCTTCTGTGGATCCATTCCTTCATTTTTTATCGCTTGTAAAAATGTAAATGGTTATAAATAAAAAAATTTAAAAAAAAAAGGAATGTGAGGAATGAATTAAAGTTAGGAGCAGGTCAGCAACAGGCAGAGAGGAGTTTGATTGGTTGAATACATAGGAGTGCTGGGATTGGTGGTGTGCATGGAAACGGCTTGGGTAAACATGAGGGTTTTGGCAGGATGGAATCGTTATTGGGTGGGTAGGTTCCAGAAAAAGGAGGCCAGATTAAGCCAGTCCTGGTTTTACTTCCATTGCTTTCAATGGAAGTAAAATCCGGACTGGCTCAATCTGTCCTCTTTTTTTCTGGAGCCATATGGTAACCCAAGGTAGGAGCGGGTGAGGTAGTTAGCAAATTTTGTTACCGTCCCTTCACACCCCTGGTCTAGTGTATTTTCTGCTGTGACTTACCAGGGTTTGTCTGTTGGGTGGGGGGTTGGGTTTTGTGGGTTGGGTTGTGGGTTTTGGGGTTCTAGTTTGGGGTACGGGGGGGGGGGGGGAGGGTCGGCTGCAGCATTTGTAGTCACCCTGATATGTGGCAATAAAGAGGCATCAGATGCGGTTAATTTAATCTTTGTTTAAAAGATGTTTTACAGATAACAGCTGAGTCACATGAACTGAAGGGGGGCCTTTTTGGCAAATGAAGGGAGTAGGTTTTGTTACCGAATGGCTCGGAATTATTTTAAAACCGCTCTGTGGATGCCAGCATTGTACTGGAAGAATAAAGTTACAGTAATATAAATGAGCTATTTATTAATAAAGCTGCGGCCAAATTTAGTGCCAATAAAGTGAGTAATAGTTTTGTTTAATAGGAGTAAAGGTTGAATGTATGATAGGGTGTCTGGCTGTGTAGAAATTGCAATGTTATGAGTGTTAATTTCTAAATTAACATGCGCAAAGTCAATTTTCATGAGTTAAAACATTCTAACGGACGTTGAAAAAAATGTATTATCATGAATGCTGAAAACATCTAAAAGCCCCAAAACCGGGGGAAAAGTCAAACAAACCAAATGTTTTTTGCCGGTGCACTTCTCTGGTATGTTATTTTGATTATTTATGTGTTGTTTTAATATTTGTTATTCATTCTGAAGGAACTGTAATGGTCTGGAAGGCACAGAGTCTAAAATAATAAACAAAATGCCATTAAAACCCTTCTGATGTAGCTGCTTCTTCCTTTCACTGGGGAACATATTTCTCTGTCTTTTTTTTTTCCATGGCCAATTCTGCTTTTTTTTTTTTAATGCATCTAATAAAATGCATTTTGTATCTAATAAAAGGAGAGCGTTTAATTTCGTTTGGAATTAGAACTGTCCGTAATAGCTTGTACCTGCAATTTCAGCAGAGCCATTAGTCAGTATCAGACAGTTTAGATTGGGTCTTGAGTGCTCCCTATTCTGTTTGCTTAAAGTATAAAATCTGTGCTTCACTTGTAAATGCATTCAGCCGATATGATGGACAGGCAGACACAAGAAACAATACTTCCTTATCCCTGAAATATTAACATTAAGGTTTACCTTTTTTTTTGCATTATACAAATTCATTTTTTATATAGAGTGATTCTAAATGCTAGCAAAGTAAGGAAGCCTGTGGTAGTCAGTGCTGAATTACACCTAGATATTCATTCCGGGCCTATTATGGCTACCAATGCTGAATATTCAGGTGTTTATGGGCTTCTCTAGAAGTTATTTGAACCCAGATTTAGACCTTGGGGTGTTGGTGTCCGAGGATCTGAAGGAGAAGAAACAATGTGACAAGGCGACGGCCGTGGCCAGAAGGATGCTAGGCTGCATAGCGAGGGGTATAACCAGCAGAAGAAAAGAGGTGTTGATGCCCCTCTACAAGTCGTTGGCGAGGCCCCACTTGGAGTATTGTGTTCAGTTTTGGATGTAAAAAGACCGTAAGCAGTTCAAAGAAAAGCTACAAAAATGGTATGGAATTTGCGTTGCAAACCGTACGAGGAGAGACTTGCTGACCTGAACATGTATACCTTGGAGGAAAGGAGAAACAGGGGTGACATGATACAGACGTTCAAATATTAGAAAGGTTAATCCGTAAGTGAACCTTTTTTCGGAGACAGGAAGGCGGTAGAACTAGAGGACATGAATTGAGGTTGAAGGGGGGCAGGCTCAGGACTAATGTCAGGAAGTATTTTTTCACGGAGAGGGTGGTGGATACATGGAATGCCCTCCTGCGGGAGGTGGTGGAGATGAAAACAGTAATGCAATTCAAACATGCGTGGGATAAACACAAAGGAATCCTGTTTAGAAGGAACGGATCTATGGAATCTTAGCAGAGATTGGATGGCAACACCAGTAATTGGGAACAAAACCAGTGCTGGACAGACTTCTATGGTCTACTCCCTGATCGTAACGGAATAGAAATGGATGGGCTGGAGTGTAAATTTTCGACGTTAGCTTCAGAACTTTTAGTACAAGAAGAGTGCTAGGCAGACTTCTACGGTCTGTGCCCTGAAAATGGCAAGGACAAATCAGACTCGGGTATACATATAAAGTATCGCATACCATGTAAATTGAGTTTATCTTGTTGGGCAGACTGGATAGGTCTTTATCTGCCACCATTTACTATGTTACATTTTGCTCTCACCTTTTTCAGTAGTAGATCAAGGTGAGTTACATCCAGGTACACTGGGTATTTCTGTCCCTGCAGGGCTCACAATCTAAGGGGTCCTTTTACTAAGCCATGCTGTAGGTGTGCTAACTTTTTAGCACCTACGTAAACAGGGCCCTAAGTTAGTACCTCAGGCAACAGAGGGTTAAGTGATTTGCCCAAGATCATAAGGAACAGCAGTGGGATTTCAAGCGGCTGCCTCTGGATGTCAAGATCGGTGCTCTAACCACTAGGCCACTTCTCCACTCCAGATGACTAACTAGGCATAGTTTGGACTTTCAGATGGGCAGTATCCAGTTGGGGCTTCATGTGTAGGGTTACCATATGTCCTCTGTTAACAGGACACGTCCTCTTTTTGGATGTCTTCAGGTAGGTCCTCCGGGATTTTTAATTTTTAGGGAAATGTCCTCTTTTTCTTTTATGTGCCTATGACCTACCCACTTAATGAGATCACTTCTGGCTTATTAGTCAGTCTGGATTCATGAGGGTGCTAAAGTGAGAGAAAGGCATTGCTGATCCCCTCTCTGTTCCTCTGCTGGTTGAGTCTGTCAAAGAATTTTATTCGTGCAGCAAGACTTTAAGCATGTGTCATGCAAAGACTTTCACACGTATCTCAGAAGCTAGCCAAAGTTGTTGAGGGATATGCGCTCTTCTGATAAGTACACTTGGGCTCAGACTCGGTCATACTCAAAAGTAGATTTTCTACTGCTGTACTGTAAGTAAGTGACTGTTTGATGTGTGTTCATTAACTACGATTAAATATTATTTTATCAAAAGTAGCAACCATTTTTATTTTTTCTGTCCTCTTTTTTTTGTCTCTGCAAATATGGTTACCCTATTCACGTTTGGAGTATCTCAGGGCTCCTTGCGTTCACATATCCTAGTCAAAGTCTTCATTTGTCCTCTGTGTGAAATTCGTGGGTGTGGCTTGGATCTCTTTCAGGGAGAGAAAACTAACAACTTATAGCAGCAGTTTCAGAGAGCATTTTCCATCTCACAGATAGGCTGCAGAGAATACCTTCTCCTGCTTTAGACTTACTCCCACCCACCCTACCCCTCTACCCACCCACCCCTAGAGTGACATGTCTTATATAACCTCCCTATCAACCCACTCATTACTTTACCTCACCCATTTCTATTCTTCTATCACCTTCTCCCACTACTCCAACCAGAGTTACACCTAATCACACTGACCACCCTTCAACATCTTCAGTCCTTCTGTGACTGTTCTCTTGTGCTTGACTGCTTAAATATTTTAAATTTAAATGCTTTACTTTTTGTCTATTAGATTGTAAGCTCTTTGAGCAGAGACTGTCTTTCTTCTGTGTTTGTACAGCGCTGCGTACACTTTGTAGCGCTCTAGAAATGTTAAATAGTAGTAGTAGTAGTGTGTGAAATTATCCAGAAGCTGTGGTTTACTTTTGAAGTATATGTGGGTAATGCTCAAATTCCTTGCCCTCTGGAAGGATTTTGGTGCAATCGTTGAATTTACGGCTTGCAGAGGTGACTTGTTGGATGAGGCACAATAATCAAATTCAAAGACCAAAATACTCTGGATTGACACTCCACAGATTTCTAAGGGGTCCTTATACCAAGCTGCAGTAAAAAGGGCCCTGTGGTAGTGGCGGGCAGTGGCGTAGCTACGTGGGGCTAGGGGGGCCTGGGCCCCCATAGATTTGGCCCCGGACCCCCCTACCGACGACCCTCTCGACCCCCCCTCCCACTGCCAACCCTCCCCCGCCGTGGGCTACCTTTGCTGGCGGGGGACCCCAATCCCCGCCAGCCGAGGAGGTCCTCTTCTTCCTCCAAAGGCTACGTTCAGAAACAGAACGAAGCCTTGCAGATCAGCCAGCGTTTCTGACATCGTGCAGGACGTCAGACTCACAGAAACAGAAGGAAGCCTTGCAGATCAGCCAGCGTTTCTGACATCGTACAGGACGTGCGACTCACAGAAACAGAAGGAAGCCTTGCAGATCAGCCAGCGTTTCTGACATCGTGCAGGACGTGCGACTCACAGAAACAGAATGAAGCCTTGCCGATCAGCCAGTGTTGCTGGCTGATCTGTAAGGCTTCATTCTGTTTCTGTGAGTCTGACGTCCTGCACGTACAACGTGCAGGACGTCAGAAACAGAACGAAGCCTTTGGAGGATGAAGAGGACCTCCTCGACTGGTGGGGATTGGGGACTCCCGCCAGCAAAGGTAGCCTACGGCGACGTCGAGGGAGGGTTGGCAGTGGGAGGGGGTCGAGAGGGTCGTCGGCAGGGGTCGTCAAAGTTGGCGGGGGAGGGGGGTCGGTAATGTCGAGGGGGGGGGTCGGCGGTGCCGGGGGGGCCTAAAATGTGCCCCCTCACCTCGGGCTCTGGCCCCCCTCCCGCTGAAGTCTGGCTACACCCCTGGTGGTGGGGGCCATTTTTGCTGTGCTCCAGGGCCCTTTTTACCACAGTGGCACGTTGGGCTGGCGGTAGTTCCGTGTTGCCACACGTCAACCCTTTAGTAAAGGGGCCCCTAAGTGAAATTCTAGAGCCGACTATAGATACTTTCCTGTGTTCACCTGGGCCAGCAGTTAGGAATTTGGAGGTACTAATTGATAGCATTTTCGATTTAAAGAATCATGGGAGAAAATGGCACCCAACAGGCACAATCAGGGGTCCTTTTACTAAGGTGCGCTGAAAAATGGCTTGCGGTAGTGTTGGTGCGGGTTTTGGGTGAACGCAGAATCATTTTCAGCGCACCTGTAAAAAATGCCTTTTTAAATATTTTTGCCAAAAATGGACATGCGGCAAAGTCAAAATTGTTGCGTGTCCATTTTGGGCCTGTGACCTTACTGCCAGCCATTGACCTAGCAATAAGGTCTCATGTGGTAATGACCTACGCAAGCCAAATGCCACTTGGCGCGTGTCCGATACACATGTCCAAAAATATTTTTATTCGGCCGCGTGTATTGGCTGCGCGCCAAAAATGAAATAACAGCAAGAGGCACATGGTAGCCGGGCAGTAACTCCATTTTGGCGCACGTTGGGCACACATAGAGCTTTATGCAGCTTAGTGAAAGGGTTTCTATAGTACATAAGTACATAAGTAATGCCACACTGGGAAAAGATCAAGGGTCCATCGAGCCCAGCATCCTGTCCACGACAGCGGCACCTGGCAAGCTTCCCAAACGTACAAACATTCTATACATGTTATTCCCGGAATTGTGGATTTTTCCAAGTCCATTTAGTAGTGGTTTATGGACTTGTCCTTTAGGAAACCGTCTAACCCCTTTTTAAACTCTGCTAAGCTAACCTCCTTCACCACGTTCTCCGGCAACGAATTCCAGAGTTTAATTATGCGTTGGGTGAAGAAACATTTTCTCCGATTTGTTTTAAATTTACTACACTGTAGTTTCATCGCATGCCCCCTAGTCCTAGTATTTTTGGAAAGCGTGAACAGACGCTTCACATCCACCTGTTCCATTCTACTCATTATTTTATATACCTCTATCATGTCTCCCCTCAGCCATCTCTTCTCCAAGCTGATAAACCCTAGCCTCCTTAGTCTTTCTTCATAGGGAAGTCGTCCCATCCCCGCTATCATTTTAGTCGCCCTTCGCTGCACCTCTTCCAATTCTACTATATCTTTCTTGAGATGCGGCGACCAGAATTGAACACAATACTCAAGGTGCAGTCGCACCATGGAGCGATACAATGGCATTATAACATCCTCACACCTGTTTTCCATACCTTTCCTAATAATACTCAACATTCTATTCGCTTTCCGAGCCACAGCAGCACACTGAGCAGAAGGTTTCAGTGTATTATCGATGACGACACCCAGATCCCTTTCTTGGTCTGTAATCCTAACGTGGAACCTTGCATGACGTAGCTATAATTTGGTTTCATTTTTCCCACATGCATCACCTTGCACTTGCTCACATTAAACGTCATCTGCCATTTAGCCGCCCAGTCTCCCAGTCTCGTAAGGTCCTTCTGTAATTTTTCACAATCCTGTCGCGAGTTAACGACTTTGAATAACTTTGTGGCATCAGCAAATTTAATTACCTCGCTAGTTACTCCCATCTCTAAATCATTTATAAATATATTAAATATATATAGGAACTGTGATTAGTTCAATCCATCGTGTCCTGTCTTTTTCTTGTCCACTTCAAAATAATATTGCAAGTGATGCTAACGTGATAATCTAATGCCGTCTTATGGGGAGATCCTAAATAATCTTTGTGGAAGTTGCAGCTTGTTCAAAACTCAATGGCTAGGGTCACTTTGGGAATGCCCAAGTGGAGGACAGCTTCCCTCTTTTTGGGAGAACCAGATTTAAAATCTTCTGCCTGGAATTTATGGACTGCGCTATCTACAGTTCAATTTAACATAGTATTATTCTGAATAAGGTGTTAAGATCCAGCCTGAAGGCATTTTGGAAGGTACCGGCAGTAGAGGGCTACATCGGACAAGATAGAGGGCAAAGGTTTTCTGTGCGACTGCTCTTCAGCTGTGGAAAATGATGCCACTGGAGATCAGACATGCTGTAGATGATGAAAAATTGCTTAAGATGTTTTCCATTATATGAAGTATGACCTTGGAATGGTGAAGCGTTATAAAAGCTAACAAAGTAAGGTCTTTGATTACGGAATAAGATGCAGTGTTAGGCTGTGGAGAGCAGTAAAGGAACGCGGGGATACAGATAGGGGTGTGGGGGTGTTTTTATTGTTCTACCACTGCTTGATTATGTTTTATGTTATATAGTCCGCCTTGCGTAGTTAAGTACTACACCGGCGGAAATTATACATTTTAGAAATTAAACGAAATTAAAAAAATGAAAAAAGGACCATTTCTGCTGTTTGCAATGACCGATGTCTTTCCACTTCACACAGGACTTATTTTTATGGCCAGTGAACTGTTTTAAATTCTCTTTATGTTAATTAAAATGGAAAAGAATAACAATAAGGGCAGGATGTATATTATGTTAATGAGTGTGTAATGCAGACAGCAAAGTACCTCACTGTAACTATAAAGTCAGACACGGTTAAATGCCGTTTTACACTGGGTGATAAACTCTTTCAGACTAGTTTGTTTTGCACTGAGTGTGTTCATGCGCTCTCTGTAGTCAACAAAAGTCCTTAGAAATATGCTTTTAGATTCCAAATGATTGAAAATTGCTGCATACTTTGTTCATAGCAGTGGAGAAGTTGAATAATGAATATTTGCAGACAGTGGAGGAAATCTCTCTCATGAATATTGATTGTGCATATCCTGAAAAACCTGACTGGCTGGGTTAGAACACTGGAGTGAGAACCAGGGGAACTTGGTTCAAATCTCTGCATTAACCAGTCAGTGCCTGCTAATTGAAACATGCCTAGTTGGTAAATGCAGACACACCCATTCCCCACAAATAGCATACCCTCTTCCAGAAAATAATTTAAAAATGAATTAAAGTGCGCTTAGGGGTCTTTCATTAAAGAATTTACATGCAGCCTATAGGTAAACAATGCAAAATTACCGCAAAACACTTTAACGATTTTGCAGTATTTTCCTGTGTGCTAAGTATGCATCAGGGCTTAATAACTTTTAGTGAAATGGCCCCTTAGCTTGTGGGCTCCCCCCCCCCCCCCCCCCCCCCGGGGGACAAAAGATGCCTACTGTACCCGATTATACACCACTTCCAGTATATAAGAAGTTAAATAAATACTTTTAGCCACGGGAAAAATAGGTGGTGTCTGGTCTGCGGAAGCATTTAAAAAAAATCTATGGCCCTGATATTCAGACCGCAGGAGATTGCCGGGCCATCTCCCAGGATCTACACTGAACCCGGATATTCAATTCCAGGCTGTTTCCAGACGTAGCCGGTTATCTTTAAACCAGCCAAAGATATACTTGGGTTAGACATGGCCAAATATGACTGCCAAACCCAGTTTTAAAATCAACTCAAAACCATTCTCCCCTCCCCCTGACTTAAAAGTAAAAATTTCCTGTTATCTAGTGGCATCCTCCACCCCTGATCCAACCTCATCCCCTCCCTTCCCCAACAAAAGTATAAATTCGCTGGTGTCTAGCAGCACCCCAACCCTTACTGAACCCTACCCTCTACCCCCTGACTTAAAAGGTTCCCTATTATCTAGCAGCATCCCCTGCCTCCACCTCACGCCCTTGAATCCCTCCCTAGGTCCCCCAGATTCCCCCCCCCCCCAGGCATACCTTGAAAAGGCAGAAGCGATGTCCATTCACTTCTGCCTTGGTGCTGCCATCTTGAAAAATGGCAGTGCCTGACCCCACGCGGTGCAAGCTGGGATGCATCGAGCAGGGCCAGTCTACCAAATAAAGACATTTATCTTTTATTTGCTATTGTGGGCAGAGTCTTCCAACTAAGGGGAAAATTCCCTTACTTAGCAGATTGAGCTCACTCGGTACATCCCAGGATGCATCACCAGGAGTCAAGTGCTGCCATTTTCCAAGACGGCAAAACGGAGGCAGAAGTGAGTGGGCATCACGGCTGCCTCTTCAAGATTCACCCTGGAAGGGGTTTAGGGGGCCTGGGGACAGGAGTGCCATTAGACACCAGGGAGTTTATATTTTTCCAATCAAAGAAGGGGAGGGAATCGGGTTGGATCAGGGATGTAGACCTGGTGACATTCTTGCCCCTTCTTTCCAGTGCATGAACCAAATCACCGCTCACACACTGACAGGAAGGGTGACATTTTTTGTAATGAGCTGTGGATTACTGTTGCGATTTTACATAAGTACATAAGTAATGCCACACTGGGAAAAGACCATCGAGCCCAGCATCCTGTCCACAACAGCGGCCAATCCAGGCCAAGGGCACCTGGCAAGCTTCCCAAACGTACAAACATTCTATACATGTTATTCCTGGAATTGTGGATTTTTCCCAAGTCCATTTAGTAGCGGTTTATGGACTTGTCCTTTGGGAAACCGTCTAACCCCTTTTTAAACTCTGCCAAGCTAACTGCCTTCACCATGTTTAATTATGCGTTGGGTGAAGAAAACTTTTCTCCGATTTGTTTTAAATTTACTACACTGTAGTTTCATCGCATGCCCCCTAGTCCTAGTATTTTTGGAAAGCGTGAACAGACGCTTCACATCCACCTGTTCCACTCCACTCCACTCATTATTTTATATACCTCTATCATGTCTCCCCTCAGCCATCTCTTCTCCAAGCTGAAAAGCCCTAGCCTCCTTAGTCTTTCTTCATAGGGAAGTCGTCCCATCCCCGCTATCATTTTAGTCGCCCTTCGCTGCACCTTTTCCAATTCTACTATATCTTTCTTGAGATGCGGCGACCAGAATTGAACACAATACGCATTCCGATTTACCTCTCTGACCTTCTCATTCTTTGCATCCCACAAGTTCCAAATATTCAAATCTGTTGATTCTCCGATGTGGTGGTAGCAATTTGCATGCTCATTGATTGATGTATGCTAGCAGTAATTTTTGAAGAAAGCGGTCAATGGTTCTAACGTGCAGCTTTCTACATTGACCCCAGGGTTTGTGACCGCAGAAGCAAACTCATGTCAGCTCCCTCGGATCACCTAAGTGCAACCACTGAGCTACCAGTCCGGCCTCAGTCAACATTTTTCTTGCAACAAGCAAAATTCTTGATTCAGAGATTACTCATAAGTTGCATTCTTCACCACCTGGGGGGAAAGGGGGAACTCCCCCTCCCAAACTTTTATGTTTGAATTTTATGCACAGGGTCTTGGAAGAGGAATATCTGCAGTTTGAAGAACGTTCAGTCCAGAAAGAAGCAGCACTGTACAGTCGCATGAAAGAATCTGCATTTCTGCTCCTGTAGTTTGTCGTTATGGCAACAGAGGCTGCAAAATGCTCCTTACAATGGCGTTTGCAATCCTGCACTCCGGGACACGAGGGAGCTTTCGCTCAGACAACAGACAGAGGAAATGGAGAAGAGCCTTCCTGTCTTCTGAAGCCAAACTTTGTTCTTGGCTAGCACGGCAAGATGTGAGTGAAACACCAGGAACCAAACTACCATGGTAGAGAAATCCAGAAATCAACACAATAGGTTGTAATGCAGCAAATCTTTTTCATTTTTTTTTGAAGGGGGGGAGGAATGAGTAAGGAGATGTTTAGAAATATTGATTTACTCTGAAGGAACCTGCTGCAAATTAGGCCATGAAAATAAAATCATTAAAAAAAAAACAGCACAAAGGGCTTCCAAGATAGGAGCAAACAAAAATGTGCTTTATTCAGGGATCCGACACAGGCCGTGTTTCGGCGTCACTGTGCCTGCATCAGGGGTCATAATAACATAGTAAATGATGACAGATAAAGACCTGTACGGTCCATCCAGTCTTCCCAACAAGATAAACTCATTTTACACGGTATGTGATACTTTATACCAGTGTTTGATTTGTCCTTGCCATTGTCAGGGCACAGACCGTAGAAGTCTGCCCGGCACTGTTCTTGTACTAAGTTCTGAAGCTAACGTCGAAGCCCCTTAAAATTTACACTCCAGCCCATCCATATCTATTCAGTCACGATCAGGGCGTAGACCGTAGAAGTCTGCCCAGCACCGGTCAATCTCAAGACAGCACATTGTGTGTTGAAGCAGAACAATAAAATTAAGCCTTAAATCCACTCAAAAAAGTTTTCCTGACAAAAGCTGGAGGAAGGAACTACACCACCGCCAGTGCGAAGACTTAATTTTATTGTTCTGGATTGCGCTAAGTTAACAATCTGGGGAAGTGAGCAGAAAATGGAAGGAGGGATTATTAGACAGTACCTGTCTGGCTGATAATGAACGATTCCTCTCTCTTGTGTGAACACTGCTATTTTAAACATACCCAAATTTTGGTCAAAGAATACTTGCTTTCAAAGGAATAGGTCTTCACAGAGCCCTGCTCATTTGTGGGTACTTGAATTGCAGAGTGCTCATGAGCTAAGCGCCTGGCCGAGGCTTGAACGGTGAGGCTGAATGCAAATCATTCCTGCAATAACAATTTTTCATCTTCACTTGCTGTAAATACCATCAGCTTAGAATGGGCTGATTAATTGGTTTACATTACTTCATTTAAATGTGATTTCCTGAGCTATTGAGAGTGCACATGCCCATTAATAATGGTGCTGGGGGAAAAAGCTGGTTAAGGAATCTACAAGTATAGAATCTGATGGCAGATAAGGATCATAAAATCCATCTTGGATACCCGATTCTATTCCTGCCGCAACTTTATCTTTTCCGTTTTCAGAGCTCCCCAAACCTGTTCTGGAGATGCCATAACCAGCTGAATTCACAGTGAGAATCCTGAAAGGTAACTTTAAAACCATACAAGAACGTAAGACCTTTGAAGTCAGAATGATTGAATATTTTAACACCCAACAGAAAGGACTTAACAAGGATCTGGGGTTCCTAGCCCATTATAAACCATAAAGCTGTATGTCTCTGTTGATCACCCTCCCCTCACCTATCCACACCCACCCTGTTAGAATATCAATGATATGCTTTGATGTCCCCATGCATACTTCCTACCCACCCCCCTCCTCCCACCCTGTCAGACTGTCATAGTAATGCTTGAAGGTTTTCACTTATATACACTGTCAGCTAGCACATTTGCTTATTTCCGATCTGAGGAAGAAGGGCAACCTTCAAAAGCTAATCAAGAAATGTATTAAATTATGTCCAATAAAAAAGGTATCATCTTATTTTCTTTTCCATGTTTTATTTTGTTTGATTTCTATTGATATGCATGGAAATCGAAGCTTATTCTACAACAATGCACACACAACTTAATTGGTTAACTAGCTAATCAGCCCTGTTAACCAGGGCCGTGCTAACACGGTAAGCGAGGTAAGCATGGCAGGGGGGCGCTTCCCTCTGGGGGACGTCGCCGCACCATGCTCACCTTGCTCGCCCTCCCGCAACATCCCTTTTCTTTTTTTTCTTTTTAAATTTACCTCCGTGGCGGTTCCGGCAGCGCAGCGTCAGGGAAGGAGGCGGCGCTCCCGATGTCTCTAGCCTTCCCTTCGCTGTGTTCCGCCTTCTTCTGACGTCAGGGAGAGAGGGGAATTGCTGGAAAGGGATGAATGGAGGGGGCAGGGGACAGAGAAGCATGGATGGGCATGGATTGGGAGGGCAGGGCTCAGGGAGAGAGGGGAATTGCTGGATAGGGATGAATGGAGGGGGCAGGGGACAGAGGAGCATGGATGGGCATGGATTGGGAGGGCAGGGCTCAGGGAGAGAGGGAAATTGCTGGATAGGGATGAATGGAGGGGGCAGGGGACAGAGGAGCATGGATGGGCATGGATTGGGAGGGCAGGGCAGGGCTCAGGGAGAGAGGGGAATTGCTGGAAAGGGATGAATGGAGGGGGCAGGGGACAGAGGAGCATGGATGGGCATGGATTGGGAGGGCAGGGCTCAGGGAGAGAGGGGAATTGCTGGATAGGGATGAATGGAGGGGGCAGGGGACAGAGGAGCATGGATGGGCATGGATTGGGAGGGCAGGGCTCAGGGAGAGAGGGGAATTGCTGGAAAGGGATGAATGGAGGGGGCAGGGGACAGAGGAGCATGGATGGGCATGGATTGGGAGGGCAGGGCTCAGGGAGAGAGGGGAATTGCTGGAAAGGGATGAATGGAGGGAGCAGGGGACAGAGGAGCATGGATGGGCATGGATTGGGAGGGCAGAGCTCAGGGAGAGAGGAGAAATTGCTGGACATAGAGGGGAGGGAAGAGAGATGAAGGAGATGAAATGAGGGAAAAGGAAGAGAGGAGAAAAACTGCACATGGATGAAGAAAATAGGCAGAAGCTGAGGACCAGAAATGAAGGAGGAAAGCAAAGAAATAAATGGAAAGGAAGCCCTGGAAACGGAGTTAAGAGGACAGATAGCAGCAGAATCAGATACTGGGCCAGCATGATCAGAAAAAGAAAGTCACCAGACAACAAAGGTAGAAAAAAAAATCATTTTATTTTCATTTTAGTGTTTGGAATATGTCCACTTTGAGAATTTACATCTGCTATCTTATTTTGCAATGTATAGCAATTTGTTTCTAAGAATATTGCTGACAATTCCTGTCAGTGTGGCAAGTGGTGAGCGATCATTTTCACGGGGGTGGGGGGGGGCGCCGCCGCCGCCAACTGATAGTCTGCAGGGGGGGCGCCAACTGATAGGCTGCAGGGGGGCGCCAGAGACCCTAGGCACGGCCCTGCTGTTAACTGGATGTTAACCAGCAATTATCAGCACTAATTGGCATTAATTAAAATTTACACGCACAACTCACTAAGGAGTCCTTTTACAAAGGTGCGCTAGCATTTTTAGCACATGCTAAAAATAAGCATGTGCTAAACATTAGAGATACCCATATATTTCTACGGGCATCTCTAGCATTTAGCGTGTGCTAATTTTAATTTATTTATTTGTTACATTTGTATCCCACATTTCCCCACCTATTTGCAGGCTCAATGTGGCTTACACAGTACGGTAGTGGTGTTCGCCAGTTCTGGAATGAACAAATACAGGTGTTATTGTAGTAGAATAGGTTCATGTAGGTAGGTATATTAGGGAACGTAGGAAGTTGGGGGTCCAATACACGCGCCTACAGCAGTGCAGGCTGTTTTTCTGCACGCCTTAGTAAAAGGTCCCCTAAGGAAGGTAACAAATTTAGCAACACTACAACGATGGGCGATTTTAATTACTGAAATCGAAAATTTGAAAGAGTTGCACCAAACCAGAAAAATCAGTAAACCGCAGCTGAAATCAACAATTGTCTGTGACTCTGTAGTTTGAGTACCAGTGGGTAAAAAAAAACCAAAAAAAAAACCTACCTCAATGTTGACTGAATAAGAGCCACATCAGGAAAAGCTAGGGAGGTAAAGTTCCTAGATGAAATAATGAGTACTTCATGAGCGGCTGATTCGGGAACTGACAAGAGGGGCAATTATTTTAGATCTCGTCCTTAGTGAGGAACGCAGGGTTTTGCGGAACAAGTAACAGTGTTTCTGCTTGGCAATAGTGATCATAATTACTACTATTATTTATCTACTGCATCAGCATTTAACTTTCAAAAGGGCAACTATGATAAAATCAGGGAAATGGTTTAAAAAAAGAAGAAGAAGCTAAAAGCAGCAGCTGCAAACGTTAGGAATTTAAATAAGGCATGAACATTATTTAAAAATGCCATCTTAGAAACCCCAAACCGGATGTATTTCACATATTTTAAAAAGCTGGCATAAAAGCCAAATGACAACCGTCATGGCTAAAAGGTGAGGTGAAAAGGGCTATTAGAGCCCAAAGAACATCCTTCAAAAAAGAAAATGGAAAAAAGGATCTAAATGAGGAAGGAAGATAAGCACTGGCAAATTAAATGCAAAGCACTGACAAGGAAAGCTAAAAGAGAATTTTTATTTTATTTTTGTTACATTTGTACCCCGTGCTTTCCCACTCATGGCAGGCTCAATGCAGCTTACATGGGGCAATGGAGGGTTAAGTGACTTGTCCAGAGTCACAAGGAGCTGCCTGTGCCTGAAGTGGGAATCAAACTCAGTTCCTCAGGACCAAAGTCCACCACCCTAACCACTAGGCCATTTGAAAAGAAGTCAGTGCATGAGTGATAGAAGGCCTATGACGGAGCCATTTCATTAGATCCAGGGGCGTAGGCAGACAACAGATTTTAGGTGGGCCTAGGCAAGAAGTGGGTGGGCACCAAGTGTTCTCCACACCACCAAAAAAATATCTAAGCTGGCAGGAAAACGCTTCTTTCCACCTTGGCAGTCTGCGGAAGGCATGCGCTGAAAACTGAGCATGTGCAGGTTCTGGTATCGTTGAGAGTAGCGGTTTTGTTACCATTAGGCGGAAGTCTTCAGCTGACGGAGCTTGGGATCCCCACCAGCTACCGCTAAATGTGTGCTACTGTTGGGTGTGCCTGAGCCCTAAGCGGGTGGGCCCTGGCCCACCCAGGCCCACCTGTGGCTATGCCGCTGATTAGATCATCAAGGAATAAAAGGGGCACTCAGGGAGGACAAAGCCATGGTGGAGAGACTAAGGGGGTCTCTTACTATGTGGCGGTAATGGGCTTACCGCTCACTAAACAGGAAGTACTGCCGGGCTACCACAGCAGCCCAGCAGTAGTTCCCATCCCCAGCGTGTGCCATTTCCAACCCTACAAAAATATTTTAATTTTTGTAGTGTTGGTGTTTACCCGGCGGTAATCGGGCAGTGCCGCGTGCTGCCCAGTTACTGCCAGGTTGGCGAGGGAGCCCTTACCGTCACCTCAATGGGTGGCAGTAAGTGCTCCCCCCCCCCCGAAATGGTCACGCGGCAAGCGCTTCACTTGCTGCATGGCTATTTCTTTTTTTAAAAAACAGCCCTTTACCTGTTGAGGAAAAAGGGGGAGCACATGTCAAAAACACGTGCTGACACCAGGGACCCTTAAATTAATTCTTTGCTTTACCTAGGAGGATGTAAGCTACCTATGCCTGAAATGGTATTTAAAGATGACAATAGGAAGGAACTAAAATCAAATATCTATTTATTTATTTATTTGTTTGTTTGTTACATTTGTATCCGACATTTTCCCACCTGTTTGCAGGCTCAATGTGGCTCACATAGTACCAGAAAGGCGTTTGCCGTTTCCGGTGTGAACAAATACAATGTGATGTTGTGATAAGATGTAATTTAAATGGCAAAGTCACAGCAGTAGTCGTAAGGTGGGAGAGTAGAGTTGTGTCAGTTCTTTAGGCTGGATCGGGAGGGTATGCTTTTTTGAACAGGGTGGTTTTTAGTATAAATGAACCTGGAAGATGTAATAAGCCAAATTGACAATTTAAAGAGCAATAAATCACCTGTACCAGATGGTATGCAACCCAGAGAACTTAAAGAACTCAAAACTAAGATTGCAGATCCACAATTACTAACCTGTAATTTACCATTAAAATTGTCCACAGTACCTGAAGATTGGAAAGTGCCCAGTGTAACACCAATTTTGAAAAGGGTTCCAGGAGTGATCTGGGAAACTCCAGACTGGTAAGCCTGGCAACAGTACTGGGTGAAATGACAGACATTTTGTAAATGAACAAAATTATTAAACACTTACACAAACATAGCATAATGGCATAGAGTCAGCATGGATTTAGCCAAGGGAAGTCTTCCCTCACCAATTTGTTTTATTTCTTTGAAGCAGTGGCGTAGCTACGTGGGGCCTGAGGGGGCCTGGGCCCCCATAGATTTGGCCCTGGCCCCCCTGCCGACGATCCCCTTGAACCCCCCTCCTGCCACCACCTGCCCTGCCGCCGCATCAGATACCTTTTTTGCTGGCGGGGGGGTCCCCGAACCCCGCCAGCCAAAGAGAGTCTTCTTCAGCGCCGGAGTAGCACCTTCGTTCAACAAAGTTCCTTCGATCAGTTGTTTCAACGCCTTACGTCCTGCACCGTGCATGTAGCCCCGTGCAGGACATAAGGCGTCAAAACAACTGATCGCACCAGGAACTTCGTTGAACGAAGGTGCTACTCCGGCGCTGAAGAAGACTCTCTTCGACTGGCGGGGTTCGTGGACCCCCGCCAGCAAAAAAGGTATCTGATGCGGGGCAGACGGCGATGGCGGGGGAGAGTTGGTGGCGGGAGGGGGGTTTAAAGGGATCGTCGGCAGGCCGGCAGGGGGGTTCAATGTGGTGGCAGTGGCTCGGGGGGGGAGTGGCTAAACAGTGCCCCCCACCTTGGGCTCTAGCCCCCCTCCTGGTACGGTCTGGCTACGCCCCTGCTTTGAAGGCGTGAGTAAGCAATATGGATAAAGGTGAGCCAGTTGATATAGAATATCTATATTTTCGGAATGTTTTTCACAAAGTGCCTCATGATAGACTCCTGAGGAAATGAAAAAGCCAAGGGACAGGAGTCAATGTTCTTCTGTAGACTGTGAACTGCTTAAAAGATAGAAAACCAAGAGTAGGGTTAAACAGACTATTCTCTCAACGGTTGATAATGATTAGAGGAATGCCACAGGGATGGGTACTGAGGCCAGGGCTATTTAACATATTTATAAATGATCTAGAAATGGGAACAACAAATGAGGTGATCAAATTTGCAGATGACACACAATTATTCAAAGTTGTTAAACGGCATGCTGACTGTAAGGAACTGTCGGAGAATCTTACAAGACCGAGCATTGAAATGACGGATGAAATTTAACGCAGACAAGTGCAAAATGATAACACACTGGGAAGAATAACTCAGATTCTAGCTACACAGTACAGGATGTCATCTTGCACAATATGTTGAAATCTTCTGTTCAGTGTGCAGCAGTATCCCAAAAGGCAAACAGAATATTAGGAATTATTAGGAAATGAAAGAAAGAACATCAAAATATCTCTGTCTTGCTCCATGATGCAACTGCAGCTTGTATATTCTATGCAATTCTGGTTGCTGCATCTCAGAAAAAGGTAAAGTGGAATTAGAAAAGATACAAGGCCCCTTTTACCAAGCTGCAGCAAAAGGGGGCTGGCGTAGGTGCGTGAAAACCCCCTTATACTGCAGCTGGTAAAAGGGAAGGTCTTGCTTTCCTGCAGGAAATGGCTGGGCAGTGAGTAAAGCACTTGCCTTGCGGCCATTTCAGGGGGGAGCCCTTACCGTCACCCATCGAGGTGGCGGTAAGGGCTCCCGCGCTAACCAGTCAGTAACCGGGCAGCGCACGGTGGGTAAGAGGAACCTGAATTACAGCTATGTCATGCAAGGTTCCGCGTTAGGAGTCACAGACCTAGAAAGGGATCTGGGAGTCATCGTTGATAAGACATTGCTCAGAGTTCTGCGGTGGCCAAGAAAGCGCACACAATGTTGAGTATTATTAGGAAAGGAATGGAAAAAAAACACAAGGATGTTATAATGCCGTTGTATCGCTCCATGGTGCGACTGCACCTCGAATATTGTGCCCAATTCTGGTCACCGCATCTCTAAAAAGATATAAAGGAATTGGAGAAGGTGCAGAGAAGGGCGACAAAAATGATAAAAGGGATGGAACGACTCCCCTATGAGGAAAGGCTAAGAAGGTTAGGACTCTTCAGCTTGGAGAAAAGGCGGCTGATGGGCGATATGATAGAAGTCTACAAGATAATGAGCGGAGTAGAGCGGACAGATGTGAAGCATTTGTTTACATTTTCAAACAATAATAGAACCAGGGGACACAAGATGAAGCTAGAATATGGTAGATTTAATACAAACAGGAGAAAGTTTTTCTTTACTCAGCGTGTAGTTGGACTCTGGAACTCGTTGCCGAAGAATGTAGTGACAGCAGCTGGCCTTACGGAGTTTAAGGGGGGTTTGGACAGATTCCTGAAGGAAAAATCGATTGAACATTATTTTAAAAAAAATTTTGTTTGGTTTTGCCGAGTTCTTGAAGCCTGGATTGGCCGCTGTCGGAGACAGGATGCTGGGCTTGATGGACCCTTGGTCTTTTCCCAGTATGGTGGTGCTTATGTGCTTATATTACTGCCGGGTACAGTCTGGCACTACAAAAATAAATACATTTTTGTACTGCCGAAAATGACGGCGTGGTAGTTATGGGAAGTACTGCCGGGCTACTGCAGTAGCCTGGCGATACTTCCATTATAGTGAGTGGTAAGCCTGCATTGGGCTTACTGCCGCTTAGTAAAACGAGCTCACAAAGAAGGGTGACCAAAAATGATTAAGAGGATGGAATGACTTTCATATGAGGTCAGGCTAAAGACACTAGGGCTCTTCAGCTTGGAGAAGAGATGGCTGAGGGAGGATATAATAGAGGCCTACAAAGTCCCGAGCCATAGGATCAGACTCTGTGGGTGCTGTGGGTGCTTGAGCACCCCCAATATTGAGAACATTCCTCATATGTGGCCAAGAAAGTGTTATTTCCACTGGGCTTAGCACCCCCAATAATTTTGAAAAGTTGGCTCCTATGTCCCGAGCCATGTGGAATGGATAAAAGAAAATCAACTGTTTATTCTTTAAAAAGTACAAAGACTAGGGGACACACCAGGAAGTTACCTAGTACTTTTTTTTACTTTACTTTGGGCCTCTTGTACAAAGCCGCGCTGCCGATTCTCAGTGCGGCAAAACTGCTCCAGGGACCTGCATACTGCTGTGATGGAGCTGGGTATGACATTTGAGGCTGGAAAAAATGTTTTTACATTTTTTTTTGGGTGGGAGGGGGTTGGTGACCACTGGGAGAGTAAGGGGAGGTGATTCCTGATTCCCTCCGGTGGTCATCTGGTCAGTTCGGGCACCTTTTCGAGGCTTGGTCATGAAAAAAAGGGACCAAGTAAAGTCAACCAAATGCTCGTGAGGGACGCCTTTCTTTTTTCCATTATTGGCCGAGAACGCCCATCTCTTAACCACGCCCCCGTCCCGCCTTCGGTACACTGCCGACACGCCCCTGTGAACTCTGGTCATCCCCGTGATGGAAAGCAGTTAAGGACGCAAAAAATCAGCTTTCGATTATGCCGATTTGGGCGACCTCGGGAGAAGGACGCCCATCTCCCGATTTGTGTCGGAAGATGGGCATTCTTCCCTTTCGAAAACAAGCCAGATAGTGGATGAAGTTGATGTGAAGGAACATATGCCAATGAAGAACTGATTGTAATGCAGAAGGTTTTTCTGAACACAAGGCCTTGATTGCCAGGAGACAATGCAAGTGATATAACTAGAGGGTAATATGATCATGGTATCTGCTTTTGGTAATATAACCAAAGCAGTATTACATTCTGAAATAATTGTAAAGTTCTTAGAACACAGCAGGTAAACCCACTTATATTGAATTGCAATAATCTTGGACTATTGTTACACTCTGTTCCACTCCTCCAGAGGTGCAGCCTGCCTGCGCAGGGTATGGGCATTCGAGGATGCGGTGGCCATCTTGGATGTGGTATCTCCAGGATAGGATGGCCATCTTGGAGATGGGCGTCTCAGGTTGTGGCAGCCATCTTGGAGATGGGCAGCTTCAGGAAGGAAGCCCATATTTGGGCGTAGGGCATCTCTTCTGATGGAGGCAGCCATCTTGGATCAGCTGCACATGTTTGAACCTAATTCCCACACTATTTAAAGCCCTGCCTCCAGTCTTTCCTTGCTTCGGCTTCTAGTGCTTAGAGGTCGTAGTCTATGTCTGTGTTCTACAGCCGGCTATCTTTGTTTCTGTGATTCCTGTGTACCAGACCCTGGATTGTTGCCTGACTACGCGCTGTGTTGCTGCCTGCCTAGACCTCGGACTGTTTCTCTGACTATTCGCTGCGCTGCTGATTCCTTGGCTCCTGGACGGTGTCTGCTCTCCCTGCCTGTCGGGTCAGTGGCTGTGCAACCCCGCCGGTTCCAGAAGTCCTGGTGGCCGCCTGCACCTGGGGGCTCAACTCTCGGGGAATGACGGTCGCTTCCCAGGTGAAGCTAGGGGTTGTCTGGCTGCCTGACCGAGTGCGGTGTCACTCCATCTTCGCCATGCTCAGTCGGGGCACAAGGGCTCACATTCCCAGACATAACATCTGCCTATAATCTGAAGTCAACTTTGAAGTGTCATAGCAACTTGCAGTATGGTATGTGAGTGTTATAATTAGTTCAGTATTACCTGATTCTCAGACCCATCATTCTACATAGGACACACCATGAAGGAAGAAGAGAGGAAAAGGGATTTTCATCAGTGCATAAAGAAAGGCTTTGGAAAAAATCATGAGTGCCAATTGAGAAGTCAAGTAAAAAAAAAAAACCATCAGGATGACACATGTGGGTGATCTCACAATGTCACTGCACACTCCTCTAGCTCCCACTGTGTACTGTAGACATGCCGGTGACTACTCTGTCATCCCTCGAAAAATAGAGCTTCTCTTATTATTACTGTTCATTATTCTTTAAGCTGCCTACATGCACAGGTTACCAGATAACTGCACAATTACTTAGCAAATTCACATCCTCTGCATCAGCAAGGCACTTTGGAAAGCAAAGACCCTATAATTAGCATCTTCCAGAGGCACCTACAGAGATGGAGGCGGGCTAATTGATTGTTTATTGACGCAAATGCAACAACAAGAGATAGAGCACCTGCATATAATTTAGGATATCTGCATAAACGGTTCATTAGGGTGAACTACTAATTATGTTACAAGACCATGAAGCTATGATGTAAAAGAAATTTGATGTGTAGATCTATGAATGCTGAGTCTTCTTCTTCACTATAAATACTTCCTTCTGTTCTCGGATTTGACAATTTGCCTATGATGAGAATATTCCCTTCTCTCTTGTTTGTCCTGTTTGTCTGTCCTAATTAGATTGTAAGCTCTGCCGAGCAGGGACTCTCTCTTCATGTTCAAGTGTACAGCGCTGCGTACGTCTAGTAGCGCTACAGAAATGATAAGTAGTAGTAGTATTAGTAATGTGTAGTTTAAGCAGTAACCCCAGGATTCTATACCCAGATTTGGTTTCCTAAATTTGTACACACTCCCAAGATGCATGAGTAACCACTGAGGTGGTGGTAAGGGCTCATTCACTAACCTAGCTGTAACTGGGCAGCATTTGGCACCACCTGATTACCGCCGGGTAAGCACTGGTCTTACAAAAATAGAAAATATTTTGGTAGCGCTGGAAATGGCGCACACTGGGGGGTGTGAACTACCGCTGGGCTCCTGCAGTAGTCCGGCGGTAGTTCCGGAATAGCGAGCGGTAAGTCCCTGTTGGGCTTACCACCACTTAGTAAAAGGGCCCCACAGTTAGGCACGGGAATCAGTGCTAAGTGAGATTCTGTAAAGGACATGTGCCCTTTGTAGAATTGCATTTAGTGCTGATCTTGTCCAGCGCCGAATTTTGAGCACCATTTATAGAACCCTCCCCTAAGTATACACCCATTTTGGCAGTATTTTAGTAGTTTTATTTATTTATTTATTTGCTGCATTTGTATCCCACATTTTCCCACCTATTTGCAGGCTCAATGTGGCTTACATTGTTCCATCATGGCGATCGCCATTCCGGAGTGAGAGATACAAGTGGTTTTACATCAAAGATCATGATCTGATGTCACTTCCTCGAGGGCAGGACTGCAGAACGAACTCACAAAGGGAGGGAAGGCTAGAGAAAGGGCAAGGCTTTCAAATGACGCGGCTGCTGAAACCGAGGTAAATTAAAGATTTAAAGCACCAAGGGCGGCGGGGGATGGGGGCGAAGGAGAATCGCTGGACAGGGGTAGGGTGGGAGAAGAGAGAAAGGAGATGCTGGGGGGAGGCGGGGACGTGCGGGCGCCGGAGGGGGGGGGGCACACGGGCGCCAACTCATAGTTTGCAGGGGGCGCCAGAGACCCTAGGACCAGCCCTGGCCAGTGCTGTACCTTATACTATGAGTTTATCTCGTTGGGGAAACTGGATGGACCGTACAGGTCTTTATTTGCCATCATCGACTATGTACTACATAAGAATGTTTGCAATTAGCACGGATGCACTTACCTCTTCCTCTTGGGGTGGCACAAGTGACGTGTGCTAACTGCACACGTGACGTGTGTAGGAAGTACTGTATTTTCGTGCACATAACTGCCAGATTCTAAACATGACATCCAAATTTAGATGCCCCAAATTGCACACAATCCTGAGATTTGCACACAAATAAATTAGTGAGCTGTCAAAAATCAATAATTATTGATGTTAATTGGCTCTAATTTGGCTTTGCATGTGGATGTGGCGATGCACGATTCTATAAGGATCTGCACCCAGATTCTCTTGCGCACAACCCAAAGGGAGGAGGCGTGGCTATGGGAGGGGCATGAGTGGGTCAGGGACATTCCAAAGAATTGCACGCAGTTTTAAAGACTTGGGGGGCAGTGCACTCAGTCGAGATGCACACCAGGAGTTACCCCAGATTTCAGTTGGCGTAAGTCCTTGCGCTCACCGAGTGCAAATTTTTCCAAGTGCCTAATATTTGGTGTCATTACTGAATCCAGCCAATAATGCGTGTGTTATACGTGTATTTAAAAACCATGTGTATTCCCTATAGGCTATATGTATGGTGTGATATACTGGTGTATTTTTACTGAGAAGTGCTAATTGCAAAATTCTTTTACATTTTAGTTCTTTTGCAGGTTTCGTGCACCAGCCATGCCTACAAAACCTATAAAGAAAATCCCTTAAAAACAAATGCATTAGTTTTGCAATTAGTACATTTAGAAAAATTAACTGATATAGTGGGCGTTATATGCATGGGTGCATTATACCAGTTTATTTTTGCATAAAATGAAGGAGTGGCCCAGTGGTTAGAGGCCTGGCCTTGACAACCAGAGGTGGCTGGTTCGAATCTCACTGCTGCTCCTTGTGATCTTGGGCAAGTCACTTATCTTCCATTGCCTCAGATACAGACTTAGATTGTGAGCCCCCCTGGGACAGAGAAATATCCAGTGTACCTGAATGTAACTCACCTTGAGCTACTACTGAAAAGGTGTGAGCAAAATCTAAATAAATAAAGATTCTAGAATTCTAAAGAATAACAAGATTCCATGCAGAATTTCAAAGTGTAGCAACATTCCATGTAGAACCCCAAAGAGTAACAAGATTTTTGGAGTGGCCTAGTGGTTAGAGCACCAGTCTTGCAATCCATAGGTGGCCAGTTCAAATCCCGCTGCTGCTCCTTGTGATCTTGGGCAAGTCACTTAACCCGCCAATGCCTCAGGAACAGACTTAGATTGTGAGCCCCCCTGGGACAGAGAAATATCCAGTGTACCTGAATGTAACTCACCTTGAGCTACTACTGAAAAGGTGTGAGCAAAATCTAAATAAATAAGTAAAACTTTGCACACATTATGTGCACGTTATACACAATAACACAACCAAAATTGTGCATGCAAATCTGGTTGTATTCTGGATTTGTGCATGCAAACAAGCCAATCAGTGCTAATAATTTCCATTTAACAAGCAATTATTGACACTAATTGCCATTAATTAGAATTTACATGCACAACTTGCCAAGTGTAAAATGGTGCGTTTAAATTCTAAAGTGTGCTGCCAAAAAGAGGGCGTGGAATGGGCAGGTCGTGGGTGTTCTGCAGCATGACACCCCCCCCCCCCACGCAATGACACCCCCTCCCCGGTGCATCAAGCCCCCCCCCCCCCCCCCCCCCCCCCCCCCCCGGTGCATTCTTGGCTGCTGGAGGGTGCAGAGAGCAGCCGTGCGCCTGTCGGCTCCACTGGCTCCCTACTCCGGAATAGGAAGTAACCTGTTCCGGGGCACAGGGAACCAGTGGAGTCAACAGGCGTGCGGCACCTCTCTGCACCCTCCAGTAGCGTGCACCCGGGGCGGACTGCCCCCACCACCCCGTCCTTCCTACACCACTGGTGTTCTGATAATCTATGCACAGGGTTATAGAATACACCTGCTCCATGGCTAATGCAGGTGCTGGAATTTATACCAAATTTTACTTGAAGTAAATGTATGCCCCTAGAGTTGGGCACAGGCATGGTCACTAGGCATCTAATATAATAATTTGCACCTCCAATGTTCTGAAGCTGACTCCGTGGCAGCGTGGCAGTGAAGCCATGTAGTGTTCATAGGGTTCGTAATCGCCCCGCCCTGGAGGGAAACAAACGCGACGTCAGAAGGAGAAGGGACCAACCACAGGCAATTGCACTCGCTCTCAATGCCCCGCCCTCGGAGGGAAGGGAAGGCTGCATATAATATTCACCCACCAGAAGTTCGTTTCCTCCCTCCGAGTTCCAGGGTCGTCGTCCGTCCCTCCTTCCTCCAAGTTCCAGTGTCCCCCCCCCTCCCAATTCCAGGGTTGTTGTCCCTCCCTTCCAGTTCCAGGCCCCCTCCCTCCGAATTTTAAAAGTCATCCTGACTTACCTTGCGCGGTAAAAAGCGTGCAGGCTCGGCACTTACTTCAGTTTTCCCTTCTCTGTCTCTCAGCTCTGGTCCTGCCCTTGCGGACACAGGAAATGAGGGCGGGACCAGAGCTGAGAGACAGAGAAGGGAAAACTGAAGTGCTGAGCCTGCACGCTTTTTACTTCTGCTGCCGGCCGCCGTAACCCCGATGAGGTACGTCAGGATGACTTTTAAAATTTGGAGGGAGGGGGCCTGGAACTGGAAGGGAGGGAGGGAGGGACGACGGCCATGGAACTCGGAGGGAGGGACGACGACCCTGGAACTGGGAGGGAGGGAGGACCCTGGAACTGGGAAGAAGGGAGGGGGACCCTGGAACTGGGAGGGAGGGAGAGAGGGGGAACCCTGGAACTGGGAGAGAGGGGGAACCCTGGAACTGGGAGGGAGGGAGGGGGGACGCTGGAGCTTCCCTTAAAAACATTAATGGCAGAAGGTGATTACCTTGCTAGCGCCCGTTTCATTTCAATGAGAAATGGGCTTTTTCTACTAGCAGTAGCGTTCTGTGCTTGGCTGACACCCGGGGCGTATCGCCGCTGCGCGCACCTCCCTCCCGGGTGCAGTGCAACACGGCGCCCCCCCCCCCAGCGTGGAACGGCACCCCCCCTGGTGTGGACCCTAACCCCCCCCCCCCTGGCGCAGCGCCTCTCACTCCCCCCGACAGTCCCCACCTGCCTACCAGCTGAGCTCCGGCCGGCACCTCCAATCTGCAGCGCTGCTGACTTTAAATGAAGAAAACCGTCTCGTCGTTGGCCCTTCACTCACTGAGTCCCGCCCTCGAGGAAATAGGAAGTTATATCAGAGGGCGGGACTCAGTAGTGAAGGGCCAACGACGAGACGGTTTTCTTCATTTAAAGTCAGCAGCGCTGCAGATTGGAGGTGCCGGCCGGTGCTCAGCTGGTAGGCAGGTGGGGACTGTCGGGGGGAGTGAGAGGCGCTGCGCCGGGGGTGGGTGGGGTGGACGGAGCACCCCCCCATCCGTTGACACCCGGGGCGGACCGCCCCCACCGCCCCGCCCTTGCTACACCACTGTCTACTAGTATTCTATAAACCATGCCTAAATCTACACGCAATTTGAAGAATATGCCCAGGTGGAAATATTTTCAGGCAGCATATATAGAATCGAGTCATATATATGTGTAAAAACACAGTACTGTGTTTTAAATGCAACATGCAGTCTATATCCATTGTCCACCCATAACCCACCCAGTTCCTGTATCCTAACAGCAGGCAGTTAATTTGCATGCACTATCGTGCCACCGTGGTAACAGTTACCATGGTAATGCAGTGTTAATTTATTAATGCATTTTAACAAAGGGGCCCCTGAGTATGGGATAGGGTTTGCTTTTGCTGAGGTTTTCCCAGAGGAAGGTATGTTGGTGGAGAAGCAGATCCATGGTTGATTATTGCATTAGATGAACTAGGCAGTTGCCTTAGCTACCAGAAATTGGGAGGGAGGCAAAACACCCTGTGAACCTCCAGGACCAAATCACTCACTTTTAAGTAGAACAGTGCAAGCATTTTCAGAACTTATGGCCCGACGCTTCCTGAGTATCACTTATTTATTTATTAAAAAAATATTTATAGCCCACACGATATCCAGATCTGGGTGGGTTACAACAGCACATACAGAATCATGCAACTACATTAGAACGTCACATACAAATATACAAAATATACAAACAAAATCTAACATAAACAAAAATCAGATCATATTTAACATTTTAGATGGCTGGCCAAGTATTCTGTAAGTAATCATGAGATCAGCAATAAGGTCACTGGATGTCCTGCTCCATGAATGATAAAATGCTTGCAGAACCAGGAAGGGTCAACTAGTAGACAGAAAAGAGGAGGAAGCCTGCAGTTGCCACCATCAAAACGAGGAGAAGGTAGGAGAGCAAAGAAGACTAGATGTTTGGTGGAATGAAAGAGGGCACCAGGCAGAGGCAGACTGACCATTTGGGCAATCGGATGGTGCCCAAGGGCCCAGAGGCTCTAGGGGGTCCAGTGGCTCTATCCGGATGCTCGGCGTGCCGCTGGTGATCTAGTGGCCTCAGTGGGAAGGAACACGTTCTTTCCTGCCTGGCCTCGCTATTCCCCCTGCCCAGTACCACCGTATTTAAAAATTGGCGGCCGAGACTCCCTGCGGAATTCTCGCGAGACTGTCCAGACCCGTGAGACTACCGCAGGAAGTCTCGGTTGCCATTTTGAAAACACGGCGGCACCGTCAGGCAGGGTAATAGCGAAAGCACAGCGGGCGGGAAAGAACACTCCCCTCCCCCCAGCAGAGGCCACCAGAGTACCAGGACCTCTCAGGTAGGACTGGGGCAGTGGGGGCGTCAGCTGTGGCAGCAGGTACTGCAGGGAGGGAGGGGGCCCAGACCACCCTCAGTGCCCGGGAGCAAAAACCACCCTCAGTCCGCCCCTGGCACCAGATGGATTTGAAGAGACAGGGTTTTGGGCAGGTGGAGAGAGGAGGAGGAGGGTGCTGGGCTAGAAGGGAGTGGATAAAGAGATTTCTGGGTGGGTAGGGGATGGTGAGAGTATAAAAAACAGTGGGGGGGGGGGGAGGGGATGGAGCAAGAGTGGTAAAGAATGCTGAGGGGAGAAGGCAAAGAGATTGGGTGATGCTGATGTGCTGGCCAGGAAGTAGAGTAGGGGCGGGGGCGATAGTGATACTGTGGCATAGCCTTTGCTGGTACTTAGGTGTGTAATGGGGGTGGGGAACAAGATTGAAGGTTTGCCAAGGACACTTAACACTATTGAGATGGCCCTGAGCAAGTCTCTGAAAATGTTATTTATTGGGATTTGGGATTTATTAACCGCCTTTATGAAAGAGATTCACCCAAGGCGGTGTACAGCAGGTATAGTGGTCTCACGGAGAAAATGAACTTCCAGGACAAATTAGCCCAGCTAACTTAAGAGCCCCTAAAAATAATGCGGACCTCAAAAAGGCGAAGTCTCTCTTGTTTTTTTTTTTTATGTTTAAATCGTTTTTATTAATAAATTGACACATAACAAATGCTTGTCAAGAAAATGCATAACACAAAAATTGTCTTCTAACATCTCATGTGCAATACTAGAATAAACAATATATGTTATTTTTATTATATTTTCCCCCCTTCCTACCCTCCCTCCCTCCCTGCCTGAACTGATCTTGTGTTCCTCTCAACCCACCCCCCTCCCCACTCGGTGTCTCCACAACTTCTATATAATAGAATGGACTGAATAGGGCTCTAACCATTAGCATAAACAACTGGCCCGACTTCACCTCTCTGATATTTGAAGTGAGTTCAATACTTTGCAAAATACACTGAGGGCCCTATCTAAAAGGAAAACATAGACGGGCTTTATCCCATCACTCAGTTCTTTGGGTAGGGCCAATTTCAGATATTCTCACGGATAAGTCAAAAATTCAAGAGAAGACTACGTGCTTTCGGTGTAAGGGTATTCCATAAGGGCTCCCATTGGGCCTGGAACTTTAAACCACTTGTGCTTTCCAAATCATGTATCCCACACCTGTCAATTCTCATTTGCTGTACTAATTGAGAGCGCCATACCTGTAATGGGGGCGCCTCTTGTGCTCTCCAAAATTGTAGTATAGTATTTATTCCAAAATAAATTGCTATCTTTGCAAACGCTCTAAACCCGTCTGGTGGGTCTACTGTGTATTTAAATAAGTTAAATAAGATTAACGGCTCCCTCAGGAGGGTACAATCCCACATTTGATCTATTCCCTTTAGTGCTTGTTGCCAAAATCTTGCTGTATAGGGACAGCTCCAGAACATATGGCCTAGGGTTGCCGCAGGCTGGCTGCACTTGGGGCACACACCTGTCGTGTTAAATCCCGCTTTATGTGCTCTCTGCGGAGATATGTGAGTCCTAAGCAGCCATCTATACAGCCGTTCCCTCTGCGGAATGGAAAGTCTCTGCTTATAAATGGATTTTAAATAAGTCCTACAGTCATCCTCAGTAAATGTGCAACCCAGATCCCCCGACCATTCTCGTGCTAGACGCCGGAAATCCAGCTCTGCTGTAGTATCTTTGAGTTGTCTATGGTGAAATTTTAGCGGCACCTGCAGCTGAGCTCCCAATGTAAACTCTTCAGATAGAACCTCCACCACATCTTCTGTAATATCTGTCCATTCTAATGTGGCCACATAGTGTCTCAACTGGTAATATGCAAAGTAATGCACTGGGGAAATTCCGTATCTGGCCTGGAGTTCCGCGTACTCCAGAATGCGTCCCTCCTCTGTGACTATGTGTGCCAAGTATACAATCCCTTTTTTTGCCCAACTACTGAATATATTAATCCCTCTGCCGGGTGGGAATGCAGGATTATTACAAATTGACACCCACGGGGTCACACGAGAAGAAAAATGATACTTTCTACACACCCATCTCCAAGTCTCCCTGAGGGGTCGCAAAAGTGGATGCCTCTTAAATGCCATCGGTGGTAATGGGGCACCCGTGTGTAGCAAATGACTGAAATGTATATTCGGAAACACCGAAGTCTCCACCAATGTGGCGGAGAACTCAGATGTCCCCCGATACCAGTCGTTTATATGTCTCATGGAGCATGCAGTCGTTAGGAATTTGATATTTAGAAGTCCCATGCCACCTCCTTCCCTTGGCGTCACTATTTGGCTGTATGATATTCTGGGTTTCTTTCCCTGCCAAAGATATGTTTGTATTAAGCGCTGTAACTGCTTATCATCTTTGTGTTTCAAAAAGAGTGGTAGTTGTTGAAAAACATATAACCATCTAGGGGCCACCATCATATTAAATAGTGCTATTCTACCCCAGATGGTGAGCGGGAGCTCTTTCCACATCATCAATTTACTTTTAGTCATCTCCATTAATGGGCCTACGTTAACTCGATACATAGCGGACCTATCGCACGGGATGTATACTCCTAGGTATTTCAGCTTATTCGTCTCCCACCTAATGGGGGCCTCCCCCCGCCAGAGGGACTCAGTTCCCAAGTTCATAGGCATCGCACAAGATTTAGAGAGATTGAGTTCAAATCCCGATAACATCCCATATTCTTTTATCAGAGATAGTGCCGCTTCAAATGATTCCCGTGGCTTAGTCAATAGTAGAAGAACATCATCCGCGTAAGCCAACGCTCGGATCTCCTGCCCCCCCAGCTGTACCCCACGAATTCTGGGGTCGGAGTTAAGAAGGCGCAACAGTGGCTCTAGCGTTATATCAAACAATAGTGGGGACAAGGGGCAACCCTGCCTTGTTCCTCTCCCTATCCTGAACCGTGTCGAAAGTCCCCCATTAGCTGATATACATGCTTCCATGCCAGAATACAAAGTCTCAATAGTTTGGATTATTCCAGGAGGGAGTCCTATCCACTTCAATACATAGAACAGATAACTCCACCCCACTCTGTCAAAAGCTTTAGTGGCATCAAGGCTCACCAATATCCCTGGTGTCTCGTGGAACTGACACTGTGCCATTGCTAGTAACATTCTCCGTATATGTACAACAGAATGTCTTTTTGGAATAAAGCCCACCTGCGCCGGATCTATTACACTAGGTATACATCTACCGAGTCGTGAAGCCATAATCTTTGCTAACAACTTAATATCCACATTGATTAGTGAAATAGGCCTATAGGATTCTGGATCTTCAACCACTTTCCCAGGCTTCAACAGTAATGAAATACAGGCGGTGTTTTCATATAAGGGAAATTTCCCTTCTTGTATCACCGACTGGTGGTATTCAAAGAGCGGCCGTATTAAGTGAGGTTGTAATAGCTTATAAAATTCTCCGGAATACCCATCCACCCCTGGAGCTGAAAAGGATTTCAGTCCTTTAATTGCCTCTATTAATTCTTTAGGTTGGATGGGAGCTTCTAAGCCCGCTATATCTAGATCCCCGAGTTTTGGCATCTTGGCTCTTTTCAAAAAATCATTCATTTGTATTTCCCCAGCCGGGTGTTCAGCTGTGTATAGTTGTGCAAAGTGTTCTTGGAGCAATCGAAGGATTCTATCCGGGCAATTGGTGAGGCTTCCCGTCTTTTCTTTTAGTACCGATATGGTTCTACCTCCCTCCCGTCTCCTAACTATCCGAGCCAGCATTCCCCCCGTTCTATTCCCAAACCTGTGGAAGCTATACTTCTGAAAGATTCTATTTTTTTTCATTCTCTCATGCAGCAGGGAATTCACCGCTGCTTGGATAGATAGATAAGAGTCTCTATTAGTTATGGTTTGCCGAGTCATATATCGATTTCTGGCTTTCTGTAATTGTCTATTTAAGTGCAGGAGGCTAGCCGAGTTTTTTTTTCCGCCTATTTGCAATAAAGGCAATTATGTTACCTCTGAGAACTGCCTTTCCAGTGCACCAAAATAATTGGGGATTAAATTCATGTTGTCTATTAAACCAACCATATTCTTCCCATTTTGTAACTAAAAATTTTTGAAATGACTTATCCCTTGCTAAGTGACTGGGGAATCTCCATTGCCTGGTCGGTTGGTAGCTCCCAGGTGCCTCCAGTTCCAACCAGACAGGGCTATGATCAGATATCAATATTTCTTCAATTTTAGTGTTTTTAATACACGCAAATAGTGTGGGAGAAGTAAACATATAATCTATTCTGCCCCAGGTGCCGTGTGCCCTAGATCTATGTGTATATTCTCTCGAGCCTGGGTGTAAGTTACGCCATGTATCTATGACAGACAGTGAATTGCTAAATTCCTTTAACATTCGACCTCCCCTGCGGTGCTCTCTCCCCTCCTGGTCTCCCTTCGAACAGTCAATTCTTGGGTCCATCAATACATTCATATCTCCCACAATCACTAGTTGCTTACTTTCATAAGGGAGTAACTGCCTAGACAGTCTAGGGAAGAAAGAGTCATCTGGGGGAGTGGGAGCATATACATTTAAAAGGTATAGTTCCCTCCCTTGCAACCATATTTTAATCAGCACGAATCTCCCCTTAGGATCCTGTAAGATCGTCTCCACCGTGCACGCTAGCCGCCGGTGTATACAAATTGCCACGCCCCCTCTCCGCCCTTCTGGAGATGCATAGATCACTTGTCCCACCCAGCCCTGTCTCAATTTTTCATGCTCTGCGGCTGTCAGTTTCGTTTCTTGCAGGCACGCAATATCTGCTTTAAGGTGCTTTAGATGCGCTAGTATCTTTTTCCTTTTAATGGGAGAGGAAATACCTCCCACATTCCAAGTGATTATTTTACAATGTGTTATTTCTTAAACTTTTTGATACCATGACAATGCGCTTGTAACATTCAGCCACTGGGTCCCAGCCCTTTCCCAGTAGCTGTGAGAGGTATATCCTGTTATTTGCTTTTCTCTTCATGCCCATGCAGTTCCTATGCAAGTTATTCTTTTGTTTAATCTGGATTAGAGACCTATGTCCTCTTATTAAAATCCCTCCCACCCTTGATTTGAAATCCCCTGTGAACTCTCCCTCCCCCCGCCCCTCGCCCTCCATTAAGGACCGTGCCCTTACCTAACCCCTAACTACTTCCCTTCCTTGGATGTAGTACCGCTTCCTGACTCTCCCCCCTCCCCCGAGCCCCTTGTTCTCCCCTAATCCGGAAAGGGGGGATGGAATTCTCCCCTCTCCCCCCCATATGCTCCCCCGGAACTTCCTTATAGAACCTTCAGGCAACTTGCTAATCAACAGTTAATACTCTGGGAACATGCAACATAACATTTCTTAAACCACTTTATACAGTAGATATAACATTACTTTCATAACTGTCTCCTTGTTGTTTTCGTTAAGGCTGCAAGCCGAACACAAAGTCCGTCTCCACATGCAGTCAGTAAATTGGAAGTCATGTTCACGGTGGTGCCTCCTCCGGCACCATGAACTGTCTCTCTTGTTTTAAATCTCACTTTTTATCTCAACCCTTGGAGACCTACTCATTGTGGAACCTGTGGTTTGGGTTCTGTTCAAGGTGCTTCATTGTTCATATTAAACTAAGTTGGGAAACTGAAGCCTTCATTTAGTTCTTGGATCATCAAACTCATTTACAGGATTTGAGCTCAAGGTGCTGTACAAATTTGCATGTGTCTGAGGAATACTTTTGGTCAGGCACAGAAGGGAAAGTCTGCCTGTGCAGTGGAGGAAATCACCTGGGGCCTGGTTCACTACAAGAACTGCCCGACCATCGTGTACCAAGCCCCGTAACCCAGGCAGGGATTGAAACCTGCCTACCGCCCAATGCAGGAAACAAAGTGCCAGTGGTGTAGCCAAGGGTGGGCCGGGGTGGGCCCAGGCCCACCCACTTTAGGTTCAGGCCCACCAAGTAGCAGCACACCTATAATGTGGCTGGCAGGGACCCCAAGCCCCACCAGCCAAAAACTCCCAACAACTGTTTGCTGCCGGTGAAAATCTGCTATTTAAAAGGTATACGGGGGAGAGGGGATGTTTGAAAGACCATATGGCATGCAGGCGAGAGAGGGAGAAACCAAATCACTTGTAGGACAAGGCGGAGTTCTGCCCACCCACCTTGGGTCCAGGCCCACCCAAACTTGGGTGTCTGGCTATGCCCCTGCAAAGCGCATACATCACAGGTATGAAATAAAGATTTCGCTTTGCAGTTCTGAAATACAATGGAATTTGAGAGTGCCTTTATGAGCAGGTGTTTTCTTTGGACCACATCCATTCCTTAGTAAACTGCCAGAACCCATTTGGGCTGTAGGTGATCTGCATTAGATGGTACAGCTCAGTTACAGCGCACACGAACCATAAAGAATTAGCCTCCAGACAAGTACATTTGTCTCTTATTCTGAGACAGGGCTGATAATAGCAATTGTGCAGTGCTTCGCCTATGTCAGGAGCTGAAAACCTATTGTTTTGCGACCACCTGCTGTTCCTGCAAAATATCTACTGCCCTCGGGCATTTCTGTCGACTTTTGCTGGCTTCTGAAAAGTAAAATGCTATGTTGCTATTTTCCAAACACACACTGGAACAATTTATGTGCATCAGATTCACTTTGTGTTGGGGGGCTGAGTGTTGAAATACAACCTGACTGACAATTTACAGTCTGACTTTTTCCTTTGCTGGGTTAGAGTTTGTTGGCCAGAAGCTGTGGCTCTGTGTCTTGTGCAGAAATACCTGCTGCACCCAAGCTCATGCTACTGGGTTTTAAACTCTTTCCGGATTGCTGCTTCTTCGATGCCTTCCACACGCACAACCTGCGTATGGAAGTTGAGCATCTGGATGAAAACAAGAAGTAAGACCTTGTTCAGCTTTCAAGATTAATAAAGGAAGTCAACCCAAATCGAGGTCTGCCTATGGAATTCTCAAAATTCCATATCTTAGGAAAGAGAAGAAGAAATATTTATCATTTCAAGGCTTATGGTATTCAAGAGCTACTACTACTACTACTACTTATCATTTCTATAGCGCTACTAGACGTACGCAGCGCTGTACACTTGAACATGAAGAGACAGTCCCTGCTCGACAGAGCTTACAATCTAATTAGGACAGACAAACAGGACAAATAAGGAGTAAGGACAAAGAGTAGCAAGATTCTGGAATCCCACTGTAGCAACATTCTGTGCGGAATCCCAAAGAACAGCAAGATTCCGGAATCCCAAAGACTACTTCTACTACTTATCATTTCTATAGCGCTACTAGACGTACGCAGCGCTGTACACTTGAACATGAAGAGACAGTCCCTGCTCGACAGAGCTTACAATCTAATTAGGACAAACATGACAAATAAGAGATAAGGCAATAGCTAAGGTGGGAATGATAAAATACGGGTACTGGACAGGTGAGTAAGGTTTAGGAAAAAGCAGCATCAAAAAGGTGGGCTTTTAGTCTAGACTTGAAGACGGCCAGAGATGGAACTTGACGTACCAGCTCAGGAAGTCTATTCCAGGCATATGGTGCAGCAAGATAAAAGGAACGGAGTCTGGAGTTAGCGGTGGTAGAGAAGGGTGCAGATAAGAGAGATTTACCCAGTGAACGGAGTTCCCGGGGAGGAGTGTAGGGAGAGATAAGAGTGGAAAGAAACGGACCAAATAAAAAGGAGAAAAGCCATACAAAGATTGAAAAACTAAAGTACATAGCTTGAAATAAACCCTTGCCGTGACCGGTAACCAATGAGGGTCTGTAAAGACAGGGTTTAAGTGAATCATCCATTTTCAACAAATATATCACCCTTAGACCAGTTTGCCAAGGTGGCTCTGACCTGGATCACGTGTGATTCTCTGCAATCAGTTTCTTCCAAGGGTGTGAGATGTGGAATGCAATCGAGAGGTTCAGCTCCAGGGGATACAGAAATGCCAAGTTACCCAGTTCCAGGTTGGAGACTTTTTGGCCAGTAATAGTTTTGAGCTTACATCCCAAAGTATGTGAGATTTGAAGTGCTTGATCTTGGCCACTGAAATCAGTCCAAGTCCCATAATGCAACAGGCCGGGGTGGGCCAAAATCCAGGACTGGCCAAAAATCTCCAGTTTAGAACTTGGTAACGTGACTTCTCTGGGGACCATTGTTCAGGGCCGCCAAGAGGGGGGGGGCAGGGGGGGGACAAAATTCCCCGGGCACGGGCCTCCAAGGGGGGCCCGGCGCCGCAATCCCCTCCACCCGCCCCCCTCCATCCACCACCGGACTGGGCCTCCCTGAATTCAAATCATAGTGCCTCACCACGACCTCGCTCCGTGTGAAAGAAGCGCAGCAGCGGCAGTCTGCAGATCGCCTCTCTTTGGGCCTTCCCTCCCTGTGTCCTGCCCTCGTCTGACGTACCTTGCGCAAGGTCGGGACACAGGGAGGGAAGGCCTGAAGGAAAGCGATCTGCAGACTGCCGCTGCTGCGCTTCTTTCACATGGAGTGAGGTCAAGGTGAGGTGCTATGATTTGAATTCAGGGGGGCCCGGCCCGGTGGTGGACGGAGGGTGGAGGGGGGGCAGCGATGACGACAACCTCTTGGGGGGGGCCCCAGGGGCAGCCTTGCCCCGGGCCTGGCCCAGTCTCTCAGCGGCCCTTCCATTGTTCTCTCTAAGCTGCGCGGGAGTCCTCCAACTGCATTACTGACATGGGGGGGGGGGGGGGGGGGGGATAGGACACCATTAGGCCCGCCCGCCCGCCAGCCTGCCTGTTTGTCCTATTCCTGGGAGTTCAAGAAATCCACAGTGATAGTGCGGCAGGAAGGCATGTAAATCTAAAGAGGAACTGTAGAGATACCAAGTTGCTCAATTCCAGTCCTGGATTTCTGACCACCTCATCCTGTTGCATTATGGAACGTGAAGTACTGATTTCAATGGCCGCCGAGAGTTGAAGTGGCCTCATGAGACTTTTGCAGAAGTCTCGGGAGGCCACTTCAACTCTCGGCGGCCATTCTGAATTAGCACTCAGCATCGCAAGGGGAACAGAATGCAGGGCAGCGCTCCGGGCAGGAAAGAGGGGGCTCTTTCCTGCCCTGAAGAGGTCACTAGACCACCAGAGCAGTAGAGTAAGGTAAGGGGAGGGGACTAGGATAGGGACACCATTAGGCCCGCCCGCTAGCCTGCCCGTTTGTCCAGCCATGTCCTCAAAAAGAGGACATATTTATTTTTGTAGCGCCAGAGTGTACCCGGTGCCGGAGGTAATTGGGCAGTGCCGTGTGCTGCCCAGTTACCACCAGATTAGCGTGGGAGCCCCTACCACCACCTCAATGAGTGGCGGTAAGGGCTCCCCCTGAAATGGCCGCGCTGTGAAAGTGCTTTAGTTGCACATGGCCATTTCCTGCAGGAAAGAGAGACTTCCCTTTTACCCGCTGTAGTAAAAAGGGGGCCTCAGCACACGTGAAAAACAAGCACCAATGTCAGCACCAGTCCCCTTTTGCCACAGCTTAGTTAAGGGGCCCATGGTAATTCTGTTTAATGGAAACATTACTCCATAGCCATTAATAGAATAAATAGAAAATCAGCCATTTTCCAGCTGCGGTAAAAATAGCCTTAGTGCACGGGAAAAACCCGCCACTTTTTACTGTAGCTTAGTAAAAGGACCCCTATATTTGCCAAACATGCACCTGTACAGATACCAATGATCAGAGGAGTAGCAAGACTCTGTGTTTTCGATGGGCCCTTCCAGGCACACGTGCCCCCTCCCCCCAACCACACACCACAAATATCTTCCCAGAGATATTTTTTAAGAACATAAGAGGGGGTTTTTTCCCCATCTACTCACATCTTCTCCCTCTCCTCTGCGGCGTCCCGTCATCTGCGCTCCTGTCTCTGAACGCCGTCCCTTCCCGATGTCAATACAAGTGTCCTTGGCACCTGCAGCGATTCATTCTGGCTGCTTGCGCTGGCCCCGCAGGCTTCCATCTGCCATGTCTCGCCCTCGCGGACATCATTGCCTGTTTCCTGTCTGGCAGAACACGGCAGATGGAAGCCTGCATGGCCAGCAAGGACACTTGTATTGACATCGGGAAGGGAAGAGGTTCAGAGACCGGAGTGCAGATGACGGGACACCACAGAAGAAAGGGGGGAAGAGAGCAGTGGGGCACTGCAGCTGGGTGGGCCTGTGCCCACCCAGGCCCACCCGTAGCTACGCCACCGCCAATGATAGCAAAGATGACATTGCCAGGGGTGCTTCAATAAAATAAATCAATTATGCTTGCTGTCAGCATGATGTGAAGTCTGGGCCGGTGCAGGAAGCTGCATAAAGACAGTTTACCTGACTTGCAAGACACACTGGGCCTTGGAGGACATGACTGATTCTCAGCCGCTGATCATAGCTATTAATTTTGGCATTCATTTTTCTAACCTCAATTTTAGTGAATTGAGTGCCGTGAATTAACTAGCATCTGGCAATCTGTAATAAATTTAGCAAAACATTTACCAGTTTCCAATGGGCAAGTATTAATATTTTATATTGTAATTTAATATTAATGGGTTTAAGAATCTCTCCAGTAAGAAAAATATGCAGACTGCAAAATCGAGACTCCCTCATATTATTTTCAGAGCATTTCGATATCTTTTGCGGATTGGAAGCTAACAGCTCTGATTTACAGTTGACACAAGCATAATTAGAAGGCTTTGCAATCAAATTATAAATAGTCCTGCAGTAATTACAGCAGCATGGGGGGACCCTCCCAATGTACAATTAGAAACAGAATTAAGGGGTTTCTTTTTGTAGGTCTGCAACGGCATACAAATGGACTCTTTAAAAGGAACATGATTTTTAAGGTCATAATCCCCTTTCATCTGCCTCGGAAATTTGCTTTGTGGAGGGATTCATGGACATATGCACCAATAAATAGGGTAGCTAGCTGGCTCCAGATTTGCCTGACAGGGTTGATCTGGTCCTGGATTTACTGCATTGCATGCAGGGACTTGAAGTCTTGCTTTTCTTATGGCATCCAAATCAGAACTATAAGTCCCTGCATGCAATGGGGTAAAACCTGGACTGGATTGACCCTGTCAGGTGAATCTGGAGCCAGTTGGCAACCCTGCCCATGACAAATCTGGCCCACAGCTTTCCTGCATTCAGGATCACTTATTTCATCACCGCACCTAGTACTGGGCAGGCTTCTACGATCTGCGCCCTGAAAATGGTAGATACAAATCAAAGTCAGGTATGCATATAAAGTAGCGCATATGAGTTTATCTTGTTGGGCAGACTGGATGGACCGTACAGCAGAGGCGTATCTGGACTCCGGCGGTAGGGGGGGCCAGAGCCAGAGGGAGGGGGCACATTTTAGGCCCCCCCCCTGCCGCCGCCACCACCACCACTGACCCCCCCCGCCACCATTGAAAGACCCCCTCCGCCATTGAAAGATCCCCCCCCACCACCAACGACTCTCTCCACCCCCCCTCCCGCCGCCAACCCTCCCCCGCTGCCGTCGCTTACCTTTGCTGGCGGGGGACCCCAACCCCCCGCTAGTCGAGGTCCTTGCTTCCATTGCAGGCTGCAAGTTGCAAAGCTTCCTGTTCTTCTGAGTCTGACGTCCTGCACGTACAACGCACAGGACGTCAGACTCAGTTTCAAATTCTGAGTCTGACGTCCTGCACGTCAGACTCAGAAGAACAGGAAGCTTTGCAGCTTGCAGGCAGCCTGCTGCAACAGAAGAGAGGACCTCGGCTGGCGGGGGTTGGGGTCCCCCACCAGCAAAGATCGGCGACGGTAGGGGGGTCTAGGCTAAAATCTGCGGGGGCCCAGGCCCCTGTGGCCCCACGCAGATACGCCCCTGCCGTACAGGTCTTTTTCTGCCGTCACCTACTATGTATATGTATGTTACCATACCAAGCCAGAAATGCACCCTGTGCAAACCACCCCCCTGGTGTGTCCACCCCACCCACTGCACCATAGCCAAGGACAGGAGACAATGGATGGGGTAGCAATTGTGGCACCCCTGCCTCCCTCGTGCCCTCAATATGACCCCAGCCCATCACCAAATGGGCATTTATTTATTTGAATTTGCTCACACCTTTTTCAGTAGTAGCTTAAGGTGAGTTACATTCAGGTACTCTGGGTATTTCCCTGTTCCTGAAGGGCTCACAATCTACCTGAGGCAATGGAGTGTTAAGGGGCCCTTTTACTAAGCTGCGTAGACACGTACGCGTATCCTACATACATCAATTTTGAACTACTACCCGGCTACCACGTGGCCCAGGCGGTAATTTCATTTTTTACATGTACCCGTTTGTTTATTTATTTATTTGGATTTATTTACCGCCTTTTTGAAGGAATTCACTGAAGGTGGTGTACAGTAAGACTAGATCAAACATGAGCAATAGTTGACCTAACAATACAAAGTATGGCATGGTATACTACTTGCAAGGACAACACAATACCTAATAGAACATTATAATTGGTAGTGAAGGGTAAGGCAAAGTTGTAACATATAGATGAGTAAGAAAGTAGGAAGGATTAGAAAGTTGCACATGAGGTCAGAGAGACGGTTAAATATTATCTTAGTTAGGCTAGGAGTGGATAAACATGTCCCGCTGCAGTATGTGCAGCCCGAGTCAATCCTTGTGTGTGTGAGTGAGACTAACAACTTAGCTACTTCTTCCGTAAAAGGCTTGGTTGACGTTACATGCACTGCACGGTAATCAGCATTGTATGCGCGCTGACGATTACCGCCCACTTAACATGTGAGACCATACCGCTAAGTCAATGGGTGGTGGTAAGGTCTCAGGCCCAAAATGGACGCACGCCAGTTTTCATGTTGCTGCCTGCATGCCCATTTTCGGCCAAAAAAATAAAAGGGGGCCTTTTTTGCAGGTGCGCTGAAAAATGGACCTGTGCACGTCCAATACACGCTTCTATACCAGCGCAGGCCATTTTCAGCGCACCTTAGCAAAAGGGCCCTTGAATGACTTGCCCAAGATTCAGTGGCGTAGCCACAGGTGGGCCTGGGTGGGCTGGGGCCCACCCACTTAGGGCTCAGGCCCACCCAACAGCAGCACACATTTAGTGGTAACTGGTCGGGATCCCAAACTCCGCCAGCTGAAGACCTCTTCCTGATGGTGCTGAAAACATTGCTCTCCACATCAGAAGTCTAAGCTTCCTAAGCTGCCGATACTGGCAACCGCGCATGCTCAGTTTTCAGCGCATGCCTGCTGCAGGCTGCCAAGGTAGAGAGCAGTGTTTTCCTGCCAGCTGAGATATTTTTTTAAGTTGGTGGGGGAGGAGGGAGAACACTTGTGTCCACCCACTTCTTGTCTAGGCCCACCTAAAATCTGCTGTCTGGCTATGCCCCTGCCAAGATTACAAGGAGCAGCAGTGGGATTTGAACTGGGTAGTTCTAGAAGTCAAGACTGGTGCTCTAACCACTAGGCCACTCCTCCATGGAACCTCTATAAGAAAAGGGTAATTTTCAAATAATTTCAGTCATGCTTTACACATGGAAATAGGGCTTGGGCTTCGGAAGCAGTTTTACTTCTGATCTGAAGAATATTCCTGAGGGAAGATTTGGAGAGAAGTTTACCTTATACACCTGCTGTTGAAAATTCAAATGTATGAGCTTATTCTGACCTAGAAAAATTGTGGTCCCCAAATGTGCATAGTTTTCCCTGTGGAATTCTCAAAACATATTTTTCTTTGCTTTGAAAATCCAACAGATTTCACATACGTGGGCAGTTAGAAACTTCAGTTACTTTTCTAAACCATTGCTATGCACCTCGCTTGCATCATAAGCCAGTAACCCAAAGATTAAGCTTTGCAACCACTAAAAAAGTGTTGAACTGCCTGGGGAACCATCGTTTGTAACAATGATGGTATTTTATTTTAAAGATTTTTAGTTTCTCATCAACGATTTCAACCATTTCTTTTTGTCAATGTCAATGAATCACTTTTATACTGCAGTAGCCCTTTGCAGCGGTTTACCAAAGAAAAAATGATTTTTTTTTTTTGGAGGAGTGGCCTAGTGGTTAGGGTGGTGGACTTTGGTCCTGGGGAACTGAGTTGGATTCCCACTTCAGGCACAGGTAGCTCCTTGTGACTCTGGGCAAGTCACTTAACCCTCCATTGCCCCATGTAAGCCGCATTGAGCCTGCCATGAGTGGGAAAGCGCGGGGTACAAATGTAACAAAAATAAAATAGATACTATTGGAGATTCTACATGGAATGTTGCTACTATTGGAGATTCTACATGGAATGTTGCTATTCCACTAGCAACATTCCATGTAGAAGGCTGCGCAGGCTTCTGTTTCTGTGAGTCTGACGTCCTGCACATACATGCAGGACGTCAGACTCACAGAAGCAGAAGCCTGCGCGGCCACATTGGTGATCTGCAAGGGCCGACTTATACATGGAATGTTGCTAGTGGAATAGCAACATTCCATGTCGAATCTCAAATAGTAGCAACAGTGGAGGAGTGGCATAGTGGTTAGGGTGGTGGACTTTGGTCTTGAGGAACTGAGTTTGATTCCCACTTCAGGCACAGGCAGCTCCTTGTGACTCTGGGCAAGTCACTTAACCCTCCATTGCCCCATGTAAGCCACATTGAGCCTGCCATGAGTGGGAAAGCACAGGGTACAAATGTAACAACAAAAAAAACCCCACCAAGGTTACATAAAAAAAAGAGAATAATATGAATGTTTTCAATTTCTTTCAAAATATCAAATAAGTACTTTCTAGCCTTATAAAAGAGGGTAAAGAGTTCCATACAGAAACTGCTTGACGTAACTAGAAAACCTCAGTACTCCTTGCATCTGTTTATTCGTTCTGTAAGTCTGGGACTAAGAACAAGTAGCTCTTTTCACTCAACCATCTTTGAGATGTGACTTCCAAATGTCATGTCTAAAAACTGGTCTTGTGTGAAGTTTGTGATGCTTTGCTTTAATTTTCCAAGCAAAGAAGCATGTTGGGGACTTTTCTGGGTGTACTACTTTTTGTACACTGTTACCTACCAGCACAGACTTGAAATCCCCTTCTCCCTCCCCATCCACATCCCCCTTCCCCCCACGAATAAGAACCCTCAAGCCTATGTCCTATAACAGTGAGAGCAGAAACCCCATGCATAAGTACATAAGTAATGCCATACTGGGAAAAGACCAAAGGTCCATCGAGCCCAGCATTCTGTCCCCGACAGCGGCCAATCCAGGTCAAGCTACCCAAATGTACAAACATTTTATACAAGTTATTCCCGAAATTGTGGATTTTTCCCAAGTCCATTTAGTAGCGATCTATTGACTTGACCTTTAGGAAACCGTCCAACCCCTTTTTAAACTCTGCCAAGCTAACCGCCTTCACTACGTTCTCCGGCAACGAATTTCAGACTTTGATTATGTGTTGGGTGAAGAAATATTTTCTCCTATTTGTTTTAAATGTACTACACTGTAGTTTCATCGCATGCCCCCTAGTCCTAGTATTTTTGGAAAGCGTGAACAGACGCTTCACATCCACCTATATATTTAGTATTTTTAAAAAGGTTTTCTAGAAAATTGTTCCAAAGTAGATGACTACATTAGTGGTGAACTGTACATACATTTCATTCCTCAAACTAAAATACAGTACTAAATAAAACTCATCAATATTATAAATCTGATAGAATATGGAAGTAGAAATCCTCATTTCTGGAAACTCCCGAGATGTCTGTTAGGATAAATGAAAAACTCTCATGGGCAGCATAGCTTGGGTGACATTTCTAAATCCTGAACTACTTTTTGGGCTTCAGATGTCGATTGATGGTTTAGGAAGGTGATGGCTCTTTATAATGCTAGGGCTAGTGATCTTTGAGAATTGGGACCTTGAGTTGGCCTCAGTCCCTTTCATCTCTCTTTGGGTCATCAGCATCTCAAGATAATAATATTTCAAAGCGAAGAGGCAAGGATATTGCCATGCTAAAATTTAATACTTCCTGATTGTGCCTAGGAGGATTAAAACTGGCACCATTAGTGTAAATTGTTTGTAAACAGAATTAGGCATAGATTATAGGGAAAGGGAAAGAAATTGGCACTTGATATACTGCCTTTCTGAGGTTTTTGCAACTACATTCAAAGTGGTTTACATATATTCAGGTACTTATTTTGTACCAGGGGCAATGGAGGGTTAAGTGACTTGTCCAGAGTCACAAGGAGCTGCAGTGGGAATCGAACCCAGTTCCCCAGAATCAGAGTCCGCTGCACTAACCATTTGGCTACTCCTCCACTAGCAACACTCCATGTAGAAGACTCACCTTGCAGATCACCAATGCAGCTGCGCAGGCTTCTATACGTGCAGGACGTCAGACTCACAGAAACAGAAGCCTGCATGGCCGAGTTGCTGATCTGCAAGGGAGGCTTCTACATGGAATGTTGTTAGTGGAATAGCAACATTAACATTCCATGTAGAATCTCAAATAGTAGCAACAGAATCTCAATAGTAGCAACATTCCATCTAGAATCTACAACAGTAGCAACATTCCATGTAGAATCTCCAATAGTAGCAACATTCCATGCAGAATCTTAAATAGCAGCAATATTCCATCTAGAATCTCAAATAGTGAAAGGGAAATGGGACTTGATATACTGCCTTTCTGAGGTTTTTGCAACTACATTCAAAGTGGTTTACACATATTCAGATACTTATTTTGTACCAGGGGCAATGGAGGGTTAAATGACTTGCCCAGAGTCACAAGGAGCTGCAGTGGGAATCGAACCCAGTTCCCCAGAATCAGAGTCCGCTGCATTAACCATTAGGCTACTCCTCCACTAGCAACATTCCATGTAGAAGCCTGCCCTTGCAGATCACCAATGCAGCTGCGCAGGCTTCTATACGTGCAGGACGTCAGACTCACAGAAACAGAAGCCTGCACGACCGAGTTGCTGATCTGCAAGGGAGGCTTCTACATGGAATGTTGTTAGTGGAATAGCAACATTAACATTCCATGTAGAATCTCAAATAGTAGCAACAGAATCTCAATAGTAGCAACATTCCATCTAGAATCTACAACAGTAGCAACATTCCATGTAGAATCTCCAATAGTAGCAACATTCCATGTAGAATCTCAAATAGTAGCAACATTCCATGCAGAATCTTAAATAGCAGCAATATTCCATCTAGAATCTCAAATAGTGAAAGGGAAATGGGACTTGATATACTGCCTTTCTGAGGTTTTTGCAACTACATTCAAAGCAGTTTACATATATTCAGGTACTTATTTTGTACCAGGGGCAATGGAGGGTTAAGTGACTTGCCCAGGGTCACAAGGAGCTGCAGTGGGAATGAACCCAGTTCCCCAGAATCAGAGTCCGCTGCATTAACCATTAGGCTACTCCTCCACTAGCAACATTCCATGTAGAAGCCTGCCCTTGCAGATCACCAATGCAGCTGCGCAGGCTTCTATACGTGCAGGACGTCAGACTCACAGAAAAAGAAGCCTGCACGACCGAGTTGCTGATCTGCAAGGGAGGCTTCTACATGGAATGTTGTTAGTGGAATAGCAACATTAACATTCCATGTAGAATCTCAAATAGTAGCAACAGAATCTCAATAGTAGCAACATTCCATCTAGAATCTACAACAGTAGCAACATTCCATGTAGAATCTCCAATAGTAGCAACATTCCATGTAGAATCTCAAATAGTAGCAACATTCCATGCAGAATCTTAAATAGCAGCAATATTCCATCTAGAATCTCAAATAGTGAAAGGGAAATGGGACTTGATATACTGCCTTTCTGAGGTTTTTGCAACTACATTCAAAGCAGTTTACATATATTCAGGTACTTATTTTGTACCAGGGGCAATGGAGGGTTAAGTGACTTGCCCAGAGTCACAAGGAGCTACAGTGGGAATCGAACCCAGTTCCCCAGAATCAGAGTCCGCTGCACTAACCATTAGGCTACTCCTCCACTAGCAACACTCCATGTAGAAGACTCACCTTGCAGATCACCAATGCAGCTGCGCAGGCTTCTATACGTGCAGGACGTCAGACTCACAGAAACAGAAGCCTGCATGGCCGAGTTGCTGATCTGCAAGGGAGGCTTCTACATGGAATGTTGTTAGTGGAATAGCAACATTAACATTCCATGTAGAATCTCAAATAGTAGCAACAGAATCTCAATAGTAGCAACATTCCATGTAGAATCTCCAATAGTAGCAACATTCCATCTAGAATCTCAAATAGTGAAAGGGAAATGGGACTTGATATACTGCCTTTCTGAGGTTTTTGCAACTACATTCAAAGCGGTTTACATATATTCAGGTACTTATTTTGTACCAGGGGCAAAGGAGGGTTAAGTGACTTGCCCAGAGTCACAAGGAGCTGCAGTGGGAATCGAACTCAGTTCCCCAGGATCAAAATCCACTGCACTAACCACTAGACTACTCCTCCACCAAACAAAAACCAAACAAAGTAGTTTTTATTAACTTTTTTCAATGTAATACAAAATTGTCACATACAACATTAAAGATCACTGTTCAGGCCCCTTTTACTAAGCTGTTTTTGATGCACACTGAGGCCCCCTTTTACCGCAGTGGGTAAAAGTCTGTCTTAAAAAAAAAAAAAAGAAAGAAAGAAACAGCCATATGGTAAGCTTGTGAGGATGGCTGCTGCACCCGGGCCCCTCTGAGAAGGGAAATACATTTTTAAAGAAGATCAGGAAGGGAGGAGGAGACGGACTGTGGTGTGGAGAAGGGGAAGAGATGCCTGGACTGTGGGGCCCCCTGAAGCTGTGGGGCCCAGCACAGCTGTCCTGTCCCCCCCCCCCCCCTAACACCAGCCCTGCCATGGGGACAAAGTACATGCGGTCACTTGCACCTTCTTTTTCTGTGAGCAGAGTTTTGCTGGAAGAGCATGCAGATTTGAAAATGCCATCTATGCATTTGACCTAAATACATCCCACTGTGGCCCAGATGCACAAAACCTAACGAGCCCACAACTTGCGTTTTAAACTGGTTCCAGCCAGTTTAAAACGCAAGTAGTTCACCCCGGGCATGCACTAAGGGCATTTTCCCTGCCACGGTAGCAGGCAACGAAAACGGAATGCAAATGATTGAAAAGCTATTATAATGAGATGCACTACCGTTTTTCCGATTCCCTTACTGTAGGAACCCTAACGAGATGTCTGACCTCTCGTTAGGGCTCCTGTGAGGGAATCGGAAAGGACAAGGGCCCCCGAAAAAGGTAAAAAAAAAAAAAAAAGCAGGGAGCGCATGTGAGGGGCGTCTTTTAAGGACGTACTCTCCCTGTGCTTCTGAGAGACGTCTTTTTTTTCGCAGTTTTTTGCTCTGCCGGCGCTCGTGTTTTTTTCCCCCTTCTATTTTGTCTTCGCCGCCCCTCCACAGCGAAATTTTTCTATTTTCCTGGTTGCCGGAGAATCGGGACGTCCCTTTAGATTAGGCTCCTCTTCCCGGTCTCTTCAGCCAATCAGAGCGCATTTCGCTGACAACAGCCAGCTAAGCCCGCTTTGATTGGCTGAAGAGACCAGGAAGAGGAGCCGAATCTAAAGGGACGTCCCGATTCTCCGACTCAGGTACCGAAGGACTAGAGAATGCAAGTGAGCTACAACGAGTAGCTCATTTGCATTCCCTATCGTTGATGCATTCCCGTTCCCTACCGATTCGCTATGGAATCGGTAGGGAACGGGAATTACCAATGGCTTTAATGCATCTGGGCCTCAAAGTTTTAAAGCACACACATTTTCCCAAAGACTTTTAGGCACATTAAGGGAGGGCAATTTTCAGGCTTTGAAGGAAACAGCAGGGTGCTTTAGAAGAGGCTGAACTGGTACAGCCACAGCTATAATCAGGGAAGCCCAAAAATATCGGTAAAGTCATCAAGTCCTTACGTAATGATGGTTATTACATTGTTTTTATCGACATTGTGTAATTTATTACACATTTCTTTTGTTCCTCGCACAGAGCTGAGGATTGTGTGGGTTATAAATGTTAGAGAAGAAGGGACAGAGTCAGGGATGGTGGCAACAAGTAAAAGGAGACCAACTCCCTGAGGCAACGGCCATGAAAGATGAACCATGTCGGTTGCTGGTCCCTTGACAATAGTTATTTAACAGATGAATAAAAGATAAGTCATATTCTTCTTATATATATTCAAAAATACAAGCAAAAAAATAAATAAGGAATTTTTATATAATGAAGAAGTTACAAATAACAAAAATATCGTAGCCCGATAACCAGTGAGGTAAGTCATGAGCTATTGAGCGTCTGCTCACACGAAACAAGTCAACACTGAGGACACAAATATAATGTGCATTATTTAGTTATAAATATCAACTAAATCCTATTAACTGATGATAACATTTGTTAATTTATCTGCAAAATATTCCCCAGTTTTAGAGTTTTAAAGAAGGAAAACGGCCGAAAGATCTTTGTTAATATATGGTCTAAATATTTACAAAATATCTCCCACAAGGCTAGAAGTGCAGTGCTTAACAAATTGGATACGTCCTAGATAGTGAGACATCCAGCAGATATTTGCTCCGGATTTTGGACCGGTTAAGACCTGTAATAGATATTGCTAGTATAATTACCATGAAATAAGTAGATAAAGGTAAAGGAGTAAAATAAAGGGGAGGTTGGGGGGGGGGGGGGGAAGAGGGAGGAAAGGATGTAAAATAATGATGATGATGTTAGACTAGATGCATATGTACAATTATGACATGACTGAATGTTTACAAAATGTTTGACTTTATTGGTTTTGTTTGACGTGGTACATCATCAATAAAAAACGTTGAAATACAAAGAAGGAAAACGGCCTGAAAGAGCTCAAGGATATATTTAATCTCTATAGAGCTGAATCGGATCCTCTCTTCATCGTTGGCCGTAAAAAAACCTCCAAGAAAGGAGTGCTGCTTGCTCTATAATGTACGCTTAATCATTTCATTGTATTCTGCAGTCCTCCATGTTAGATTATTTGACAGACTAAATACAACTACTGCTATCACCCAGTGAGCTCAAACAGTTAAAGGACACATATCTTCATTCGAGTCAGTCGATTCTTTCTGTACTCGTGTCCGTATATGAAGTCTATGCACAGCAGCTCCACTGCTAACACTTTCCGCAGTCTTTCCCCTTCTGTCCCAAGCCAATGGTGGCCAGTGTTTCGCGCTGCTGCATCAGGGTCTTGGAGTCTGGGTTATGCTGAATGTCTGCTGACCGGCGTAAATGACCTTACTAGAGTTGACATCTAAACACCGCTGTTTGTTTGGTTCCATTCTTTCCATACAGGATTTCATTTATTTATTTATTGCATTTGTATCCCCCATTTTCCCACCTATTTGCGGGCTCAGTGTGGCTTACAATAAGACTTGAATAATAGAAATACATTTGTTACGACTAGGTTATGGATTACATTGAACAGAGTTGTGCGAGACATTCGAATATCATTGGGAGTATAACAATGGGACATCAACATAGAAACATTAGAAGGAGACAATGGGAAAAAAGGGCATTATTAGACACCTAGACATATAGTGTACATAGTTCCGTGAATAAATGTATGATTGACTGGATAAAGGGATGAGGGATCAGAAGTGGATGTGTATTGCATTGGTGAACAGTGAGTGTGGTCTCTATGTGTTTTGGCTCTTTGTGTTTACCCCTCGCATTTTTTAATTCTATCACCATTTTCAACTCCTCCACCTCCTGCGGGAGGGCATTCCAGACATCTACCACCCTCTCCGTGAAAAAGTACTTCCCAACATTATTCCTAAGTCAGCCCCCCCTGCAACCTCAATTCATGTCCTCTAGTTCTACTGCCTTCCCGTCTCTGGAAAAGCTTTGTTTGTAGACTAATACCTTTTAAATATTTGAATGTCTGTATCATATCACTCCTATCTTCCTATCGCATGGCCCTGATGAAGGTGCAAGCCAAAATGTGGCCACTTTGGGCAGGTGAATTTTGTACCAGCAAATGAACTAAACATTATTGAAGACTTTTCGCTATATAGCTTTGTTTTCCTGATTTTTTCCTACTCTATCTTCTGGCTTGCCTTGAGCTACCAATGAAAAAACAACAACAAAATACATTTAAAAAAATGCACGTCCTTACAGTGGCGTTCCGTGGTTGGCTGACACCCGGGGTGGATCGCCGCAGCGCGCACCCCCTCCCCGGGTGCAGTGCAACACGGCGCCCCCCCGGGCGTGGCACGGCACTCCCCCTGGCGTGGACCCCCCCGTTGCAGCGCCTCTCACTCCCCCGCCCCAACAGTCCCCACTTGCCTACCAGCTGAGCTCCGTGCACCCAGCACCTCGAATCTGCAGCGCTGTTGACTGTAAAAGAAGAAAATTGTCTCATCGTTGGCCCTTCCCTCGCACTGTGTCCCGCCCTCTGATGTAACTTCCTATTTCCTCGAGGGCGGGACACAATGAGGGAAGGGCCAACGATGAGACAATTTTCTTCTTTTACAGTCAACAGCGCTGCAGATTCGAGGTGCCGGGTGCACGGAGCTCAGCTGATAGGCAGGTGGGGACTGTTGGAATGGGGGGAGGGAGTGAGAGGCGCTGCGCCGGGGGAGTCCACGCCAGGGGGGGTGCCGTGCCACGCCGGGGGGGGTTTGGACAGAGCACCCCCTCACCCGTTGACACCCGGGGCGGACCGCCCCCACCCCCCCCCCTTGCTATGCCACTGCGTCCTTATTATTTCAACATTGAAGCAGGGGATAATGCCACTAGAGGACATGAAATGAGATTGAAGGGGGGCAGACTCAAGAAAAATGTCTGTAAAGACAGACTCAAGAAAAATGTCAGGAAGTATTTTTTCACGGAGAGAGTGGTGGATGCTTGGAATGCCCTCCCGCGGGAGGTGGTGGAGAGGAAAACAGTAACGGAATTCAAACATGCGTGGGATAAACATAAAGGAATCCTGCTCAGAAGGAAGGGATCCCCAGAAGCTTAGCCGGTGGTGGGAGGCAGGGCTGGTGGTTGGGAGGTGGGGATAGTGCTGGGCAGACTTGTACGGTCTGTGCCAGAGCCGGTGGTGGAGGCGGGGCAGGTGGTTGGGGGGCGGGGATAGTGCTAGGCAGACTTATACGGTCTGTGCCCTGAAAAAGACAGGTACAAATCAAGGTAAGGTATACACAAAAAATGGCACATGTGAGTTTATCTTGTTGGGCAGACTGGATGGACCATGCAGGTCTTTTTCTGCCGTCATCTACTATGTTACTATTATTAGAATTTCAGTTTGATATAATGAGCTACAAAGGGATCTGGATTTAGCGCACTCCTTTCTCAGTAGTTCGAGGCGAGTTACGTTCAGGGACAGTAGGTGTTTTCCTGTCCCCGAAGAGCTCACAATCTAAGTCTGTAATCGCTGATCTCAAAATATAGGATTAGCTGGAATGAAATACAGCCTCTGCCACCTGCCATCTACAATTTTGAGACCTGAAATGTCTGAATCATAACTGTCCGGGGTTCAGTGTTAATCTGGAGTGAATGCTGCTTTTGTTACCCAGGCAGATCATCTCCTAATAAAACAGATGCAAATAGCCTACTGCAGTGACTTGGCAGACACTAGTTCAGCAGACACTGAAACAAACAAATCACGATAGTGTGGATTGCAGGCACCCCTTGACCTGTTCCTCATCTACAGTGCAGATCACTTATCACAAGTCAAAATGTACAAGGCAGGCCCACCAATATCCCTCCCACATCCACAGCCCTCTAGCAATGATGGGGTGAATTTTATAAATGGTGCTGAAAAAGTCGGCATGGAGAAAAGTACTATTCTATAAGCCACGCTTAAAGTTAGGTGCGCTTTTACAGAATAGTGCTTACGCCCAGGCACGCCTGACTTCAGGTGTGACATCTGCAACGACTGAATCGTGGTGCAAATATAGTTGAGCACATATCCCCCTTAAGCTATAACAAAGGAATGCTCTGTTCCACCCATGACCCTCTTATTCCCGTGCCCCCTTTATGAACTTGCTCGTAAAATTTAGGCGACAATCCCACACCTAAATTTACATATGTAAATTCCAATTAAATCTAAGTAGTGCCGATAATTGCTTGTTAAAAAGTCAATTCTTAGCGCTAATTAGCTCATTATTTTATTAAATTGCCCATGCAAATTGCGTGCACAAATTTTGGTGTCTTTTATAGAATTATGGGGATATGTGCTAAGGTTATAGAAATACGACTTAAGTGCACGTATGCACGTAACTGCACATTAGTGGCACTCAGCACTAATTAACCCCAATTACAGACACTTATTGGTTGTGTCAATTAGCACATAATTTATCAATTAACTACTACTAATCATTTCTATAAGCTACATGTGTAATTGGCTCTCTTCTATAACCTGAACGTACAATTTTGCATGCTAAACATAAATTTGCATCAGCTGAAACATGGTGCAAGTGTACGTGCCAATCCCCCTTCATTCTATAACAAATGCACGTAAATGTTAGGAACACCTCTGTTCCGTCCATAACCCTCCAAGTTCCGCATCTCCTTTTTGAAACTTGCCTGTAAAACTAAGGTGCGGATCTCATGCCTAAATTTATGTGCATATGTTTCAATTAAATCTAATTAGGGCCAAGCCCATTATCGGTGCTAATTAGCTTACTATTTAATTAAATTGCGCCCACAACTTGGGCATGATCTAACTTGTGCATGCAATTTTTTGCAACTTGTATGGATTAGGGGGGTTAATGCTCATATTATGTGACTGCATTTATGCCAAGACCAAGGCTGCTGTATCTGCAGGTGCATTTATGTTGGGCGAGCTGATACTAAGATACCTACTACTACTTATCATTTCTATAGCGCTACTAGACGTACGCAGCGCTGTACACTTGAACATGAAGAGACAGTCCCTGCTCCACAGAGCTTACAATCTAATTAGGACAGACAAACAGGACAAACAAGACATAAGGGAATATTAAAGTGAGGATGATAAAATAAGGGTTCTGAACAAGTGAATAAGGGTTAGGAGTTAAAAGCAGCATCAAAAAGGTGGGCTTGCAAGGGCAGGCTTCTGTTTCTGTGAGTCTGACGTCCTGCACATACGTGCAGGCCGTGCCAGAGAAGAGGACTTTAGGATATCCACAATAACTATGCATGAGCTAGGTTTACTACTACTACTTATCATTTCTAAAGTGCTACTAGACATACGCAGCGCTGTACACTTGAACATGAAGAGACAGTCCCTGCTCGACAGAGCTTACAATCTAATTAGGACAGACAAACAGGACAAATAAGGGATAAGGACAAAGAGTAGCAAGATTCCGTGCAGAATCCCAAAGAGTAGCAAGATTCTGGAATCCCACTGTAGCAATATTCTGTGTGGAATCCCAAAGAGCAGCAAGATTCCGGAATCCCAAAGACTACTACTACTACTTATCATTTCTATAGCGCTACTAGACATACGCAGCGCTGTACACTTGAACATGAAGAGACAGTCCCTGCTCGACAGAGCTTACAATCTCATTAGGACAGACAAACAGGACAAATAAGGGATAAGGACAAAGGGTAACAAGGTTCCAGAATCCCAAAGAGTAGCAAGATTCCGGAATCCCAAAGACTACTACTACTTATCATTTCTATAGCACTACTAGACGTACGCAGCGCTGTACACTTGAACATGAAGAGACAGTCCCTGCTCGACAGAGCTTACAATCTAATTAGGACAGACAAACAGGACAAATAAGGGATAAGGACAAAGAGTAGCAAGATTCCGTGCGGAATCCCAAAGAGTAGCAAGATTCCGGAATCCCACTGTAGCAACATTCTGTGCGGAATCTGAAAGAGTAGCAAGATTCCAGAATCTCAAAGACTACTACTACTACTTATCATTTCTATTGCGCTACTAGACGTAGGCAGCGCTGTACACTTGAACATGAAGAGACAGTCCCTGCTCGACAGAGCTTACAATCTAATTAGGACAGACAAACAGGACAAATAAGGGATAAGGACAAAGAGTAGCAAGATTCCGGAATCCCACTGTAGCAACATTCTGTGCGGAATCTGAAAGAGCAGCAAGATTCTGGAATCCCAAAGACTACTACTACTACTTATCATTTCTATAGCGCTACTAGACGTACGCAGCGCTGTACACTTGAACATGAAGAGACAGTCCCTGCTCGACAGAGCTTACAATCTAATTAGCATTCTGTAAAAGAATTTGGGCGACCAGATGTTGTTACACAATGGACTGTCATTGTGTGGCTTTGGACTACCGACTTACAGAACCTGCCATCATAATGTACAGTTATGCATGTTTACAGAATCATTCTGAAGGCTTAGAAAAACCCATGACTGTTAAACTAAATTATCAAAGTCTCAAGATGGGGATCTGGAGGCCTGAAAGTTAATGGGGGCAGGACCACTCTTAGGCAGGAGTGACAGGGGCTGTCAAACAGGACCCCGCGCTCCCAGAGGCCCCGCATCTCTGGCGTGTCTGTCCTCCTGTCTCAGAACACCTCCCTACTCCGTACCTTAATGTGCATCTACATTTCAGTAGAGAGCGTCAGGCAGCGGCAGCGATTTTCATATCCCGTCAGCTGCCGAGCCCAGAGCCTCCTCGCTGCTGTGTCCCACCCCCTTTTGATGTCACTTCCTGCTTCCACAAGGGTGGGATGCAGCAACAAGGAGGCTCTGGGCTCCGCAACTGACAGGAAATGAAAATCGCTGCTGCTGTCTGCCACTCTCTACTGAAATGCGGTGGATGCACATCAAGGTGGTGGGCGTGGGCGGGGGGCGCGGGCAGGAGGCCCCACTGAACTGGTCTGCACAGGGTCCTGCGATTGCTAAGACCCGCCCTGAAGGGGTGGGGGGGGGAGAGTGAGGGGCATAAGGCTCAAGGTTCACCTAGGGTGCCTAATTCCCTTGCACTGTGTCTATACTCCGATAACACTGATTATCCAAATAGGTTTACCAAAATTAACCAACTTTGGCTAGTTATCATTAGACCAGATAGTCAATCTGATCACATTCTAGCTGAATATCCAGATAAAGTTAGCCAGGGAAAGCTGTCCAATTAAATTTATCTGGCGAATACCAAAATGAATATCAGCCCCTTAATCTCTAGTTTCTATCATTTTCGCACTTTATTTTAAAGTAACGAGAGTTTGCCTCACATATTTTCAGAAATAGGAAACTGCAAACTAGAAACAAACAACTTTATGGGGAAATGTCGCACTGGCCTTTACTCCAGTCTTTAGATGTTACATTTAAGGATTATTCATTTTCCAGGACTCTAGAGAACATTGCTTAGGAGACTGAAAATGTCTCAGAATTAAAAGGGCATAGGAGCCATTAGAGTTTAAAGAAATCATTTTACTCTCCTTAAACTGATTTATATGTAACCCTTTATTCTTGGGTGAGCATCTATAAGACGGATGTTTGAAGGTCAGAGCCGGGACTAGAAAAGCTAGGAGGCTGATGGCTCTTTAATCCACACTCTCGGCACATGCCCTACAGTCAACAAAACAGTCTACAGACACAGTCCCCCTGAGCCTTCCAATAGGTGGGAAAATGTGGGATATAAATGTAATAAATAAATAAAATAGTCAGCGCTATTTACCCAGCCAGAACGACTGTTGACTGGTTAAATAGTGCTTAACCGGCTATCCGCCGATATTCAGCGGGGTATAACCGGCTATCCCCTATTGAATATCCACCTATTTTTAAAGCCAGTTTAGCGGTCATATTTGGCCGTGTGAAAATGTGGGATATCTTTGACTGGTTTAAAAATAGCTGGCTAACATGGAGGGGCATAATCGAACGGGCCCGGCCATCTATAAGGGCGGCCATCTCTAACGCCGGCCCCGTCAAGCAGCGTACCCGACTCTATTATCAAAACAAGATGGCCGGCCATCTTTCGTTTCCTTAATATGTCGGGGCTGGCCAAATCTCAACATTTGGGCTGCCCTTACAGATCGCCGGCATTAGAGATGGCCGGCATTGGTTTTCGCCGATAATGGAAACTAATGCCAGCCATCTCAAACCCAGTCAAATCCAAGGCATTTGGTCATGGGAGGAGCCAGCATTTGTAGTGCACTGGTCCCCCTCACATGCCAGGACACCAACTGGGCACCCTAGGGGGCACTGCAGTGGACTTCACAAATTGATCCCAGGTGCATAGCTCCCGTAAATTACCTTGGGTGCTGAGCCCCCCCAAACCCCATTACCCACAACTGTACAACACTACCATAGCCCTTAAAGGGTAATGGGGGGCACTTAGATGTGGGTACAGTGGGTTTCGGGTGGGTTTTGGAGGGCTCCCATTAACAGCACAAGTGTAACAGGTGGGGGGGGGGGGGGGGATGGGCCTGGGTCCGCCTGCCTGAAGTGCACTGCAGTACTCACTAAAAACTGCTCCAGGGACCTGCATAGTGCTGTGATGGAGCTGGGTATGACATTTGAGGCTGGCATAGAGGCTGGTAAAAAAATGTTTTCAATTTTTTTTGGGGTGGGAGGGGGTTGGTGATCACTGGGGGAGTAAGGGGAGGTGATCCTAGATTTCCTCCGCTGGTCAACTGGTCATTTAGGGCACAGTTTTGAGGCTTGGTCGTGAACAAAAAAGGACTAAAGTCGGCCAAATGTTCGTCAGAGCCGGCCTTCTTTTTTCCATTATCAGCCGAGGACGGCAATTTCTTAACCACGCCCCCGTCCTGCCTTCGGTACACTTCCAACACGCCCCCTTTATCTTTGGCCGGCCCTGCGACGGGAAGCAGTTGAAGCTGGCCAAAATCGGCTTTCGATTATACCGATTTGGCCGGCCTTAGGAGAAGGCCGGCCATCTCCCGATTTGTGTCGGAAGATGGCCGGCCTTCTCCTTCGAAAATAAGTACTCTAGGGGCCCCCTATTACAGAGTGGCGATAAGCCCAACATGGGCTTAATGCGCGCTCTTTCGGTACTACCGCCAGCATCAACACGGCCACCAGCGGTAGTCCCACCTCGAGCGTGTGCCATTTCCGGGGGAAAAAGGTTATCAATAGAAATCAAACAAAATAAAACATGGAAAAGAAAATAAGATGATACCTTTTTTATTGGACATAACTTAATACATTTCTTGATTAGCTTTCGAAGGTTGCCCTTCTTCGTCAGATCGGAAATAAGCAAATGTGGTAGCAGATAGTATATATAAGAGAAACATCAAAGCATTACTTTGACAGTCTGACAGGGTGGGAGGATGGGGGTGGGTAGGAGGTATGCATGGGGACATCAAAGCATTTCATTGATATTCTAACAGGATGGTGTGGGAAGGTGAGAGGAGGGTGATAAACAGAGAAATAAACAGAGAAATACAACTTTATGGTTTATAATGGGCTAGAAAACCCAGATCCTTATTAAGTCCTGTCTGTTGGGTGTCAAAATATTCAATCATTCTGACTTCAAAGGTCTTACGTTCTTTTATAGTTTTAAAGTTATCTTTCAGGATTCTTACTGTGAAAAAGAAAAACCCCGAAAATGGCTTGCATGGCAGCAACCCAGTGGTAATCGGGCATCACCGTGCGCTGCCCTGTTACCCTTATCGCCACATCAATGGGTGGCAGTAAGGACGCGGTGAGAGTTATCTCACCACATGGCCATTTTTGGGGGGTTTTACTGCCTGCGGGGGAAAAGGGCCCCTGCTGCTAGCGCAGGGCCCTCTTTTCCGCAGCTTAGTAAAAGGACCCCTTAGCCGGTTATCTTTAAACTGGCCAAAAATAAATCGGATATTCAATGTTGGTCACCAGAAATGATGTGGCATTGAGTATCTGGGCTCAGCACCGATCACAGGAGTTAGCCCGTGATCTGAATATCGGCCTCACGGACTTCTATGTTTCAGGCTGTGTAGGGTTTACTGGGACTTGGATGTCAAATAACCAGGATGTTCAGACTTTTTTACTTACTACGTCAATTATTATTTCCTATTTTTGGAAATATATAAAAGCTCATGTATTTCAGAAATCTGTTTTACAATCTAATAAGTAGTATGGATGTTTATCTAAGACTTTTTTTTTAATGAATATGTAAATCTTGCCGATTACCGCTTGTAATTCCTGGAAATGTCCAGTTTCTTGCATACTGGGATCCGCATTGAACCGTGAGGTATTAGCAGAATACAAGTTACATTGTTAATGTTAGTGGTAGTTGATAATATCCAAATGTTATTGCCGCCCGAAAGTTATTTAGTGACGTCTAGAAAAAGCAGGTAGCCTCAATCCAGTTCTCAATATTAAATAGCACCAAAAATACCAGCATTGATTGACAGCCTTGTTGACAATCTTTCTGTCGATGTCAAGGACAGAAAGTGAAATCCTTTTGCCCCATTCTCTATAGATTTCATTTCGTTATTCTCTTTATGTCTAGTCTGTTTCAACACTTCTAGGCAAACAGCAGTACAGTATAACACATAACGCATCATTCAAATCCAAACATCACATATATAATCAAAATATAACAATAATAAAATACACAAGGTAAAATGGATGGTTGTAGTTTCCCATTGATGTCATTCCACCTAGCACAAAAGCTAACGTCAGCAAGTAAAGTAATAAGAAACTTGTAAGGCTATTGATTATGCTCCATTTTACGAATACTGACCTAATTTAGATGTAATTATTCACCTTTCCAAACCAAATCAGCACGAACATATCTAAACCTCCACTACCCAAGCTGCAAAGGACTCAAATACAAATCAACTTATGCATCCAGCTTCTCCTACATAAGCACACAACTATGGAACGCATTACCTAAAGCCTTGAAAACAACGTATAACTACCTAAACTTCCGGAAATCACTAAAAGCATACCTGCTCAAAAAGGCATACCCTTCCGACCCTACTTAAGTACCTGAACCCTGCAACACTACGAAACCAAAGAACATAATGGACTCTTCCTCTACACGATCCCTAATATGTTGTTCTACTTGAAACTGATTCTACCATAGCATCACAGTGTAACTATTTACACCGGAATTGGCGAACGCCTTTACGGTGCTGACCCCCCAAGAACGCCACTGGTTGCTCCTACATCACACATCACTCTTAGCAGTTCCTTCTGAGTTCTTTCTGCTGCACAGTCCCAAATGTTTTCCATTGAGTTACCTAAACATCTATTTAATACTTCAAGTTAAATTATCTTCTTCCAGACAACATTTACACAACCCGGCCTGGAGCCTCCTACACCCTTTTTACACACAGCTGCTGCTATTAAATTAGACATTCATCTCAATCTGCAGCCTTCCAAGATTAATAAATCATGTCACCACACTGTCACATGCTCAATACATTCTCTTCCCAGCTCACGTAGCCTGCCCTGTCCCTGTCCCGTAGTAGCACGAGAGAACTGCCGCTGCAAGACAGTGACAGGCTGCAGTCCCGCGTTCACTAATCCACTGCACAAGTTTTTAAAAAAAAAAAAAACATTTTAAACTAACTTAAAACTACATGAAATTTCCTTACCTTGCCATGTTCTTCCAAGATGGTTTTCCTTTTCTTCTTCTCCTTCTCACACCACATGCATTGCGCTGAATGTCTCTGCACACACTGAGCCAGCTCTGGAGCTTCCATGAGGCCAAAATCTCTTCCTGGGATCACAAGTCCCGGCTGCTCCTCTCAACATGCCAGGGAGCCTCCCCAGGCTCTCCCAATCTTGCCTTTATGCCCATCATTCTTCCTTGGGCCAATTAAGGTGCAGAACAGCCCAAAATTAAATTTTTCCGACCCTGTCACAAGCTGGCACATTCATGCGTGCACACGCACAGATGCTAGCTGCCTCTTACCAGCCTCCCTGCCTTGCACATGCATGCTAATCACGCATGTGCGACTGCTGTCCCACCTGTAGCACCAGCAAATGTCGCAATTCCACTTCCTGCCTCCTGCCTCGTTCCCTGGTGATTCTCGGAGAAAAGCCAGCCCTCTGCCTGCACCAGTCCCGATGCCAGCCCTGGACAGCCCCAGGCGAGCCCATTTTTGATACCCCTTTATGTTAGGGTAGACCCAGTACAAATCAAGGTAAGGTATACACATATGAATTTATCTTGTTGGGTAGACTGGATGGACCATGCAGGTCTTTTTCTGCCGTCATCTACTATGTTACTATGCTTACCCTGGGATTGGTAGCATGGCATCTCGTTACTCTTTGGGACTCTGGAATCTTACTGCTCTTTGGGATTCTGCCAGGTTCTTGTGACATGGATTGGCCACTGCTGGAAGCAGGAAACTGCGCTAGATGAACTATCAGTCTGACTCGTCTTCCGCCAGGGTTGCTTTACTCATACTACCCCTCTCCTCAAGACCCTTCACTGGCTCCCTATCCGTTTTCGCATCCTGTTCAAACTTCTTCTACTAACCTATAGATGTACTCACTCTGCTGCTCCCCAGTATCTCTCCACACTCGTCCTTCCCTACACCCCTTCCCGTGCACTCCGCTCCATGGATAAATCCTTCTTATCTGTTCCCTTCTCCACTACTGCCAACTCCAGACTTCGCGCCTTCTGTCTCGCTGCACCCTACGCCTGGAATAAACTTCCTGAGCCCCTACGTCTTGCCCCATCCTTGGCCACCTTTAAATCTAGACTGAAAGCCCACCTCTTTAACATTGCTTTTGACTCGTAACCACTTGTAACCACTCGCCTCCACCTACCCTCCTCCTTCCTGTACACAATAATTGATTTGATTTGCTTACTTTATTTTTTGTCTATTAGATTGTAAGCTCTTTGAGCAGGGACTGTCTTTCTTCTATGTTTGTGCAGCGCTGCGTACGCCTTGTAGCGCTATAGAAATGCTAAATAGTAGTAGTAGTAGTAGTAGTAGACTCAGTACGGCAAATTCTTTTGTTTATGTTTATTAATACATTTGATATACTGCTATTTCTAATAATAGGTCATAACGGTTTACAAAAAAATAAAAACCATTAGAAGAAAGGAATGCCAAGTTTTAGATAGGAAAGAAAGCAATCAACCAAGAACAGCAATCAAATCATTTACATCTAACTTTCTCAATTTCTCTATTCCTGCCTGCTGGGGTTTCGGGTCTCCAGCTTTAGCCCTCTTGAGATGCAGTATCAAAAGCCAGTGGAAAAATAAAAGAGTTTTCAGCTGGGTCTTAAACCAAGGGAAGGAAAGTTCAGATCTTAGGGAGGGGGGAGATCATTTCACAACATGGGTGCTATAAAGGAGAAGGCAGAGTGATATGTGGACTCATAATGTGCTAGTTTAGGGGAGGAAGAACCAAACAGTGGGAACCAAGGGAGTAGAGAGACTGTGAAGGGTTATAAGTGATTACCACTGAAGCAAGATAGGGAGGGGAACCAGAGTGACGAATCTTGTGGGTAAAGAATTTTAAACCAAATATGGAATTCCACTGGGAACCAGTGGGGCTGAATCAATAGGGGTGATTCTGTTTTACGGGCCTTGCACAGGAAACGAGCAGTGGCGCTTTGAAGCCGTCGGATCTGATAAGTCAGCAGACTGGAAAGGGTTGCATTGCACTAGTCTAGATGGAAGATAACAAAAGCATGAATCCATGTGTGCAATGATGAGGAATTCTAAAACTTAGAAACAGCACAAAGACAGCGGAGAGGAAGAAAGGCACGTTGAAGAATGAGAAAGACATCCATCAAATGATCGCTTAGAGTCAAGAATAACCCCAAGATATTGAAAGGAATCAACAGTGGGAAAAGGAGTGTTAAAGAAGACCGGGACTAAGCATGGTTCAGTGACAGGGCCAGAGATCTAGTTTGTTACAGTTTTAGTGCAATTGAGAACAAGCTTATGAGAAGTTAACCAGTGAGAAATAGCATCTAAGCAGGACTGAAGTTGGCTCATATCGGGTTGAAACAAAGAAGTGGTGAAAATCAGGATAATATCATCAGCTTAGATAAAAAAAACTTAACATCGAAACTCTGGAACACTGTAGCCAGGGGCTGATATGAGAGAACAGATCCTTGGGGAACCCCACAAGCAAGTGGAGTTTCAGAGGATAAGGATAACGGGGTGGAAACCGAGTATGAGCATGCAAAGAAGAAGAGAACCAGGAAAGTACTGTACCAGAAAGTCCCAGAGATACGAGACACGAAAGCAAAAGAGAATAATCTACCAGATCAAAAGCGGAGGAAAGGTCCAAAGAGACCAACAGAGAGCTAGAACCAGCATCAAGAGATGAGTGAAGATTGCTGAGCAGTGTTGCCAGGTACACGGCCCCGAAACCCGCCCAAAAAGTTCACACCCCACCCCCGCCGTCATCAACCCCGCCCCCACCGTCATCAACCCCGCCCCTGCCATCATCGACTCCGCCTCCTCCGTCATCGGCCCTGCCCAAAACGTCACTAGCCCTGCCCAAAACGTCATCTAACCCCGCCCAAGCATCACTAGCCCCGCCCCCAGTGGCCCAAAAAAACGCACAAAAACCACCGGAAAAAAACACAAACCAGCCCAAAAAACCGCGACCCGCAGCAGGCAAAACTTTCCCGCAGCAGGTCGCGGAAAACCGCCCACCTGGCAACCTTGTTGCTGAGCAGCAGTGGCGTACCAAGGGGGGGCGGTCCGCCCCGGGTGCACGCCACTGGGGGGGTTCCGTGCGCCTGTCGGCTCTTCATTTTCATGCTCCCTTTGCCCCGGAACAGGTTACTTCCTGTTCCGGGGCAGAGGGAGCATGAAAACGAAGAGCCAGCAGGCGCGCGGTACCCCCTCCAGCGGCGTGCACCCGGGAGGGGGTTCTTTCGCCGGTGGGGGGGGCATCGTGCTGTTCCGGGGGGCGCTGCACCCGGGGGGGGGGTGCATCGGCGATCCGCCCCGGGTGTCAGCCCCCCTAGGAACGCCACTGCTGAGGAGGGCCTGCAGATGTAGTTTCAGTGCTGTGTGATGATCTAAAACCAGTTTGCTGTGGGTGTAGGTAAGAAAGTTATTCAGCATGTACAGAAAGCTGATCAAAGACATTACGTTCTGTAATTTTGGATACCAAAGGTAGGTGAGACACTGGGCAGAAATTTTCAGGGAGGGTAGGTTCAAGGGAGGGCTTTTTCAAAGGTGGTTTCATGATTGCCCTTTTCCAAGGCCGAGGAACCAACCCTGAAGAAACTGGGATTATTTTTATGCCTGCAAAAGAATAAAACCAGCACTTTTCTTTTCTTTTCTTTTCTTTTTTCAACCTGGAGCTATCACTATAATTCTGCTTTTCCTTATGTGGCCCTGACAGCTACACATTGACATGTGGAAATACATGCAGATGTTTCTATAATGTCAACCATAATCTATGCTGCCATACTGGGAAAGACCAAAGGTCCATCGAGCCCAGCATCCTGTTTCCAACAGTGGCCAATCCAGGTCACAAGGACCTGGCAGAAACCCAAAGAGTAGCAACATTCCATGTAGAACCCCAAAGAGTAGCAAGATTCTAGAATTCTAAAGAACAACAAGATCCCATGCAGAATTTCAAAGTGTAGCAAGATTCCATGTAGAACCCCAAAGAGTAGCAAGATTCTAGAATTCTAAAGAATAGCAAGATTCCATGCAGAATTTCAAAGTGTAGCAACATTCCATGTAGAACCCCAAAGAGTAGCAAGATTCCATTCAGAATCCCAAGTACATAAGTATTGCCATACTGGGAAAGACCAAAGGTCCATCGAGCCCAGCATCCTGTTTTCAACAGTGGCCAATCCAGGTCACAAGTACCTGGCAGAAACCTAAACAATAGCAACAATCCATGTAGAACCCCAAAGAGTAGCAAGATTCTAGAATTCTAAAGAATAGCAACATTCCATGTAGAACCCCAAAGTGTAGCAACATTCCATGCAGAACCCCAAAGTGTAGCAACATTCCATGTAGAATCCCAAGGACATAAGTATATAAGTGTTGCCACACTGGGACAGATCAAAGGTCCATCAAGCCCACGATCCTGTTTTCCAACAGTGGCCAATCCAGGTCACAAATACCCGGCAAGATCCCAAAAAAGTACAAAACATTTTATACTGCTTATCCCAGAAATAGTGGATTTTCCCCAAGTCCATTTAATAACGGTCTATGGACTTTTCCTTTAGGAAGCCGTCCAAACCTTTTTTAAACTCCGCTAAGCTATCCGCCTTTACTACATTCCCTGGCAACGAAGTCCAAAGTTTAATTACATGTTGAGTGAAGAAAAATTTTCTCCGATTCGTTTTAAATTTACTACGTTGTAGCTTCATCACATGCCCCCTAGTCCTAGTATTTTTGGAAAGCGTGAACAGACGCTTCACATCTACCCGTTCAACTCCACTCATTATTTTATAGACCTCTATCATATCTCCCCTCAGCCGCCTTTTCTCCAAGCTGAAAAGCCATAGCCGCTTTAGCCAGAGGTGGTCAGTTCAAATCCCACTGCTGCTCCTTATGATTTGGGGCAAGTCACTTAAACCTCCATTGCTTCAGGTACAAAGTTAGATTATGAACCCTCCAGGTTCAGGGAAATACCCAGTATACCTGAATGTAACTCACCTTGAGCTACTACTGAAAAGGTATGAGCAAAATCTAAAAAAAAAAAAGGACCTGTTTCAATGGTTCATTTTTAATGTTTCCTGTCCAGTAACAAGTTCCGGTAAACAATTTTTTAATTGCTGTTTCAGATGTTGTCCAGATTTCTTTTATTAGCCCAAGGTGTCCAGACAAGCCTCACCGGGCACCAGATCTCATTTATAAAGAAGCAAGCAGCATAACACTTGAGGTTAACACAGCATCGATGCGTAATAGAAGCTGTGTTTTAATCCAGGTTTTCAGAGTCCCCGGATCCTTGCTGCTTGGTAAAATATAGTAATTACCTAGGAGTTCCCTACGCACCAAGCATGAAGAAAGCACACTAATTATCTTCCATGTTGAGCCTCAAGGGAGCCCAGGACAGACCTCGGGAGCTGATATGCATAACTTTTTAAACAATTCAGATTAATCTGCAGCTGCTCGATGCGGCGGTGTCTGTTCAATCGTTTTTAAATTCTAGTTAAAAGCCATGTGACTCTATGCAGGTTTTCAGTACTCGGGGGAATTCAGTACTGAAAAAAAAAACCCCCTGCATTCGTATCAGCTGTGTAAAATAGAAATAGTTATAAAAATAAAACGCTGACATCTTAATTTAAAGCATTCCCACGGGCAGTCAAATTATACACGTTACACTGCCAGTAAGATCCAAAAGCTATTTGAACAGATGCAGCTTTTAGGCATGTATTTTAAAGCGTCCTAGTTACCTTTCAGTTGCAAGGCAATGTAAATATTAACGTTGTCACTAAGATTGCAAAAAGTCAACTTTTGACAGTTACCTCGTAGGCCTAAAATATTTGTTACATTTTCTGCCGTCAGTATCAGATGGCAGAGCTCTGACTATGAGTAAGATTCTATATACGGCGCCTGAAAAATCTATGTGGAAAAAAATATGCCTTGGTGTATTCTTTAGAGTACACCTAAATTTTATAGAATAGGTTTAAAATTTCCACACTGTATATAGAATTACACCGAGCGCCTCTCCACACGACCAAATTTGGTCACGTCCATTTAGGCCATGTTTTACTTGGCATAAATCCTGATACCTAAGTTAGGCGCAGAGCGGGTGTATTCTATAATAATGCGCATAGATTTTAGAAACGCCCATGCCAAGCCTGTGGCCACACCCCTTTCAACTATGCAACTTAGAATTTACGTGCACCACGTTACAGAATACACAGTGGCGATCCTAGGTCGGCTATCACCTGGGGCGGATCGCTGCTGCGCGCCTCCCCCCCCCCCCCCGGGTGCAGCATGACACCCCCCTGGCGCATCAAGCCCCCCCCCCCCCCCCCCCGCTGAAGTAACCTGTTCCGGGGCAGAGAGAGCAGGGAACCAGCGAAGCTGACAGGCGCGCGGCTGCTCTCTGCACCCTCCAGCAGTGTGCACCTGGGGAGGACCGCCCCCACCGCCCTGCCCTTCCTACGCCACTGAGAATACAGTTAGCAAGTTGAGCGCGTAAATCTTAATTCATGCCAATTAGTGCTCATAATTGCTTGTTAACATCCAATTAACAGTTCTGATTAGCTAGTTAACCAATTAAATTACACACACTGCTGCAGAATATGCTTTGATTTCCACATGGAAATTAAAGGCACAATATTTAGAATTTCGGGGTATGTGGGGAAGTGAGGATCAGACACAAACTCTCTCTTCGTGGTGCAGATATGTAGCTCGGTCCTCTCCACCAAAAAATATAATTATTTACTGGGAAGAAGAAAGGCATAAAGGACCAAAATCTATATATGGAGCCTAAAAAATCCTCGCGGAAAACATTTCCACCTAAGCGTATTCTATAAGCATCACCTAGATTTAGTCATGGTACAGAGAATACGCTTAGTTGATATCCCAGCGCCTCCATTTACACCCATGAAAATTTAGCATAAATCCTGGTGCATAGATTTAGGTGCAGAGGGCCATATTCTAAAACAACGTGCATAAATTTCAGAACATCCCATTTCTCCGCCCATAGCCACGCCCTTTTTTGACTGCATGCGTTAGAAGTTAAGTACACTGCGATACACAAGACGCTTAGCGAGTTGTGCTCATAAATTCTAATTATTGCCGATTGGTACTCTTTATTGCTTGTTAAGTGCTGTTATCAACGCTGATTAAAGTTGTGTGTTGTTATAGAATACGCCTGGATTTCGGCACGTATCTCTAGGCACGCTATATAGAATCTGAGGACAGTGGCGTAGTTATGTGGGGCCAGGGGGGCCTGGGCCCACATAGATTTGGCCCTGGACCCCCCTGCCGACAACCCGCCCAACCTGCCTGACCCCCCCTACCGCCGCTAACCCGCCGTCGCCTGCCTTTGCTGGCGGGGGACCCCAACCCCCGCCAACCGAGGTCCTCTTCTTCTCGCAAAAGGCTTCCTTCTGTTTCTGACATCCTGCACGTACAACGTGCAGGACGTCAGACTCAGAGGACGTCAGCTGATCTGCAAGGCTTCGTTCTGTGAGTGCAGGATGTCAGAAACAGAAAGAAGCCTTTTGCGAGAAGAAGAGGACCTCGGCTGGCAGGGGTTGGGGTCCCCCGCCAGCAAAGGCAGGTGACGGCGGGTTGGTGGCGGGAGGGGGTGTCAGCAATGGCGGGGGGGGGGGGTCGGCGGCACCGGGGGGGGGGGCTAAAATGTGCCCCCTCACCTCAGGCTCTGGACCCCCCTCCTGCCGAAGTCTGGCCATGCCCCTGTCTGGGGGAAAGTGCTCCTCACATCTAATCCTCCTATTTCCCCACATTTGGGTGATGAATAAACGCAAATGTAGAAAAGGAGAACAAATTCCTCACGGGTATAAAGTGCGCACAGCAAGCAAAGACGTGAGGAAAAGAACAAGGGAAACCATTTCTTAGTGGTCCATTCATTTAGTCCAATTACAACACAAATATGGTGCAATCAGAGGTATGACCTGACACGGACCGTGTTTTGGCACTAATGCCTGCATCAGGGGTCCAATCCTCTATCTACATATAAAAACACATAAATACATGTTATAATATAAAAATATATATTATCATCACATGATATAAAATGGTATCAAAACAATGTAATATAAAAATATATATAAAAACATACATTTGCAAAATAAGTAAACTGTGGAATGTAAAAAAATCAAATCATAAGAAAAAGTAGATAAATGGTGAAATATGTTGCAAAGGTCTGTGCCAGAGCCAGTGGTGGGAGGCGGGGATAGCGCTGGGCAGACTTATACGGTCTGTGCCAGAGCCGGTGGTGGGAGGCGGGGATAGCGCTGGGCAGACTTATACGGTCTGTGCCAGAGCCGGTGGTGGGAGGCGGGGATAGTGCTGGGCAGACTTATACGGTCTATGCCAGAGCCAGTGGTGGGAGGCGGGACTGGAGGTTGGGAGGCAGGGATAGCGCTGGGCAGACTTATAAGGTCTGTGCCAGAGCCAGTGGTGGGAGGCGGGACTGGAGGTTGGGAGGCAGGGATAGCGCTGGGCAGACTTATAAGGTCTGTGCCAGAGCCAGTGGTTGGGAGGCGGGGCTGGTGGTTGGGAGGCGGGGATAGTGCTGGGCAGACTTATACGGTCTGTGCCAGAGCCGGTGGTGGGAGGCGGGGCTGGTGGTTGGGAGGCGGGGATAGTGCTGGGCAGACTTATACGGTCTGTGCCAGAGCCGGTGGTGGGAGGCGGGGATAGTGCTGGGCAGACTTATACGGTCTGTGCCAGAGCCGGTGGTTGGAGGCGGGGCTGGTGGTTGGGAGGCGGGGATAGTGCTGGGCAGACTTATACGGTCTGTGCCAGAGCCGGTGGTGGGAGGCGGGGATAGTGCTGGGCAGACTTATACGGTCTATGCCCTGAAGAGCACAGGTACAAATCAAAGTAGGGTATACACAAAAGTAGCATACATGAGTTGTCTTGTTGGGCAGACTGGATGGACCGTGCAGCTCTTTTTCTGCTGTCATCTACTATGTTACTATGTGTGTTTTGGGGTCTTTTCCTTACTTCTTTGCTTACTGCGGGTGATAAATACATGGCACACAGCAGTTGGCAGTCTTCCAACTAGAGGAACTGCTGTTCAGGTGCTTACCATACAAAAGCAGGGGGTCTTTCTTTACCTGTTTATTTATCCACTATTTAATATACTGCCATACTGATGATATGACTTATAAAGAGTGACTACTGCGATCTTTTTATCCTCCCACATAAGGAAGAGCTTGCCAAATCAGATATATCAAGGATAAATGGGACAAGAAGAAGTTTAAAAGTAAGCAACCAGGCATAGATTTTTGTAAGAAGAAATAATAATAATAATAAAAAAGAGAGAACAATAGATGATTTTCTCATTAGACTGGATAGAATTGGAGCACAGAATTCTGCTTTTTGTCCCACAGGAAAATGCTGATCTTGCATGAACTGGGAAAGGTTTTGGGGTGAAAAAGCAAACAACAGACAAAATGAAAAATACATGAAATCCCTTCCCTTGGAATATTGACTCCTATGTTTCTAAAATGGCTGACATAAATGTATATATTAGTATTTCACACATATTTATGTTGCCACGCTGACCCATTGATATTGTAGATGTTTATGGTTCTAAAATGGCTGACATGAATGTTTATGCTGGTATTTCACACATATATATTTATGTTGCCATGCCAACCCATGTTTTAGATGTCTATGTTTCTAAAATGGCTAACATTAATGTGTATGCTGGTATTTCCCACACATATATTTATGTTGCCATGCCGACCCATTAATATTGTAGATGTCTATGCTTCTAAAATGGCTGACATGAATGTGTATGCTGGTATTTCCCACACATATATTTATGTTGCCATGCCGACCCATTAATATTGTAGATGTTTATGATTCTAAAATGGCTGACATGAATGTGTATGTTGGTATTTCACACATATTTATTAATATTGTCATGCCGACTCATTAATATTGTAGATGTCTATGTTTCTAAAATGGCTGACATGAATGTGTATGCTGGTATTTCACACACATGTATTTATGTTGCCATGCCGACCCATTAATATTGTAGATGTTTAATGTTCTAAAATGGATGCTTCCACCTCACATAACCAGCACATAAACATCCGTTTCTCCCCATATTTATACTAAGCTCTATGTTCACAGATCCTGTTCTAAAATACTTGTGGAACTTGAGACATCATAACATGGACATCTCAATCCCAATTTGTACGTCTATTCTAAAATCCCGCTCAGTAAAACCCATCTGACATCCTCCTTTTCTTCACATGCACTCTTGTGCTCCTGAGCCTACCAAACATTGACAGTTGTATGTGAATATTGATACAGCTGTCTCCTAATATCTAAACCTTTGACCTTGTCTAGAAAGGTGTAGCCCCTCACTGCTGCACTTTGGAGGGCCAAAGTTTCTATTTTATTTATTTCTTTGTGCAAACTGAGGTGTATGAGTTATTTTAAAAACTGTACACCTCCGTTTCCCTTTCACTGTGAGGCATTGTTTGCTATTAAACTGACTTTTGGGTGCATTTTCAAAACAGAAAAATGTCTAAAAGGTGGCATAAAGCAGCATTTGGATGCTTTTCTCACAAAAATGTCCAAATGCTTTTTCTATGAAGTCTGTCAGAAGTGCGTCCAAATTGCAAGGGAGCATGTCAGAGGCATGTTCAGGCCGGAACTTGGGCGTTCCTAAGACTTAGACGTTTTTCAGCCATAATGGAAGAAAGCAAAATCTTCCAGGACTAAAACCAGAGCCGTAGCGAGGGGAGCCGACACACGGGGCGGGTCACCGCTGCGCACCCCCCCCCCGGGTGCAGCACGGTGCACCCTCCTCACGCTGGAGCACACCCCCCCTGGAGCGCTTACCCCCCCCCCCCCACGGAGCGCATACCTCCCCCCCCGGAGCACATACCTGCAGCGAGAGATGGGCGGGAGGGCCGATCCGCCCTGACTGCACGTTGCTGGGGTGTGTCGGCTCCGCGCTGGTTCACTGCTCTCTCTGTCCCAGAACAGGAAGTAACCTGTTCCGGGGCAGAGAGGGCAGTGCACCAGCGCGGAGCTGACACCACCCAGCGGCGTGCACCCGGGGGGGGGACCACCCCCCCGCCCCCTTCCTACGCCACTGACTAAAACTTAGACGTTTTGAGCTAGACTTGTTTTTATAACAAATAAGGCACAAAAAGGTGTCCTCAATACACAGATGGCCACTGGAGGGAATCAGGGATGACCTCCCCTTACTCCCCCAGTGGTCACTAACCCCCTCTCACCCCCAAAAATGTGATTTAAAACATTACTTGCCAGCCTCAGATGTTATACTCAGGTCCATTAGAGCAGCATGAAGGTCCCTGGGACCCAGTGCACTCCAGACAGGTGGACCCAGGCTCCTACCTCTCCCTACCTGTTTCACTTGTGGACGAAACTGTGAAACCTCCAAAACTCACCAGAAACCCACTTTACCCACATTTAATTGTCCCCTTCACCCATAAAGGCTATGGTAGTTGTGTACAGTTGGGAGTAGTGGGTTTTGGGGGGCTCAGCAGACACGGTAAGGGAGCAATGGTGAGATGTGTACCTGGGAGCATTTTATGAAGTCCACTGCAGTGTCCCCCCAGGGTGCCCTATTGCTTTCCTAAGATGTCTAGGGGACCAGTCTACTAAAATGCTGGCTCCTCCTACATCCCAATGGCTTGATTTTGTGTGTTTTGCACTCGGACATTTTTTTTTTTTTCGAAAATGGACCAAAAAACAAAACGTCCAAATCACAAAACCTTGTTCAAAATGGTATTTTCAAAAACAAAAAAAAAGAGAGACGTTTTTCTTTTTTTGAAAATGGCCTTCTTTCCTATTCAGATTTTAGAGGTTTTTTTTTTTTTTTTTTTTGCAAAACGTCCAAAGCTGCACTTAAGACGTCATATCGAAAATGCCTCTCTTTCTCTCTTGTGCTTGGTGATAACTTTTGGCTAACAGTCTCCTTCCAGAATCAGAACTAATGGGAGAAAAGAGATTAGAAACAACGAACATCGTACCATTTTCGCCTGCTTTGACTTATTGTAATGAGTTTAAAAGTCCTGACAAGCACAATGCTAATTTCTGTCACAATAATTTGTTATCACATTGTTGTTAGAATAGATGAAATTGGCTAAAAGCTATATCTCAATAAACAAGCGTTTCAGTGAGGTTTCTAATTAAATTAGACTGTGACAGATGCACCTCTGTTCACCTGAATTTTCCTTCTGTTACACAGTAAACATAGTAGATGATGGCAGAAAAAGACCTGCATGGTCCATCCAGTCTGCCCAAGAAGATAAATTCATATGTGCTACTTTTTTATTTGTACTGTCCTCTTCAGGACACAGCCCGCCTCCCAACCACCAACCCCGCCTCCCACCACCAGCTCTGGCACAGACCGTATAAGTCTGCCCAGCACTATCCCTGCCTCCCACTACCGGCTCTGGCACAGACCGTATAAGTCTGCCCAGCACTATCCCCGCCGCCCAACCACCAGCCCCGGCACAGACCGTATAAGTCTGCCCAGCACTATCCCTGCCTCCCACCACCAGCTCTGACACAGACCGTATAAGTCTGCCCAGCACTAGCCCCGCCTCCCAACCACCAGCTCTGCCACCCATTCCAGGCTAAGCTCCTGAGGATCCCTTCCTTCTGCCCAGGATTCCTTTATGTTTATCCCACGCATGTTTGAATTCTGTTACCGTTTTCATCTCCACCACCTCCCGCGGGAGGGCATTCCAAGCATCCACCACCCTCTCCGTGAAGAAATACTTCCTGACATTCTTCTTGAGTCTGCCCCCCTTCAATCTCATTTCATGCCCTCTCGTTCTACCGCCTTCCCATCTCTGGGAAAAGGTTCATTTGCGGATTAATACCTTTCAAATATTTGAACGTCTGTATCATATCCCCCCTGTTCCTCCTTTCCTCCAGGGTATACATGTTCAGGTCCGCAAGTCTCTCCTCATACGTCTTGTAACGCAAATCCCGTACCATCCTCGTAGCTTTTCTTTGCACCGCTTCAATTCTTTTTACATCCTTAGCAAGATACGGCCTCCAAAACTGAACACAATATTCCAGAACTATGATAAGCAGATCTGAGGTTTAATATTATTTTCTTTTATCATTTAAACTCAGAGGTACGAGGGGCCACATGTAACCACAACAATCAGCCTGCACTGGTACCAGCTAAGAATTATCTTCTGATCTTTAGCAGAACAAGTCTATAATTAACAAAGCAGAGCTAAAGATAATTGTTTTATTCATGTTTCCAGCGAGTGGGTATTAATCCTCTTCATTTTCCCCAAGGTATCAATCATTTCTTCTCAGCAGTCCACCAGAACCATACCAGTTCTGAAGGGAAGGGAATCAGGATGTGGAACATTTTGAGTATCATCATAGCCTCTTTATTTAAAAAAAATAAATAAATAAATAAACAACATAGGGAAACTGCAAGTAATGTATAGAAAAAGACCAAAAAGGATAGCAGAGGAGTAAAGAGCATTTGAGTGGAGGGCATGAGCCTGGCAAGAAGAGATATACTGCATTAATTAAACCGGATTATTATGGGAAAGAGAATAAGGTTAACAAGGCAGAAACATGGCGTCTAAATGAAAAAAAAATTAATTGGTGGCAGCAGTAAAAATAAAGTATGGAAAGTAATTCAGATAAAATGAACAAGCACCGAGTATGCCGAAAATCTGCATGACATTTTTAGTAAAAGATTGTTTTATTTCCATGTTAAATGTAATCTCAGATGTAATGAGATGCAAAGCATACTGACAAATATGATTGTGGTAAAACCAAAATAAGCTACCAAGCTAAGGAGTTCTCCTGTTCTCTCATATGTTCTGGACACGTCTGCTCCAGTGGAAAAGGAGTGACCTGCAGGAAGCACTTTATGTGCTTTGCATGGTATCCTGGAGCGCAGGACCAGACCCTGGAGATGTTTGGTTTTTTGGTTTTTTTTTTTTGAAAGAGTAGAGGAGGCTTGCAGTGGTTTTTTTTTTGGTGATTCCTGAGTGTGGTATCTTCTGTGCTTTTTGTAACCTATTTGAATCCTGTCTTGTACATAAGTACATATTGCCACACTGGGACAGAACAAAGGTCCATCAAACCCAGCATCCTGCTTCCAACAGTGGCCAATCCAGGCCACAAATACCTGGCAAGATCCCAAAAAAGTTCAATGCATTTTATGCAGCTTATCCCAGAAATAAGTAGTGGATCTTCCCTAAGTCAATTTAATGATGGTCTATGGACTTTTCCTTTGGGAAGCTGTCCAGACCTTTTTTAAACCCCGCTAATCTAACCACCTTTGCCACATTGTCTGGCAATGAATTCCAGAGTTTAATTACACGTTGAGTGAAGAAACATTTTCTCCCATACGTATTACATTTACTGCTTTGTAGCTTCATCGCATGCCCCCTAGTCCTAGTATTTTTGGAAAGAGTAAGCAAACGATTCATGTCTACCCGTTCCACTCCACTCTGTAAAAAGGGATGCAGGGCGTGGAAAAAACAGCCCCCACTGCTAGCGTTGAGCCCTTTTTACCACAGCTTATACCCAGGTCCATGCCCCCATTGTGGCTGTGCGCTATGGCTTTTGTGGAGTGGAGGAGTAGCCTAGTGGTTAGTGCAGTGGACCTTGATCCTGGGGAACTGAGTTCGATTCCCACTGCAGCTCCTTGTGACTCTGGGCAAGTCACTTAACCCTCCATTGCCCCTGGTACAAAATAAGCACCCAAATATATGTAAACTGCTTTGAATGTAGTTGCAGAAACCTCAGAAAGGCGGTATATCAAGTCCCAGTTCCCTTTCCCCCTTTCCCTTATGACATCACAATATCAGAAGTGAGCCAAGTATTGGGCAATCAAGCCATTGTGACATCACTGATGAGGTTGGCTCTTATTGGTGGAATGAGTGGAGGAGTAGCCTAGTGGTTAGTTAGTGCAGTGGACTTTGATCCTGGGGAACTGAGTTCAATTCCCACTGCAGCTCCTGGTGACTGTGGGCAAGTCACTTAACCCTCCATTGCCCCAGATACAAATAAGTACCTGTATATACTAAGTAAACTGCTTTGAATGTAGTTGGAAAAACCACAGAAAGGTGGTATATAAGTCCCATTCCCTTTTACAAAGTGGCAGTAAGCCCAATATGAGCCTCCCCTCGCATCAATATGGAGCTACTGTCGTTGTATAACAGCTTTCTCCTCTGGTGAAAAATTGCTGCCAGTTAAGTGATGTAGTATGCATAGAACTACAACTTTACTTAAAGTAACTTTTGATTAGCTGTAAAAAAAAACCTTTTTTGAGGATGAAAGAAATATATAGAAAGTATCTTAAAAAAACAAGAAAAAAAACAGTGGATCAATGACGATTTGCACCACATCTTTAGTATAAAGAAATGAGGATTTCAAATGGTGTGGGCTGCAGGACATTCTGAGGATCCCTAAAAAAATGTCTGCATGCTCAATTTAATACTGGAAAGTAGCTCTGATATGTTAAACGCTGTGGTTTTGCAAATTATTTATGACTAGTAAAAAAGGCCTATTTCTGACACAAATGAAACGGGCGCTAGCAAGGTTTTCTTCGGCTCCCCTGCAGCCACACATGTCCAGCGACCCCCTGCCCCCCCTGCAGCCACCCATGTCCAGCGACCCTCCTCTCTCCCCTGCCCTCCTCCAGCCACCCATGTCCAGCGACCCTCCTCTCTCCCCTTCCCCCCTCCAGCCACCCATGTCCAGTGACCCGCCTCTCTCCCCTGCCCCCCTCCAGCCACCCATGTCCAGCAACCCTCCTCTCTCCCCTACCCCCCCTCCAGCCACCCATGTCCACCGACCCTCCTCTCTCCCCTGCCCCCCCCCTCCAGCCACCCATGTCCAGCGACCCTCCTCTGGACATGGATCAGCTGGGAGGCATGTTTTTTTCCCCGGGTTCTGAAGTTGACATCATAATGGCTACGGTGATGTCAGCCTGATCTACGGAGCCTAGCAGACCAACTCAGAAGGAGCCACGGTCCCAGGCAGCAAGACAGAACATTGGAGGTGAGAATTATTATATAGGATGTGTGTTTGATGAAGACGTTTCATACAAGTGTTTGGGACATCAGGACTAAACTCACATATACGGAGTACCCCACACAAATAACTGTTTGAGGTTTCTAGAATTGGGTTGTATAATAGCTGACACTTCTTTCCCCAAAGGGACTGTAAACATTGGCTCCATAGTATCCTCAGCCCTGAACAATATGGGGAGAGAGGAAAGCCTGATGCAAGAATTGTATCCTGAGTCAGTTCTGCTAATAATAATATGTTCTATTCTGCTTTACATTAAAATGTGAACAGGTATACAGCATCTTTGTTGAGGACAGGGATGACATTATTATCTAAACTGTGGGGAAAAGGTTATGATTCAATAACGGTTCGATAAATTGAAGCACATCTGTTGTTTGACAAGTCAGGAAATCGTACAACTGATATAAATAACTGCTTTCTGCTCATTAGGATATCTTTGTTTAAATGTCAACTTTGTTTCGGGTTTGAATAGCTTTATAGAGATCATGAATCTCCTCACCCAGCAGAACATGATTTCTTTATAAGCCCTTATCTTTTTCACTATAAAATAACACAAAGGTCAGAGAGAGAAAACATATGATGAAATGTTAATGGTGAAGATACATTACTATAGCATCTCCCGTGTTAAAATGTTCTCCCAGGTTCGCTCTTGCTACCCTATGATCCATTTCTGCCTCTCTGTCTCCAATACCCACTCTACAATTTCAGAATTTAAAAGTAATATCCATAATTAAAATGGCTACCAAATACCTAATAGTGTTGCTGCCAAGGGCCGGGTCTTCTGCTTTTAAATCATCTTAACGAGAGGTCTTGACATCCAGTCCTCAGGATGTGCTCTTCAAATTTGCATGAGATTTATTTAATACAGTGACTCAAGTTTTATGGTTCACATATATTTATATGTTCAAAAGTATCTCTCTCTCTCTCTCTCTCTCTCTCTCTCTCTCTCTCTCTCTCTCTCTCTCTCTGACCCTTGAGGATTTGACTTTTTCACCCTGATCTAATCCCAACCCCATTTCCACTACAGAACTGCAGTTTCTTAATTGTTCCATCTGGAAATAGTTAGTTAGTTAATGCATTTATACCCCACATTTTCCTGCCTAGTGCAGGTTCAACATGGCTTATAGTTATCATTGTAGAGATCAGTTACATATTAGGAACTATGGTAAGTCGACAGGGTGGTTCAGTCAGAGTAGTCCAGTGAGATCCCTTCGGTTCAGTGATATGAAGTGATGGTCTTTATGCTGTTGTCTTAGGTGGTGTCTCTGGGGAGAAATGTTTTGTATAGGTGAGTTTTCAGGTGTTTTCTGAATTGTAGATAGTTGGTGATGAATTTTATGTTCTTTGGTAAGGCATTCCAGAATTTGGTGGAGATGTAGGAGACACCCATGGTGTGTATACTTTTATTTATTTATTAGGATTTATTTACCGCCTTTTTGAAGGAGTTCACTCAAGGCGGTGTACAGTAAGAATAGATCAAACATGAGCAATAGGCAATTACAGCAGTAAAAATATTCAACAATACAAAGTATGGCATGGTATACTACTTGCAATGACTACACAATACGTAATAGAACATTATAATTGGTAGTGAAGGGTAAGGCAAAGTTGTAACATATAGATGAGTAAGAAAGTAGGAAGAATTAGAAAGTAAGGTGACTGATTTGAAGAAAGTGACAGTATCAATCCTTGTGGTACCCCACAGGTCAGTGTCCATGGTGGTGATGAGTTGCTGCGAAACATTATGGATTGTTGCCTGTCTGATAGACAGGATCTGAACCAGGCAAGTACTGTTCCATTGATACCTGTTTCTATCAGTATTGCTAGCAAGATATCATGATCCACAGCGTCAAAAGCTGCTGAGAAATCTAGCAGTACTAACATCGAGGCGAATCCCTTGTCTCGATTTCTGTGAAGATCATCTAGCAGGGATACGAGGACCGTTTCTGTTTCATAACCGGGTTTGACTCCAGATTGACATGGATCTAGCCAGTTACTCTTTCCTAGCCATTCATTAAGTTGAACACAGACTGTTTGTTCTATGAGTTTCCCTACAAACGGGATGTTGGATACTGGCCTGTAACTTTCAAGTTTGTCCTGGTCAAGGTTGTTTTTCTTCAGCAGAGGGCGAACCACTGCCCTTTTTAATGCTGTTGGTAGTTGCCCATTAGAAGGAGAGGTGTTCACAATTTTTGTGGCGCCTTCTATAAGGCCCATACTTGCCGGCTGCACTATCTTTGATGGGCAGGGATCAAGGGAGCAGGTAGTTGGTCGAAGGGCTCTTAGGATTTTGTCAAAGCTCTCCTCTGTCATTAGGTTAAAAGTGTTCCATCTGTCTTTGTTAGGAAGGAGCAAGTTTGTGCACCCCTGGTTGACTGGTTGGGCACTGGGTGGGATTGCCTGTAAATCCTGGTGGAGACTTTTAATTTTGTTGGCAAAGTATGCAGCAAAATCATTGCAGTTCATTTTAGACTGGGCAGGCTGGCTTTGTTGTGGGGGTTGCAGTAGGCTGTTTACTATACTGAACAGCTGCTTGGTTGAATTGGCAGCCTGTGCAATGCATTGAGAGAAATACTGTTTTTGGTTGCTGTAAAAGGCTTGGCGGTAATTTGCCATGTGCTTCCTGCAGTTTAGCCTGTCTTCATCCAGGTGAGATTTGCGCCATCTCCTTTCCAGTTTTCGTCCTTCACGTTAAAGGATCCAAAGTTCTGGAGAAAACCAAGGTGAGCGTTCGTGAGTGGGGCATAAGACCTTTTTTAGTGGAGCTGTTTTCTCTAAGGTCTTTGCTAAGTGTGTATTCCAGATGTCAACTTGTTGACACTTTTGTCTTTTCATCCACATGTGGATAGTCCAAGGCCTCTAGGAAATTCTCAGCGGTCAGCTTTTTTTTGTCTCTGATCTCCTTCCAAACTCTGGGAGGAGCCATTTGTTTCAGGTGGTCACTTAGGGAGAATATAATTAGAAAATGGTCTGACCGTGATAGGGGTGTTATTTCAATACTGTTATCCCAGAATTATGGGATATCCACCCCTTTGTAGAATACCAGTATGTGACCCTTTTTGTGTGATGGAGAATTGATCACCTGTGTAAATCCTAGTGATGTCATCGTGTCCAGAAAGGCAGCTGTGGTGGTATCTGGGGTTTTGATGTGTAGATTGAAGTCTCCCATGATCACCAGCCTAGGGTAATTCAGGGTCACTTGAGTAATCTGGTCTAGGAGTTCTTGCACAGATAATGTGTTGTTACGAGGTGCTCTGTATACCATGAGCAGTCAGATTGGCTTCTCCTCTTCAAGTTGGATTAAAAGAGATTCTGGTCCATGTAGCTGGGGGATGGATATTCTGCACAGTTTGATTGTGTCCCGAATCAAGACTGCTACCCCTCCACCCTGTCTTCCTTGTCTTGGTTGATGTTGGATGTTGAAACCTGTTGGGCATAGTCCAGCCAGTGGTAAACACCCATTTTCATCTAGCCAGGTTTCATTTATTCCTAGGATGTCAAGATGCTGTTCATTTATGGCATCATGGATCACCGGGGATTTCTTTGCAGCTGATCTGGCATTCACCAGTCCTATAGTTCCCAAGGGTGGTCTGGGGGGGGGGGGGGGGGGTGCTGTGGGTAGCTTTGGTGTGACAATATGGTGATCTTTTAAGTACTGTTATGTAGGTGTTTGACCTCTTGCACTTTTATGGTTTCCTCTCCCACACACCACTGGGATGCTTGCATGACACATTTTTGTGTCAGAAGCTAGTTAGGCAAAATTTCACTGGGTGGCGCTGCAATCCACTCTTTGGAGTACACCCTGTAGATCAGCAGTCTTCCTAGTTGGCAATGCAGGGTTAAGGCTTTAATAGCTGAAAGAACAGACCTTTTAAAGTTGTAAATACAGACCAGGCCTGTGAGATCAAAGTTTTCCATCAAATAGAGAAACAAATGGCTGCACTTAGCACTTCTATGTGAAATTCTTGGAGACAGTGCATAGGTTTCCTTTAGTTTTAAGGAATTTAAAAGATTCGGAGTTATAGAAGTAAATTTTTAACTCACGGATTGCAGGCATGAACTTTAGAGTTTCTGGTTCTGATATCCTTGGATGGTCCAACTGATGCAGGTTGCTGTAGGCTTTTCCTTTATTGTCCCAGAGGAAGGATAGATGTAAATAAGGACCCAGCTCCAATCTCAGAGCATGAGGAGAGTTATTTAGGGGAGATAAAATTTCCTTTCTCCAGCCAAAAATAAATGGAAGAAGTTCCGAGTAAAATTGAGGATTGGTGCCTCAACACAGACTGAGCAGAAGTCAGCAAAAGTTTGGGTTTTAAATAAGCAGAAAATAAGTAGAAAATGTAGTTATGTAATCTAAAGTTGCAGAGCCTGATGTGAAACCAGCCAGCCAGCTTTGACTTCTTTTGTATACTTTTGTATTTCAGTCCTTGACATTTGGGGAAGTGGAGGGTTAAGTAGGATCGCATGTTCTTGTTTGCATTGCATGGTGGTAGGATAATTAGGTCCGACATGTAAGCTGGGGTGAGGCTGAAGATTATTCTGAAGACCAATGTGCAGATCTTGAAGGACATGTGCGCTTTGATAGGTAGCCAGTGTAGGTATTTTGAAGTTTCAGATCTAAAGTATGCCTTATCAAATGGATGATTGCCTCATGGATTTTTAGTCATATGAGTATTATTTCAACTGCTTTCAGGTCATTTGGTGTATCTAGGGTTGAGATTTGATCTTAGAATGTCCAAAGATACTACATGAACATCCCATAACTGCTCCTTTCAAACTGCCTCCTCCCTCTACTCTTCTGGTCACAGATGAACATGGAGCCAACATTTACACACACACACACACACACACACACACACACACACACACACAACAATGTAATAACTTCTGATATAATGCATGATTATTTGAGAGCATAATTTCGACTACATCTGTAACTCTATTTTGCAGAAGAATCCCAGTCATCATTATATTGATCTAGCTAAGAAAAATAAATACAATTTTTACCTCTTTCTGAGTTGACGTTGATGTTCTAGTACAATTGTTTCTATAATTTATGTATCCAAGTGGAACAAAGACATTTCACTACTTTCCCATTTTACTCCCCATAAATGTAATATCAAACATCTGCCAATCCTCTTATTATCCAGGTTTGTGGTAACAATCAGAAAAAAAAAACCCAAGCCTTTATCTGAACGGCAATATTCAAGGTTGATTGTAAAACCATGACAGAAAATGTTATTGCCCATACAGGTAATGTTTTGTTTTCAGTAGAATCTTTCTGCACAAGTTTTGATAAGGCATATTCTCTAGGACACGCCTGCCTTATAAATTAGCATGCATAGTAAAGGCATATATATATATATATATATATATATATATATATATATATATATATATATAAAGCGTTATATATATATATATAAACGTTCTATGAAGCCTCCAGCCGGAAGTGTGAAGGGGGCGAGATATCCGGTTTCCCTATGAGTGTCTGCCCCGCCCTCTCTGTAACACAGTCAGTGAAGGAAAACAGCAGAGCACGAAATCAAATCGCTGGCTCTGTAACAGTGAAGGACTCAGAGGGGGGAGGGGAGAGAGGCCAGAGGGCAGGGACACACACACTCCCACATGCACACAGAAGAAAACCTTGCTAGCCCCCGTTTCATTTGCATCAGAAACGGGGCTTTTTTACTAGTATATATATATATATATATATATATATAAGAACATAAGCACTGCCATACTGGGTCCATCAACCCAGTATCCTATTTCTAGCAGTTGTCAATCCAGGTCACAAGTACCTGGCAAGATCCCAAAAGAGTAAAATAAATTTTATGCTGCTTATTCCAGAAATCAACAGTGGATTTTTCCAAGTCCACCTTAATAATGGTTTATGGACTGTTCTTGTAGGAACTTGTCCAAACCTTTTTTATACCCTGTTAAGCTAACTGCTTTTAACACATTCTCTGGCAATGAATTCCAACATCTAATTACACATTGAGTGAAGAAATACTTTCTCGAATTGATTTTAAATTTACTACTTAGTAGCGTCATTGTGTGCCCCCCCAAATCTTTGTATTTCTAGCCCGCCTATTAACTAAGGGCTAGATTTTATATATGGTGCCTGAAAAATCCGCACAGACAAAAACATATGCATAGTATTTATATATAGTAAGCCTAAATTTTATAGAATGGGCTTAAATTTCCACGTGGTATATACAATTACACTGAGCGCTTCTCCACATGACCAAATTTGGTCATCTTCATTTACGCCAAGTAAAACTTGGCATAAATCCTGACATCTAAATTAGGTGCAGAGCAGGTGTTTTCTATAATAATGAGTACAGATTTTAGAAATGCCCATGGCCACACCCCCTTTTCAACTATGCGACTTAGAATTTACACGCACATGTTATAGAATACATTTAGTGAGTTGTGCTCGTAAATCTTAATGCCAATTAGTGCTGATAATTGCTTGTTAGCATCCAAAGTGCAATTAAGTTACGTGCGCTGTTATAGAATATGTTTCTATTTCCATGTGGAAATTAACATGAGATATATAGAATTTGGGGGTAAGTGGGTACAATAAAATATACACAGTTAAAATAACAATATAGAGGGGCATAATCGAATGGGGCCAGCCATCTATATGGGTGGCTGTGTCTAAGGCCGGCCCCGTAAAGCGCCATACCCGACCGCATTATCGAAACAAGAAGGACGGCCATCTTTCGTTTCGATAATACGGTCGGGGCCGGCCTGATCTCAACATTTGGGCCGGCCTTAGAGATCGTCGGCGTTAGAGATGGCCGCCATTGTTTTTTGCCGATAATGGAAGGGATCTGGGTGTCGTCGTCGATGATACGCTGAAACCTTCTGCTCAGTGTGCTGCTGCGGCTAGGAAAGCGAATAGAATGTTGGGTGTTATTAGGAAGGGTATGGAGTCCAGGTGTGCGGATGTTATAATGCCGTTGTATCGCTCCATGGTGCGACCGCACCTGGAGTATTGTGTTCAGTACTGGTCTCCGTATCTCAAAAAAGATATAGTAGAATTGGAAAAGGTACAGCGAAGGGCGACGAAAATGATAGTGGGGATGGGACGACTTTCCTATGAAGAGAGGCTGAGAAGGCTAGGGCTTTTCAGCTTGGAGAAGAGACGGCTGAGGGGAGATATGATAGAAGTGTATAAAATAATGAGTGGAATGGATCGGGTGGATGTGAAGCGACTGTTCACGCTATCCAAAAATACTAGGACTAGAGGGCATGAGTTGAAGCTACAGTGTGGTAAATTTAAAACGAATCGGAGAAAATTTTTCTTCACCCAACGTGTAATTAGACTCTGGAATTCGTTGCCGGAGAACGTGGTACGGGCGGTTAGCTTGACAGAGTTTAAAAAGGGGTTAGATAGATTCCTAAAGGACAAGTCCATAGACCGCTATTAAATGGACTGGAAAAATTCCTCATTTTTAGGTATAACTTGTCTGGAATGTTTTTACGTTTGGGGAGCGTGCCAGGTGCCCTTGACCTGGATTGGCCACTGTCGGTGACAGGATGCTGGGCTAGATGGACCTTTGGTCTTTCCCAGTATGGCACTACTTATGTACTTATGTACTTATGTACTTATGTACTTATGGAAACTAATGGCGGCCATCTCAAACCCAGCCAAATGCAAGCCTTTTGGTCATGGGAGGAGCCAGCATTTATAGTGCAGTGGTCCCCCGTCACATGCCAGGACACCAACCGGGCACCCTAGGGGGCACTGCAGTGGACTTCACAAATTGATCCCAGGTGCATAGCTCCCCTTACCTTGTGTGCTGAGCCCCCCAAACCCACTACCCACAACTGTACAACCCTACCATAGCCCTTAAAGGGTAACAGGGGGGCACCTAGATGTGGGTACAGTGGGTTTGTGGTGGGTTTTGGAGGGCTCCCATTTACCACCACAAGTGTAACAGGTAGGGGTGGGATGGGCCTGGGTCCGCCTGCCTGAAGTGCTGTGATGGAGCTGGGTATGACATTTGAAGCTGGCATAGAGGCTGGCACAAAAATGTTTAAAAAAATTTTTTTTGGATGGGAGGGGGTTGGTGACCACTGGGGGAGTAAGGGGAGGTGATCCCCGAATCCCTCCAGTGGTCATCTGGTCAGTTGGGGCACTTTTTTGAGGTTGGTCCTAACAATAAATGGACCAAGTAAAGCAGAGCCGGCCTTCTTTTTTCCATCATCGGCCGAAGCCGGCCACCTCTTAACCACGCCCCCGCCCCGCCTTCCCTATCCTGCCAACACGCCCCCTTTAACTTTGGCCGGCCCTGCGACGGAAAGCAGTTGAAGCCGGCCAAAATCGGCTTTCGATTATACCGATTTGGCCGGCCATCTCCCGATTTGTGTCGGAAGATGGCCGACCTTCTCCTTCGAAAATAAGCAGGATAATCTGCTCCACATTCCTACAAAATCTGCTACCTCAAGCACAAGACAAGAAGCTGACTTCTTATCAAGTAATACACAGGAGCTACAACGTTGTTTCCAAAGCCATTGTGACATAATGTTCACAATACTAACTTTGCTAACAATACATCAAATTAAACATTCTTCAATATAGTCTCTTGTTGCCTAGGAAACCAGCAAATCCTGTTTCCCTGCATCATTAACATCTGCAGCATCTATTTGCTGGCCAGTCAATCTACCTGACATGCCAAAAAAAAAAAAACCCATCAGAATTCATGAGCTGTTTGTCAGGATTTTTTTTTAATGTCACCTCATTTAACATTTTTTTTAAATTTCTTATATTTTTTATTTTACATTTACATAATTAACATAAATGCTTTAAGCAATATCCTTACATTGAATAACAGGAAAAATATAAAGTCTACCATTGAAATATTTCTATCAACTTAGTCCACATGCCACCTCATTTAACATTATTCTGGATGGAAGTGTATCATTTTGAGAACACATGGGGTTTTTTTTCTGTGCAGACTTTCAACTCGGTTTATGGTGGAGAAAAGATATAAACTTGTTGCATTATTTTGCCATGCAGCCAAAGTAAAATACCGATAAAATACAGTGCAATATCTTTCAGACCTACACTGCAATATAAATCCAGAAGAGAAGATTATAAACATGCATATCTCTCTCCGCACTCTGGTTTCATGAGATAAGACTTATATTACTGTACTGAAATCATCTTAATGTGAACAAGTCAATGAGCCATTGTGATTCTTTTTTTTTTTTTTTATCAGTATACATTAATGATTTTGTTTTTGTTTATCCATCTCTCTAAATCCAAGCTCAAGGCAAAGCTGCATTCAGGCACAGCCCAGAGGGCTTACGATCTAAGCTGTACCTGAGGCAGTGAGGAGGAAGTGACTTGCCTAAGGGCAGTAAGATTTTAACTCTGGCTTACCTGGTTCTCAGCCTGCTTCACTAACCAATAGGCTACTCCCTCCTGTTGCTATTTATATATTATTTTGCATTTCATCATGCATTCTCTTCTTCCTGCTCCTTCAGCCTCTCAGCTCAGTTGGAACCAGAGATGGCATTTGGTCCCATGAGCTGTCATTCACAAGGATCCAGGGGTTTTCTGCCTGTTTTATATTTTACCTAATTTATATTAATCCCAGGGCTTTTTTTGAGGGGGTAATTGGGGGTACTGAGTACCAGCACCTTTTCCAGTGTCTGCTAAAATTAAGCCATGGTCTTCAAGTTTTAATGACAGAGCTCAGGCTGTACACACCAATTCTGCCTTGTCATAGATTCTGTGACTGGTTGCAGGGATCCTGGTTATTGTGGGGTGGGTCCCTCAGCGATCACCCCCATCTCTGAAGGGCGGCCTGGCATTTGAGTACCGGCACCTTTTTTTGCTGGAAATAACGTACTGATTAATCCAGTCTAATACTTATTATTTTTATAGTGCTGCTAATGTACATAGTGCTGTACACAAAACACAACCTATTAAAGACAGACAAGACAAATAAGGGATTAGAGAGCTATTTATTATGGGGATGATTAAAACAAACATCAGAATAAGAGGATAAGGGGTCCTGTTACTAAGCCACGTGGAGGGGCATAATCGAACGGGGACGACCATCTCTAAAGGCGTCCATCTCTAAGGGCATCCCGGCGAAGGGGCGGGAAACCCGTATTAACGAAACAAGATGGACGTCCATCTTTCGTTTCGATAATACGGTCGGGGATGCCCAAATCTCAACATTTAGGTCGACCTTAGAGATGGTCGTCCCTGGTTTTCGGCCATAATGGAAACCGAGTACGCCCATCTCAAGAACGATCAAATCCAAGGCATTTGGTCGTGGGAGGAGCCAGCATTCATAGTGCACTGGTCCCCCTGACATGCCAGGACACCAACCGGGCACCCTAGGGGGCACTGCAGTGGACTTCACAAATTGCTCCCAGGTGCATAGCTCCCTTACCTTGGGTGCTGAGCCTCCCAACCCTCCCCCCTAAAACCCACTCCCCACAACTGTACAACATTACCATAGCCCTAAGGGGTGAAGGGGGGCACCTACATGTGGGTACAGTGGGTTTTGAGTGGGGGAGTTGGGCTCCCATTTAGCACCACAAGTGTAACAGGTAGGGGGGAATGGGCTTGGGTCCACCTGCCTGAAGTGCACTGCACCCACTATAACTGCTCCAGGGACCTGTATACTGCTGTGATAAAGCTGGGTATGACATTTGAAGCTGGCATAAAGGCTGGAAAAAAATGTGGGGTTTTTTTAGGGTGGGAGGGGGTTGGTGACCGCTGGGGGAGTAAGGGGAGGTCATCCCTGATTCCCTCTGGTGGTCATCTGGTCAGTTCAGGCCAAATGCTCATCAGGGACGCCCTTCTTTTTTCCACTATCGGCCAAGGACACCCATCTCTTAAGCACGCCCCGTCCCGCCTTTGGTATGCTGCCGACACGCCCCTGGGAACTTTGGTCGTCCCCGTGACGGAAAGCAGTTGAGGATGCCCAAAATCGGCTTTCAATTATGCCGATTTGGGTGACCCTGAGAAAAGGACGCCCATCTCCCGATTTGTGTCGGAAGATGGGCATCCTTCTCTTTCGAAAATGCCTCTGATAGGCACCTATGCATTCCCAACGTGCATCAATTTGGAACTACCATCCGGCTACCGCGTGGCCCAGGTGGTAATTTAATTTTTTACATGCACCCACTATGCGCGCCGTAAAATTTCTATCACACGGCGCTAACTGGGTGGTAATTAGCATTATACGCATGCTGACAATTACCGACCAGTTAACGTGTGAAACCTTACCACTAAGTCAATGGGTGGCGGTAAGGTCTCAGGCCCAAAATGGATGCGCGCCAATTTTCATTTTGCCGCACGTAAACCGCTTTGAATGTAGTTGCAAAAACCTCAGAAAGGCAGTATATCAAGTCCCATTTCCCTTTCCCTATTTGAGATTCTATATGGAATGTTGCTACTATTGGAGATTCTGTTGCTACTATTTGAAATTCTACATGGAATGTTGGTACTATTTGAGATTCTACATGGAATGTTGCTAGTGGAGAAATAGCCTAGCGGCATAGGCGTAGTTTGACTGTTTCATTTGGGGGGGGGGCAAAGAATGGGCGGAGCATATTAGCATATCATTTGCATATATACATATGCAAATGAATATGCTAATATGGAGGATGGAATTGAAATTTACAGGCAAAATATCACAGATGCACATTTCAAAAAGCTGACACATTTCAATTAATAAATTATGAATAAAATACTTTTATCTACCTTTGTTGTCTGATCATTTAGTTTTTCTATTCGCTTTGGTCCCAGTGTCTTCTGTTTTATGCAGTGTCTTCTTTCCAGTAGGCTTCCCTCTGCTCCCCACCCTTCCAGTCCCATCCATCTCTTGCTCCTTCCCTCTGCTCCCCACCCCTCCCAGTCCCAACCATCTCTTGCTCCTTCCCTCTGCTCCCCACCCCTCCCAGTCCCATCCATCTTCTGTTCCTTCCCTCTGCTCACCATCCCTCTGTCCCATCCATCTTCTGCTCCTTCCCTCTCCCAATCCCATCCATCTCCTGGTCCATCCCTCTGCTCCCCACCCCTCCCAGTCCCATCCATCTCTTGCTCCTTCCCTCTGCTCCCCACCCCTCCCAGTCCCATCAATCTTCTGTTCCTTCCCTCTGCTCACCATCCCTCCGTCCCATCCATCTTCTGCTCCTTCCCTCTGCTGTGCCTGACCTCTCCCAATCCCATCCATCTCCTGGTCCATCCCTCTGCTCCCCACCCCTCCCAGTCCCATCCATCTCTTGCTCCTTCCCTCTGCTCCCCACCCCTCCCAGTCCCATCCATCTCTTGCTCCTTCCCTCTGCTCCCCACCCCTCCCAGTCCCATCCATCTTCTGTTCCTTCCCTCTGCTCACCATCCCTCTGTCCCATCCATCTTCTGCTCCTTCCCTCTGCTGTGCCTGACCTCTCCCAATCCCATCCATCTCCTGGTCCATCCCTTTGCTCCCCACCCCTCGCAGTCCCATCCATCTCTTGCTCCTTCCCTCTGCTCCCCACCCCTCCCAGTACCATCCATCTTCCCTCTGCTCCCCCCTCCCGCGAGGTCCAAGATGGTGACTCCGTTTACCCCCTCTCTTCCTCCCTCCCTCCGGCGCAGGCAACAGTCTTCAGCTTTTTCAGCGTTCCTGGCAGTGGTAGCGATGTACATGCTGCCTTCGGTCTGCCCCGGAAGCCTTCTCTTCAAGTTCCTGTTCCCACCTATGCGGGAACAGGAACTTGAAGAGAAGGCTTTGGGGCAGAGCCGAAGGCAGCATGTACATCGCTACCGCTGCCAGGAACGCTGAAAAAGACTGCTGCCTGCGCCGGAGGGAGGGAGGAAGAGAGAGGGGTAGATGGACATGCTCCTCTCCGTTCGCTTGGCTTCCCTGCCCTCTCTGTCTGCGTCCCGCCTTCCTCTGACGTCAGAGGAAGGCGGGATGCAGAGAGGGCAGGGAAGCCAAGCGGATGAAGAGGAGCGCGTGCCTGCATGTTTTTTTTTTAAACTAATGGCGCGGCGGCGTCTCATCGTCGTTTGGGGGGGCATTGCCCCCCCTCGCCCCCCCAGTCTACGCCTATGCCTAGCGGTTAGTACAGTGGACTGTGATCCTGGGGAACTGGGTTCAAGTCCCACTACAGCTCCTTGTGACTCTGGGGAAGTCACTTAACCCTTCACTGCGCCAGGTACAAAGTAAGTACAATATAATACATAAACCACTTTGATTGTAACATAGTAGATGACAGCAGAAAAAGACCTGTACGGTCTACCCAGTCTGCCCAACAAGATAAACTCACATGTGCCATTTTTTGTGTATACCTTAACTTGATTTGTACCTGTCTTTTTCAGGGCACAGACTGTATAAGTCTGTCCAGCACTATCCCCACCTCCCAACCACCAGACCTGCCTCCCACCACCGGCTAAGCTTCTGGGGATCCCTTCCTTCTGAGGAGGATTCCTTTATGTTTATCCCACGCATGTTTGAATTCCGTTACCGTTTTCCTCTCCACCACCTCCTGCGGGCGGGCATTCCAAGCATCCACCACTCTCTCCATGAAAAAATACTTCCTGACATTTTATACCACAATAAGGTGGTATATCAGATCCCATCCCCTTTCCCTTGTTTATGCATGGGCTCACTTATAAAATGACTGCAGAGTTAGTCATATATCACTGACATAATTTACAAGCGAGCAAGTTGCCTTTTGAATTCTCTCATTTGAACTTTGTAAGGTTGATTTTTCTGCTGCTGTTTCACAAATGTCTTCTTTTTGGAATCCATCAAATAATGATGCTTTCAGCAAAATATATCCTTGACTGGGCTGAAGTTCCTGAAGTGTGGAGCTCTGGGAAGTTTTCCCCAGTTGATCACGCAATCAGGGGCTCGGAGCTGTGGCCTACCCCCACCCACCAGTATCTGAATCCAAGAGAGCTTGGGACAAGTACATAGGATCTCTAAGGGAATGATAGGGAGAGTAGATGGCATGGATAGGCAGACTGGATAGGCGATATGGTCTTTATCTGTTTACATAAATACATAAGTACATAAGTAATGCCACACTGGGAAAAGACCAAGGGTCCATCGAGCCCAGCATCCTGTCCACGACAGCGGCCAATCCAGGCCAAGGGCACCTGGCGAGCTTCCCAAACGTACAAACATTCTATACAATCAAGCCATTGTGACATCACTAATGAGGTTGGCTCTTATTGGTGGAATGAGCCACTATGACATCACAATAGGTTAAATCACTGCTCTATGTAATAAAAGTGAGCCAAGTAGAGGACATAAGTACACAAGTAATGCCACACTGGGAAAGACCAAGGGTCCATCGAGCCCAGCATCCTGTCCACGACAGCAGCCAATCCAGGCCAAGGGCACCTGGCAAGGTTCCCAAACGTACAAACATTCTATACATGCTATTCCCGGAATTGTGGATTTTTCCCAAGTCCATTTAGTAGCGGTTTATGGATTTGTCCTTTAGGAAACCGTCTAACCCCTTTTTAAACTCTGCCAAGCTAACCGCCTTCATAAGTACATTTTTCTATGTTTCCTTATGCACCCTCTCTGGGAAAGTAAACCAAAACCAAACCACATCAGAGATCTGGGTTACAAGAACTTCTGAGGCAGCATCGATTTAAGCACTGAACGTACTTCCTATCTGACACTTTAAGACATCCCTATTAATATTTCTTTGCGTGTTCATGGATTTTCTCATTTTAGCTTTGAATGTAGTTGCAAAAACCACAGAAAGGCAGTATATCAAGTCCCATTCCCTTTCCCCTTTCCCCTTTCCCTCAGCGATATTAAATCTTTTTGAGGTGCACCATAAGGTCATTTCTTCTTCAAGGGTGGGGGCTGGTAACTGTTCAAGGTTTCCTGGTACTTTTCTGCCTCTTTATGCTTGCAGCACAGTAACATCATTAGAAATTGATAAGTATCAGTAAAATGAGTGGCTGATCGCGGATCGATTTTATGTTTCATGCCGTTGTGCTATTCCTTCTGATTTATCCAGTATGCATAGTTCTTTCTTCTAAAAACAATCAAAGATGGGAAAACCGTAACTTTTGCACTGTGACAAATTTCAGATCAATCTTTTTTTTTTTTTTTTTTACAATTTAGATTCTAAGTAGCCCGTGGCCCTATTTTGTGTACTTTCCTGTTCAGGGAAAGGATTATTTTTGAAATGATCATAGCTTATATAGCAACACGTTTTCAATCAATCACAGGGAAAAGCAATTACTGAAGCATATGGATTGCAAGTCTGAATTGTGAGATACCTTTATGTTGCGTTAGAATGATGAGACTGGGGAGCACATCTGGCAATGATGAAAACGTCCTAGAACGCAAGGAAGTAAAACTAGAGATATTTGTTGCAGATAACAAAGGACCCTAGGGGGGTATAGCAAGTATAAAACGATAGATAAGGCATTTGTATTTATGGTTACTGTATGTGAATATTCATAAGAATCTCGCATATTACTATGGGCCAGAAAAGTCAAGGTATATAGTGAAGGAGTGGCCTAGTGGTTAGGGTGGTGGACTTTGGTCCTGGGGAACTGAGGAACTGAGTTTGATTCCCACTTCAGGCACAGGTAGCTCCTTGTGACTCTGGGCAAGTCACTTAACCCTCCATTGCCCCATGTAAGCCGCATTGAGCCTGCCATGAGTGGGAAAGCGCAGGGTACAAATGTAACAAAAATAAAATAGATACTATTGGAGATTCTACATGGAATGTTGCTAGCAAATTTCCATGTAGAAGGCTGCGCAGGCTTCTGTTTCTGTGAGTCTGACGTCCTACACGTATGTGCAGGACGTCAGACTCACAAAAGCAGAGCGGCCACATTGGTGATCTGCAAGGGCTGACTTCTACATGGAATGTTGCTAGTGGAATAGCAGAATCTCAAATAGTAGCAACAGTGGAGGAGTGGCCTAGTGGTTAGGGTGGTGGACTTTGGTCCTGAGGAACTGAGTTCAATTCCCACTTCAGGCACAGGCAGCTCCTTGTGACTCTGGGCAAGTCACGTAACCCTCCATTGCCCCATGTAAGCCGCATTGAGCCTGCCATGAGTGGGAAAGCGCAGGGTACAACTGTAACAAAAATAAAATAGATACTATTGGAGATTCTACATGGAATGTTGCTATTCCACTAGCAACATTCCATGTAGAAGGTTGCGCAGGCTTCTGTTTCTGTGAGTCTGACGTCCTGCACGTACGTGCAGGACGTCAGACTCACAGAAGCAGAAGCCTGCGCGGCCACATTGGTGATCTGCAAGGGCCGACTTCTGCCATGAGTGGGAAAGCGCAGGGTACAAATGTAACAAAAAAAATGAGCAGTGTAAGGATAGTGTCAAGGAAAAAAAAGGTTAACGTGCAATAAATTTGACTACTTTTGGGCTGGCAGTGTCCTCTTAAGTCAGAGCTCAGCTGACAGAGGCAGGCGGCATCCTATGACTAATCAATTTATTGTGGCATAAGCTTTCAAAGACCAAATTCCACTTTGTCAGCTTCAAAACGTGACATTCAGGAGGTGGATAAATATACGAGAAGATGCATGGGGGAGGGGTTGAGATACAAAGATAAAAGTGCAGGGTGGGGTGTGGAAAGGGAGTCATAATAGCTACATCATTCAGTTAACTAATAACTATGGTGAGTGAGAGAGAATAGTCAAAGACACCTGTAGTAAGCCATGATGGTGTTAAGCTTTTTGATGGGTTCCAGTTCAGCAGTTTCATTCTGGAGTGCTCCTTTGTAGAAGTATGGCAACCTTAAGGTCCTGGTTGAAAGATTCTCCTGGTGGTTTTTTGAATGTTGGAATTTCTTATGTCACATCTCTGTCCATTTATTCTTTTTTTTTATTAATTTCCTGGTCATTCTTACTATCTCTGTCCTGAGAGGTCAGCCAGGCATGACCTTTCCCTCCAGTCGAGGGCCGTCCTCTAGCACCTCCCCTGCCACCCGGTGGCAGACTCTGTCCCTATTGGTCTTCACCTGCTCCTCCCTGAGCCTGTGTGAGGCGTCTTGTCCCCTTTGTCCCTTCAGCCATGAGGCAATCACCATCTTATTTCAGACAGCTCTGTCCTGCTATAACTCCCTGCAACGAACTTGGTTTTTTAACCTTGAATATATCTTCCTGATGAGATATTGCACTCTCCAGTCACCCAGCTACTTCTACCTGTTCAACTATCTTTCTCCTCTGCAATAAAGCTGCCTTCCTTCAGATTCCCATCTCCAACCACTGACCTAGTCCTCAGCATTACGGAGTCTCTGTGCCCTGGGGCCATACTTCTGAACATCTGACTGTGAGTAAATTGCCGGTGATTTATTCAATAAAAGAGACTTCATAAAAATAATGGAAGCTTCAAATATGATTGGTGTGCCAAGGTTATACTACAAGATATTGAGACTTTAATTTAACAAGCCTCAAGAGTCTTGAACAGCAAGTGCCAAACAAGGGTGCTCTTGCCGCTGAAAACCCTATGCCAGCTCGAAGATAGCATTAGAGTTGTGCGAACTGTAGAGATCCCCAACACCAGAGAAAAGCTGGCTGAGCAAGTCCAAAGCTGCAGGGAGGAAGTCAGGGCCAGGAGCGGTGCTGGGGTGATAGGCCGGAAAATGGCTGCAGAGCTTTTCCTTCAGCAGAAGCTAGGAGAGGAATTTGTGCTGAACCCCTTTCTGTTCCCCCGCTCCAGCTTCAGGTAGGCCTCGCTTCACCACTGAGCAACCAGCACTTCCTCCTCCTTCTGTCCTCCCTTCCCCCCCAGCACTCTGGGCATGCTTTCAAATCTTTAGCGCATGCACCAGGCACCGTCTTTCCTCTTTACTTCCTAACGCTGGAAGCTAGTAGCACACATATCATTTGCGTATATTAGCGCCAAGCGTTAGGAAGTAATTCCTTGGCGCTGTTGTGGCGGTAAAACTCCAGCAGTTTCGTACAGCGCCGGAGTTCTGAGCCTCTGGCCGTAGGAGATATGTAGTAAGTCAGCCCTATAGAACTGCTTATTCTCTCTACAGTTTGTGCTTTTAAATCTTGAAACACGGTAAAGTAGTTTTTTAAAGTCCAGTGTCTAATATCTAACAAGGCACTTCTGTTCGCTAGAGACATAAATCAAATGACTGTATTTCACTCCTGTGTGAATTTCATTTGGAAGTTTTAATGCGACGGGACATCAGAAATTTAGAGGTAAAATAAGTTAAAGATATGAATTTCAATGCACAGATCGTGTGGTGTCCAATCCTGATGTCCTTTGATGTTGCTATTGATGCAGATCGCTGGAGGCTTTTTTGTTGACGATTCAGCTCAGATCACAAGCAAAGAGAAAGGGTGTTTGCTTGAAAAGTGCAGGGAGGCAAAAAGTTGCCTTTATCCAAACAAAACAACTGAAAATTAACTACACGAAGGAAAGGAAAAGGAAACTCAGGACTGGTACCCCAACATAAACTGAGCAGAAGAATGTAAAGATTTGAGCACCTTTCGAGACTGGGAGTCTAAATGGCAGATGACGTTTAATGTGAGCAAGCGCAAAGTGATGCATGTGGGAAAGAGGAACCCGAATTATAGCTACGTCATGCAAGGTTCCACGTTAGGAGTCACAGACCAAGAAAGGGATCTAGGTGTCGTAGTTGATAATGCATTGAAACCTTCTGCTTAGTGTGCTGCGGCAGCTAAGAAAGCAAATAGAATATTAGGTATTATTAGGAAAGGAATGGAAAACAAAAATGAGGACATTATGATGCCTTTGTAACGCTCCATGGTGCGATCACACCTCGAATATTGTGTTCATTTCTGATCACCACATCTCAAAAAAGATATAGTGGAATTAGAAAAGGTGCAGAGAAGGGCGACAAAAATGATAAAGGGGATGGGACCACTTCCCTATGAGGAAAGGCTGAAGCAGCTAGGGTTCTTCAGCTTGGAGAAAATGCAGCTGAGGGGAGATATGATAGAGGTCTATAAAATAATGAGTGGAGTGGACTCTTCACGAGTCTGTTTACTTTTTCCAAAAATTCTAGGACTAGGGGGAATGCAATGAAGCTACAAAGTAGTAAATTTAAAACAAATCGGAGAGAATATTTCTTCACTCAACCTGTAATTAAACTCTGGAATTCGTTGCCAGAGAATGTGGTAAAGCTGGTTAGCTTAGCGGGGTTTAAAAAAGGGTTGGACAGCTTGCTAAAGGAAAAGCCAATAGACCATTATTAAAAAGGACTTGGGGAAAATCCACTGCTTCTTTCTGGGATAAGCAGCATAAAAAGTATTGTACTTTTTTGGGATCTTGCCAGGTATTTGTGACCTGGATTGGTCACTGTTGGAAACAGGATGCTGGGCTTGATGGACCTTTGGTCTGTCCTAGTATGGCAATACTTATGTACTTATGAGCAGTAAATAAACTAAAAGTGTATTATGTAACCTGAATTGTAGGAGCCCGATGTGAACACAGCCTCTGGAGCTAGTGTTTGAGTCTGAATATTACCCCCCTAAGTGAGTTTACATATTTTCTTGAAAATGTTTCTTGAAACACTACGAATTGCATTTGATTAGCTATAGGAAATGTATTATATTGTTTTATGTGCAGGGCCATGATTATAACAATTAAGAACAATGATTAAACAATAGCCGTTTTGTTTATATGATGTTCCCCAATATTTGTTTCTGCAGACATCTTCTTTAAAAATCTATCTAAAGTGGAGGAGTGGCCTAGTGGTTAGGGTGGTGGACTTTGGTCCTGGGGAACTGAGGAACTGAGTTCGAGTCCCACTTCAGGCACAGACAGCTCCTTGTGACTCTGGGCAAGTCACTTAACCCTCCATTGCCCCATGAAAGCCGCATTGAACCTGCCATGAGTGGGAAAGTGCAGGGTACAAATGTAACAAAAATAAAATAGATACTATTGGAGATTCTACATGGAATATTCTATTCCACTAGCAACATTCCATGTAGAAGGCTGCGCAGGCTTCTGTTTCTGTGAGTCTGACGTCCTGCACGTACGTGCAGGACGTCAGACTCACAGAAGCCTGCGCGGCCACATTGGTGATCTGCAAGGGCCGACTTCTACATGGAATGTTGCTAGTGGAATAGCAACATTCCATGTAGAATCTCAAATAGTAGCAACAGTGGAGGAGTGGCCTAGTGGTTAGGGAGGTGGACTTTGGTCCTGGGGAACTGAGGAACCAAGTTCAATTCCCAGCACAGGCAGCTCCTTGTGACTCTGGGCAAGTCATTTAACCCTCCATTGACCCATGTAAGCCACATTGAGCCTGCCATGAGTGGGAAAGTGCAGGGTACAAATGTAACAAAAAAAAATAATGGTGAATAATTTGAAATTAGATTGCTACAGAATACAGCTGCAAGACTAATACATAGATTGAATAGATATACTAGTGTTTCGAATCTTACAGGCTTCACCTCTGAACTGCTAACTAAGACCACTTCGCTATATCTGGTCCAGTCTAACAGACTGAAACAACTAATGTTAGCATCACCATTTCAAAAGACGATTTGAAATCAGAAGATTTTCAGCTCTCTATTCCCCGTACTTGGCGTCAAAATATGGAACTCTCTACTTATTCTCATCAGAACAGAAAACAGATACCTCAACTTCAGGAAGAGGCTAAAAACCTTTCTCTTCCCAAAGACTGCTTCATAATAATCCATCATGACCCCTCCCTCCTCGTATCATCCACTATCCTTTCCTTAATGTTTTTAGTCTCGTGCATTAATCCAATGGTCTCTAACGTTTCTCAAACCTCACACCAACACTATCTGCTTTTGCCTCACCTAGAATATAAACTGCACTGAACCCTGGAAAGGGGATATTGGCAGTATACAAGAATTGAATTGTATAACATCACAAATCTCTCTTTTCAAATAGTCGTAAAACAATCGTTTTAAGGCTCTCCACTGTCTCCAGCCTACTACTTTCCCGATATGTTTGAAGACCTTCTCTTGCCTTTGAAGTTTGTGACTTTTCTAAGCAAATCATTCATTACTGTTCTTAGCTTCATAATTCACTGGAACAGAAGTAGAGAAAGATCATTCTGACTTTGCTATTGTATTATCGGCATTGTCAGTAAACGTGTATTCCATTTCGATTCTTGACTGTCGTGTGCCTCGTTCTGCTTTTGTGAAGTGACATTAACATTCTGCACCTGTGATCATACAGTCACTTCTTTTTTTTTTTTCTTTACTGCAAATGGTGCACCCTATAACCCTGAGGGTATAACAAGCAAGTGAGGAGGCAGGAGAAAAAAAAAAAGAACGGTCTCGCTGATTATTAAATTGTTCACACCGAACTTCAAGACATTTCTTTGAAAAAAGAATAACACTTCAATATCATTACTTGCCATATGTAGGAATTTTGTTTTCGTAATGGTCCAGTGGGGCAGAGCAGGCTTATTTGTACAAATGGAAATAATGAAAAGAAAGCTCTGAGAACACAACCACGATTCCATTTCATAAGCTAGCTTGTCAAAGATTGCATTTATTTTAAAAAGGATATTTAGAGTGAGCAGTTCTAAAGGAAAGAAGTTAATCAGCAATCGATGTTGGCTGGCTTTGTTGAATGTTTTCCATTTAACTGTGTGTAGAGTTTTTTTTTTAAACAAAATCTAAAATTACTTTTTTTTTTTCAATGCTGGGCCATGTCCAAGCGTTAGCATTGCTATGCGGGTCTTCGACAGATCTGTAACTTATGCAGGTAACCACAAACATAACCAGGCACAGAAAGGACTGCTTTTTATATGGTCCTATCTGCCCAGTTAGGTATGTATCACTTTAAAAGGTTAGACTATAACTTACTAAGAGTGGGACCAAATATATGATATCTCTCAAACGCTCAACACTCATAAAGTTATATACTATCCATGACCTCAGTGGCGACTCTTTTCACATGAGCTGTCAGCTCATGACTCGCCTATCTCTTCATCAGTTCAAAACAATTTTATACTTTTTATACAGAAAAAGTTTTGTCATTATAGCTTAAATATTATAAATACAAATAGTAAATTTAATTTTTATCATAGTAACATAGTAAATGATGGCAACAAGATAAACTCATTTTACTCGATATGTGATACTTTATGTATATACCCGAGTTTGATTTGTCCTTGCCACTCTCAAGGCACAGACCATAGAAGTCTGCCCAGCACTGTTCTTGTACTAAGTTCTGAAGCTAACGTCGAAACTCCTTAAAACTTACACTCCAGCCCATCCATATCTATTCAGTCATGATCAGGGCATAGACTGTAGAAGTCTGCCCAGCACCAGTTTTGCTTCCCAATTACCGGCGTCACCACCTAACCTCTGCTAAGATTCCATGGATCCATTCCTTCTAAACAGGATTCCTTTGTGTTTATCCCATGCATGTTGAATTCCATTACTGTTTTCATCTCCACCACCTCTCGCGGGAGGGCATTCCACATATCCACCACCCTCTCTGTGAAAAAATACTTCCTGACATTACTCCTGAGTTTGCCCCATTTCAACCTCAATTCATGTCCTCTAGTTCTACCGCCTTCCCGTCTCCGGAAAAGGTTCGTTTGCGGATTAACACCTTTCAAATATTTGAACGTCTGTATCATCTCATCCCTGTTTCAACTTAGCTTATGATCCGCTACCTATACGGACCATGTTTCACTAGGCATTAAGCTTCATCTGCATTAGGGTGCGGACCTGAACGCTGAATGTCATTCACTCCTCAAAGTTTGGTTTGATATAACAGCTAAAGTGGAAGGCAACCACTCAACACTCAAAGTCTTGCATTTCAAACATGCTGACTTTAGCAAAATGAGGGAATACCTGAAGAAAGAGCTGACAGGCTGGGCGTGCATACGAGAAGTGGAAAGACAGTCATCCAGGCTGAAAGGAGCTATATAAATATGGCTACTAACCTTTATGTAAGGAGAGTAAATAAAAGCAAGAGAAAAAGGAAACCTATATGGTTCTCCAAGCAAGTGGCTGAGAAAATAAAGGCTAAAGAGTTGGCGTTCATAAAATACAGAAAAACTCAAGAGGAACACAGGGAGGAATACCAGATGAAACTGAAAGACAGCAAGAGAGATATATGTCTGGCAGCAGTACAAACAGAAGAAGACATGGCTAGAAATGTAAGGAAGGGCAATAAGAATTTCTTCAGATATATTAGTGAAAGGAGGAAGACTAAAACTGGAATTGTAAGACTGAAAGGTGCTGCAAACTGCTATGTGGATAATGATGAGGAAAAAGCAAACATGCCAAACAAATACTTCTGTTCTGTGTTCACGGAAAAAAATCGTGGAGAAGGATCATGATTGACTGGCAAAGGTATGTATGAGAATGGAGTGGACATAGCATTGCTCACGGAAGAGAGTGTTTATGAATAACTTGAAAAATTGAAGGGGGACAAAGCCGTGGGACCGGACGGGATCCATCCCAGGATATTGAGGGAGCTCAGAGATGTTCTGGCGGGCCCTCTTAAAGATTTGTTTAATAAATCCTTGGAGACGGGGGAGGTTCCTTGGGATTGGAGAAGAGCGGATGTGGTCCCTCTTCACAAAGCGGTGACAGAGAAGAAGCTGGAAACTATAGGCCGGTAAGCCTCACTTCGGTTATTGGAATGGAAGCAATGCTGAAGGAAAGGATAGAACATTTCCTGGAATCCAATAGGTTACAAGATCCGAGAAAAACATGGTTTTACCAAAGGTAAATTGTACCAAACGGATCTGATTGGATTCTTTGACTGGGTGACCTGAGAACTGGATCGAGGACATGCTCTAGATTTCAGCAGAGCCTTTGGCATGGTTCCTCATAGGAGGCTCTTGAATAAACTTGACAGGCTGAAGTTAGGACCCAAAGTGATGATCTGGATTAGGAACTGGTTGGCAGACAGACACCAGTGGGTGGTGGTTAATGGAATTCACTCGGAGGAAAGAAAGGTGAATAGTGGAGTGCCTCAAGGATCAGTGCTAGGGCTGATTCTGTTCAATATATTTGTGAACATTGCATATGGTTTAGAAGGTAAAGTCTGCCTTTTGCAGATAATACCAAGATTTGTAACAGAGTGGACACTCCAGAAGGAGTGGAAAACATGAAAAAGGATCTGCAGAAGTTAGAAGAATGATCTAATGTATGGCAATTAGAATTTAATGCCAAGAAGTGCAAAGTAACGCACTTAGGGAGTAGAAATCCAAGGGAGACATATGCACTAGGTGGTGAGAGGGTGATATGCACAGACAGTGAGAGGAATCTTGGGGTGATTAGTATCTGAGGATCTGAAGGCGATGAAACAGTGTGACAAAGTGGTGGCCGTAGCCAGAAGGATGCTAGGCTGTATAGAGAAAGGTGTAACCAGCAGAAGAAAGTACTTGTTGATGCCCCCACCTGGAGTATTGTGTTCAGTTTTGGAGGCCGTATCTAGCTAAAGATGTAAGAAGACCTGAAACAGTCCAGAGGAAGGCCACAAAAATGATATGGGGCTTCAGCCAAAGGACATATGAGAAGAGATTGGAAGACCTGAATATGTCTACCCTAGAGGAAAGGAGGGATAGGGGAGATATGATACAGATGTTTAAATACTTGAAGTGTTTTTCCTATTTTCTTTGAGATTGTTTTCCTGATCTTGGATCCCCCGATTGTGGACAATAATGTGGACTAACAAAGATTATATTTTTTCCTTAATGTTTGTTTTAATTGATATTTTCTCTTTTCTTTCCCATTTATGTATTGGACATAAATGTAATATAAAATGAATAAATAAAATAATTAAAAATAAATAAATAAATACTTGAAAGGTATTAATATAGAAACAAATATTTTCCGGAGAAGGGAAAGTGGTAAAACTAGAGGACATGAATTGAGATTGAGAGGTGGTAGACTTCGGAGTAATGTCAGAAAATTCTTTTTCATGGAGAGGGTGGTGGATGCCTAGAATGACCTCTCGAGGGAGGTGGTGGAAAGAAAAACTGTGGCGGAATTCCAAAATGTGTGGGATGAGCACAGATGATCTCTAATTAGAAAATTAATTTATATAAAAAAACGAAACAAAGGGTTGCATATGCGTTTGCATGTCAAGTGGTGTTTAGAGGGCAACTCTGGCTGCATCAATTAAGGCCGGTGCTGGGCTGGCTTGTACGGTCTGAGTCCCGTATATGGCAATCCGGTTTAGGATGGGCTGGAGAGGGCTTTGACGGAAACTCCAGTGGTTTGGAACGCAAGGGCAGTACCAGGCTGACTTCTACGGTCTATGTCCCAGAAACACCAAAGAAAGACCATGAACCATATAGTATCACGTTCATTGTTGATTTAAATCTTGAATTGATAATGAATGTGACTGTTGGGCAGACCGGATGGACCATTCAGTTCTTTATCTGCCATCACTTACTATGTTACTATGAGATGTATTTTCAATGCACTTAGACTTACAAAGTTCGATAGGTTGCTATGTAACTTTGTAAGTCTAAGTCTCTTATCTGCACCCTTCTCCTCCACCTCTAACTCGAGACTCCGTTCCTTTTATCTTGCTGCACCACATGCCTGGAATAGACTTCCTGAGCCGGTACGTCAAGCTCCATCTCTGGCCGTTTTCAAATCTAAGCTAAAAGCCCACCTTTTTGATGCAGCTTTTAACTCTTAACCCTTATTTTATCATCCTTACTTTAATATTCCCTTATCTCTTGTTTGTCTGTCCTAATTAGATTGTAAGCTCTGTCGAGCATGGACTGTCTCTTCATGTTCAAGTGTACAGCGCTGCGTACGTCTAGTAGCGCTATAGAAATTATAAGTAGTAGTAGTAGTCTTTGGGATTCCGGAATCTTGCTGCTCTTTGGGATTCCGCACAGAATGTTGCTACAGTGGGATTCCGGAATCTTGCTACTCTTTGTCCTTATCTCTTATTTGTCCTGTTTGTCTGTCCTAATTAGATTGTAAGCTCTGTCAAGCAGGGACTGTCTCTTCATGTTCAAGTGTACAGCGCTGCGTACGTCTAGTAGCGCTATAGAAATGATAAGTAGTAGTAGTAGTAGTAAAATATGCCACTATGTTACTAGATACAGTACAAGTATTTGCCAGTACATGAAAGGAATGGAGACTGAGATCTTTATATCTAAGGATCCAGGTACCAATGTATAGGGGGAACTGATTTATACAACGAGCGTATCCAGCTGTAATTACTGGCCTTATCCTGCACATCAGCCATGCTGTGCATGGAATTGGCTGCTACTGTGGTTGACTGATTCCTACAAAAATGAGTCTCCAAAACCCACCTGACTGAAAACACTGAAACTGAGGACTGTCATTTTGATTGAATTATCCTTGGTGACATACTGACCTGACCAACTGGTTGCAAGAGACATAATGAGGTTACTATTATAACATGTTTCATAAGGTAGGCGACTAAAAACGCCTGTTTTATAAGAGAAAGTAAGTAGATGCTTTCTCTTATAAATCGACTTATAAGCATTCATTCCTTGAGAATAAGATGCATATATTGATGCCTCCTCTGGAGCAGGATATATATGCATATATGCCCTGCTGGGTTTACGCTCATGATTTCAAAAATGTAAAGCACGCATGGAAAAATGCAACTTCAGCCAAACTCACCCAACTCTGTCCCCAGAACGCCTACCTTAACAACACATAAAACCCCAGATTCTAGATAGGTCACCAAAATATGGGCATAGATCCCAAATCCACATGCAAACTAATTAATCAGCCATTAACAATCAATAATTAGTGTTAATTAGCACTCATTTGGGTTTGCCCATGGATCTGCCCTATTCTATAAAATTCATGCCTAAATTTCATAGCATGCAACTCAAAAGGGACAGGGGCCATGGGAGGGGCATGGGCGGACCAGGGGCGCTCCCAGAATTTAGGCGCAATGTTGTAGAATAAGGTCATTAATTTGCACGACGGCCATTAATTGTGCGCCAGATAACTTACATAGGTCACTCAGGGGTCCTTTTACTAAGCTGCAGCAAAAAGTGGCCTACGGTAGTGTGGGCGCGTGATTTTGGTGCATGCTGGGCCAGATTTTTTTCAATGGGCCAGGAAAAGGGCCTGCGGTAAAATTTAAACCAGTGCGTGCCTATTTACAGCCTAAGCTCTTACCACCATCCATTGATCTAGTGGTAAGGGCTCACACGTTACATATGCGGTGACCATCAGCACACACCAACTGCCAATTAATGCTGGAAATGCTGCACGCAGTAGGAAATAAAAAATAATTTGTCCAGGCAGTATGGATGTGCGCCAAATCCAAAATTTTCACCAGGGGGTGCGCTAGCCTGACGGTAGTCTCAGTTTGGCGAAATGCTGCAAGCAGGTAGAGCTTACTGCACCAATTACTTCAAAAATGGGTGGGGTTATCAAGAAATCCTGATAGTATATCCCAACACTCCAAAATACCCCATGTGAAGAGTCGCTTCTGAGGTCTGAATATATGGTACAATGAATTGATTCTGTGAGGGTCCGCCGGGGCGGGGGAACACTAAGATCCCACGACGTAATATTGACAGAACCAAAGGGGAGTGGGAAATAGACCAGGCAAACCAGAATCGAACAAGCAGCCTTCAAATGTTGATAAATAATTTAGTGATGAAGACTCGACACAGTACAGTGTTTCGGCTGTAAGCCCTGCTTCAGGAGTCTTTCTGTGAAATACATAAAACCATCAATTGGTCACAGAACAGTGATACAATAGGATAATGGAGTGGAGGAGTAGCCTAGTGGTTAGTGCAGTGGACTTTGATCCTGGGGAACTGGGTTCGATTCCCACTGCAGCTCCTTGTGCCTCTGGGCAAGTCACTTAACCCTCCATTGCCCCTGGTACAAAATAAGTACCTGAATATATGTAAACCACTTTGAATGTAGTTACAAAATACCACAGAAAGGTGGTATATCAGGTCGCATTTTCCTTTCCCTTTAAAAAGGCCGTTGGTAACAAATCTGTAGATTCTATATAGCACGCTTAGATTTACGTGCTGTTCCGTGCGTAAATCAAGGTGTATTTTTATAACTACACGCATAGGTTGTTTTAATAAGCTGTTAAGCATTATTAACATCTCTTAACAAGTAATAATGAGCACTGATTGGCAAAAATTTGAATTTACGTACGTACATTGCTGAGCGTATTCTGTAATGTACTGCACCTAAATTCTAACATGCACAGGTAAAAAGGGACATGGTTATAGGCGTGAAAATGGGCGTTTCATGGGCTTTCCAAAATTTACGTGCGTTGTTATAAAATATGGCCAGTGCGTTACACCAGCTTTTTACTGCTGTAAATGGACGTGCGTAAATTCAGTTGCATAAACTATGCCTAAGCGTATTCTAAATATCACATGCAGATTTACATGTGGCATTTAGAATATGCTTAGGCGTGATTGCCTAGGGCGCGTTAACTTTAGGCACCATATATAGAATTGGACCCTAAGCGCTGAAAATCAGCGCTTAACTGGTGAAGTGCGACTCCACCCCCAGAACACCCCCAAAAAGCTGGTTTTCACTTAATCACTTTTTCGAGGCTTAACTGGTTATCTCTGCCTATCATGTTTATTTCCACCTTTACATTGTTAAAAATCAAAAATTATTCATAAGATTTGATTTAAAGAAGCCTTTTATGTTGGGCCCTGAGCGTATAAGATCCTACCTAAACCTACACTACCCAAATTGCAAAGGACTGAAATACAGAACAACCTGCGCATCCGGCTTCTCCTACATGAGCTCACGGCTGTGGAGTGGCCTCCCAAAAGCTGTGAGGACAGTCCATGACCGCCTGAACTTCAGGAAATTACTGGAAACCGGCCTCTTCAAAAAGGCCTACCCCAACGATCTTACGTAAACCTCTTCACCCAGAAACACAGCATGCCTAATGATCGTACTGGACAACACACAATCTTCATCCCTTCCGACCCTCCACATATACCTCATTCGATCACTATACAACCTTGTATTTGTTATCAACCGACTGGGCAAACGCCTTTGACGGTACTATGTAAGCCACATTGAGCCTGCAAATAGGTGGGAAAATGTGGGATACAAATGCAACAAATAAATAAATAAATAAAGAGCACCATCACATTAATCACTGATTACAAACATATGTTGAACCCTGACAGGCCCTTGCAAGGGAGAAGTGAGGTTTCATGAATTCAGTTTGTTTATATATTTTTTTTAATGAATTTTTGTATTCTGCCTAATTTACAATTTTATGAAAAGTGATTTACAATTTTTACAGGTCTAATTTTACAAAGAATATGTCGTACTTAGAAATAATTAAAATGTAAATTTACACGCGATCTGAAAAAGGGGGCACGGAAATGGGTCATAGGCGTAACAGGGGTAACTCCTAAACGTAATGCGCGTTGTTATAGAATAACGGGGATATGAACCTAATGTAGGCATGTATATTTACACCACGTTTCAGTTGGTGGAAAGGACCACGCCTAAAGTTAGGCATGATTCCTGGGCTTAAGAGCTATTCTGTAAACTGCGCCTAACTTTAAGTGTGGCTTATAGAATAGCGCTTTTTGGGGTGCTGATTTTTTTTGGGGTGCCATATATAGAATCTAGCCCATAATGCTTCTCTTGCATAATAACCATATAAAAACAGTTAATTTGGACTTAGCTGAACAGATTGTTTATGCTGACAATTTGAAGCTGGTTTAAGCAAAACCTTAAATTAAGCCTTCATTTTTCAAGGCTTATTTGGGTTTAAAAAGTGCGTAAACCGGCATTTAAACAAGTATCTTGTACAAAGCCTGGGATATGTACGTATTAGATCCAAGTGTGTGCAAATGGCAAGGTGGTGTGGCCTGGGTAGGTTTTAGGTGGCACAAAGGTGTGGAAAGGTCGTAGATGTTTAGTCCCCATTTGAGAAGTGGTCTAAACGTCTAAGTCCTAAAAGATCGACATTGGGAGCTACACCTGCTCCAATGCACATTTAAGATTTAATGACCTGTTGCTACTGAGCAGCACTCCACTGGAGGGATGGGGATGGGAGTTGCCCCCTTAATCCCTCAATGATTTTTGGCCCTGAACTGCCAAGCTGACTTGATTAACAGGTCACTGTGACAGCATCGGGAACATAAACGGTTATGTTTCTAAGATCGCAAAGGTAACTGGTTATGTGCTGGCTTTTATAAACGTCATTATTCTATACTTTTTTTTTAATGGCTGATTATTGCTGCACTCACCTGGCACATGAACATCCATTTCCCTGGCTTCTAAAATACAAGTGAAAATTGAGGTGCACTGACTTGTACATCTCAATTCCTACTTGTACAGCCTATCTAAAATAGCGCTACACGTGTTTAGGAGGAGGGTCAGGAAACATTTCACAAGGTGGGGGATAATATTTAGGTAGGTGGAGGACAATTCTATAAAGGACCATTCTGGAGAGCCTATTCTATAAAGAAAAGTACTTTCTCCTAGGGCCTTATTATATAAAGGTTATGCTCCTAAAATTTACGCTCCTAAATTTATGCTCCTAAACTATGAGCTTAATCTCTTTTGGAGTATAGATTAGGCTCGTAATTCAGCAGTATAAATTTAGGAGTGTAAATTTAGGAGTATAAATTTTAGGAGCGTAAATTTAGGAGCATAACCTTTATAGAATAAGGCTCTTAGGGGTCCTTTTACTGTGGCGCTCTGAAAAATGGCTTGCGGTAGTGTAGGCGTGGGTTTTAGGCACACGCCGATCCATTTTAGCATGCCTGTAAAAAAAGGCCTCTTTTTTGCCGAAAATGGATGTGCGGCAAAATCAAAATTGCTGCGTATCCATTTTGGGTCTGAGACCTTATTGCCAGCCATTGACATAGCGGTAAAGACTCACTGCAAGAGCCGCACAATAGTCAGGTGGTAACTCCATTTTGGCACGCATTGGGCGCGTGTAGATGCTTATGTGGCTTAGTAAAAGGGCTCCTCAGAGAATACTAGGATAACTGTGCAAATATGTGCATATGTCTTTGCTATTATTTGCTATTTTTAGTGTATTTTATGATATTTTATTTTTGTATTGTCTGTTTGTTGTTTTGGTTTGTTTATTATTACCATATGTTATTGCTTGTACCCCGCCTAGAATTTTTGAGATAGAGCGGGCTATGTATACACCCACCTTCAAACTGCATGCTATGGCACATACATGAGTGTTTACAGGCTAGTGCTTAACTGGTATGCTAATCAGGTATGAATGTATATGTGCACAGATACATATATATGACTAGAATATTGGAATGCACGCGTGTAAAGGTTCATGGATCGGATATATCACCTATCTGTGGTGCAGCCAAAGTGGTTTACTTTTATTTTATTCAAGTACTTTATTTGCCACCTAACTTTAGGAGGCTCAATATAGAAATACTGCCATTATTCCAATATTCATCACTGTCTGGATAGCTTTATTCATTTAAGCAGGACTGTCGTAAATTAAACAAATAACATTAGGATGACATATTCAACAGTCCAACTTAAACAGAGAGCTCTGCTGAAATTCTGGCATAAAGATTGTGCCTGACTGGCATGTTATTACTATAATATCTACTCATTTTCTGCTAGAAGAAAAAAAAAGGAAGAAACTTTTAGTAAATAAATCAATTTGCTCATCGAGTTTTCTTCCAGTTTTGCACTGTTGAGCAGGAGACCAGGAGGCTAGAGAGGAGACTGATTGCTTTAAGGATGATTTATTACAAAGGAAGAAAGCCAAAGAAAGATATTTGACAGAAGAATCATGGTCTCACTTCCCTTCCCCTCCTCCCCAATAGGAAGCAAGAGTGAATGGGTTTTTTAAAAGATGGCAGCCAAAGCCTAAGTGCTGGACAGCAGTGAAGAAATGGAGCAGTGGTTACATTGTATAGATTTTTTATGGATGTTCATTCCTGGGGAATTTTATTTAAAAATCAGTATATTTCGATGCAAGCTAAAAAGCTTTAGTGAAGGGAGAAAGATATCTTTTGATGTTGTATATGTACTAGGAGTAGCCTAGTGGTTAGTGCAGTGTTCAGCGCTGCGTACGTCTGGTAGCGCTATATAAATGCTATTAGTAGTAGTAGTAGTAGACTCTGATTCTGGGGAACTGGGTTTGATTCCCACTGCAGCTCCTTGTGACTCTGGGCAAGTCACTTAACCCTCCGTTGCCCCTAGTACAAAATAAGTACCTGAATATATGTAAACCGCTTTGAATATAGTTGCAAAAACCTCAGAAAGGCGGTATATCAAGTCCCATTTCCCTTTCCCTTATGACATCACAATATCAGAAGTGAGCCAAGTATTGGGCAATCAAGCCATTGTGACATCACTGATGAGGTTGGCTCTTATTGGTGGAATGAGTGGAGGAGTAGCCTAGTGGTTAGTGCAGTGGACTTTGATCTTGGGGAACTGAGTTCAATTCCCACTGCAGCTCCTTGTGACTCTGGGCAAGTCACTTAACCCTCCATTGCCCCCAGTACAAAATAAGCACCTGAATATATGTAAACCACTTTGAATGTAGTTGCCCCTAGTACAAAATAAGTACCTGAATATATGTAAACCGCTTTGAATGTAGTTGCAAAAACCTCAGAAAGGCGGTATATGAAGTCCCGTTTCTCTTTCCCTTTCTATAAGTTCCAGTGATGTAGGACTCATACACAAAAAGAGATGGGTTGGGGAGGGGGGAGCCAATATGAGCAAGATAAAGGGTTCTGCAATAAGATTAATTATCATGGCAGCTCCCTGAGCAATTTCAGTGGTAGATTACAGTTCATGGGTGTCTAGTGAAGGATGTACTCCAATAATCAGATCCCTGTTTCAAAGAGAGCGAGAGGATGGAAGAAGAAAGAAGGTGTATATTTGAAGCTTGATGATACTCTGTTTTCATTTCCTGTTCAAACGAGAGAATTTACCAAAGTGAAACCACCTAGAATGTCAAGATAGGAATTGGAACATCCAGGTCAGAATGTTCAGTTTCCCAGGTATTTTACAAGGGGGCTCAGCTGAATACGGAGCTTTTTGTAATATATATATAACTTGGATATTTCCTGCTAGCAAGGTTTTCTTCAGAGTGTGCATGTGGGAGTGTGTGTCCCTGCCCTCTGCCCTCTCTCCCTCCCCCTCCCCCCTCCCAGTCCAGTCCTTCAGTGTTAAGTTTCCTGCTGTTCTGTGTTTGTGTTACAGAGAGAGTGAGGGCATCTCTCTCCCCTCCCCCCTCTGAGTCCTTCACTGTTACAGAGAGAGGGATTTGGTGCTGTGCTGTTTTCCTTCACTCATGGGGAAACCAGATATCTCTGGCGCTTCACACTTCTGGCAGGAGGCTTCATAGAACGTTGGTGGTGCCTTTTATATATATAGATTATTATTTATTGCATTTGTACCCCACATTTTCCCACCTATTTGCAGGCTCAATGTGGCTTACAGAGTGTTGTAATGACAAAGTCATGACAGGATATTGGAAACAATCAAAAGTAAACAGAGGATAGATGCGGAATTAGAGAAGATGGAATCCTTGTGTTTTGTATCTTTAAGGGTTCTTTTTCTAGGCTCTATTGAAGAGATGTGTTTTCAGAGATTTGCGAAAGTTGCTTAGATTATCCATAGTTTTTAGGGCTGGGGGTAACCCATTCCATATCTGTGTACTTCTGTAGGAGAAGGTAGTGGCGTATGCCTGCTTATATTTAAGTCCTTTGATTAAATAACTAAATAATTTTATTAAATAACTAAATAAGTGCCTCCTTAATCACTGGTGGAGACCCCAGGTCCAAACAAGCAGGTGGTCGACAATGGAAGAAGTGTCCATACATTAAATAAATCTCCTTTTAGATGCTTTTAAAGATTGATATCATTTTGGACAGCTTAGGAAAAGTGAGAATTCAAGAAGCTGAGGAACTTGTGCTACAAGGTTTAGAGTAAGGTCAGGATGTTCCATTAAGAAATGTCCAGTTTTAACCTTTGTACAAATATATTCCTCACAGCATATAACATTAGCATAAAAAGGCAAAAGGTGGTGAGTTTTCATGAACTTGTTGTGAATTATAGCGGAAAAAAAAATGCAAAATCAATGGGTTAAAAGTACTGTGAAATTAGACATATAAATATGAAAAATATTGCAGCACAAAGGCTCCAAAATCTATAAAATGTGTTTGTGTCTGTGAGAAAGAGAGAGGGGGGGAGGGGGGGAATCGATTACGTAAATATGTACTGGAGACATACAGAAATACGTATACCACCCTCAAAAATATTACAAAAGAACTTGGAAGCTGATATTCAGACTGCGGGACGTAGCTGGGCTGCCTTCCGGAGTTGGTGCTGAACCTGAAAATTCAATGTTTCTAGCAACCGGCATTTAATATCCAGTTTAAATTTGGCCGGTTCCAACTTCACCAGCCAAGACGATATTCAGCACTGGCCAGTTAGGTTGAAATCAGCCAAACTTATTGCAGCTGTTGACATGACCAAAGATGGACTCCAAACTTAGCCATTTATATTGCGCAGGTATCGGCTAGGTACTCACTGGCGATATTCAGCTAGGGATAGATGGTAATTGCATGTCCATTTTCAGCCAAAAAAAAGGTCTTTTTTGCAAGTGCGCTGAAAAATGAACCTGCACGCGTCCGATATACACGTCTACAAAAGCGCAGGCCACTTTTCAGCGCATTTAGTAAAAGGACCCACGTAAACTGGACAGTAGAAAAAGAAGCGCCCGCAGGCAGCCAACCCAGGGGTACCGCTACTGTGCAAAAAGCGGAAAAAGTATAACTTAAACTGAAACTGTAAGCCATAAAAGTGTGGATAAAAGTGGAAAAAAGTAAAAGTAGAAAATAAAACAATACCGATTTGAAAACCAGTCTATAAACGGCTGATGTTGTCATCCTGGGACATTTTTGGTTGTCATCTTCCACCCCTTCTGCCTTGTTTTGATTTCTGTAGAAGGACTGTTTCCCCCCATTTCTTTTTCTTCCAAAGTATATATGTTGAGATCTTTAAGTCTGTCCCTATACATTTTATGATGAAGACCACTGACCATTTTAGTAGCCTCCCTCTGGATCAACACCATCCTGTTTATATCTTTTTGAAGGTGAGGTCTCCAGAATCTCTATACAATAATTGGTCAATCTGCCTCCCTGGATGACTGGGTTCATAACAGCATGCAAATGAGCTTACGTCAGCTCGCCTCCAGCGTTCCCTTCCCTCTCAGTGTCCCACCCTCACAGAAAGACAAAATGACATCAGAGGAGGGCGGGACACTGAAAGGAAAGGAAAAGGAAGGCTGGAGGCGACGCGAGCCGAGCTTGCCGCCGCTGCAACCTGAGGTAAAAGGAAAGTTTTAAAGGCAGGGTGGCAGGAAGGAAAAGAGGCCTGTTGTGGGAGACGAGAGCGGGCAGGTTGAGGGCTTGGGTTGAACTCTATCTTGGGGGCTTAAAAGGGGGACAGGTGGGGGCTGGGGCGAGTCACTGGATATGGATGGGAGGGAAGGGGAGAGGAAAGGAGAATGGCTGGACATGGATGGGATGGGAGGGGAGAGGAGAATGGCTGGACATGGATGGGATGGGAGGGGAGAGGAGAATGGCTGGACATGGATGGGAGGGGAGAGGAGAGGAGAATGGCTGGACATGGATGGGAGAGGAGAGGAGAATGGCTGGACATGGATGGGATGGGATGGGAGAGGAGAATGGCTGGACATGGAGGGGAGAGGAGAGGAGAATCGCTGGACATGGATGGGATGGGAGGGGAGAGGAGAATGGTTGGACATGGAGGGGAGGATAGGGGAGAGAAGAGAAATCGCTTAGATGATAACCTTTCTAGGGCCCATTTCATTATTGGTGAAATGGGCTTTTTTGCTTGTTGTACATAATATTCAAAGAGGTCCTTTTATTAAGCCATGGTAAAAAGTGGCCTGTAGTAGTGTGGGCATGCATTGGGCCATTTTTTACCGCAACTGGGAAAAGGGCTTTTTTTTAATGGGCCGAGAAATGGGTGTGCGCTGAAATCAAAACTAGTGTGCACCTATTTATGGCCTGAGCCCTTACCTCCAATCATGCAATGCAGTGCGTGCTAACTGCTGATTACTACTGGGAACGCCCCCCTGTGGTAGAAAATAGAAAATTATTTTCTACCGCGGGATTGGGCACATGCCAAACTCAGAATTACCGCTGGGCACACAAACTGGCCTGGCGGTAGTGCCGATGTGGTGCACGCTACCCACGCTTTAGCCCGCCTGCGCCTTAGTAAAAGGGCTCCTAAATGAGGTCTCACCAGAGTCTTGCACAGGGGCATCAACACTTCCTTTTTCCTACTGGCCATTCCTCTCCCTATGCACCCCAGCATCTTTCGCGTCGCCTTTTCTACCTGTTTGGCCCTCTTAAGATCATCACATATAATCACACCCAAGCCCCGTTCCTCTTTCATGCACAGAAGTTCTTCACCCACTAAACTGTACCGTTCCCTCAAGGTCTTGGAACCCAAATGCACAATCGTCCATTTTTTAGCATTAAATTTTAGCTGACAAATTCCGGACTATTCCTCCAGCTTCGCCAAGTCCTTCCTCTACACCAAAGGATTCTAAGGCATGTGGGGATGGGTAATTTCATAACAGGGTACCCAGGTGAAATGCCCCACAGGTGCCTACTGCATTCTTATTTCAGCTTTTCCTACCTATGCGCACAACTATGGAACGCACTGCCAAAAGCAGTAAAAACTACGTTTGATCACCTAAATTTTCGGAAAGCATTAAAGACAGACCTATTCAGAAAAGCATACCCCACCGACCCAACATAAAAATGCCTGTTCACCTGCGACACAATGCAACCAAAGACCGAAACGAACATTACCTGACTCTTCTCCCCCCTTTCCCTCCCTAAGTTCCCCCCAATTGTACCTACCATACATGCACCTCATTCTACCACAATATCACTTTGTATTCATTGATACCATGTATTTGTTCAGACCGTAATCGGTAACGCCGTTGACGGTTATATGTAAGCCACGTTGAGCCTGCAAACGGTGGGAAAATGTGGGATACAAATGTAACAAATAATAATAATAAAAGCAGAGACAGAAAGCCAACATGATGTGACGTAACTGTGAAAATGGATATATGGAAGGTGTTATCCCTAAAGCAGAATTTTTGAAATGTGATATCGTGTCAGATATGTAACCACACAATGCTGACTAACCTCACTGCCAAACACTATCACTTTTACCCTAGTGTCGATACCTGAGCAACAACATAATGTTGACACCTACGCAAGATCACAATGTATTCTTATACCATGTATGTACGCACTGAATGTAAAACCATGTGCAACTCTGTAGACCGGAAATGGCCATCGCCACTACGGCAAACGTAAGCCACATTGAGCCTGCAAATAGGTGGGAAAATGTGGGGTACAAATGCTACAAAATAAATATAAATAAATGAATACACTACAGGCATTTTCATAAGATAAGCAAAGGTTGGTTTATTTATCAAGTTACCTTAGTAAAATTTTCTATCTTTAAGGTGATTTGAGAAGGCTGTTTTTGGTACATGGACAGATAATGACAATTTTGTGGAGCGTACAGATCTATATATGGTTGGAGCAATTTTTATTTATTTATTTATTACGTTTGTATCCCACATTTTCCCACCTATTTGTAGGCTCAATGGGGCTTACATAGTACCGGAGAGGTGTTTGCAGACTCCGGAGTAAACAAATACAAAGTGGTGATGTGGTCAGATAAGGTTCATGTGGACCACATATAGGAATCGTACAACGGAAGAGTTGTGTAATATCCATTACGAACTTTAGTGTTGGTTGTGTAGCGGAGATCAGGCATTTATGTTGGATCGGTAGGGTATGCCTTTTTAAACAGGTGAGTTTTTAGTGATTTCCTGAAGTGTAAGTGGTCGTGCGTAGTTTTTAAGGCTTTTGGTAATGCGTTCCACAGTTGTGTGCTTATGTAGGAGAAACTGGATGCGTAAGTTGATTTGTATTTGAGTCCTTTGCAGCTTGGGTAGTGCAGATTTAGGTACGTTCGTGTTGATTCGGATGTGTTTCTGGTCAGTAGGTCGATCAAGTCTGTCATGTATCCCGGTGCTTCACCGTATATAATTTTGTGGACTACAGTGCAGATTTTGAAAGCAATGCGTTCTTTCATTGGGAGTGTTTATCTTTCTGCCCTCTCCCAGGTATAAAAGTACTATTTACCTGCGAGCTGGAATGTCCAGCACTCCAGAGAATATGGTCCCAGGTGGAGAGACAGAAAGACACAGAAGGCTATAATAATAATATGAGAATGTAATAAACGATTATTGATTACTTACCAATCAGGAACACAATTAGACTACATAATATAATTAATTAATTCTCATATGAGACGGCAGCCAGGACACAAACGTGACCTCTGGCATCAGCTCTCTGGTTGCCTCTCTCCATAAGTCTACTTTTATACTCTTTTCTCTCATAGACTAGTATTGGAAGTACAAAATCAGCATTTCTCTCATATTCCAGCCCATTCTAGCAAATTCTATCTTTACAGAAGCAGAGTTCTTCATAACATATTTGCTTATAATAAGTAAGGTCAGTAAGATTATCCTACTTTGCAAAAACCATCTTCCCAGCAACTAAAGCTATGTCTCCTTCATTATCTGCGTCCATGGTCAACAGCAAATTTTCCCTCTTACATTATAGTCTTCTCTTGCCACACATATCTTTGTAAAGACTCCATATCTGCCTGTGTCTCCAACAGAAGGCGCAAGCTGACATGAGACTCACATTCTGTATAATTTCTTATGATTTAGCTTCTCAGTGATTCTTAACCTGTTCATAGCCTGTTCACAGAGACATAGCTGGGCTCATAATTCTCAGTTACTGTTGCCAAGTTATTTTATGGTTCATAACCTGCATGTCCCATATAAACAGGAGCCAGTGTAGTTTTTCGTTTTTGGATGATATTTTGTTAGAACTTTCCTTGCTTAGGAATTGTGGATGTTTTTAAGGACTTGCGACTTAGAGGCCCTTTTACTAAGCCGCGTAGGCGCCTATGTGCGCCCAATGCACGCCATTTAGGAACTACCACCCAGCTACCACGTGGCCTGGACACGCACATTGTACGCACATCCATCATATTGTACGCACATCCAGTAGGTGCATGCCGGAAAGTTTCCGGCATGCGACGCTCACCGGGCAGTATTTGACTTTGTACGCACGCTGACAATTACCGCTACGTTAATGGGTGCCAGTAAAGTCTCAGGCCCAAAATGGACACGTGCCAATTTTCATTTTGGCGCATGTCCATTTTCGGTCCCCCCCCCCCCCCCCCCAAAAAGGGCCTTTTTTTGCAGGTGTGCTGAAAAATGAACCTGCGTGCATCCACTACGCGCATCTACACCAGCGCAGGGCACTTTTCGGCGCACCCTAGCAAAAGGACCCCTCAGTTTGACCAGTGCTGGAAACAGGATGCTGGGCTCGGTAACCTGGAAAGAGTGACAAACGTGGCCTGACAGTGAAGCTTATAGTGGATACATATTGTCCCAGAGGGAGGACATGAGTGGCTAAAGATTTAATACAAAGTCACCGTGTCCCCACAAGGATAGCAGTATTTTACCCCACTTTTAAAGGGAAAAAAAATCAATAGTTTCTTTCTAAAGCTGTTCTTAAGCCATTAGAAAATGAATTGAAATATCTGTTGTCTACTCCATGGCTCTGATTTACGTTGGCTTTTCTCCTATTCTGTGTCTGCTGGGAAGTGGGGGAGGGGGAGCTTAGTAACTCAGACCCTCTGTGCAGTTTAACGGCTCAGAGAGAAATTGATTTGCCAACTTCTTATATATTAAGCATTGACAACAAAATGCAATCCCGAGATAGAATCATACAGTATAACCTCAACGATGATCCTTTCCCAAGGTATACACCGCAGATGAGGCTGTGTACCCGATCTGGTTCTGTGGGGGGGAAAATATTCTTCTAAAAAAACAAATATATGTATCGGGATCTTGCCGGGTACTTGTGACCTGGATTGGCCACTGTTGGAAACTGGTTACTGGGCTTGATGGACCTTCGGTCTGTCCCAGTAGGGCAATACTTATCTTCTATATATATAAAAGGCAACCCCAACGTTCTATGAAGCCTCCAGCCGGAAGTGTGAAGCGCCAGAGATATCCGGTTTCCCCATGAGTGAAGGAAAACAGCACAGCACGAAATCCCTCTCTCTGTAACAGTGAAGGACTCAGAGGGGGGAGGGGAGAGAGACGCCCTCACTCTCTCTGTAACACAAACACAGCACAGCAGGAAACTTAACACTGAAGGACTGGACTGGGAGGGGGAGGGGGGAGGGAGAGAGAGCAGGGACACTCCCACATGCACACTCTGAAGAAAACCTTGCTAGCCCCCCCGTTTCATTTGCATCAGAAACGGGGCTTTTTTACTAGTGTAGTTATATATTACAGCGTGCATGTCTAGCAGCACAGATGTAACCGCACCAAAACAATGGCTTAAAAGGGATTTGTTAAAATGTATTTGGTCTAAACATACTCCCTGTTTACTTCTCTCCATATGGTTGTAAAAATCATGTTTTAACTTGACGACAACAACAACAAGACAGCACCACAGAACCCTTAATACTTCTCCTCCTCCACCGCTAACTCCAGACTCCGTTCCTTTTATCTTGCTGCACCATATGCCTGGAATAGACTTCACTGAGCCGGTACGTCAAGCTCCATCTCGGACCGTCTTCAAATCTAGGCTAAAAGCCAGGGCTTTTTTTTTGAGGGGGGTACTTGGGGGTACTGAATACCGGCGCCTTTTCCATTGTCTGCTAAAATTGACCCATGATTCCCAAGTTTTAATGAAAGAGCTTAGGTTCTTCACACCAATTCTACCTTGTCATAGATTCTGTGACTGGTTGCAGGGGGCCTGGCTATTGTGGGGTGGATCCCTCAGTGATCACCTCACTCCTGAAGGGTGGCCTGGCATTTGAGTACCGGCACCTTTTTTGCTAGTAAAAACATACTGCTAAAAGCCCACCTTTTTGATGCTGCTTTTAACTCTTAACCCATACTCACTTGTTCAGTACCTTTATTTTATCATCCCCACCTTAGTAATTCCCTGATCTCTTGTTTGTCCTGTTTTTCTGTCCTAATTAGACTGTAAGCTCTGTCGTGCAGGGACTGTCTCTTCAAGTGTACAGCGCTGCGTACATCTAGTAGCGCTATAGAAATGATAAGTAGTAGTAGTAGTCTTCGGGATTCCGGAATCTTGCTACTCTTTGTCCTTATCCCTTATTTGTCCTGTTTGTCTGTCCTAATTAGATTGTAAGCTCTGTCGAGCAGGGACTGTCTCTTCAGTGCTGCAGAAATGATAAGTAGTAGTAGTAGTCTTTAGGATTCTGGAATCTTGCTATTCTTTGGGTTCCGGAATGTTGCTACTCTTTAGGATTCCGCACAGAATCTTGCTATTGTTTGGGATTCCGGAATCATGCTACTCTTTGTCCTTATCTCTTGTTTGTCCTGTTTGTCTGTCCTAATTAAATTGTAAGCTCTGTCGAGCAGGGACTGTCTCTTCATGTTCAAGTGTACAGTGCTGCATACGTCTAGTAGCGCTATAGAAATGATAAGTAGTAGTAGTCTTTGGGATTCTGGAATCTTGCTGCTCTTTGGGATTCCGCACAGAATGTTGCTACAGTGGGATTCCAGAATCTTGCTACTCTTTGGGATTCTGCACGGAATCTTGCTACTCTTTGTCCTTATCCCTTATTTGTCCTGTTTGTCTGTCCTAATTAGATTGTAAGCTCTGTCGAGCAGGGACTGTCTCTTCATGTTCAAGTGTACAGCGCTGCGTACGTCTAGTAGCGCTATAGAAATGATAAGTAGTAGTAGTCTTTGGGATTCTGGAATCTTGCTACTGTTTAGGATTCCGCACAGAATCTTGCTACTCTTTCAGATTCCGGAATCTTGCTACCCTTTGTACTTATCCCTTTGTCCTGTTTGTCTGTCCTAATTAGATTGTAAGCTCTGTCGAGTAGGGACTGTCTCTTCATGTTCAAGTGTACAGCGCTGCGTACGTCTAGTAGCGCTTTAGAAATAAGTAGTAGTAGTAGTACTTGTTCCTTTGTCAGGAGCAGATTACTCCATGGACTGGTAGTTAAGCCTGAGAAGACATAGAGGTGGAGACTCATGTTCACCGATGGCCTGGTGCTTCATTGCCCCTCTTCTCTATCTATCCCGTTCTTGCTTATTCTCTACCCTTCCACCTTTCTCTTCACCTCATCTCCTTGTCCAGGAATTAATGGCTCTTTGTCTGTCGTCCACATTACATCACATTTCCTGCCGCATTTACAGCGTGTGACAACAGAGCAGCAAAACATCATTGGAAAACGGATCGTTGGCAGCTTGTAATTGAACTAGACCTTCATAGATTACACATCTGGCTTTTTACTGCTCAAAGTGCACAGACATCATTTTGTAGGTTTTAGCGGAAAGAGTGAATTTTGGAGAATAGTTTAGGTACGACTGGTTGTTGAAGTCAGAATAGCCAAGGCATAACAGATTCCAGGCACACCATTTCCTCTCTCTAAAGCAATAAATCCTGACTGAAAAAATCATCAGAGAAGGAGCCTTACTAGGCTGTGAAATTCTGCCTTGGAGGATTATAAAACAACAAGCCCAGAACAAGCATACCTTCCTTCTGTAATAGAGATGCCAGGAATGATTGACAGCAGTGACAATTGCTCACAGACTCAGGAATCTGCGAGTTAACATCATGTAATGGGTACTCCGGCAGATCTGAAGGAATCATTTTCAATTCCGAGTCACTTCTTTTGCTCCTTGGTGCGCTCTTGAAACATGGCACTCGCTTTAAAGGCTGCAAGCAGAACCGAGTGTACATTGCAAGAGACCCAGATCTGATGCTAAGAGATGGTGCTGTCAAAATAAGGCCTCGTTTCTGATTCTTTTCCGAGTTATTTGTGGAAACAATGCAACTGAAAAAGGAACGGCCTTTACAAGCTGCATGGTAAGGAAGCAGAGGCCCTGCCCAGCCAGAGAGCATCGACAAAATACCTGGTGAACCTTTTGATCGCTTTGCCAAATTCTTATCTTCTTCAACTCCTGGTCACATTGAGCTACTAGGAGGCAGTGCCTGTAGGTAGATGAATTTGTAGTGTGTATCCTGTCTGTAAAACTAGATTGTATGAAAGAGACTCCAAATGATTTGCCATCACACAAATCCCTATGCCTTATGATCAGAGCCAGGGCCGCCGAGAGGGTGGGGTGGGGGGGGCAAACTTCCACGGGCCTCCAAGGAGCGACGGGGGGCTGCAGCGGCAGGGGGAGCGACAGGGGGCGGCGGCAGCGGTGGGGGGAGCAACGGGGGGTGGCTGCGGTGGGGCGGAGGCGAGGCGGCCTTGCCCTGGGTCCAGCCTAGTACTCCCAGCCAGTGTCCATTCAAAATGATGTATCTGACTTTCAGCCTCAGAGGTGGGCCAAGGCAATCTGCTGCCTGAGACGAGGGATGAGGTGGCGCCCCCCCCAGAGCCCTCCCCCTAAGTCCAACATCGCTCCCTTCACACACACTCTCTCTCTCTCCCAACTCCCTCCGCCCCCCCAGCCACAGTCTGGCATCTCCCCACTTCCTTCCTCAAATATTAGGAGTAGCCTAATGGTTAGTGCAGTAGCCTAGAACCTGGGGAAACTGGGTCTGATTCCCACTACAGCATCTTGTGAACTGTGACTTAACCCTCCATTACCCCAGGTACAAAATAAGTACCTCTATAATATGTAAACCATTTTGATTGTAACCATAAAAAGGCAGGACATGAAATCCCACCCCCTTCCTTGAGTCTACCTTTCTTTTTTGTTTTCCAAAAGTCATCGTCGGCAGCGATTCCCATATGCTGCCTTGCCACTGGCACTGGCCTCTTTTCTCTACTGTGACCCACCTCTGAGGAAGCAGGAAGTTACATCAGAGAGGCGGGCCGCAGTACAGAGAAGAAGGCGGTGCAGGTGGAACAGCAGCGTATGGGAATCGCTGCCGCTGCTGACTTTTGGAAAGCAAAAAAAAAAAAAAAAAAAGAAGGTAGACTCAGGGAAGGGGGTTGAGAAAAGAAGAGGGGAGAAGCCAGACCGGAGCCGGTGTGGGGGATGGAAAGGAGCGATGCAGGCCCAGAAAGAAGGAGAGAAGCAAGCAATTAGGCCAGCCAGCTGGAAGCAGTGGCAAGATACCACTCCATAAAGAATGCTGCCTGAGGCCCAGGGCCGCCAAGAGACTGGGCCGGGCCCGGTGCAAGGCCGCCCCTGGGGCTCTGCCCCCACTGCCGCCACTCCCCACCCTGAGGTCGCCGCCATTCACCCCCCCCCCCCCTCCACCAGGCTGGGCCCCCTGCATTGAAATCACAGCGCCTCTCACCTCCGTGTGAAAGCGCTGCAGGCAGCAGATCGCCTCCCTTCGGCCCTCCTTCCCTCCTTGTGTCCCGCCCTTGCGGAAGTTATGTCAGATGAGGGCGGGACACAGGGAGGGAAGGAGGCCCGAAGGGAGGCGATCTGCTGCTACCTGCAGTGCTTTCACACGGAGGTGAGAGGTGCTGTGATTTCAATGCAGGGGGCCCGGCCCGGTGGCAGACAGTCGATGACAGAGGGCAGGTGGGACTGCGGCGCCGGGCTCCCCTTGGAGGCCTGGGCCCGGGGAATTTTGTCTCCCCTGCCCCCCTCTCGGCGGCTATGCTGAGGCCCCTGTCTCAGCTGGCCTAATGGTAGGGCCTGCCACTCTTCAGCCCCATTTTAGACAAGTCATAGAGTTTAGAATTGAGACATGCAGGTCACTGCCTTTCAAGTGTCACAAGTATTTTAAAAGAGAATCTGCCAACACAGAGCCTGTTCTAAAATACAGGTGAAATGGACATTTGTGTGTCAGGAGTGCACAGCAGTGGTATATCCACAAGTGGGCCCGGGTGGTCACAGGCTCACCACCCACTTTGGGTACATGCTCACCCAGCAGCCTGGCGGACATCCCTAAACTCTGCCAGCTGAAGACTCCTAGAATTTCTCCCGCCCCTGCCCTACAGGCATTGCCAACTTCAGTTCTCACTTTACTTCTTCATTGGCAGTGAGCAGCAACCTATACATCCCTCTGACATGGTCCTAACTATGAGGAAACAGGAAGTTGTATCAGAAGGAAGGCTCTGGGGCCGGTACAGCAGCGTGAATGAGTCACTGCTCACTGCTGGTGAAGAACTGAGTTGTTTAAAAGATGCACCGGAAGGGGTGGGGGGTTTGTGAGATGCTGGATCACCTACAAGGAAAGGAGAGAGATGTCAGGTGGAGGGAGGGTGGGGGCGAGTTCTTGTGCCCACCCACTTTGGGCTCAGGCCCACCTAAAATTGGGTGTCTGTCTATGCCACTGGTGTGCAGAATGAACATTCATTTTAGAAAACTGATGGGTTCAAAGCCAACACATTACTGGTTATCTTTGGAATCTTGGAAACACAATTGGGTATTACCCCAATGTTGTCAACGTGACGGACTGCTTTTGCCAGTTTGACATTTGGGGAGACAGAAACCACTGGGGAATTAAGGGGACAAACCCACTAATCCCTCCAATGAGCAGCTGTTTCCTAAATCGTAAATGTGCCTGGTAGCAGGTGTCACTCCCAACATTGATCTTTGAGGACATAAATGTTTAGTCCCCTTCTTAAGTGGAGAATAAATGTCTATGAATTTACCATGACCTTGTCCCAGCCATGACCCACTGAAAAATTCATGGTTAGCAGCTAATGACTAGCAAGATATGATATAACCGACTATCCGCCGATTTTCAGCACAAGTTTGATGGCCGTATTTGGCCATTTAAATACCAGGCCTGTCTTTGACCAGTTCAAACTTAACTGGCTAGCGCTGAACATTGGCTTGGCCGGTTAAGTTTGAACCAGCCAAAAATAAACCAGATATTCAGTGCCGGTCACTGGAAACAGCCCGGCATTGAATATCCAGGCTTAGCGTCAACTGCAAGAGTTAGCCAGGCTAATTCTTGTAGTTTGAATATCAGGCCCAATGTTTTTTTTAAGTATGCGGATTCCTACTGAACAAGCTAAGACAGCCTGTAGTATTATTACCTTCAAAGCTTTTCCATTGGTAACCAACTGTTTACCCATATAAGAAAATTGCTCACCCTTTCACTCCTGGTAAACGTTTCTGCATTACAGAGACTAGAGAGAAGTCATGGAGAGGGAGTACCAGTGCGTTTTTTCTAGCAAAAAAGGTGCAGGTACTCAAATGCTAGGCCACCCTCCGGGGTGGGGTGATCACTGAGGGACCCACCCTACAATAGCCAGGCCCCCTGCAACCAGTCACAGAATCTACGACAAGGCAGAATTGGTGTGTACAGCCTGAGCTCTTTCATTAAAACTTGGGGTCCATGGGTCAATTTTAGCAGACAATGGAAAAGGTGCCGGTACTCAGTACCCCCAGGTACCCTCTCAAAAAAAAAGCCTTGGGAAGTACCTACAGGCATTTTGCTTGGCAAGCCTTCTGTGTATTTTCCATCAATGCAATCATGGTTCGAACAATCCATTGCTCTACTTCAGGGCATTGACCTGAAGCAAAAGTCTGTCTTTCTCTTCTCATACGAGACGGCTCTTGCTTCTGTCTGACTGTTGACGATTTAATGTAGTTTGTAGTTGTTAAAGGTTATTCCCCATTATATTGGCTTTGTAAACCGCTTAGAAATTTTATTGCGATTTTGTGATATATCGAAATAAACTGAACCTGACCTTAATGGTGGATGATACTGATTGGAATAACAACACCTGCCTAGTGGTTTAGTTAAGTTCAACTTCTTATCACATTTAAAAGAGTATTTTGAGGATGAACATGAATTACTTCGGTTGTTCAAACATTTTTTTTTGGGAATAGAAATATATTTTGAGTTGAATCAGAAATTTGTTGGGACACTTTGGACTATTTTCACCATCCCTAGAGGACTAATAATTATACTTTTGAAGTATTTTCTTGAACGTCGGGGGGGGGGGGGGCCTTTTACGAAAGGGTTGCTGCGTAGCAACAGGCTTGCCACACGCCAATCCGGAACTACCACCGGACTATTTTTGTAGCGCCGGTGCTTACCCGGCGGTAATCGGTTACCACCAGGTTAGAGCAGGAGCCCTTACCCGCCACCTCAATGGGTGGCGGTAAGTGATCCCCCCCCCCCCCCGAAATGTTAGCACAGCAAGTAGTTCACTTACCGCACGGCCATTTCTTTTCCAGCAAAAAAAAGCCAGCCTTTTATCCGCTGCGGTAAAAAGGGGGCCTCAGCGCACTTCAAAAACACACATTGATGCTAAGGCAGGCCCCCTTTTACCGCAACTTGGTAAAAGGACCCCTGAATTCGTTTCCGACGGGGCCCTTTTACTAAGCCATGTAGCTGCCTGCATGCGTCCAACGCGCACCAATTTGGAACTCCCATCCAAACTGCCGCGTGGCCCGGATGGTAACTGCATTTTTTTTTACACCCGTCCGATACGCGCATCAGAAAATATTTTTTATTTTCCAACACGTGGCGCTAACTGGGCGGTAATCGGTGTACGCGAGCTGACAGTTACTGCCCGGTTAACGGGCAACACCTTACCATTAAGTCAATGGGTGGCAGTAAGGTCTCAGACCCAAAATGGACGCGCCAATTTTTAATTTTGCCACACGTCCATTTTTGGCCAAAAAAAAAGGCCTTTTTTTACAAGCGTGCTGAAAAATGGATCTGCAAGTGCATCAAAAACACGTGCGTACACTAGTACAGGCCACTTTTCAGCACACCTTAGTAAAAGGACCCCATATAATTGTCCAAAAACATCTACCATAATAATTTGCACCTCCAACGTTCTGAAGCTGACTGCCAGGAAGTTGAAGCCCGGTTGGTAATGTCTGAAGCCTTCCGGTGACGTCACCATTTTGCCTGGGAAACCGCGATGCGTCTCAAGCACAGATTAGGACGCTCTCGGCCCCGGGGCTCTTTTCACATGCGCGGCTGCAGAGCAGCCAACAGTGAATCAGCGAACGTGCGGAGGCCGGACGCAAGCGTCGCGTATCCCTCCACCGGGTGAGGCGGCAGCTGCTGCGGCAGTAAGCTATTCCCAGAACAAAGGGGCGGGCACAGCGCTGTGGCGGCTGAAACGTCATGACGCACGTCGGCGAACGGGTAGGTTTAAAAAGTGTGCTTTCTTTTACCACGGCGCGGCCGTCCCTGGAACTCGAAGGGGAAGGGGCGGCCCTGGGGGGGGGGGGGGGGGGGGGGGGGGAAAATTCCATGGACAACCTTGCTAGCGCCCGTTTCATTTCACACAGAAACGGGCCTCTTTTGTTTTTCCATAAAAGGCTAGTGAATTTATTTGGGTATTTCGGATGTTATATTTAAGAACACCTGAATTTTATAAGGTCAATTTTTTTTAATAGACTTTACAAAACAGGCATAAAATTGGTGCATTTTCTTTAAATTTTTATAGACATTCTGTTATAAAATTGTGATACTCCTAAACCGGATCTACTCTTTGAAAAAAAAAAAAAAAAGGAAGTCACCTTCATTTCAGCCTGAACTTAACGTTCAGTTTCTGGAATCTTTAGTCCTTTTCCCCAGTGCATTCACCTGAGCTTAAATCACTAATTCCTGACAAACTGTTTGAACTAGAATATTATTTTAGTATAGGAGGTAATGAAGAGAACAGCTTATGTCCTTGTGCCGTATAAAAATCTTGTCTACTCTCAGCACTTGGCACCAAGCTTTTTCATATTACTTTGCTGAAGGAACAGTGTGCACACATTAGAACGTGATCTATGAAGGAAAGTCACTGCCTAAGGACCTTATTTTGATTGTACATTGACTAAATATATGGAGCAGGGTTCTAAATCTATTTCCCATGTGCATTAGGCTAGAATAAACTTGACATTTTTAAGATAAGGGGAAAGAGTTTAATTTAATATTGCCACATAGCCACACAAGCCCAAGTCTTTTTAGCATGTATATAATTCCACGACTAGGTCAGATTATTCCAGCGAGGGCTTGATTTATGTTCCAATGAGTGCCGGAGGGAAGCACTGTATTTACTGATTTGTTGCACTAATTCATTATGTCTTCCGGCTTTTTGCTTATGCTTTGGTTCTTCCTTGTATGTCTTGGGTCTTTGGGGGCACTTACTGCTATTTATTCTCAAGGGCAGTTGGAGCCAACTTTAACAAGAGAAGAGGAAAGGGGATGAGATTTGATATACTGCCTTTCTGTGGTTACAAACACAGCAGTTTATATGTTATATACAGGCACTTATTTTGTATCTGGGGCAACGAAGGGTTAAGCGACTTGCCCAGAGCCACAAGGAACTGCAGTGAGAGTTGAACGCGGTTCCCCTTAATCTAAGCATTAGGCTACTCCGCCACCCAACGACTTGGTACTTGTCTTTCACTTGGTTGTTTTGTGCAAGTATCAGTCTATTCCAGGAAGCAAAGAGAGAGGGAGGCAAAACCAGACAATGTCATCGAAGAAAACCTGGGATAACACAGATGATCTTTCATTGCAAACAAATGAAGGGAAAGCCAAAGATGAACTGGGGCTTATGGCAGACACCAGGATGGAAACTGGACAGATGGGATTGGCCATGTGATGCTTATCTGCCATCTCTGTTTTGATGTAGACTCCTCCTTCTATAGTGAAGAATGATACCAGTTTGAGAGACTTGTAGAACTTTCTGACTGGCATATTAAGGTTTTTTCTGTAGACTAGTGTGACGGGCAGTCCTTCATCTGTCTGTTTGTACTTTTGAATAAGAATTCTGATCAGAATCAATGTTCATCAGTCAGCCATTTTGTTTTTTTGTAATTAACACTCTGTCTTTCAGACCCACCAATTACATAATATCTTGAAAATACACAATCATTTCATATCTGACTTAAATGCTTTTCATCCCTTATGGATCCTTCCTAACTTCACCAGTATTCTATGCAAGGGTTAACCATTTTTCATTTTCAGGAGAGGGGAAAAGAAACATCAGTGCTCTCATCATATCAGATTATTGACCAAGGCCAAATTGAGACCAGCAGGTGTTTCAGGCATTTGTTTGGATAACCAAGTGCCAAGTAAAATAACACAGCACAAAGAAAATTGAGGCTTACAAAATGGTTTTCAACCTGCATGCCAGAATTAATTATGTGAATGCATTCAGGGTACGAGGAACTGCTCCCAGGAGGCTAATAAGATAATTATGCAGTTGAGTTAATCAAGTTTGCACTGTAGTGTTCGTTGTGGGTATAGTTTTCCTCACTGGCAAACAAATTCAAACACACTATGAAAATAGTGATGAATGGATATGATGTTTCAGAAGGTTCTTCAAACATAGCCTTCCAAAATTTGAATATTGTTTTACATTGTATTTCATTAATTTGGTTTAAATTGGGGAATGTTGTTCAGAATACAGGCTAAAGGATCTTGGAATATTTCAGATGGTAAAAAGGTCTACACATACTGCAGGATATACTCTAGACCAGAGGTGGGCAATTGTGCTCTTTGAGGGCCACAACCCAGTCAGGTTTACATGAATATGCATGACATCTGCCTCATAATAACATAAGCGTTGCCACACTGGGACAGCAAAAGGTCCATCAAGCCCAGTATCCTGTTTCCAACAGTGGCTAATCCAGCTCACAAGTACCTGGAAAGATCCCAAAATGGTAAAACAGATTATTCTAGAAATAAGCAGTGGATTTTCTCATGTCCATCTTAATAATGGCTTATGGACTTTTCTTTTAGGAAATTAACCAAACTTTTTTTTAAACCCTGCTAAGCTAATTGCTTTTAACACATTCTCTGGCAACAAATTCCAGAGTTTAAATACTTGCTGAGTGAAGAAATATTTTCTGTGATTTGTTTTAAATTTACTACTTAGTAACTTCATTGTGTGCCCCCTAGTCCTAGTATTTTTTAAAAAGAGTAAACAAGCAATTCACATCTAACTGTTCCACCCCATTCACTAGTTTATAGACCTCTATCATATCCCCTCAGCCATCTCTTCTCCAAGCTGAAGAGCCCAAGCTGCTTTAGCCTTTCCTCATAGGGAAATCGTCCCATCCCCTTTATCATTTTTGTTGCCCTTATCTTTTCTAATTCCGCTGTATCTTACAGTATTCGAGGTGTAGTCGCACCATGGAGCAATAACATTCTCATTTTTGTTTTCCATTCCTTCTCTAATAATTCCTAACATTCTATTTGCTTTCTTAGCCACCGCCACACACTGAGCAGAGAGTTCTAACGCATCATTAATGATTATTATTATTATTAGCATTTGTATAGCGCTACCAGACGCACGCAGCGCTGAACACCTGACACAAAGAGACAGTCCCTGCTCAATAGAGCTTACAATCTCCGCTCCATGGATAAATCCTTCTTATATGTTCCCTTCTCCACTACTGCCAACTCCAGACTTCGCGCCTTCTGTCTCGCTGCACCCTACGCCTGGAATAAACTTCCTGAGCCCCTACGTCTTGCCCCATCCTTGGCCACCTTTAAATCTAGACTGAAAGCCCACCTCTTTAACATTGCTTTTGACTCGTAACCACTTGTAACCACTCGCCTCCACCTACCCTCCTCTCTTCCTTCCCGTTCACATTAATTGATTTGATTTGCTTACTTTATTTATTTTTTTGTCTATTAGATTGTAAGCTCTTTGAGCAGGGACTGTCTTTCTTCTATGTTTGTGCAGCGCTGCGTATGCCTTGTAGCGCTATAGAAATGCTAAATAGTAGTAGTAGTAATCTAAGTAATACAGACAGACAAGACAGTTACGGGTGAGGGAAGTACTGGGTGAGAAGGAGGGAAGGAAGAAGGGGAGGGCAAATGAGTAGTGGCTAGGAGCCAAAAGCAGCAGTGAAAAGATGGGTTTTCAGCATAGATTTGAAAACAGGTAGAGATGGGGCTAGACGTATAGGTCCAGGAAGTCTATTCTAGGCATAAGGTGCCGCGAGAGAAAACACTTCCTGGACGGGGACTCCTAATGTGGAATCTTGCATCACGTAGTCGCTATAGTCTTGCTCACATGCATCACTTTGTACTTGCCCACATTAAGCATCATCTGCCATTTAGACGCCCAGCTTCCCAGTCTTGTGAGGTCCTCTTGCAATTTTTCACAATTCTCTTGCGATTTAACGACTTTGAATAACTTTGTGTCATTAGCAAATTTAATGACCGCTCTCTTGACAAATCCCTCCTTTCAGTACCCTTCTCCACCACCGCCAACTCTAGGCTTCGCCCTTTCTACCTCGCTTCACCCCATGCTTGGAACAAACTCCCTGAGCCCATACGCCAGGCCCCCTCCCTACCCTTCTTCAAATCATTGCTCAAATCCCACCTCTTCAATGTCGCCTTCGGCACCTAATCACTACACCTCCTCTCAGGAAATCTAAACTACCCCAACTTGACATTTCGTCCTTTAGATTGTAAGCTCTTCTGAGCAGGGACTGTCCTTATTTGTTAATTTGTACAGCGCTGCGTAACCCTAGTAGCGCTCTAGAAATGTTAAGTAGTAGTAGTAAGTAGTGGTAGGCATTCTCATCTCTAGATCATTTATAAATATGTTACAAAGTAGAAGTCCCAGCACAGACCCCTGGGACTGTTGCTCCATTGAAGATACTGACAATTTAACCCTTCTGTCTGTTTTCTATTGCTTTAACCAGTGTTTAATCCACAGTAGGACATTACCTCCTATCCCATGACTTTCTCATTTTCTCAGGAGTCTTTCATGAGATACTTCGTCAAATGCCTTTTGAAAATCCAGATACATAATATCAATGGGCTCACCTTGATCCACATTCATGTTAAATTGTGAAGCGCTGCGTACGACTGGTAGCGCTATAGAAATCATTTGTAGTAGAAGTAGTAGTAGTATGTTTATTCACCCCTTCAAAAAAAATGCAGTAGATTGGTGAGGCAAGATATCCCTTGACTAAATCCATACTGGCTTTGTCTCATTAATCCATGCTTATGTATATGTTCTGTAATTTTGTTCTTTGTAATAGTCTCTACCATTTTACCCAGCACTGATGTCAGGCTCACTGGTCTATAATTTCCTGGATCATAGTAATATACATAGTAGATGACGGCAGAAAAAGACCTGCACGGTCCATCCAGTCTGCCCAAGAAGATAAATTCATATGTGCTACTTTTTTATTTGTACTGTCCTCTTCAGTGCACAGACCGAATAAGTCTGGCCAACCCTATCCCCGCCTCCCAACCACCAACCCCGCCTCCCAACCACCAGCTCTGGCACAGACCCTATAAGTCTGCCCAGCACTATCCCTGCCTCCCACCACCAGCTCTGGCACAGACCCTCTAAGTCTGGCCAGCCCTATCCCCGCCTCCCAACCACCAGCTCTGGCACAGACCCTATAAGTCTGCCCAGCACTATCCCCACCACCCAACCACCAGCCCCGACACAGACCGTATAAGTCTGCCCAGCACTATCCCCACCTCCCAACTACCAGTCCCGCCTCCCACCACCGGCTCTGGCACAGACCGTATAAGTCTGCCCAGCACTATCCCCGCCGCCCAACCACCAGCCCCGGCACAGACCCTATAAGTCTGCCCAGCACTATCCCTGCCTCCCACCACCGGCTCTGGCACAGACCGTATAAGTCTGCCCAGCACTATCCCCGCCTCCCAACCACCAACCCCGCCTCCCAACCACCAGCTCTGGCACAGACCCTATAAGTCTGCCCAGCACTATCCCTGCCTCCCACCACCGGCTCTGGCACAGACCCTATAAGTCTGCCCAGCACTATCCCCGCCTCCCAACTACCAGTCCCGCCTCCCAACCACCAGCTCTGGCACAGACCGTATAAGTCTGCCCAGCACTATCCCTGCCACCCAACCACCAGCCCCGGCACAGACCGTATAAGTCTGCCCAGCACTAGTCCCGCCTCCCACCACCAGCTCTGGCACAGACCGTATAAGTCTGCCCAGCACTAGCCCCGCCACCCAACCACCAGCCCCGGCACAGACTGTATAAGTCTGCCCAGCACTAGTCCCGCCTCCCAACCACCAGCCCCAGCACAGACAGTATATGTCTGCCCAGCACTAGCCCCGCCTCCCAACCACTAGCTCTGCAACCCTTTTAAAAAATTGGCATTACATTGGCCACCCTCCAATCTTCTGGTGCCATGCTTAATTTTAAACATAAGTTACATGTTACTAACAATAGCTCAGCAAGTTCATTTTTCAATTCTATCAGTACTCTGGGATGTATACCATCTGGTCCAGGTGGTTTGCTACTCTTCAGTTCATCATATTGCCCTATTACATCTTCCATGTTTACAGAGATTTGTTTCAGTTTCTCTGACTCATCAGCATTGAATACCATTTCTGGCACTGGTATATCTCCCACATCTTCCTTGGTGAAAATCAAAGAATTCATTTAATCTCTCTGCTATGGCCTTGTATTCACTGAGTGTCCCTTTTACCCCTCAGTCACCTAGCAGTCCAACTGATTCTTTTACCAGCTTCTTGCTTGTAATATACCTAAAAAGGTTTTTACTATGTGTTTTGCCTCCAACATAATCTTCTTTTCAAAGTCTCTCTTTGCCTTCCTTATCAGCATTTCACATTTGACTTGCCATTCCTTATGCTGTTTCCATTGTATGCAAATAGATCTCGTGCCTATTCATTGGAGAAATCTTGAAAACCTGACTGGGTTGCAGCCCTTGAGGACTGAGGATGCTCACCCCTGCTCTCCTTGGTCTACATTCCCAGTCCTTGAGTGGCTCTAACAGGTCAGGTTTTCAGGATATCCCTAATGAATTTGCATGAAAGAGATTTCCATGCTATTACCTCCATTCTATGCAAATCTCTTTCATGCATGTTCATTAGCGATATCCTGAACACTTGACGTGTTGGCGACCTTCAAAGACTGGGAGTGAATACCAAGGCTCTAGACCTAGTGCTTGATACAAAGGAAGACAGCTGAAGAATATGGCATGCAGATTGTTAATATTTGCCTTATTTCATGATCAAAGCATTTGGGGATTCAACTGGTGTTTGTTTGGGAGGTGAGAAAAAAAAAGAAAGAACCAGCTATTCTTGAAGCAGCAAGGTTCAATGAGTGGTTGCATCACAAGGCACAGTCAGATGATCAGAAACTCCAAATTGCGCAAAACACAGCAGCCAGGCTTATATATGGAAAAACGAGATTCGAAAGCGCCACACCCCTACGAGAAAAACTACACTGGCTGCCAATCAAAGAATGTATTATATTCAAAGTCTGCACCATGGTACATAAAATCATCTACGGAGATGTCCCAGGATACATGATCGATCTCATTGACCTACCAAAGAGGAACGCTTCAAGATCAACTCGAACATACTTAAATCTCCACCACCCAAGCTGCAAAGGAGTCAAATCCAAATCAACCTACTCATCTAGCTTTTCCCATATAAGCACACAACTATGGAATGCACTTCCAAACACCGTGAAGACAACAAACAACCACCCAAAATTCTGGAAATTACTGAAAACTTACCCGTTCAGAAAGGCATACCCCAATGATCCAACTTAAATGCCTTAACCATGCAATACAACAAAACCAGAGCTCGTACTGGACTTAATTCTTCCCCCTTAATATTCCCTAATGTGTCTGTAACACATGAACCGTCTTATATTATATCATCACTCTGTATTTGTTCATACCGATATTGGCGGTCGCCTGTACGGTACTATGTAAGCCACATTGAGCCTGCAAATAGGTGGGAAAATGTGGGATAGAAATGTAACAAATAAATAAATAAAATGAATGGGTGGATGGGTGGATAAATGACAAACTGAGGTAGGAGAGATTCTGGATAAGATTGCACAGCGTAGACCTCGAATGTGAGGGAGTACAGAACTTGCTGTGATTTACTTGAATTTACTCATCGGCTTCTTTTTTTTTCCGCCCCTTTCTTTTGGAACTCTCTTCCTTTGACTAAGTCTTAGAGGATACTAGCCCAAACCCGCATTGGTGCACCAAAACTTGGGCGTGACCCCTTATGCCATGTCAATGGCAGATGTAAATGGTTGCACCTAAATGCACTGTCGTGCAAAACTGATAGTTTTCTTTAAATTACGTATGTCACTCAGCGCCACTTCCATGGTCCACCTCTGCTCTCACGCTAATGCCCACCTTGAAGTTACATATTACCTTATAGAATCACGCCTAGTGCACTTATGTGTGAAAATGCCAATTAAAAGGTGCTTTTGAATATCAGCACTTAATTATTTATTTCTAAAACTTATAGACCAGACTGCTTTTCACTCTTTGGTCTTTGTCTCTCCTGGTCTCAAGACTAGATTATTGTAATATCATTTTCTTTGGCTGTTCGCGCAGCAGCAGACATTGTTACGGCGGGCCGACAGCGGGAGTGGGGTGAGTGGTGGCGAGGCGACCAACGCACCCAGAGAGTCGGATGAGAAATTGCGGCAGGAGTGGGCTGGGGATGAGGCAGGCGGAGTTTGATCGCAACGCAACAGGGCCATGACCAGCCGCGGGGCCCCTGTGAGCTCGAGGCCCTGTGCGGTCATCTCCGTTGCCCCTGCCTAAGACCTACCCTGGATCCCCAAATGGAAAGCAGGAAGTTAAATCATGGGGTATAGAAGCATAAGTGAACATTATATTAATGTGTCTGTATAGATAATAATGCAAGCATTCAGAGCTAATTAAGTAGACTTATTTACATAAATATTTTATCCACTCTTACTCTGTTCTATCATTTTAGTTCAGGGGAAAAAAAACGTATACTAGTACAATTAATAACTCTGATCATGCCAGCTCTTAATGTGAGGAATAAAATAACTTCATATTGCCGATATAAGATATATTCTACTCACCAGCTATTTTCTAAGCCTGACACAAAATCAAAAAAATCGTAGCTACCCCAGAATTGTCATTTCATGGTTGCATGTTCCAATGATATGGATTGTTTCACACAAGGATGGGAATCTGATGCATTTTATAGTTTCAACCTGTTCAGTAAGTACGCGGCTCCAGTGCAAGTCACTGAAATATATATTATATATTTCACTCATGATTTAACAAATGAAATTGTATTGATTTTACCTGTGCATCTGCCAGAAGATGTCTCATCAATGTCATGGACTTCTTCAGAGATTCTCCTTCATCGGGCAGAAATGCATTTTCATTTTCTTCCAGTGTCGTTGACTTGCTCACAATGAAGTGTGAAATCTGATCGCTTAACGTATGTAATGATTGCACAGCTGTAAGAGGCAAAAATATGATTAGCTCACATTAGTAGATCGTCTTGTAGATGAGGATAGCACGGTGTTTTTCAGTATCAAAGTCAGACATCGTCGTGGAATCCATTGAGGCAGCTACAGCTTAAAGATTTAGGGGAGTCCTTTTACTAAGCCACGTTAAAAAGTGGCTGGTGGTAGGTTTAGCACGTAGGTTTCCCCGTTTGCTCCGGCCACTTTTTAGCATGGCTCTAAAACGGCAGAATTTTTATTTCTGCCATTAACAGCCACATGCTAATTTCCAAATTAGCAAGCGGCCATTACCATCTTAGCCCTTATCACCCCCTATTTAGAAGGCGGTAAGGGCAGCCGAGAGACAAAGCCGGGCCCAGGGCAAGCAACCCCCCAGGCCTGTGCGCTGCCCCCAGTCCCTACGGGCCTGCTTACTTGATTGTCTTCTCTCCTGCTAGGTCTTCTCTCTGCCGCATCCAAATAGGAAGTACTTTACACAGGAGGTGGGATGCGGCATGCAGAGGGATCTGCGGCAGGCAGAGCTGAGTTAACGGCGATAACTCTGCTCTGCGGCACACAGGAGCAGGACAACCATGCCAGTGCCAGGCGGGCACCAGGCCCCCCTTGGAGGCTGGGCCCTGGGGAATTTTCCCCCCTTGCCCCCCCTCAGCAGCCCTGGGTAAGGGCTCATGCGCTACTCATGCGGTAATCGGGTGTCCGTACTGCCCGATTACTGCTGGGAATGCCTACTCCCCATCCCCCACACTAGAAAATAAAAATTAATTTTCTAGCATGGAAAATGGTGCATGGCAAACTCAGGACTACCAAGAGGTGCAAGGGTACGTCCGATAGTAGCGCTGGTTTGCCGCACGGTAGCCCTGCCACTGCTTTGTAAAAGGGCCCCTTAGAGTGATAGTTACTAACGTGCATTAAGGGGATAATTCATGATTGTTTTTTCCACTTAACATGCAATAAAAGATAAAATCTGCATTATTATTTGCCCTTAATGCATGTTAGTTTATCACAATGCTCACTACACATTAATGAGATGCAAAGCATGGAAATGCATGCAAAGCACCTCATTAGTATACAAATCCAATAAAGCGGCTTGCATTGAACTTCGCAAGCTGTGTTATTCGTGGAAAAATAATGGCAGCTTCGAGTTGACATTTCCCCCCCCCCCCCCCCCTGGGAAAATTAGGCTGCTAACACATGAAAGTTATTATGAATTTGTGCGGTACCTTTTATTCAAAATCTCTCTATATAAAAGGCAACACCAACGTTCAATGAAGCCTCCAGACGGAAGTGTGAAGGGGGCGAGATATCCGGTTTCCCTATGAGTGTCTGCCCCGCCCTCTCTGTAACACAAACAGTCAGTGAAGGAAAACAGCAGAGCAGGAAATCAAATCGCTGGCTCTGTAACAGTGAAGGACTCAGAGGGGGGAGGGGGGAGAGGCCAGAGGGCAGGGACACACACACTCCACATGCACACAGAAGAAAACCTTGCTAGACCCCCCCCCCCCCCGTTTCATTTGCATCAGAAACAGGGCTTTTTTACTGAAGGACTCAGAGGGGGGAGGGGAGAGAGGGCAGAGGCCAGAGGGCAGGGACACACACACTCCCACATGCACACAGAAGAAAACCTTGCTAGCCCCCCCCCCCCCATTTCATTTGCATCAGAAACAGGGCTTTTTTACTGAAGGACTCAGAGGGGGGAGGGGAGAGAGGGCAGAGGGCAGGGACACACACACTCCCACATGCACACAGAAGAAAACATTGCTAGCCCCCCCGTTTCATTTGCATCAGAAACGGGGCTTTTTTACTGAAGGACTCAGAGGGGGGAGGGGAGAGAGGGCAGAGGGCAGGGACACACACACTCCCACATGCACACAGAAGAAAACATTGCTAGCCCCCGTTTCATTTGCATCAGAAACGGGGCTTTTTTACTGAAGGACTCAGAGGGGGGAGGGGAGAGAGGGCAGAGGGCAGGGACACACACACTCCCACATGCACACAGAAGAAAACATTGCTAGCCCCCCCGTTTCATTTGCATCAGAAACGGGGCTTTTTTACTGAAGGACTCAGAGGGGGGAGGGGGGAGAGGGCAGAGGGCAGGGACACACACACTCCCACATGCACACAGAAGAAAACATTGCTAGCCCCCCGTTTCATTTGCATCAGAAACGGGGCTTTTTTACTAGTATTCAATAAAATCTAAAAATGAAGCAAAATGTTAAGATGAGAATGCCAAACTTGATTGCTCACAAGGAAAACCCAAAGAAGTGACATGGTCTTTCTTTCTATTGTAGCCTAGTGACTAGTGCAGCAGATTTTGATCCTGGGGAACTATTCGGAGCCCCACTGCAGCTCCTTGTGACTCTGGGCAAGTCACTTAGGGCCCCCTTTACCAAGCTGCGGCAAAAGGGGACCTGAACTGGTGTTGGCACGTATTTTTGACTCATGCCAAAACTCCCTTTTACCACAGCAGGTAAAAGGTAGGTCTTGCTTTTCTGCAGGAAATGGCTGTGTGGCAAGTAAAGCACTTGCCGTGCGATTATTTTTTTTTTTTGGGGGGGGGGGAGCCCTTACCGGGCTAGATAGGCTCATGCTGTCTCCTGTTCTCAATCTAATCTCCTTGGATTCTGCAGTGGTTTGTCTCCTGTTTTGTTTCTAAGAGGATACTTCCACACTGAATTAACATCTGGAGAGCTTGAACGTTTTCTAGGAACTGGAAGATAATAGATCTTATGAAGAGGCGGAAAACCAGAATCAGAATAATTAAGTCTATGGCTGGTATAACTGAGGGCATGTAAATATAAGATGCACTAATACCAGGTCCCACTTGTATTCTATAATGGACTCTAGGTACTCCGCACTGTTCGCTCCAAGCTGAGAGGAAGTCCTTCTTATCTGTTCCCTTCTCCACTACTGCCAACTCCAGACTTCGCGCCTTCTGTCTCGCTGCACCCTACACCTGGAATAAACTTCCTGAGCCCCTACGTCTTGCCCCATCCATGGCCACCTTTAAATCTAGACTGAAAGCCCACCTCTTTAACATTGCTTTTGACTCGTAACCACTTGTAACCACTCGCCTCCACCTACCCTCCTCTCTTCCTTCCCGTTCACATTAATTGATTTGATTTGCTTACTTTATTTATTTTTTGTCTATTAGATTGTAAGCTCTTTGAGAAGGGACTGTCTTTCTTCTATGTTTGTGCAGCGCTGCGTACGCCTTGTAGCGCTATAGAAATGCTAAATAGTAGTAGTAGTAGTAATGGGTTAAGATTCCAATGGGGATGGGTGGGGATGGGTTAGATTCCAATGGGGATGGGTGGGGATGGGTTAAGATTCCAATGGGGATGGGTGGGGATGGGTTAGATTCCAATGGGGATGGATGGGGATGGGTTAGATTCCAATGGGGATGGGTGGAGATGGGTTAGATTCCAATGGGGATGGGTTGGGATGGGTTAGATTCCAATGGGGATGGATGGGGATGGGTTAGATTCCAATGGGGATGGATGGGGATGGGTTAGATTCCAATGGGGATGGGTGGGGATGGGTTAAGATTCCAATGGGGATGGGTGGGGATGGGTTAGATTCCAATGGGGATGGATGGGGATGGGTTAGACTCCAATGGGGATGGATGGGGATGGGTGAAATTTCTGTCCCTGTGCAACTCTCTACTGTCAGGTCACCCACTCTGAAAAGGCTACCATGCCATTGGCAGGTCACAGTGAACATGTCACAAAGGCAGCAACTTCAGGTGCAACATTTCCATGGCAATTTCAGACCAAATGTATATATTTTCAGAATTTTTTTTTTCCTTTCAAATAATACTGCTGTTTTAATGAACCATAATGAAACATGCTAATTTCCATTCCAGATAATTACCTCTTAGCTTTTCATGGGGTTGAAAATCCACCATGCAGTTTAAATTTTAAATAGCGTTTCCTTCAAGTGTTTAGTGGGCTATTAAATATAGTAAGTACTCCTCAAAGAATTATTACATTCTGTGCTAGTCAATGCTAATAAAATCTGATATCATATAGTCTTTACAGCGACGTCATATTTCATACCTCGATAAATACAGCTTTTCTGGATTATTATGAGCAGGGATTTTTTTAGAAATAGCTTTGAGGTCCTTTTACAAAGGAGCACTAGCGTTTTTAGTGCAAACACTAAACGCTAGAGACCACCCATATATTCCTAAGGGCATCTTGCATGCACTAAAAACACTAACAGGCCTTTGTAAAAGACCCCCCTTTATTCCTTTTGAATTAGTGCTATATCCAGGGGAGGGTCAATTAAGGTGTCAAGCTCCAAAACTCAATTTTGGGGGGGGGGGGGGGGGGGTTGATGTGGTTTTTAATGCCAGAGAGGTAAGCACAATTGCCCTGTCATTCTCTCCTCCAAATCCAGGTCCAAATGAGCAGTTAGCTAACTACTACCACTACTTATCAGTTCTATAGCGCTACTAGACGTACGCAGCGCTGTACACTTGAACATGAAGAGACAGTCCCTTCCCGACAGAGCTTACAATCTAATTAGGATAGACAAACAGGACAAACAAAAGATAAGGGAATATTAAAGTGAGGATGATAAAATAAGAGTTCTGAACAAGTGAATAAGGGTTAGGAGTTAAAAGCAGCATCAAAAAGGTGGGCTTTTAGCTTAGATTTGAAGACAGCCAGAGATGGAGCTTGACGTACTGGCTCAGGAAGTCTATTCCAGGCATATGGTGCAGCAAGATAAAAGGAACGGAGTCTGGAATTAACGGTGGAGGAGAAGGGTACAGACAAAAGAGATTTCACCAGTGAACGGAGTTCCCGGGGAAGAATGTAGGGAGAGAAGAGTGGAGAGGTACTGAGGAGCTGCAGAGTGAATGCACTTATAGGTCAATAAGAGGAGTTTGAACTGTATGCGGAAACGGATAGGAAGCCAGTGAAGTGACGAGGAGAGGGCTAATATGAGCATAACGACACTGGTGGAATATTGGTCATGCAGCAGAATTTTGAACAGATTGAAGAGGAGAGAGATGGTTAAGTGGGAGACCTGTGAGAAGCAAGTTGCAATAGTCTAAGCAAGAGGTAATAAGAGTGTGGATGAGGGTTCTGGTAGTGTGCTCAGAAAGGAAAGGGCGAATTTTGGTGATATTATAGAGAAAGAAATGACAGGTTTTAGCAGTCGGTTGAATATGTGCAGAGAAGGAGAGGGAGGAGTCGAAGATGATCCCAAGGCAGTGGTGTTCCTAGGGGAGCTGACACCCGGGGCGGATCGCCGATGCACCCCGCTCCCCAGGTGCAGCGCAACAACCCCCCGGCGAAAGGACCCCCCCCCCCCCCGGTGCACACCGCTGGGGGAGGGGGTGAAGCGTGCCTGTCCGCTTCGTTCGTTTCCATGCTCCCTCTGCCCTGGAACAGGAAATAACCTGTTCCGGGGCAGAGGGAGCACAGAACGAACGTAGCGGACAGGCGCGTGGCACCCCCCCCCCCAGCGGCGTGCACCTGGGGCGGACCGCACCCACCGCCCCCCCCTTGGTACGCCACTGCCCCAAGGTTACGAGCTGATGAGACAGGAAGGATGAGAGTGTTATCCACAGAAATAGAGAATAGGGAAGGAGGAAAGGTTGCTTTAGGGGGAAAGATAAGAAGCTCAGCTAACATTTCTACACGCCTGGATTAGGTATAAAGGTTAACAGGGCCATTTTTTTAAAGGTGTGTATATATTTCCATTGCAAAATAGGAAATGCATGTATGCATTTTAGTCCCTCCCACGCCATGCCCCGAACTTGTCTCCTTCCAAACTGTGCATGCCGAGATATAAACATGCAAAACAGCAGTTATTCTAAAAATCGCTACTTACTCACGTGTGCTATTTACATGTGTAATGGCTGTTTGAACAAAAATGAGCCTCATCCTTCTAAAATTACCTCCAGTGATTTTAATAAAGTCCGCAATAGAAATATGTGTATCATGGTGCCAATTGCGTTAGAAAAAACACATTCAAAAGAATAGCAATAAACTCTGGATTTTATGGGCCAGATTCTATACATTTGGCACCGATACAATCTGTCACTCAATGCTATTCTTTAAAGGGCGCTTCGGGATAAACCCTCTGTAGAATACTGTTGCGTGCCGAACTCGGCACTCAAGTTGGATGCAGATCCCTGCTATTCTGTAACACTGCGTGCATCTTTTGTGAATGTTCCTGGCCTGCTCGTGCCCCGCCCATGGCCACACCCCCTTTTGAGTTGCATGTGATCCAATTTAGGTGCCTATCGTTGCAGATTAGCATATAACCAGATTGGTGCCCAAACCATAATTAGTGCCAATTAAAAGCTTGTTAACTCTAACAGGGCTGCCGAGAGACTGGGCCAGGCCACACCCCCAGCGCCCCCCCGAGGTGGCCACCGCCGCTCCCCCTCCACCCTCCCCCAAGGTCACCGCTGCCACTCCCCCCTTCACCCGACCCCCTCCGTCCATCACCAGGCCGGGCCTCCTGCATTGAAATCACAGCACCTCTCACCCAGGGGCGTAGCTAGGAGGGGCCACGGGGGCGTGGGCCCCCACAGATTATGCCCTGGCCCCCTCTACATTTGACCCCCGCCATCGCCGCCCGCCCCATCAGGTACCTTGTTTGTTGGCAGGGGTCCCCAAACCCCACCAGCTGAAGAGTTTTCTTCAGCGCCGGTCAACTCCGGCGCCTCTGTTGTGGGATCATCTGTTTCTGACGCCTTACATCCTGCACCGTGCATGCAGCCCCATGCAGGACGTAAGGCGTCAGAAACAGATGATCCCACAACGAAGGCGCCGGAGTTGACCGGCGCTGAAGAAGACTCTTCAGCTGGCAGGGATTGGGGACCCCTGCCAGCAAACAAGGTACCTGATGCGGTGGCAGGGGGCAGCGGGGGGGGGGGGGTTCACAGTTGCAGCTGTGGTCCAAAGTGGAAGTGGCGGCGGTGGGGGGCGGTGGTGGTGGGCGGCTGCGGCGGCAAGGGGGGAGGCGGCTAAACAGTGTCCCCCACCTCGGGCTCTGGCTCCCCCTCCCACTGAGGTCTGGCTAAGCCCCTGCTCTCACCTCCATGTGAAAGCGCTGCAGGCAGCAGGGCAGCAGATCGCCTCCCTTTGGCCCTCCTTCCCTCCTTGTGTCCCGCCCTCGCGGAAGTTACATCAGACGAGGGCGGGACACAGGGAGGGAAGGAGGCCCGAAGGGAGGCGATCTGCTGCCCTGCTGCCTGCAGCGCTTTCACACGGATCCTGGCACATAGGAACAGGAGATGACAGATCAATGGAGAGCAGTTAGACACAGGAAGGTAAGGGACAGGGGCGGCAGCTCAAGTTTAGGAGGCAGCAGCTCAAGTGGAAAGGAACAGCCCGAAGAGGGTAAGGCGCATGAAACAACAGCGGCCCAGGTGGAGGGGCAGGGGTGTAGGCCTGCCCCGGGCCTGGCTGTATCTCTCAGCAGCCCTGCTGTGATAATCACCATGAGTAATGTGTGGCCTTCCTATGGTGTATCTAACATTATACTACAATGTGGGGCAGCATTTTAGAAAGGAGGTCCAACTCAGAATAGGCAAATCCATTTCTCATGTATTTTATAATCAGGATGGTAAATTTTACCTAGAAGCTTAATGGTGAGTGCAGGCGGAATGTACACACACACCCACTTACACCTTCTTCAAAACAAGTGTCAGTTCATGTGAAAGGATTTGTGTGCTACAGGGGCTGATTCTTGGGTATCTATCTTGCCTTTATAAAATACAAAACAACAAAAACCATCCCAATAGCCAAACTATAACTACGAAAAACATTTTAATAGAAAATACCATAAAAGGTCATGGCAGCCATTTACAGAGGCCAGTGACAAGGGGCTTCACTTCTGCCCCCAACAAACCCATTAGGACCACCAGAGATACAGGTGGGACTGAGGAGACCTACCTAGAGCTTCCCAGTGCTCCCCCCATCTCAACAATCTTCTCATCCCATACACCCCCTCCATTGTCTCCGTTCCACCTACAACAGCCTTCTTTCCCTTCTCTCCCCCTCACAGCTGTGTCGCGACATCACTCGTGAAACTGCCTTTAGGTACCTTGACCCTAAATTCTGGAGCGCATTGCCACTTCACCTCAGTGGCATAGCAAGGGGGGCTGCCACCCGGGGCAGGGCGGTTCACCATTGCACCCCCCCCCCCCCCCCCCCCCGGTGCAGCACGATGACATACCCCCCTCGGTGCATCGACACCCCCCCCCTGACCCAGTGCCCACCCTCTTCCGTCCAACCAGCTCCCTACCTTTAAAAAAATATCGGAATCCGAAGCAAGGCGCAGCGCCTCGCGCCTGCACGTAAAAGAAATGTGCACCGTCTCATCGGGCCTTCCCTCACTCTGTTTGTCCCGCCCTCCGCTGATGCAACTTCCTATTTCCGCAAGGGCGGGACAAACAGAGCGAGGGAAGGCCCGATGAGACGGTGCACATTTCTTTTACGTGGAGGCGCTGCGCCTCGCTTCGGATTCAATATTTTTTTAAAGGTAGGGAGCTGGTTGGACCGAGGAGGGAGGGCACTGGGGGGGGGGGGGTGTCGATGCGCCGAGGGGGGAGAAGCTGGCAGGGAGCACCCCCCCCCCTGAGCTGACACCCGGGGCGGACCGCCCCTCCCGCGCCCCCCCTTGCTATGCCACTGCTTCACCTCAGGAATTTACCCACAATACCTGCCTTTAAACATGCCCTCAGAACTCATCTTTTCTCTGCCTCCTTCTCCTAATTCATTAATTTGCCCTGTCCTGTTCTATTTCTTATATGCTGTCCTATGTGAAGGCCTATTGGCAGTATATTAAATGTTCTGAATAATTAAATCCAAAGAACAAAAACAGAAAGTACCAGGAGCCTTCAAAAAAAGGGGGGTTGAAACCTTTAATCACGTATTATGATGGAACAATCCAATAGTGGACCCGACACGGTCCGTGTTTCGGTGCTCAGCGCCTGCGTCAGGGGTCACGAAGTGTAACACCGTGGGTACGCCTGCGTTGTAAGATTCAATAAGCCAGCTGGACGCAATATGCTGCGCTGTGATGTTGATTTTGTGAATGAAGGAGTTTGTTTGCAAGAGTTTCCCTCTGCTTGATTTCGCGCGAAGGGATAGCTCGGCGGCGTAGCATATCGCTTCTAGTAGACGGCCGCTCTCATTGTGAGAGACTTGGTGAGACTTTCGAAGGCTCCTGGTACTTTTTGTTTTTGTTCTTTGGATTTTTTTTTGTACTTTGCTCTCTCTCTCTTCGATACATTACTGAATAAATAAATAAAATAAATTTAAAATAATTTATTTTGTAGTTGTAGTTTGGCTGTTGGGGTGCTTTTTGTTGCTACATCTATTTCTGGTCTATTTTGGTTTGGCCTTTATAAAATAGGCTTTAAATAGATACCTTTTTGACAATCTATATAGGCGTTCTGTTCTAAAACCAAGCTTATTGTATAGCATTGAAAATTTAGCTTGTCTATTTCAACAAACCAATAATGATTTCAACCTTTCCTTTTATGAAGAAAGGAAAATGAGTCCTTCTGCAAACCATTTCCTCAGAAATGCTAATTCCATCACCCTGGGACGTCTGTAAAATGCTGTTGACTATCAGCTATTGATTTCACACTAAGCTGTAGCAATTAATAACAAAAGCTATACTATTGGAGATCATATTAATTGCCTCTGTCCCTGTCATTGTGTGAGAGGAGAACCAACCCTATCGATAACGTCGATAAAGCCGTCTGCAACAACTCTCGTTTTGACAATGAGAACGAACTGGAATTGCTACAGAGTTGCCAAGGATCTTGGTATTGTGTTCCTTTATGTATCAACAATGGAAAAGCACCGGGTGAGAGAAGTCTAATACAATCAACGCCCTGAGCGCTTTTGTTCAGTCGCTGCTCCTTCAGAAGATTTTCTTCATTGACCAATTATCCAAAAGTTATAAAAATGCATATTCTGTCTTGGTAAGGAACCTGGTGTTGCACAATAGTTCCATCTAATTCTGCTATAGATGCGACAATCGATCGTAACCTATCACTAGAGACCCAAGCGAAGGCCGCCATAAAGAAAATGTTTTTAGCAATGTGGAAACTTAAACGCGTGAAACCTTTCTTCCCGAGGGAAATATTCCGCAACCTGATACAGTCAATGGTACTAAGTCACGCAGACTACTGTAATGGAATCTATGCGGGATGCAAAGATCAAATCAAAAAGAAACTTCAAACCGTCCAAAACACAGCAGCCAGGCTAATATTTGGAAAAACGCGTTTTGACAGCGCCAAACCACTACGAGAAAAACTGCATTGGCTACCAATCAAAGAACGCATCACTTTCAAAATCTGCACGACTGTTCACAAAATAATTTACGGCGAGGCACCATGGGATGCATGACAGACCTCATCGACCTGCCAGTCAGAAACACCACAAAGTCTACACGATCATACCTAAACCTCCACTACCCAAGCAACAAAGGACTCAAACACAAATCCATCTACGCAACCAGCTTTTCCTATTTAAGCACACAACTATGGAACGCACTGCCAAAAGCAGTAAAAACTACATTCAACCATCCAGACTTCTGGTTGACAGACCTGTTCAGAAGAGCATACCCCACCATCTCAACATAAAAGACCTGGACACCTACGTCATAATGAAACCAAAGACCTTAATGAACATTACCCGACTCTTCCTCCCCTCTCCCTCTCTAAGACCCCCAATCCAAACTACCATACATGTACTTCACCCCACCACAATATCACTTTAAAAGAGGCATATTTTCAAAGCACTTTGGGAGGCTAAGTTCCATAGGTTTCTATGGAACTTTGGGAGGCTAAGTGCTTTGAAAATGAGCCTCTTTGTATTATTCACACCATGTATTTGTTCATACCGGAATCGGCTTTCGCCGTTAACGGTAATATGTAAGCCACATTGAGCCTGCAAATAGGTGGGAAAATGTGGGATACAAATGTAACAAATAAATAAATAAATATATTTCCGTAGCAGAGGTTCCCTTGTTTTGGGGGCTTTATATCATGTGAACTTGTGTTACCAGTTGACAACAGCACTTGTAGCAGAATTGTAGACTGTTTTGGGTAGGACTGTGTCTAAGAAGGGAAGGACATTACACAACATTTTTTATTTGGAAAAGCCTACCCCAAGGACTCAGCACGTGTCTCCACTGCTTGATACACATCAATCTAATGACAATTTTGGACACATCCACCCTTCCCTCCTCTCTCCTGGTTTCCCTGTTCCTTTCGTTCCTTCCCCATCCTCTCCATTATTTCTTATGTAGGTTTAATGTATTAGCTTAATTTACTGCATTGGCGTCTGCCTTTGCAGTGTGATGTAAGCCACATTGAGCCTGACACAGTTGGGAAAATGTGGGGTATAAATGAGATAATAAATAAATAAATGCAGACTTTATATTTCAATAATCTTGGTTTCCTGGTGACGTATTATTGTGTGATAATAGGATTCTACAACAGTTTGACTTTACTTTGCTTCATTTGATTGCCCGCCTCAGCAATAAGCCTGAGGTGAGTTACAATAAAATGACAAAACTACAATAACAATTACCCATCAATACATAAACACCTAAATACATTACAAAAAAACAAAACAATATTAATACAAATAATACCAACCACTTTGGTGGGGAAAAGCAAGGCTAGTTTGGGGGAGGTGGGGGGGGGGGGGGGATTGAAAATGAGCTAACCTCACTAGTGGTTTTCTACTTATACCATTCATCCTATAATTGGGCACCTAAATTTAAGCACCACCCCCTGGATTCTTTATATGGCATGCAAAATTTACGCATACAAAACTGTGCATGATCCTAAGATGAACGTGCAACTAAGTTGGCTAATGAGCCAATTAGCTCTAATAGACGGGTGCTATCAATTACTGGCATTAATTGGCAGCAATTTGCATTTGCATCTTGCTGCATGCTATTCTATAAAGATCTGTGCTCAAATCTTGTAGCGTGCAACTCAAAAAAGGGTGTGGCCATGGGCAGCTCAGGGGCATTCACTAAGGATGCATCCAGTATTACTGAATACTGGGGTTCCGCATCTAACTTACATGCTAGGATTTACACCAGGTTTCAGTCGGTGTAAATCCTTGCACCCAAAATTTGGTGTGAAAATCGACTCTACGCGCTATTCTACAAATGGCACGCAACTCGGAGCATTATTTATAGAATAGCGCTCCGTGTGAATGTTTTTCAGCGCTGTTTTTCGGCACCATTTACTGAATCTAGTCCCGTATACATGCCTAAATTTATAGAATACTAACACTTACATAGGTGAATGAACATTTGCACACGTGTTTAGCTGAATGCTCAGCGCTATTCTATACTTTAGGCTCACAATTATCTTAGCATATAAATGCAATAGGGCACACACAAGGCCAAGGTATAGGCGGAGCTCCCACTTAAACACATTACATAAGTACATCCTATATAATAATTCTCACCTCCAACGTTCTGACTTGCCTGGGACCGTGGCTCATTCCGAGTTGGTCTGCTAGGCTCCGTTGATCAGGCTGACATCACCGTAGCCATTATGATGTCAACTTCAAAACCCGGGGGGGGGGAAAAAAACATGCCTCACTGCTGATCCATGTCCAGAGGAGGGTCGCTGGACATGGGTGGCTGGAGAGGGGGCAGGGGAGAGATGAGGGTCGCTGGACATGGGTGGCTGGAGGGGGGGGCAGGGGAGAGAGGAGGGTCGCTGGACATGGGTGGCTGGAGGGGGGGCAGGGGAGAGAGGAGGGTCGCTGGACATGGGTGGCTGCAGGGGGGCAGGGGGTTGCTGGACATGGGTGGCTGGAGGGGGCAGGGGAGAGAGGAGGGTCGCTGGACATGGGTAGCAGGAGGGGGGACAGGGGAGAAAAGAGGGTCACTGGACATGGGTAGCAGGAGGGGGGACAGGGGAGAGAGGAGGGTCGCTGGACATGGGTGGCTGCAGGGGGGCAGGGGGTCGCTGGACATGGGTGGCTGGAGGGGTACAGGGGAGAGAGGAGGTTTGCTGGACATGGGTGGCTGCGGGGGGGCAGGGGGTCGCTGGACATGGGTGGCTGGAGGGGGGCAGGGGAGAGAGGAGGTTTGCTGGACATGGGTGGCTGCAGGGGGAGAGGAGGGTCTCTGGACATGGGTGGCTGCAGTGGGCGCAGGGGGAGAGGAGGGTCGCTGGACATGGGTGGCTGCAGGGGAGCCGAGGAAAACCTTGCTAGTGCCCATTCCATTTGTGTCAGAAACGGGCCTTTTTTACTAGTAAGTACATAAGCACCACCATACTGGGAAAAAACCAAGGGTCCATCAAGCCCAGCATCCTGTCTCCGACAGTGGCCAATCCAGGCTTCAAGAATCCGGCAACCCCCCCCCCCCCCCCCCCCCCCCCAAAAAAAAAAAAACTTAATTCTTAATAATGTTCAATGGACTTTTCCCTCAGCAATCTGTCCAAACCCCCTTTAAATTCCGTAAGGTCAGCCGCCGTCACTACCTTCTCCGGCAACGAGTTCCAGAGTCCAACTACACGCTGAGTAAAGAAAACCTTTCTCCTGTTTGTATTAAATCTACCATATTCTAGCTTCATCTTGTGTCCCCTGGTTCTATTATTGTTTGAAAGTGTAAACAAACGCTTCACATCTGTCCGCTCTACTCCGCTCATTATCTTGTAGACTTCTATCACATCACCCCTCAGCCGCCTTTTCTCCAAGCTGAAGAGCCCTAACCGTCTCAGCCTTTCCTCATAGGGAAGTCGTTCCATCCCCTTTATCAATTTTCGTCGCCCTTCTCTGCACCTTCTCCAATTCCTTTATATCTTTTTTGAGATGCGGCGACCATTGGGCTAGATTTTATATATAGCGCCTTAAAAATCCGCACGGAATAGAATTTCTGCCTACGCATACTCTATAGGCGGTGCCTAGATTTAGGCGCAGTATATAGAATACGCTTACTTGATATTCCAGCACCTAGAACGGCATGTATTCATTTACACCAAGGAAAACAGTGTACATATCGGCAAACAGATTTAGGCACAGGGGGCCACGTTCTATAACAGTGTGCATACATTTTGGAATGGCCATTTCCCCACCCATACCCATGCCCCTTTTTGGCTCCAGGCATTAGACTTTAGCCATTGTGTGCTGCAGAATATGCTTAGCGAGTTCTGCGCATAAATTCTAGTTATTGCCAATTAGTTAAGTGCTGTTAAAACCACTGATTGGCTTGTTAAGCCAATTAAGTTACACATGTTGTTATAGAATACACTCGGATTTTGGCGTGGAATGCTAGGCGTGATATATTTAGTTATTTATCGCATTTGTACCCCGCGTTTTCCCACACATGGCAGGCTCAATGCGGCTTACATAGTAACAATATAAAGAATGACAAAGTCGTAAGAAGAATATACAGTTTGTAGTAAATGCGGAATTAATGGGGTTAACGGAAGTAAATTAATCATGGGAGAAATTGAGAGCAGAAGGAATTGAGTGTTGGGAGGTAGGTGTAGGAAGGTGGAAAGGAAGGGATATGGTGGTAGCAAAAAGGATAATGGGAACATGGTCAATATAACAAATGTCAGGAGATGAGATAGTAGAGTTGATCAAGTGTCAATAAGCCCTATGGTCAGAAGGGTGATGGACTTTGGTCCTGGGGAACTGAGTTCAATTCCCACTTCAGGCACAGGCAGCTCCTTGTGACTCTGGGCAAGTCACTTAACCCTCCATTGCCCCATGTAAGCCGCATTGAGCCTGCCATGAGTGGGAAAGTGCAGGGTACAAATGTAACAAAAATAAAATAGATACTATTGGAGATTCTACATGGAATGTTGCTATTCCACTAGCAACATTCCCTGTAGAAGGCTGCGCAGGCTTCTGTTTCTGTGAGTCTGACGTCCTGCACGTACAGAAGCAGAAGCCTGCGCGGCCACATTGGTGATCTGCAAGGGCCGACTTCTACATGGAATGTTGCTAGTGGAATAGCAACATTCCATGTAGAATCTCAAATAGTAGCAACAGTGGAGGAGTGGCCTAGTGGTTAGGGTGGTAGACTTTGGTCCTGAGGAACTGAGTTCGATTCCCGGCACAGGCAGCTCCTTGTGACTCTGGGCAAGTCATTTAACCCTCCATTGCCCCATGTAAGCTGCATTGAGCCTGCCATGAGTGGGAAAGCGCAGGGTACAAATGTAACAAAAATAAAAAGCCATTTTTTGAACAGATTTGCTATGTTTTTTCTACATAGTACAATGACTCAACACATTATTCATATAGAATCTGGCAGATAGGGCTAGATTCTATATATGGCACCAAAAAAATTGGTGCAGAAAAAAAAAAGTGAAATTCTATAAGCTGTGCTGGTGTAGATGCGTGTATGCGCTGTGCGCAAGTCCGTTTTTCAGTATGCCTGTAAAAAAGGCCTTTTTTGGGGCCGAAAATGGATGTGTGGCAAAATGAAAATTGGCACGCGTCCATTTCGGGCCTGAGATCTAACCGCCACCCACTGACTTAGCGGTAAGGTCTCACGTGTTAACTGGTCGGTAATGGTCTGTGCGCATAGAATGCCTTTTACTGCCCAGTTAGCGCCATGCACCGGAAAATAAAAATTATTTTCCAGTGCACGCAGTGGACATGCATAAAAAAATGAAATGACTGCCCAGGCCATGTGGTAGCCGGGCGGTAATTCCAAATTAACGCATGTTGGGTGCACGTAGGCGCCTACCAGGCTTAGTAAAAAGGGCCCCTTAGAGGGGCATAATCGAACGGCGCCGGCCATCTATATGGGCAGTTATCTACATGGCCGGCGTCACAAAGAGCAGTCCCAAACCGTATTATCGAAAAAGATGGCCGGCCATCTTTCGTTTCGATAATACAGTTGGGGCCGGCCAAATGTTCAAGATGGCGGGTTTGAGATGGCTGGCATCGGTTTTTGCCGATAATGGAAACTAATGCCGGCAATCTCAAATCCCCCCCAAAACCCACTCCCCACAACTCTACACCATTACCATAGCACTTATGGGTGAAGGGGGGCACCTACATGTGGGTACAGTGGGTTTTGGAGGGTTTAACATTTACCACCACAAGTGTGTGTGTGTGGGGGGGGGGGGGGGGGATGGGCCTGGGTCCATCTGCCTGAAGTGCACTGCACTCACTAAGTACTGCTCCAGGGACCTGCATACTGCTGTCAGGGAGCTGGGTATGACATTTGAGGCTGGCATAGAGGCTGGCAAAAAAATATTTTGGGGTTTTTTTTTTGGGTGGGAGGGGGTTGGTGACCACTGGGGGAGTAAGGGAAGGTGATCCCCGATTCCCTGCGGTGGTCATCTGGTCAATTGGGGCACTTTTTTGAGACTTGGTCCTAAAAATAAATGGACCAAGTGAAGTCGGCGAAATGCTCCTCAGAGCCGGCCTTCTTTTTTCCATTATCGGCTGAAGCCGGCCATGTCTTAACAACACCCCCGTCCCGCCTTCCATACCCTGCGGAAATGCCCACTTTAACTTTGGTCGTCCCCGCGACGGAAAGCAGTTGGCGCCAGCCAAAATCGGTATTCGATTATACCGATTTGGCCGGGTTCAGGAGATCGCCGGCCACCTCCCGATTTGTGTCGGAAGATGGCCGGCGATCTCCTTCGAAAATAAGCTGGATAGTGTTCTAACATTATACAAACCATTGGAGCATACAGACTGCAAGGTTGGGTTAAGGGGAGGGCAAAAGAAGTAATATTCCATATGCCCTCCAGATAACACTGTCTCTGTTGTGTTACTGTGGTGAAATACTAGAATGCAATATATTCTCACCGCTTGCTCTGAGACCTGAAAAGAGCCAGTAATTCTAGCTTTTTGTCAGTTCGTTAAAATCCTGACTCAAAGCACCAACTGTTTAGTGTGAAAGTTGCTAGCTCTCTTTCACAGTGTTTCCAGCAGTGGCACTGAAATGAATTTTCAGTAGATAAATATAGAATGCTTCACGGTTAGGAGTGAGAAGCGGGTTTTAGTTGCAAGAAATTGAGCTGATTCTTGTAGTTACACGCTCCTTCTGTGTCATTCGTGTAAGACAATAAGTGCCACTTTACCCCAGACACTTTTATATCAGGTCTAACTCTGTACATTTTTATTTCTGCCAATATGACAAATGTTTTGCTATCCGTTATGGGCTGGAGATGTTCATTCGGTAAGGCCGCCCAAGGCACACCTTCGAAACACCCCCTCTGGAGACGTTCTAATTTGGATGCACTAGCGATTTAGACTATTTTTTTTTTCTGTTCAATTATATGCGAGATAAACATCTATGTGAACTTTAGGTCATTTTCTTTGGATGTTTTTTTCTTTCGAAAATGAGCCCCTTAGTAACCTATGGAACTTTGTAAGTCCAAGTGCTTTGAAAATGAACCCCATAATATCTTAAAGCAGAACAACAACTTAAAATGAATTCTTGCTTTGAATGGGATTCAGTTGGTGGTGGCCCTATCATTAGACGAACTGATGCGGGGGCCTCAGGTGGCATTTTTCATGGAGTAGCATTCTCCCCACAATGGCCAGACTGGCATCTCCCCCCACTCTTCCTTCCTCAACCCCCTTCCCCAAAATGAGTTTCTTTTCTTGTTTTTCAAAAGTCGTCATTGGCATCGATTCTCATAGGCTGCCCTTCTGCTGGCACCGGCATCTTCTGTCTACTGCAACTGAGGTAGAGAGAAGAGGCCAGTGCCAGTGGCAGGGCAGCCTATGGGAATCGATGCCAATGACGACTTTTGAAAAACAAGAAAAGAAACTCATTTTGGGGAAGGGGGTTGAGGAAGGGAGAGTGGGGGGAGATGCCAGACTGTGGCTGCGGTGGGGTGGGGGGTGGGGAAGAGAAACAGAGAGTGTGAATGGAGAGATGGCTTCCTATCCGTTTCCGCATACAGTTCAAACTCCTCTTATTGACCTATAAGTGCATTCACTCTGCAGCGCCTCAGGGCCTCTCCACTCTCATCTCTCCCTACATTCCTCCCCGGGAACTCTGTTCACTGGGTAAATCTCTCTTATCTGCACCCTTCTTCTCCACTACTAACTCCAGACTCTGTTCCTTTTACCTTGCTGCACCATATGCCTGGAATAGACTTCCTGAGCCGGTACGTCAAGCTCCATCTCTGGCCGTCTTCAAATCTAAGCTAAAAGACCACCTTTTTGATGCTGCTTTTAACTCCTAACCCTTATTCACTTGTTCAGAACCCTTATTTTATCATCCTCACTTTAATATTCCCTTATCTCTTGTTTGTCCTGTTTGTCTGTCCTAATTAGATTGTAAGCTTTGTCGAGCAGGGACTGTCTCTTCATGTTCAAGTGTATTGCGCTGCGTACGTCTAGTAGCGCTTTAGAAATGATAAGTAGTAGTAGTAGATGTTGGACTTAGGGGGGCTGAGGTGGCATCTCGTCCCTCACCTGAGGCAGCAGATTACCTTGGCCCGCACCTGGAGCCAGTGTAACCTTATCACAATGGAGGTCCATGACCACTTAAATTTCAGGAAATCACTAAAAACTCACCTCTTCAAAAAGGACTATCCCACAGATCCAACGTAAATCCTCACACCCAGCAACACAGCATAACTAATGATCGTACTAGACAACTTATAATCTTCACTTCCTTCGACCCAATGACGCCTGATCCACACCTACCTCATCTGAACACAACATAACTTGTATTTGTTATCAACCGAATTGGCAAACGCCTCTACGGTACTATGTAAGCCACATTGAGCCTGCAAATAGGTGGGAAAATGTGGGGTACAAATGTAACAAAATAAATAAAAAATATAGCACTACCTGAACTCTGTTCAGGTAACAGGTAGCACATGTCTTCTGCCTGATCTTTGCAAAACGAATCCCTTGGTTCCATTTTTTTCCACTGTCCTCCTAAAAGTTTCTTAAGGCAATACTAAAACATTCCCCATATCTGTTCCCCTTTCACATCTCCCTCTCATTGTGCGTGACTTTTACAATATTGGCATTTATGTCTTAATACTTTAGATTTGCAAAGCTATTAACCTGCCATTCCTGTCGTTTTCTTCCACTAAATACCCTTCATTCTAGGATGCTGTACAATTCTAATGAGCAAGCGAGGAAATCTCTCTTCAGCCTTCAAAGCCTTCTGCTCGTGTGGAGTTCCTATTGGCTTCCATTTTCTTTTAATTTACTGCTTCGTACACCCTGCTCCTGTATTAAAGGCATTTCACAAACTTCCAGACAGAAGTAATTTTCTGTGCTGTGAATCTAAATGATGAATGTGCAACCTGAACTGAGATTCCCAACAAAGTCCTTAAGTGTAATACTTCATGCAACACACTGGAGGAAATTAAAGTAAGTAAACCACAGTGATTGCTGCTCCATGATGTTTGAGTAAAGGATGTTGGGAGAGTGGCAGCAAGTTACAGTTCAGCAAATAAGCCACCCATGCTGGTACCTGTTGTGTTGCAGAGATCAGGCATTTATGTTGGATTTCATCTTTCTAAGAGCCTAAATTTGGCTTCCAGAACCTCCCTCCCACCTTTTTCTGTGTCATTAGTACCCACATGTATCAAGACAACCAGCTCCAGGGCCGTGCCGATGCGGTAAGCGAGGTAAGCACCGCAGGAGGGCGCCCACCTCTGGAGGGCGCCCCGCAGTGCTTACCCTCGCCCCGCGCCGCCGAGGCCTTTAAATCTTTTACTTGCAGTCGCAGCAGCGTCTGTGAAAACGGAGCGCTGCCGACGTCTCCCTTCCCTTGCACTCGTTGGTTCCCTCAGTGTCCCGCCTTCTTCTGACGTCAGAAGAAGGCGGACACTGAGGGAACTAAGAGCGCGAAGGGAAGGGAGACGTCGGCAGCGCTCCGCTTTCACAGACGCTGCTGCGACTGCAAGTAAAAGATTTAAAGGCCCCCAGGGCGCGCAGCGATCATCTTCACGGGGGGGGGGGGGGGGAAGAGGGGCGCGCGCACGCCAACTGTTCTTCTGCGGGGGGGGGGGTGGCATAGACCCTTGGCACAGGCCTGGCCAGCTCCTCCCCAGCACTGTCTATATTATAATCTTATCTAGGTGACACATGAGGTCCAGTACCTTTGCACCAGGCAGGCAGGTAACCAAGCGATCCTCACATCTACCAGCCACCCAGCTACCTACATGCCTAATGATTGAATCTTCAACTAATACGGACATTCTAACCCTTTCCTCCAGGGCCGAAGCCCCCCTGGAGTCACATCCTCTGTGCAATGTTTTATTATTTTTACATAGTTTGAAATGATTGTTTTCTCAAACTCAATGTTAAATATGCAAGAAAAACATACTATTTATTAACAAAGTTATGCCTATTGTTTTGTGTTACAAATTTTAACAGGTTATAAGATGCATTTTATATTTTGCTTGAATTTACAAGATCTTTGGGTAGGGGGATGGGAAAGAAAACGGTGGGAAAGGTGAGGGGAAGGTTCCAATACAATGGGGATGGTGAGAGGATAATGAGGAGACAGTATCAATGTGATGGGGGATGGGGTGGGGAACAGAATTGAATTGACTGGGGACATCTCTACTGTGTGGTCAGCAGGAGTCTGTTTGGGTCAAGGACACAGCTGCATCTCTTCATCACCGGTCCACCTCCATTCACCATATTTGTAGCTTACCATTTCCTCAGGGGTCCTTTTATTAAGGTGCGCTGAAAAATGGCCTGCGCTGGTGTAAATGCGTGTATTGGGCGCGTGCAGGTCCATTTTTTGGCGCACCTGCAAAAAAGGCCTCTTTTTTGGGGGCCAAAAAATGGACGTGTGGCAAAATGAAAATTAGCACGCGTCCATGTCGGGCCTCAGACCTTACCGCCACCCATTGACTTAGCAGTAAGGTCTCACGCATTAACTGGGCGGTAATCGTCAGCGCACGCGCAATGCTGATTACCGACCAGTTAGCACCGCGTGCTGGAAAATAAAAAATATTTTCCGGTGCACGTAGCGGATTTGCATCAAAAATGAAATTACCGCCTGGGCCATCTGGTAGCCAGGCAGTAGTTCAAAACTGATGCACGTAGGACACGCGTCCGCACCTGTGTGGCTTAGTAAAAGGGCCCCTCCGTTAAGTAACTAGATGTTTTTCTTAATAAGTACATAAGTACATAAGTAATGCCATACTGGGAAAAGACCAAGGGTCCTTCGAGCCCAGCATCTTGTCCACGACAGCGGCCAATCCAGGCCAAGGGCACCTGGCAAGCTTCCCAAATGTACAAACATTCTATACATGTTATTCCTGGAATTTTGGATTTTTCCAAGTCCGTTTAGTAGCGGTTTATGGACTTGTCCTTTAGGAAACCGTCCAACCCCTTTTTAAACTCTGCTATGCTAACCGCCTTCACCACATTTTCCGGCAATGAATTCCAGAGTTTAATTACACGTTGGGTGACGAAATATTTTCTCCGATTTGTTTTAAATTTACTACACTGTAGTTTAATCACATGCCCCCTAGTCCTAGTATTTTTGGAACGCGTGAACAGACGCTTCACATCCACCTGTTTACTCTTTTCCATTTTCCCTTTGGTTGTACTCTTCACATGTCTATCCATGCTAATTAGAAATACCTGAGTGCAAGGGGAGTATTATTAGGAGAATGATTAACTCATATTATTTCTCTCCCACTGGGCTCTAATGTTATGCCTTAAAAACACATCATCGTAAGAGGAAAGAGCAATTTTGTAACACACTTTTTGTGAAATCTTAAAGACGTGAAGCCCTCTTTTGCATAGAATCAATGTAGAGATCAGAATTAAGATGTCCAGCTTGGACTGAACTCATTTCTGGTGGTATTTTAGAAAAGAATCTGCTGATGTAGAGCCTATTTCTAAACTAAATGCCGGCATTTGCAGCGTGAGCAGCTGTTTTACAAAGATACGTACTGAAAAAATTAATGTAACAGACCTGGCAACTTTCACGTGAAGGTGCCGGTGTTTACATGTGGAACGGTGACTTTGCAACTTGCAGTCGACTCATTTTATAAACCCTACATGTGTAAATGCCAGCAATTAAGTAATGAGGCTGTAATTTTAATGTGGTGCCATTTTCAAAGGTGGACAATAACCTTCATGGGATTAATGAGAGTGATTCGTAATCCCTCGTGTAAATCCCTGGATGAAATAAACACTTTTTTTTTAAACCCATAGGTGCTGTTGAGTAGGTGTAAAGGCAGATGTGGCATCTTGGCCCGGGGGAGGGGGGCATGCAAGTTCCGCCTCAGGCGGCATCTTGCCTTGGCCCTGGATATACCAGATGGTTGGATCAGCAAAGGTCGGATAATCGAGGCTGTACTGTAATTGCTTTTATGCCAGATTCATGTTAAGAGGTCTTGCTTCAACCGTTGATTTATAATCTACATACAAATCTGAATGCAGATTCATATCTCTTCCTACAATAATATATTCTGCTCCTATAAAGCAATTTGTTGTGCTAATGTATGAAAAAAAAAGGTAGGTTGATCCATGTTAGTAGCATAAACATTAATTAAAGCATATTTCCTGTGTATATATTGGATAACATTTACACTCCAGCAACTTTCAGAATCTGATACGTGATTAAGTACAGAATATTTCAAGGATTTTGTTATTAGTGTGATGACACCATTTTTTTTTTTTTGCCCTGAGCAGGAGAGTACAAACAAATCTTCAACCCTGTCTTGTTTTAGTTTCCTTGATTCCAAGGCTGATAAGTGAGATTCTTGTACAAATCGATGGATTAAATTTCTTGAAATACTAGTGGAACCATGCGCCTTTCCTCAACAATGAAATGGGCCCTAGGAAGGCTGTCATGTAAGCTTTTTTTCCCTCTCTCCCCTCCCCTCCATGTCCAGCGATTCTCCTCTTCCCTGCCCTCCCAACCGTGTCCCGCGATTCTCTCCTCTACAGTCCTCCCACCCCATCCATGTCCATCAATTCTCCTCTGCCCTTCCTTCCTCCCCTCGATGTCCCGCGATTCTCTCCTCTACTGTCCTCCCATCCCATCCCATCCACTCTCCTCTGCCCTGCCCTGCCCTCCCCTTCCTCCCTCCCTTCGCGAGCTCCCCTCGATTTGTACCTGAACGTTCTCTGGCTGGCTGGCGCTGGCTTCCCTTCCTTCTCACTGTTCCGCCCTCTGATGTCATTACGTTTTGACGCAAGGGTGGGGCAATGAGTGGTTATGGATGTTACGAACCCAGGCATTCAGACGTAGAACGTTGGGGGTGCAAATTATTATATAGGATGATAACATTTTCTTTCTTTTAATGGGCATATGACCATTACTGTGTGAGCACTTACCAATGACTATTTTTGTAGGACGTAAAGGTTCACGTGCTAAACACATACTAATTGGTTAGCGCACAGCAATGTAACTGTGCTAAACAATTAGCACAGAACACGCCTACTCTCCACCCCAAGACCTGTCCCCAGTGCTAAAAAATATAAGCTATTTTTTTTAGCACCTGGGTAGCATATGCACAGGCAAAAACTACTGCAGGATACTTGAGAACGTCCCACGGTAGTGCATTTTAACCTGTGGTAAGCTCACGCTAGTGTTTACCGCTCTAGGTAATACAAACCCTATGGAGCTGGAGTTGTCATCATTGTCATTAAAAGCCTTCCTTATTTTACCATTATCATATTTCATTCAATGATAATCAAAAAAGTCTTTAAACAGGAATACTTATCTAAACAGTTTCTCTGTTTCAACAGGTCCCACAGTGACAGTCGACAGTGGCCAGCGTTTCACAAGTCTGCTTCAGAATATAGTCATCTGAGATTTTCACGGCGCAATCACGCTGCTCTCAAAGACTCTCATTTTGAAGCATTTGAAGTTTTGTGGACCATTGAATAAAATATGATAATGATGAAATAAGGAAGGTTTTTTAATGCTGATGACAACTTTAGCTTCATAGGGTTTGTAATACCTGGAGCGGTATTGAGGCTTTTTCCTTCCATTTTTTACTTTTTTGTTTAATGAGATATACTTTAGGTATGAATCAGTGCATTTTTTTCTAGTGAAAAAGGTGCCGGTACTCAAATGCCAGGCCACCCTTCAGGGGTGGGGTGATCACTGAGGGCCCGAACCCACAATAGCCAGGCCCCCTGCAACCAGTCACAGAATCTATGACAAGGCAGAATTGGTGTGTAGAGCCTGAGCTCTTTCATTAAAACTTGGGGACCATGGGTCAATTTTAGCAGACAATGGAAAAGGTGCCGGTACTCAGTACCCCCAAGTACCCCCTGTGATAAGGAAGAGGCTGTCCTATCCGGGGTAGGCCATTAGAGGGCGCTAGTAGGAGAATAGATGGAGGTCGCTAGGACCGGGGAGAGCCCTGGGATGTCCACAGGTGTAGGAGGTTATGGGCTGGGTCCTGTGTAGCTAATTAACCACTTTATACAGTGTTGCCAGGTGGGCGGTTTTACCGCCCAATTGGGCGGTTTTCCGCGACCCGCCGCAGGAAATTTTTGCCCGCGGCAGGTTGCGGTTTTTTGGGCTGTTTTTTGGGCTTCAGGGCGGTTTTTTGTGCGGCTTTTTCGGCTGCGGGGGGCGGGGTTAGTGATGTTTTTGGGTGGGGTTAGTGACGTGGGAGGCGGGGCCGATGACGTGGGAGGCAGGGCCGATGACGTGGGAGGTGGGGCCGGTGACGGCGGGGGCGGGGTTGATGACGGCGGGGGCGGGGGTGATGACGCGGGGTTGGGGGTGTCAGGGGCGGGGTTTGAGTTTGGGCGGGTTTTGGGCGGTTTTTGTGCTGGATTGGGTGGGAAAAAAATTTCCCACCTGGCAACACTGACTTTATACCCCACCTGAGTTGTGAAAGGAAGAGAAGTGAGCTGGCAGCAGAAGAAGAGAGATCCCCCTGGAAGATACTGGCTAACCTTATGGACTTGTGGTGGACTGGGTGTCCAAAGGAGACAAGCAGGCTGAAAATCCTGGGGTAAGAAGGCCCTAAAGCATTAGTGTTGGACTGTGTGTCCCCAGTACTGGTAAAGAACTGTGGGTTCAAAGGAAGGACTGTGTGTCCAAAGTACTGAGAGAAGCAGGCTGCAAAGCCTGGGGTTGGGAGTCCCCAAAATATTAAAGCTAGTACTTGACCCATGTATAGACCTATGAAAGCATAAAGTATTAAGCTAGAAGAAGTGTGCCCAAGGGCTGGAATAAAGAGTTGCCTGAGAAATATGCAGTTGGTGAGACCTGTTTAATTTGCTTAGTGGGAACCAGGTCACCCTGAGCGACAAGGAGTAGCACACTAATTTGCATATGATCTGCATATTGAGAACCAGGTCACCCTGAGTGAGAAGGGGGATATCACACCCCTCAAAAAAAAAAAAAAAAAAAAAAAAGCACTGGGTATGATATAGGAGGAAAGAGAATATAATCTGTTGTTACATTGATTTTATCCTTTCCTATCACTCTATGTATTGCTGAGGTGGATGTTTATAAAATCAAATTAAAAAAGAAAAGAAATTCAGCTATTTTACTGCTGCGGTAAAAATGGCCTTAGCATGCAGGAAAAACTTGTGTGAAGGCACTCTACGGCCTCTTTCTACCACAGTTTAGTAAAAGGACCCCTAAACATTATAATAACATCCACTATATCTGTCGGGGGAAACACTTATAAGCACAACTATCATGGCATTTGATCCCATTATAAAAGTAAGAATATAAAAATATTGAATGCTATTTAACATATTTAGCCAACACCTACGGAAGGTGATCTCTCCACAGGAGAAACGAAAGTCAACACCAACAAACAGTGGATCCAAAAAGAGTCCCTCTCACAAATGGTGTTTTCCAAAACAAAGTATTTTATTTTGAATCAATAAAAACAACCCAACACGATTCGTGTTTCGGCCGTAGAGGCCTGCGTCAGGGGTCTACTGATTTTCAATACAAAAAGTAATCTGGGGTTCTACATGGAATGTTGCTACTCTTTGAGATTTGCATGGAATCTTGTCACTCTTTAGGATTCCAGAATCTTGCTATTCTTTGGGGTTCTACATGGAATGTTGCTACTCTTTGAGATTCTGCATGGAATCTTGTCACTCTTTAGGATTCCAGAATCTTGCTATTCTTTAGGGTTCTACATGAAATGTTGTTACTCTTTGAGATTCTGCATGGAATCTTGTCACTCTTTAGGATTGCAGAATCTTGCTATTCTTTGGGGTTCTACATGGAATGTTGCTACTCTTTGAGATTCTGCATGGAATCTTGTCACTCTTTAGGATTCCAGAATCTTGCTATTCTTTGGGAATCTACATGGAATGTTGCTACTCTTTGAGATTTGCATGGAATCTTGTCACTCTTTAGGATTCCAGAATCTTGCTATTCTTTGGGGTTCTACGTGGAATGTTGCTACTCTTTGAGATTCTGCATGGAATCTTGTCACTCTTTAGGATTGCAGAATCTTGCTATTCTTTGGGGTTCTACATGGAATGTTGCTACTCTTTGAGATTCTGCATGGAATCTTGTCACTCTTTAGGATTCCAGAGTCTTGTTATTCTTTAGGGTTCTACATGAAATGTTGTTACTCTTTGAGATTCTGCATGGAATCTTGTCACTCTTTAGGATTCCAGAGTCTTGTTATTCTTTAGGGTTCTACATGAAATGTTGTTACTCTTTGAGATTCTGCATGGAATCTTGTCACTCTTTAGGATTCCAGAGTCTTGTTATTCTTTAGGGTTCTACATGGAATGTTGCTACTCTTTGAGATTCTGCATGGAATCTTGTCACTCTTTAGGATTCCAGAGTCTTGTTATTCTTTAGGGTTCTACATGAAATGTTGTTACTCTTTGAGATTCTGCATGGAATCTTGTCACTCTTTAGGATTGCAGAATCTTGCTATTCTTTGGGGTTCTACATGGAATGTTGCTACTCTTTGAGATTCTGCATGGAATCTTGTCACTCTTTAGGATTCCAGAGTCTTGTTATTCTTTAGGGTTCTACATGAAATGTTGTTACTCTTTGAGATTCTGCATGGAATCTTGTCACTCTTTAGGATTCCAGAGTCTTGTTATTCTTTAGGGTTCTACATGAAATGTTGTTACTCTTTGAGATTCTGCATGGAATCTTGTCACTCTTTAGGATTCCAGAGTCTTGTTATTCTTTAGGGTTCTACATGAAATGTTGTTACTCTTTGAGATTCTGCATGGAATCTTGTCACTCTTTAGGATTGCAGAATCTTGCTATTCTTTGGGGTTCTACATGGAATGTTGCTACTCTTTGAGATTCTGCATGGAATCTTGTCACTCTTTAGGATTCCAGAATCTTGCTATTCTTTGGGAATCTACATGGAATGTTGCTACTCTTTGAGATTCTGCATGGAATCTTGTCACTCTTTAGGATTCCAGAGTCTTGTTATTCTTTAGGGTTCTACATGAAATGTTGTTACTCTTTGAGATTCTGCATGGAATCTTGTCACTCTTTAGGATTCCAGAATCTTGCTATTCTTTGGAAATCTACATGGAATGTTGCTACTCTTTGAGATTTGCATGGAATCTTGTCACTCTTTAGGATTCCAGAATCTTGCTATTCTTTGGGGTTCTACGTGGAATGTTGCTACTCTTTGAGATTCTGCATGGAATCTTGTCACTCTTTAGGATTCCAGAATCTTGCTATTCTTTGGGGTTCTACATGGAATGTTGCTACTCTTTGAGATTCTGCATGGAATCTTGTCACTCTTTAGGATTCCAGAGTCTTGTTATTCTTTAGGGTTCTACATGAAATGTTGTTACTCTTTGAGATTCTGCATGGAATCTTGTCACTCTTTAGGATTGCAGAATCTTGCTATTCTTTGGGGTTCTACATGGAATGTTGCTACTCTTTGAGATTCTGCATGGAATCTTGTCACTCTTTAGGATTCCAGAGTCTTGTTATTCTTTAGGGTTCTACATGAAATGTTGTTACTCTTTGAGATTCTGCATGGAATCTTGTCACTCTTTAGGATTCCAGAGTCTTGTTATTCTTTAGGGTTCTACATGAAATGTTGTTACTCTTTGAGATTCTGCATGGAATCTTGTCACTCTTTAGGATTCCAGAGTCTTGTTATTCTTTAGGGTTCTACATGAAATGTTGTTACTCTTTGAGATTCTGCATGGAATCTTGTCACTCTTTAGGATTGCAGAATCTTGCTATTCTTTGGGGTTCTACATGGAATGTTGCTACTCTTTGAGATTCTGCATGGAATCTTGTCACTCTTTAGGATTCCAGAATCTTGCTATTCTTTGGGGTTCTACATGGAATGTTGCTACTCTTTGAGATTCTGCATGGAATCTTGTCACTCTTTAGGATTCCAGAATCTTGCTATTCTTTGGGGTTCTACATGGAATGTTGCTACTCTTTGAGATTCTGCATGGAATCTTGTCACTCTAGGATTCAGAATCTTTCTATTCTTTGGAGTTCTACATGGAATGTTGCTACTAATTGGGTTTTGGTCAAGTACTTGTGACCTGGATTGGCCACTGTTGGAAACAGGATAGTGGGCTAGATGGACCATTGGTCTGACCCTGTATGGCTTTCTTATGCTCTTATGTACTTACGTTGAGCAATTTGCCTATGGGGCACTGATCCGCAATCATTCTGTTTTTCTATATAATGAATAAACTGTGCTGGCTGTAAAGTTTGAAGTGCAGAAATTATTAGGCAACATGTGGGATGTGTTAGAATAAATCCTTATGAGTTCATTGTGTCAAAGGGTTCTTTTCATTCAAAGCTACAGGTCTGAGTCACCAAAGCTTTATCCCCATATGCAAGAACCAGTCAAATTGGGCCCTAAGGGAATTTATTCCATATAGCCAAATGTTCAGATTAATTTCCTATTGGTGTATGCGCATTTTATTTTGTTTAATAATCCCAGTAGAACTGTTTCTTCATCCTTTATCTCCTGTAGGACCCTTCTCTCCCTGCACGATCCTGCCATCTACAGCTTCCAGTCCAATGAACACCTGACAATGTTTTGGTATTATGCTTTTGCTTCTGAATATCAGAATTCTCTTTCCAGTTCTGCGCAATGCTCTCCCGATGTTCTCAGAAGCCGGTTCTGCTCCCATTGGTTTTATTGAACTCAATATTTAAAGGCTAATACATTTAGGGCCCTGTTAACCAAGGCGTGCTAGCGTTTTTAGCATGTGCTATAGCGTGACTTGGTAAACAGGGTCCTTAAATAAATATATAAAGGTGGGTGGATTCAGTCACTTAACTCTGACAAGCTGCACAGTAAATACAGCCAGCCTGAAAAGATTTGACGTGATTCTTCACTGGGTCCTGAGGTTTCCTGTGGGAGGATATTACATTTTGGCCATTCTAATAGGGAAACATTTTCACAAATGAGTTACAAACATGGTCAAGACAGAGAGGCTTGAGGCAGAACCAGAAGTGGTTTAGTTCTGAAGAGTCATAAGAACATTAGAGTAGCCATATTGGGTCAGACCAATGGTCCATCTAGCCCAGTATCCTGTTTCCAACAGTGGCCAATCCAGGTCACAAGTACCTGCCAGAAACCTAAATAGTAGCAACATTCTATGTAGAACCCCAAAGAGTAGCAAGATTCTAGAATTCTAAAGAATAACAAGATTCCATGCAGAATTTCAAAGTGTAGCAACATTCCATGTAGAACCCCAAAGAGTAGCAAGATTCCATTCAGAATCCCAAGTACATAAGTGTTGCCATATTGGGTCAGACCAATGGTCCATCTAGCCCAGTATCCTGTTTCCAACAGTGGCCAATCCAGGTCACAAGTAGGTGATGGAAACCCAAATCATGGCAACACTCCATGCTACAAATCCCAGGGCAAGCAGTTGCTTCTGTTGGAGGAGGCGGAAGGCCTCCAATTATTTAATTCACAGAATTAATTTCTGTGCATTAAATAATTGGAGGCCTTCCGCCTCCTCCAACACTTCCCAATGTTGGTCTCAATAGCAGACTATGGACTTTTCCTCCAGGAACTTGTCCAAACCTTTTTTTTAAACCTAGGTATGCTAACCGCCGTTACCACATCCTCCGGCAAAGAGTTACAGAGCTTAACTATTTGTTGAGCGAAAAAATATTTCCTCCTATTTGTTTTAAAAGTATTTCCATGTAATTTCATTGAGTGTCCCCTAGACTTTGTACTTTGTACTTTTTGAACGAGTAAAAAATTGATTTACTTCTATTCGTTCTACACCACTCAGGATTTTGTAGACCTCAATCATATCTCCCCTCAGCCGTCTCTTTTCCAAGTTGAAGAGCCCTAACCTCTGTAGCCTTTCCTCATATGAGAGGAGTTCCATCCCCTTTATCATTTTGGTCACTCTTCTTTGACCCTTTTCTAATTCCGCTATATCTTTGTTGAGATACATTGGCTTCCATTTAAAAGCACGTGTAACTTTTTAAAAAGCTTGCACTGTTTTTCATATTTTACAAGGTAATGTTCCTATTCCAGTTCATGATTTATTTTCCAACATTTCTGTCTGTCATCCACATCGTCTTCAGGAATATTTACTACTTAGATACCCAACCAGTAAGGATGTTCGTTATAAACGTATCCTTAATTCTCTTTTTACTTTTCAGGCTGTAACTATTTGAAATGCTATACCTAATTCAATTTAACTATTTATATACTCATAAGAACGTAAGAAAGTATCGCTATACTGGGCCAGACCGATGATCCGTCTAGCCCAGAATCCTCTTTTCAATAATGGCCAATCCAGATCACAAGTATCTGGCAGAATTCAGTCAGTACAATGACAGAAGATAAAGACCTACGCGACACGGTTCATCCACTCTGCCCAACAAGATAAACTCATAGCAATTGTATGATGCAATATAACATGAGCCTACTTGACCCCAGTGACATAGCTACGGGGGGGGGGGGCATAGGGGTCTGGGCCCCCCAAATTGGTTCTGGGGCCCCGGTTTGGCTGGCGGGGGTCCCCAACCCCCACTAGCTGAAACGTTTGTCCCACACTGGTCTCACTGCATTGCCTACCCTGCTCTTCTCAGTCACTCCATGCACACTCGTTTTAGTGAAACGAGCATGCGAGATACTTTGTTCATGCTCATTTTCATTAAAACGAGCGTGCATGGCGCAACTGAAAAGAGGACAGGCAATGCGAGACCAGCGCGGGACAAACGCTTCAGCTGGTGGGGGTTGGGGGCACAGCGGTGACGGGGGGCGGCGGCAGGGAAGTGGGCCAAAATGTGCCCCCTCACTTTGGGCTCTGCCCCCCCCCCCCTCCTATCAAGGTCTTGCTAACCCCTTGCTTGATCCTGATCCGTCCTTGTCATTTTCAGGGACACAGACTGTAGAGGCCTGCCTGGCCCTGGTCTTATTCCTCAACCACTGGACCTACCATCGAAGCCCACTCCAGCCCACCCAGATCTGTCTAGCCATAATCGGGGCCACAGACCACAGAAGTCTGCCCAGCACTGGCCATATTTCCTCATTGCTGGAGTTGCCATCGTAGTCTTCCAGTGGGCTCATGTGTGGCTCGTGAACCTCTGAACCCCTCGGCAGCTTCATGGGGCTATCCTCAAAAGAGGTGTGTGTGCGTAGGGGGAGGGGATTTAGATACTAGTAGGAAGCATATGTAAATCCTTGTCAGTTACTGGCACACGTCTCACCAGGACATGATGGCCATATTCTCACAGCTACAGTATTCTATGTTTAATTTTCATGTGGGAGAGAAACAAACGTACCAGAGAAGCAGAAAGGTTTGTTTCTCTTTACCTACGCTCCGTGCCAGATATAATGACAGGTCTACGTTCAGAAATCATAACCATATTATGAGGGCTGAACTGAATAAAATCATGAGATGCATCACATTGAAACACTGTTGCTATGGTTGCCATCTGTTCTATTAGAGAATGAAAATGCAGAGACGTGTTACATAAGAAAGCAGCAAAGTTACTGCATGCGACAGCGAGCGGCTATTCTTCCACTGCACAAAAGGTATGGGATAGGTCCAGAATAATGCTCCAATTTACTGAACACGAGTCATTAGGAAGAGCTGTTTTAATCTTCCATTTGCAATGCGTCGGAGTAAGGACGGATTTTAGAAAGTCAGAAGAGTATCTGGAAAGACAAGTTGCTGAAAGACGTGCACTGGTCTGCTCCGGTGCACAAGCTACTGGTTTTAAATAAAGCAACTCTTCCTTAACTTAGCATTCTGGCTCAGACATAAGCCCCACTGCCGACTGCTTTTGCAGAACATATAGGTAGAATTTTATTTATTCATCTAGTAAAAAAGGCCCGTTTCTGACACAAATGAAACAGGCGCTAGCAAGGTTTTCCTCGCCTCCCCTGCAGCTACCTGTGTCCAGTGACCCTCCTCTCCCCCTGCCCCCCCCTCCAGCCACCCATGTCCAGCAACCTTCCTCTCTGCCCTGCCCCCCTCCAGCCACCCATGTCCAGCGACCCTCCTCTCTCCCCTGCCCCCCTCCAGCCACCCATGTCCAGCGACCCCCCTGCCCCCCCTGCAGCCACCCATGTCCAGCGACCCTCCTCTCCCCCTGCCCCCCCGCAGCCACCCATGTCCAGCGACCCTCCTCTCTGCCCTGCCCCCCTCCAGCCACCCATGTCCAGCGACCCTCCTCTCTCCCCTGCCCCCCCTGCAGCCACCCATGTCCAGCGACCCTCCTCTCTCCCCTGCCCCCCCCCTCCAGCCACCCATGTCCAGCGACCCTCCTCTGGACATGGATCAGCTGTGAGGCATGTTTCCCCCCCCCCCCCCCGGGTTCTGAAGTTGACATCATAATGGCTACGGTGATGTCAGCCTGATCTACGGAGCCTAGCAGACCAACTCGGAATGAGCCACAGTCCCAGGCAGCATGTCAGAACGTTGGAGGTGAGAATTATTATATAGGATATTTTATTAGGATTTCAATACAAACAAAAAAAATAAAAGACTATGAACTAAAGGGCTCCTTTTTTCTAAGCAGCGGTAACCTGGGCTTACCACTCGCTGTACAGGAAGTACCGCTGGGCTACCGCAGCAGCCCGGCGGTACTTCCTACCCTTAGCGTGCCGTCATTTCCGGCGCTACAAACATTTATCTATTTTTGTAGTGCCAGAGTGTACCCGGCAGTAATCTGGTTACCACCGGGTTAAGGCGGGAGCCCTTACTGCCCTTACTGTGCTGCGCGACTCATTTTCCGCCAAAGTCGCTATGCCCACATTAGCCCTCTCCTTAAGTCACTTCACTGGCTCCCTATCCGTTTCCGTATTCAGTTCAAACTTCTCCTATTGACCTATAAGTGCATTTATTCTGCCACTCCCCAGTACCTCTCCACTCTTGTCTCTCCCTACGCCCCCTCTCGGGTACTCCATTCTGTAAATAAATCTCTCTTACCTGTCCCCTTCTCCTCTACTGCTAATTCCAGACTCCGTTCCTTTTATCTCGCTGCACCTCACGCCTGGAATAGACTTCCCGAGCCTGTACGTCTAGCCCCGTCTTTGGCCGTTTTCAAGTCCAAACTCAAAACCCACCTCTTTACCACTGCTTTGGACTCCTAACTTACTTGCCCTGTCCTTTATCCTCACCTCTTTATTCCCTTACCCTTAATTGTTCTGTCTGTGTACTGTCTTATCTAGATTGTAAGCTCTTTGAGCAGGGATGGTCTTTGTGTGTAAGGTGTACAGCGCTGCGTATGCCTTGTAGCATTATAGAAATGATAAATAGTAGTAGTGTACTGCCACCTCAATGGGTGGCGGTAAGGGCCCCCCCCCCCCCCGGAAATGGCTGCACGGCAACTACTTTACTTGCCACCAGTGGCGTTGCCAGACAGCCAATTTTGGGTGGGCCTGAGCACAAAGTGGGTGGGCACAAAATTTTCTCTCTCCCCCCTCTCCCCAAAATTGGCTGTCTGGCTACCCACTGCCCCGAACCCCCCCCCCCCCAAGCCAACGCTGCAGGTTTCTCCGGCACCACCTACCGGCACCCAACGGGCCTTCTTTCCCCTCCCTCCGTCGGGCAGCGCCAGCCTAACTGTACAACAAAGCTGCACGGCACCGGGTCCGTCAGCATGCTGCCGCTAGCTCCTACCTTGTCATCTTTCGGCAGAGGATCCACGCGGTGCCAGGGCTGTTTCTCTGTACGCTGCTGCGACTGCTTCCTCTGCGCTAGCCCCGCCTCACCTCCGATACTCTTTCTGAAGAGGTGGGGCTAGCGCAGAGGAAGCAGTCACAGCAGCATACAGAGAAACAGCCCTGGCACCGCGTGGATCCTCTGCCGAAAGATGACAAGGTAGGAGCTAGCGGCAGCATGCTGACGGACCCGGTGCCGTGCAGCTTTGTTGTACAGTTAGGCTGGCGCTGCCCAACGGAGGGAGGTGAAAGAAGGCCCATTGGGTGCTCCGTTGCTGGGTGAGCCTGAGCCCAAATTGGGTGGGCCCGGGCCCGCCCAGGCCCACCCGTGGCTACGCCCCTGCTTGCCACATGGCCATTTCCTGCAGAAAGTCTAGCCTTCCCTTTTACCAGCTTCAGTAAAAGGGGGCCTCGGCACGTGTAGAAAACATGTACCGATGCCAGCGCCGGCCCCCTTTTGCTGCAGCTTGTTAAAAGGGGCCCTAAATTCAGTAAATAGCACCCAAATTTGATTGCTGAAAAAAAATGCAGACATTGCGCAGAATTGGGTACCGTTTATAGAATAGTGCGTAGCACCGGTATCCACGCCCAACTTTAGGCACCAGGATTTACAGCAACTGAACCCTGGCATAAACTCCCTGCAACCAAAATTGGGCGCAGATCTCCTAAAATTCTAAACTACTGTGCACGTCTTTATTGAACGCCCTTGACCCACCCATGCCCCTCCCATGACCACACCCCTTTTCAGTTGCACGCTCAGGAATTTATATGCAATTTTTATAGAATAGCGCTTAGCAAGATAGTAACATAGTAGATGACGGCAGAAAAAGACCTGCACTGTCCATCCAGTCTGCCCAACAAGATAAACTCATATGTGCTACTTTCTGTGTATACCCTACCTTGATTTGTACCTGTCCTCTTCAGGGCACAGACCGTATAAGTCTGCCCAGCACTATCCCCGCCTCCCAACCACCAGCCCCGCCTCCCACCACCGGCTCAGGAACAGACCTTATAAGTCTGCCCAAGATGCGCGCATAAATCTAAATTGTTGCCAATTAAGGTCAATAATTGATTTTTAGCACCCAATTATAGAGGTCTATAAAATAATGAGTGGAATGGAACGGGTGGACATGAATCACTCGTTTACTCTTTCCATTAATACTAGAACTAGGGGGTCATACAGTAAAGCTATTAAGTAATAAATTTAAAACAAATCGGAAAAAATATTTCTTCACTCAATGTGTAATTAAACTCGAATTCGTTGCCAGAGAATCTGGTAAAAGCAATTAGCTAGCAAAGGTTTGGATCATTTCCTAAAACAAAGGTCCATAAGCCATTATTAAGATGAACTTGGGGAAAATCCACTGCTTATTTCTAGGATAAGCAGCATAAAGTCTGTATTAATGTTATGGAATTGTGCCAGGTACTTGTGACTTGGATTGCCCATTGTTAGAAACAGGATACTGGGCTTGATGAATCTTTGGTCTGTCCCAGTATGGCAACACTTATGTTCTTAATTACCGGTTCTAATAGGTTCATGACTAAAACTGCACATGTAAATTCTGCACACACCCTAACAAATTTAAGTACCATTTATAGAATTCCCATTTATGTGGATTTATCCATCTAAGAAGAAGAAAAGGTGTTATCAAACATATAAATGGCAAGTGACCGACTCACCTGCAAATGCGCAGTAGAGACTTCCCTCTCTGTCCTGCCCTCGTGTCAAGACGTGATGACGTCAGAGGGCGGAACAGAGAGGGAAACTGAGTTGGACTGTCGGACGCTGCCGCTGGAGCCTGGAAACGAACATCGCGCACACCAACCTCCACCCTCCCCCCATCCCCGCCGCCGCTCCCGCCCCCCTCCGTATCGGGCCCCCTGCACTGACAGCGCCTCTCACCTCCGTGTGGAAGCGCTGCAGGCAGCAGCAGAGCGATCTGCTGTTGCCTGCAGCACTTTCACATGGAGGTGAGAGGAGCTGTCAGGTCAGTGCAGGGGGCCCGGCACAGAGGGGGGAGGGAGCGGCGGCAAGGAGGGTAGCTGGAAATCTTGCCCGTTTTAACGGGCTTAACGGCTAGTACACATATAAAATGAAAACTTAATACATATGTTTAAGCTAACTATAATCTCATGTATTGCTCCTCTAGTCTCCAAAAGTGGAAGAAGAACTAACATTACATTAAGAGAAGACAAATGAAACAACAGAAATCAAGATTTAACTCTATCAATCTAATTACATAATAAGTACCGTATTTTTCGGACTATAAGACGCACTTTTTTCCCCCAAAATTTGGGAGGAAAATGGGGGGTGCGTCTTATAGTCTGAAGGTAGATTTGGCTGGCTGGCTGGCTGGCAGGCCGCCCGCCCTCCGAGTTCCAGATCGCCGTCAGGGTTACCTCCTCCCCCCCCCCCCCCGGCCCTGTCACCACTTCTCCCTACTCACGCGATCTTCCCTGGTGGTCTAGTGACGTCGGGGCAGGAAAGAGCCCCCTCTTTCCTGCCCAGCGCGCTGCTCTCCATCCTCCTGTATGCAGCCTGATGGTCTCGGCGAGATTCAAAATGGCCGCCGAGACTTCAATTCTCGGCGGCCATTTTGAATCTCGCCGAGACCGTCAGGCAGCAATGCATACAGGAGGATGGAGAGCAACGCGCTGGGCAGGAAAGAGGGGGCTCTTTCCTGCCCCGACGTCACTAGACCACCAGGGAAGATCGCGTGAGTAGGGAGAAGTGGTGACAGGGCCGGGGGGAGGGCGATCCCGAACTCGGAGGGAGGGATTCGGACAAGACGCACCGGAGCACCTAGGTTTTAGAGGAGGGAAAAAGTACATTTTTTTTCCTATTTCCCTCCTCTAAAACCTAGGTGCGTCTTATGGTCCGGTGCATCTTATAGTCCGAAAAATACGGTACATAAGTATTGCCATACTGGGAAAGACCAAAGGTCCATCGAGCCCAGCATCCTGTTTCCAACAGTGGCCAATCCAAGTCACAAATACCTGGCAAGATCCCAAAAAAGTACAAAACATTTTATACTGCTTACCCCAGAAATAGTGGATTTTCCCCAAGTCCATTTAATCATGGTCTATGGACTTTTCCTTTAGGAAGCCATCCAAACCTTTTTAAAACTCCGCTAAGCTAACCGCCTTTACCACATTCTCTGGCAACGAATTCCAGAGTTTAATTACATGTTGAGTGAAGAAAAATTTTCTCAGATTTAAATTTACTACATTGTAGCTTCATCACATGCCCCCTAGTACTAGTATTTTTGGAAAGCATAAACAGACGCTTCACATCTACCCAGTGGAGGAGTAGCCTAGTGGTTAGTGCAGTGGACTTTGATCCTTGGGAACTGAGTTCGATTCCCACTGCAGCTCCTTGTGACTCTGGGCAAGTCACTTAACCCTCCATTGCCCCTGGTACAATTAAGTACCTGAATATACTATGTAAACCCCTTTGAATGTAGCTGCAAAAACCACAGAAAGGAAGTATATCAAGTCCCATTTCCCTTCTCTTCCCCTTACCCATTCCACTCCACTCATTATTTTATAGACCTCTATCATATCTCCCCTCAGCTGCCTTTTCTCCAAACTGAAGAGCCCTAGCCGCTTTAGCCTTTCCTCATAGGGAAGTCGTCCCATCCCCTTTATCATTTTTGTCACCCTTCTCTGCACCTTTTCTAATTCCACTATATCTTTTTTGAGATGCAGCGACCAGAGCTGAACACAATATTCGAGGTGTGGTCGCACCATGGAGCGATACAAAGGCATTATAACATCCTCATTTTTGTTTTCCATTCCTTTCCTAATAATACCTAACATTCTATTTGCTTTCTTAGCCACAGCAGCACAATGAGCAGAAGGTTTCAACGTATCATCAATGACGACACCTAGATTCCTTTCTTGGTCTCTACTCCTAACGTGGAACCTTGCATGACGTAGCTATAATTTGGGTTCCTCTTTCCCACATGTATCACTTTGCACCTGATCACATTAAACGTCATCTGCCATTTAGATGCCCAGTCTCCCAGTCTCGTACGGTCCTCTTGTAATTTTTCACAATCCTCCCGTGATTTAACGACTTTGAATAACTGTGTTATCAGTAAATTTAATTACCTCACTAGTTAATCCCATCTCTAGGTAATTTATAAATATGTTAAAAAGCAGCGGTCCCAGTACAGAGCCTGGGGAACCCCACTAACTACCCTTCTTCATTGAGAATATGGACCATTTAATCCTACTCACTGTTTTCTATCTTTTAACCAGTTTTTAATCCACAATAAAACACTACCTCCTATCCCATGACTCTCCAATTTCCTCTGGAGATTTTCATGAGGTACTTTGTCAAATGCCTTCTGAAAATCCAGATACACAATATCAACTGGCTCACCTTTATCCACATGTTTGTTCACCCCTTCAAAGAAATGTAGTAGATCGTTGAGGCAAGATTTCCCTTCACTAAATCCATGTTGACTTTGTCTCATTAATCCATGCTTTTGAATATGCTCTGTAATTTTTTTCTTAATAATAGTCTCTACCATTTTGCCCGGCACCGACATCAGACTCACCGGTTTATAATTTCCCAGATCTCCTCTGGAACCTTTTTAAAAAATCGGCATTAAATTGGTCACCCTCCAATCTTCCAGTACCATGCTCGATTTTAAGGATAAATTACATATTACTAACAATAGCTCCGCAAGCTCATTTTTCAGTTCTATCAGTACTCTGGGATGAATACCATCCGGTCCAGGAGATTTGCTAGTCTTCAGGCCCATCCCCCCCTACCTGTTACACTTGTGGTGGTAAATGTGAGCCCTTCAAAACCCACTCGAAACTCACTGTACCCACATGTAGGTGCCCCCCTTCACCCCTTATGGCTATGGTAATGTTGTTCAGTTGTGTGTAGTGGGTTTTGGGGGGGCTCAGCACCCAAGGTAAGGGAGCTATGCACCTGGGAGCAATTTATGAAGTCTACTGCAGTGCCCCCTAGGGTGCTCGGTTGGTGTCCTGGCATGTCAGGGGGACCAGTGCACTACGAATGCTGGCTCCTCCCACGACCAAATGGCTTGCATTTGGTCATTTCTGAGATGGGCGTCCTCGGTTTCCATTATCACTGAAAACCGGAGACGACCATCTCTAAGGATGACCATCTCTAAGGACGACCTAAATGTTGAGATTTGGGCGTCCCCGACCGTGTTATCGAAACGAAAGATGGACGCCCATCTTGTTTCAATAATACAGGTTTCCCCACCCCTTCGCAAGGACGCCCGCCCTCAGGAAAACTTGGGCGCCCCGTTCGATTATGCCCCTCTATGGCAACTAGTTAATAATGCTTGCTTCTCTCTCTCTCTCTCTCTTTATTCCCCCCTTAATACTAAACTAGAACCTGCTTGCTTTTCCCTCTGTCTCTCTCTTTTTATTCCCCCTTAATACTAAACTAGATCCTGCAGTGCCTGCTAGATTCTATCTGTTAATGCTGTGGTACAAAGTTTTTAAAACTAAGTGGAAAAGACTATGAAGACTAAAAAATGTGCTTTTTATATTTTTATTTTGTCTATCACTAACCTACAATTCCTCCTTTAAACCCCAATCTTTAAGTTCCCAAAGCACAAAGCAAAATAGTGTTCACTTACCAGAGAAATGTCCTCTTCTCTCGGAACTTCTCAGAAAGAGTTGGTCAAGAGTTGAGCATGGCTATCAACACTACACCAACCTTTTCACGGAGAGCCATGAGACATATTTTTGAGTCTATGCCAAACTAGACCTTTCAAATATTGATAAAACATTTTTAGGATGCGAATTGAGGAACAAGTGGCGATCCGCCCCGGGTGGCAGCCGACCTAGGAACGTCACTGGCCAGGAGTGAGGCTCTCCCACTGGCACAGGGCCCCGCAAAGTTCCGAGTCTGTGGCTATTGCCCTGATTTCCTGCCCCTCTCCACCTACCAAGGATGGCTCTGCTCACGGTATATGAATCTAGTTCATATTAAATTTGTGATGTCTCTCGTCCTTTTCCTGAACCCTTGTCCTATTGGTCTCATCCTTTGTTATTCCTCAGTTTCTTAAATCCTGGAATAACAATTTGATTCATGGGCTGGACAGCATATGGTTGCCCTCAGCCAATTCATGAATACATTTAGAAGTTGTTACAGCTCTATTATTATTATATAACTGAGAGATGGAGTGTGGAAAAACACTCCAAAGATTAACCACAGAGTAGGGCAGGGCTCTCCAGCTTTCCTTACCAACAAAAGCTACTGGTATAACAAATTAGAGCATACCAGCTTCATTTCAGCTTGGTTGAATTCTAAAGTTTAAGGTCATTTTCCCTTACACAGCAGGTTCCACGGTGTGAGAGATTAATAAACTACTGTACCGTGATAAATCAATCAATCAATCTAAACCAAGGCACTTCCAAGCAGAGAGTTGCACAAGGACAGAAATTTCACTCATCCCCAGTGGAATCTAACCCATACCCACCTGTACCCGCTAAGATCCATTCCATCCCCACAATTAATCTCCTGCATCCCCACCCGTACTTGCAGGAGATGAAATTTACTTGCTCGCAGCCCTCTGTTTCCTCCCAACCCTAATAGCCTCCCGTGGATGCTATTCACTATTCAACCACTGAGTGTTCCAGCTGCATCTCTGGGCATTCCAAGCCTCATTCTGGCACTGCAACTGCCTCTCTCAGTGCATTCCAAGCCTCATTCTGGAATCACCAGAGATTTTGACTACACTCCCACGGGAATCCCACAGCGAATTCTTCCATACCCATGGGATTCCTGCAATCCCCATTCCCATGCAGCTCTGTACCCCTACAGCTGCCTGACCAGAATGTACATTTTTACATCTGGACAAAACTACAAACCGCTTTGCTGTATATATGAACAGTGGAATCAGGGGCATAGCCAGACAACAGATTTTGGGTGGGCCTAGGCAAGAAGTGGGTGGGCACCAAGTGTTCTCTTCCCACCCCAAAAATGATCTCAGCTGGCAGAAAAATGCTTCTTTCCACTTTGGCAGTCTGCAGCAGGCATGCGCAGGTGCTGGTATCATGGACAGTAGCGTTTTCATTGCCATCAGGAGGAAGTCTTCAGCTGGCAGAGCTTGGGTTTCCCACCAGCTACCGCTAAATGTGTGCTACTGTTAGGTGGGCCTGAGCCTTAAGTGGGTGGGCCCCTGCCCACCCAGGCCCACCTATGGCTACGCCACTGAGTGGAATATTAAATATTTTAAACTAAACTGTCAACAATTCACTTTATTTGTGCCTTCCACATCTGTGTAATGTGTTTGGGAAGTCACTTGTGCCCCGACAGACTTCACAGAAAGTCAAATAGCCATGCATCTGAAGGGCACATTATCGACAGCACTTTTCCCTGCAGGAAACAGGAGTTTCCAAGTGATTGCACCCGATAGATTGATGGTTCAACATAAAAGCTGTTATTGGATGCATTCTACATCAAATAGTCTGAAAAGAAGCACAGAAACTTCAAAGAAACAAATGATCCATTTGCAGGAACACTTTACAATTAATTATATATAATACTTCTGATTTAACTGTAAGTTTCTCAAGAACTGAACAATTTTCTTTTGTAGAATTTATAATGCATTTATAATGCTGTCAATAGTGTGCCCTTCAGATGCATAGCTATTTGATTTATCATCTCTCTCACTTCTCTGACCTCATGTGCAACTTTCCTTAAATTAGTCACCTTATTTTCTAACTCTTACCTATCTAAATTTTCCATCTTTGCTTTACCCTTCACTATCAATTAAAATGTTCTATTACGTATTGTGTTGACATTGTAAGTAGTATACTATGCCGTACTTTGTATTGTTATGTGAATATTTTTACTGCTGTAATTGCCTATTGCCAGGGCCGCCGAGAGACTGGGCCGGACCTGGGGCAAGGCTGCCCACGGCCCCCCCCCCCCCCAGAAGCTGCCGCACTGCAGCCCCCTGGTCTCCACCCGCCCACCCCCGGCCCCGTCGACAGCACCCCTCCGTCCGCCACGGGGCTTGACCCCCTGCATTGAAATCACAGCGCCTCACCTCCGTGTGAAAGCGCAGCAGCGGCAGATCGCCTCCCTTCGGGCCTTCCCTCCCTGTGTCCCGCCCTCGTGGAAGTTACATCAGACGAGGGCAGGAAACAGGCAGGGAAGGCCCAAAGGGAGGCGATCTGCCGCTGCTGCGTTTTCACACGGAGGTGAGGCGCTGTGATTTCAATGCAGGGGGCCCGGCCCAGTGGCGGACGGTCGACGGAGCGAAGGGCGGGCGGGTGAGACCAGGGACTGCAGCGCTGGGCCCCCCCCTTGGAGGCCTGGGCCCGGGGAATTTTGTCCCCCCCTCCCCCCCCCCCCCTCTTGGTGGCCCTGCCTATTGCTCATGTTTGATTTATTCTTACTGTACACTGCCTTGACTGAATAGCAGCAGTTACTATAACGCCAATCTGGTAACCTAGGGGGTCCATATCCAAAGCGATTTAACCAGCCAGAAACAGCTCCTGGCCCAGAGACATCCTACCAACTCCAGCCCACTAGCAGGGACCTCCCTCCCCCCCCCAGGGTTCTGGAAACTCTAGTAATACCCATTCCAAGGGGTATTACACATACCTTGTAGAATACTATATGATATATTGCATATCTGAATAGCAGCCAACTTTTCAGCTAAACACAATGGTGGTGTAGAACGAGTAGAAGTGAATTGATTTTTTACTGTTTCAAAAAGTGCAAAGACTCAATGAACTTACATGGAAATACTTTTAAAACAAAATAGGAGGAAATATTTTTTCACCCATTGAATATTCAAACTCTGGAAGTCATTGCCAGAGGATATGAGGTTAACATATCTGGTTTTAAAAAGGGGTTGGACAAGTTCCTGGAGGAAATGTCCATAGTCTGCTATTGAGACAGACATGGGGAAGCCACTGCTTGCCCTGGGAATGGTAGCATGGAATGTTGCTACTACTTGGGATTCCGGAATCTTGCTGCTCTTTGGGATTCTACCAGGTACTTGTGACTTGGATTGGCCACTGTTGGCAGCAGGATACTGGGAGAGATGGACCATTGGTCTGACTCAGTAAGGCTATTTATAATTTGTTAGAAGTACTTTATTGAACACAACAAAGCAAACAAACACACTGAGCAAAGTATCCAATAAGGGCAGAATTCAGTAAATTGACTCTCACAATTGGGGCGACGGGATCATCCGTGTTAAGCTAGTATTCTCTAAAAGGTGCTCCACACAGACTGCTCTTTATAAATTACTAGCACAGTGCAGTTTTGCACCTTATTTTGGGCACCAGCATTTACACCTGCCAAAAACTGGTGGAAATGCTGGCACCCAATTTATGGCAGTTGGGCGTACCATTGAAAGTATTCTAGAAATTCTGGGAACGTCCCCTGACCTGTTCATGCCTCTCCCATGGCCACACCTCTTTGGAGTTGAACACTATGAAATTTAGGCCCTCATTTTATACTTAATTATTTGGATTTTGCTCACACCTTTTTCAGTAGTAGCTCAAGGTGAGTTACATTCAGGTACTCTGGATACTTCTCTGTCCCAGGAGGGCTCACAATCTAAGTTTGTACCTGAGGCAATGGAGGGTTGAGTGACTTGCCTAGCGCTGAGGGAAGATGCACATATAACAACTGTTCCCTCTAAGTTGAGTGAGAGTCCTCCACCTACAGTCCTGCCAGTGGGTGGTGCTGTTTCCCTATCACATTTTCAATAGTGAGGGGCAGGCAAGCTCTGCAGAGCTCCAGGGAACCTGCCTGTCCACAGAGATTGAAAAAACATGACGTTGAAGCACTGCCCCCCACTGGCAGCCATGCAGTTGGAGGACCCCCGCACAGCATAGATGGAACAGTGTATACAAGTCTAAATTGTTGTCAATTAACAGCAATTATGGATTGTTGACACACCTCATTGGGCTAATTAATTTGCATGTGGATCTGAAATCGGTGCGAAAATTTGCACTCCCAACTTGTAAATGAAGGAAGTTAACAGTAAATTTGGCATAAGAATACAATGCATAATAGTACCAATACTACAGCTTGTAAGCCCTCAGATAGGCTAGTTAAGACATAATCCCGTGGATTCTATAAAGGGGACTCAAATTTGCATGTTTAAATTTGGGTGAGATTCTGACATGCTCACGCAACTAAATTGGGTAACAAGTCAACATCAATAATTGGGTTGCTAACAGTCAATTATTGATGTTAATTGGCATCAATTTGAGTGTGCGTGCACATCTACATGCTACTCTATAAAACTGCATGTCCAAATCCCATGGCGTGCAACCCAAAAGGGGGTGTGACCATGAGAGGGGCATGGGTAGGTCAGGGCAGTCCAGAAATTTGCAAACAATGTTACAGAATACTGCAGATGAGTGCCCAAATTGGTTTCAGCAAGCGTAAGTGCTATTCCATAAGGGGCGCTGAAACTGGAGCACTCTTTACAGAACAGCACTGGGTGCCATTTTCTGAATCTGGTCCAATGTCAAGGAGAACTAACAACCTCTCCTTCTTAGAAATGTTTGTTTAAGAGAAAGAGAGAGAGAAAAGGGGAGAAAACCCCTTCAAAACCCACTGGGTCCTTTTAGTATGTAGAGAGTCTTTTTTTTTTTTGGAGGGTAGAGACTATCCCACTACCTAACTGCAGAAATATAACCTATAAAACCATCTACACAGCAGGATTCAGCTACCTGGGTTCTAAATGGTGGGACTCAACGCCAAAAGCCGCAAGAAGCATCACTTACTACTTCCAATTCAGGAAAGAAATGAAAGCCTACCTTTTCAAAAAAATTCTATAGCTAACTACATAAGCTAACAACATCCCTCCCCGACCAAATCTACCTCATCAAATCTTCCTCACGAAAACCCTTCAGAAAACCACACAAACTATCGGCCTACCTCTATCAACGTCCCACCTCTACAAACCTACCTCATCAAAACTCTGTAGAAAACTACGAAAACTAAACTCCTTCCTCCTTCTAAACAGCCCCTCAGAAAATTCTAAAGAACATCAATATCCTCTCCGTCTCGTAACGGATAAAAACTAACGTAACCGTCAACCAAAATGTAAATGGTAAGCCACTGAACTGGAACTTGTCTTTGGATAACAGTGAGGTACAAGAACGCATAAATAAAATAAATAATAAAATCTGATGTGGAATCCCTACATACGAAAGTTGCTGTCGCACAGTCTCTGTAACCTTGGATAAACTAATTTGATTCAGTCATCTGTAATAACACAGCAGCTCTACTGGTAATAATGGGAAAGAAAACGATGAGCACTTTGAGATCTGACCACCTCTTGGGTGCTATTTAAATTATTATTCAAGTGTCACCTTTTATCTATAGATTTGTACCTCAGAATGGCTAGGCAGGTAGCATTAGTTCCTGTAGGCTTGTGGTTTTTTTTTAATTTTTCATATAATTGTATTGATTCCTATGCTCTTGCCAGAGTACAACTTCCCTCACCCCCCTTTTCTGAACATAGTTTCAAAATTCAAAGTAATGTCTTTGATGGATTCTCTGCACTTCTACCTGGCCAGCGAAACCTGGAATGGGTTAATGCTGATACCACCTATGCAAGCACAGTACATAATGAGTAGTAGCCTAGTGGACGTCAGACTCACAGAAACAGAAGCCTGCGCGGCCGCATCGCTGATCTGCAAGGGCAGGATTCTACATGGAATGTTGCTAGTGGAGGAGTAGCCTAGTGGTTAATGCAGTGGACCTTGATCCTGGGGAACTGGGTTCAATTCCCACTGCAGCTCCTTGTGACTCTGGGCAAGTCACTTAACCCTCCATTGCCCCAGGTACAAATAAGTGCCTGTATATACTATGTAAACCGCTTTGAATGTAGTTGTAAAAACCACAGAAAGGCGGTATATCAAGTCCCATTTCCCTTTCCCAAATGAGGACACAAATCCGACACTACTCCAGAAAAATGTCTGTGATGTTCGTTAGAAATAAGATAATGGGCTCATTTGATATAGAAACAACAGATTTTCTACTCTTCTTCATCCACATCTGCATTGAAAGGGGAATAAGACATGATTTGTGCATATTCAGTTTTCACAGATGTGTCTGTTCCATTAAATGTGAATACACTAAAGACCAGATCAGCACAGAAATGTGTGCAACCCAAGGTTGGTTTCTCTTGCACAATAGAAAGCCTTGGATCCAGGGCCGCTGAGAGTGTGGGGGGGGGGGGGGGGGAGCAATATTTCTCCAGGCCCGGCCTCCAAGTGGGGCCCTGCACCAGCAATAGAATCAGGCTTCCGGTGCAGGCACAGGCAGAAGGCCTGGATCGGTCTCCTGCTCCTGTATGTCAGGTTATCATGTTAACTCTGCTCTGCTGGCCATGCCCTGCCTCGTACGTGAAGTACTTCCTGTTTCCACAAAGGCGGGAGAGGACGCAGCAGAAAGAAGGGCACGTAGCCGGGCAGAGCAGAGTTAACACGATAGCCCGTCACACAGGAGCACCAGACAGACCGAGAGAGCACTAAGCTTCTGCCAGCTGGGGAGCCCAGAGTGGGGGCATCCTCAAGATTGTTTGCCCCAGGCCTGGCCTGGTCTCTCGGCAGCCCTGCTGAGATCAGCTAATCTATTTGCTTTGGGGGCCTCGTGTATGTACAAGAAAACCTGTATATTTCAGAGTCTTTCTGTCTGTATTCGCACCACTTTCTGGATATTACTTCTTCAGAATTCCTACAATTGTCATTAAAGAATCAGAATCTGAACGTTCTCTCATTACGGCACATTCTCCTGTTACAGAGAGTGAACCACATCAAACTAAGACCACTCTCTAAAAGGAGGAGATCTCGGATAGTGCTTTTCTTCAATTAGCTTCAAAACAAGCGTTCAAAGACTTTACGTCTTGCATCTTTACGACTCCCTTCATTACCCTGTTTTGTCTCGGCGATAATGAGGTACAAAATCTGTTCTCGTAAGTGGTTATAGGTCATACCTCACTGCAGCTCATATCTTAATGTCTTTTGGGGAGGGCTTGGGAAGTCTGCTAAATCATACAGATATACATACAGTGGTTGGAAGAAAATAATTCAGGGTCCTGATGTTCAGCTGGCTACGATCAATGTTTTACTGACCCCACTGCTGCGATATTCAGCACTTAACAAGCTGTGGGTTACTGCATAAGGATAAGACTGACTTTTACATGGTCCTATTTACGGGTTCTTTTACTAAAGTGCGCTTAAAAGTGGCCTGCGCTGATGTGGATGCACGTATTGGATGCAGACAGGTTCATTTTTCAGCCATAAATGGACGTGCGGAAAAATAAAAATTGGCGTGCTTCCATTTTGGGCCTGAGACCTTACCACCACCCATTGGTTTAGGACTTGACAATGTTATGATCATGCATGTGAAGGATTGCATATCAACACCACTCAAAGGGAAGTGGCAATCGGGGCCTAATTTGTAGCCAAAAAGGAAGTGGAACAGGGTGGGAAAGCTAGGGCTGCCACACCCCTGCACCTTTCTGTCTGCTCCCTCGCTCTGTCCTCTCCTACACTGCTCCTGTCCGTGCCCTGATGATTGCATTAAACCAGGAGCAGGAGAGGACAGACCCAGAACCCAAGCCGGGGCCTCTCCTTGGAGGCCGGGCCTGGAGAATTTAGCCCCCCCCCCCCCCCTTTGCGGCCCTGGGGCAGGCCAGGGCAGGAAGGACAGATGAGAGGCTGGATTAGGGAGCAATGCTGTTCTCCGCTTTGCGTCAGGCTCGGCAGTCGTTCTGAGAGAGATGGGGCTGGAGAAGAACAAACCCTGCTGCTCTAAAGAAGTAACAGAAGTGTGTTCCAGGCAATTCCCTCAGAAATTAAGCCCTGGAGGAAATGAGAGATCAGCTGTAATGCTTTTTCATTGTTATGATGAATGGTTAGTATAGTTCTTACCATATGTAAGCAGTGCCATATAGACACGTAAGAGGCAGCCCCTTCTATGCCGAGCTTCTAATCTCCAGTAGTTAAGACAGATGAGATACATACACAGAAAATAAGAGGCTTTGAGTTAACAGAGGTGGGGGCCCAACTGCAAAAAAAAAATGAAACTGGGTGGGATTACAGTTGGGAATAATTGAAGAAGCTGCATCTTGCATTGGGCAAAGAGACAAGAAATGAAGCTTCTTAGGAGTTTGTAAAAGAAAAAGCCAGGTGGCGGGTAGGGACATTTCTACATCCTTAACAAGAAAGTTGAGTAATAATATATCCTGAAAAGTCAAATTGACCCCAACGCTGATTAACATTTAAAGGCAGCTTACTACAGTTCTGTGCAATTTTTAAAATATCGGTTACAAAAACAAAGGAATTAAATTCTCCAAGATGAATTAATAGTTGACGTTTAATTGAGGTGTAAACCTAGTCTCACCACAATTCAGGCATCAGCTAGCAATTCGCGGGTCAGCACCCGAGACCGGGACCACAAAACAACACGCTCTTAGTCACTTCTGATCCACTGAGCTGGGCAGAGGTCAGGGCCAGACTTACTCCGGTAAGGTCGTAAGTACATAAGTAATGCCACACTGGGAAAAGACCAAGGGTCCATCGAGCCCAGCATCCTGTCCACGACAGCGGCCAATCCAGGCCAAGGGCACCTGGCAAGCTTCCCAAACGTACAAACATTCTATACATGTTATTCCTGGAATTGTGGATTTTTCCATTTAGTAGTGGTTTATGGACTTGTCCTTTAGGAAACTGTCTAACCCCCTTTTAAACTCTGCCAAGCTAACCACCTTCACCACGTTCTCCGGCAACGAATTCCAGAGTTTAATTACGCGTTGGGTGAAGAAACATTTTCTCCGATTTGTTTTAAATTTACTACACTGTAGTTTCATCGCATGCCCCCTAGTCCTAGTATTTTTGGAAAGCGTGAACAGACGCTTCACATCCACCTGTTCCACTCCACTCATTATTTTATATACCTCTATCATGTCTCCCCTCAGCCGTCGTAAGGTGTTAAGCTGGATTTTACTCTTTACCTTTTTATTCACCTTTCTTTGTTAGTCCAGGAGTAAACAAACTTCACTCTCACTGAAAGAAATACTCCAGTCCAGGTTTTATAAACCAAACACAAACTTTACTTCAATTCTGCGGCAAGCAGTTCATCCAGACTTCAGGAATTCTGGAGGCAAACAATCCTTTTTAGTATCATCCAATCAATTTGTATCCCAAACAGATAACTTATTCAAACTTGGGATTAAGTGCCAGTTCAAGACTTTGGCGTATTTTAGTCGACCATTTACAACTCCTCCAGTCTATTACCCATCCTTTTTGGGTGAACACTCTTAAGGCTGTGCAATGTGAAAATGGGCAGGCCAAAAAAAGTCCTCTCCACCCCTGCCCCCGACCCTCTGACTCATCTCCTCCCACCCTACGCACCCCCCCCCCCCCCAACTAAACTTAAAATATAAGTACTTGAGCTGGCAGAGATCCCCAAGTCCCACCAGCTGAAGACCTCCTCTGAAGGTGCCTAGAACTCTCTGCTGCCAAGCTCGGTAGTCAGCAGTAATATTCTTGCCCCGATGACGCTAATGTAATATTTCTGCTCTGACTTCAGCAGCAGGCTGTAACTGGACAGATCAAAGAAAGAATTGAATTCAAAGTCTGTGTTCTCGTTCACAAGATTGTCTACGGGGAGACCCCAACCTACATGTTTAGTCTTATCGACTTCCCGCCCAGGAATTCCGTGAAGTCCTCCCGCACGTATCTGACTCTCCACTTTCCTAACTGCAGGAACTTGAGATATAAGCTGCTCTTTGCCTCGTCGTTCAGCTACACATGCCCCCGTTTCTGGAATGCTCTTCCATCAACGTTAAAAGAGACAGCAGAACACAGCCTTTTCAAGAAATCTCTAAAGACTGACCTGTGTACTCGTTCTTACTCCACTCCTGCTTGATCTCCTGCGTTCCCTCATTCCTCTCCCCTGTTGACCCCCTCTCTTCCCCTCCTCTACTCTCTACTCCATCTTGCATATGACTGATTGTATTGTTCTCTTCCTCCAACGTTGTAAGCCACATAGAGCCTGCCTTGGTGGGATTATGTGGGATATAAATGTTCACAATAAATAAACACACTTCCTCCCAGCCATACTGCAGAGGGACAGAAGAGGTTGCAATATGACTTCCTCCCATCCCATGGTGACACCCTGTTCCACAGGATTTGGAGATCCTAGGTTCTCTCCATGAGGTCTGGAGCCAGGTATCTAAACCTAGAGACTTCAGGTGAAATCAGGAGAACTGCTATATGGGAAGACCACAGTATAATGACGGCAGTTCCCGAGACCCATCAGTGATATACCGAGGGACCTTCTTGCAAATTTTGGTCCACTTTGTATGACAATTTAACAAAGGGTTCCTTCCTGGAAACCTACCCTTAGCTATCACTGAACGTCTAAGAAGGAATAAATAGAGAAAGTAAGACCTTAATCTCAAAACATTGCACAGTCACACAGAAAAGAGCAAATGACATATTTTGACAAAGACACATTTATCTCCAGAAACTTGCGTTAAAGGGTTGTTTTTTTTTAGATTTTTTTTAACGCTTTTTAGTGTAGCTAGACAACTTCAGATCTACAGAACTGCTCAGTGCTATCTCAGAAAATGCAAAGACAATTGTTTCTCTTTCATCTCAAGACAATTTGCAACCCAGAGTATATCTATTTGTACTCCAACAATTATTATAAATGGTAGACCAAAAGAAACATTTGCAAGAAATGACAGCCATGTTTTTTTGAATTACTAGTAAAAAAGGCCCGTTTCCGAAACCAATGAAACGGGCGCTAGCATATGGCTTTTTGTGTGTGTGTGTGTGTGTGTGTATGTGTCATAGAGTTATTGTGTGTGTGTGTGAGGGTGCGGTGTGTGTGCAGGTTGTTGATGTGTGTCTTTTTTTGTTTTGTTTTGTTTTTTGCTTGGGGGTTGGGGGATGTGCTGTGCTGTCCTTGGTCGCTGTTTGCTGCTGGCTGGGTCGCGGGTAATCCTTCCAGCTGGGCTGCAGCTTGTCCTGTTCGCCCACGTCCCAGATGGTGACGGGCACGTTGTTTTCCAGTTCCTCTGACTCCATGTCAAGCGATTCTTCTCTCGTTCCAGTGGTGGTTCTGTGCTCTCCGTGCTGCACAGATAATGAGCCATTCTGCTGGGGAATGCTCCTCCCTTATTGTCACGTAGTTTCCTCTGATTGGTCCGTCTTACGTTGCCTAGTGTTGCCTGGGAACGGTGTTGTGATGGTCCTTTGTGTTTCAGAATGTTGAGGGTGTTTTTTCTGATTGGTCCGTCATGCGAGGGCGGGGCAGAGAGACATGGTCAGTGTTGTGGCTTCACCACCATGAATCCATGAACCCTTCAGGGAGTGACTGAGTGACTTCAGAACGTTGTCTTCTGAATGTTGAGGGTGAGTTTTATTATAGTAGATCTGCAGCGTTATGTTGATAAGGACTGAGAAGTAAGCAATGGGCATCTGCTATGGAAATGTTTTTCACTAGCTCTCCTTCATAACCCGTATGCATCTCTTTTAACTCATGCAAAGAAAATTACGATGAGCAAAGAAAAAAAGCAAGAGAGAGAGAGAAAAGACAGTCCTCCCTGCGACTCTGCAGGCAGTAATAAATCGGAGAGCACTTCCTCATGCCACTTTTCGCAGAACATGAAAAGAGTCAACAGCAAATGTAATAAATCACAAATTAATATAAGCTTCACTGACTCACACTAGCCAAGACAACAAGGATGCTTATTTTTCCTTAATACGTCATCTCAGAATTCTGGTGCTTGTGTGCGAGTCATTCCATTCTGCTTTAGAAAGAGCATCAAGACAATGTTTGCCATTTTGAGGATTATCAGAATTCTATTCCCAGCAAAGAGATAATCTTCTGCTACATCGCCTCATGTCTGCACAGCTGCTTCAGAAGTTTGTTGCTAATCCTTTGGCCAGATTTGTTTGTTCCCCCCCCCCCCCCCCCCCCCATAGACATAAAATGAAATAAATTCCTTTGCAAATTTAAGCCAATATCCTTAAATTAATTAATAAAGAAAACCATAATACCTTTATACTTTCCAACAGAGAGAGAGAGAGAGAGAGACACACACACAACATTATTTTAAATTCATCCAGAAAGGATCAGCCGGTGTCATTAATTCAAAGTGATGCATCTTGGTTATGAAATCAAAGCAAAACACATTTATCTACCGCAGAGAGAACAGATTTACATTCAAATAGCCTTTTCGCATGTGCATGAAGTTCAGTTGCATTACCAGAGGCAACCGAAGTCCAGTTTTGAACAGGGCATTTAGGAAGGAATTGGGACACTTTGGTAAGGATGTGCACAATTCCCCAAATATTTGACAAAAGGTCCGTTGAATGTGGAGCCTTTTGCAAAATATATATGCAGCAAACTAGCAGACCGAATACAAAAAGATCCAATTTTATTCACCACATAAAAGTATAAAATATTTAAAAGCCTGACACAGCCATGTTTTTCTCCTTTCAGGGGCTGCGTGCTGCGTCAAGGGCTATTAAAAACTGTTAATAAATGCATAAAAAATGTTAGTATAAATCATAAATCATTTGCTGCACTGGGAATTGCTAGCATGGTTTTGTAAAAGAAGCCCTTAGGCTGCAACCTTTGACCCCTACACACATAGGGTTACCATTCGTCCGGATTTCCCCGGACACGTCCTCTTTTTGAGGGCATGCCCTGGGCATCCGGCGGGTTTTGCCCGCATGCCTGTTTGTCCAGATTTCTGGACAAATGGACGAGTGAGTGGGCGAGCAGCGCCGTGGGTCTCCCCTCCCCTTACTTACTATCTGCCCTGGTGGTCTAGTGACCTCTTCGGGGCAGGAAAGAGCCCCCTCTTTCCTGCCCGGAGCGTTGCCTTGCCCTTCATCCTTCTCGGTCTCGGCTGGGGATTCAAAATGGCTGCCGAGAGTTGAAGTCTTGCAAGGCCGCTTCAACTCTCGGCGGCCATTTTGAATCCCCAGCTGAGACCGAGAAGGATACAGGGCAAGGGCAGGCAGCGCTCCGGGCAGGAAAGAGGGGGCTCTTTCCTGCCCCAAAGAGGTCACTAGACCACCAGGGCAGTAGATAGTAAGGGGAGGGGAGGGGAGACCCACGGCGCCGCTCGCCCACTCGCTCGTCCATTTGTCCAGAAATCTGGACAAACAGGCATGCGGGCAAAACCCGCCGGATGCCCAGGACATGCTAGTAATTATCCTCTCTACTACTAGGTATGTATAAAAGATATTGGTGTACAAATCGTAAGGAAAATCAAAATGTAAGGAAATCAAAATGTTTATATTTTATGAAAGATTAAAACCAAGCAATTTCCCTACAGCTGTTCCATGAGGTGCTTCCTTTATTGACTTTCATGTGGAAATTAATAAACGGTTCATATAGCACAGATGCACTTAATTCCACCTACTGAGGTCACCTAGAGGGGCATAATCGAACTGGGTGGCCAAGTTTTCCTGAGGACGTCCTCGGATGTCCTGGCGAAGGGACGGGGAAACCCATATTATCAAAACAAGATGGTCGGCCATCTTTTGTTTCGATAATACAGTCGGGGATGCCCAAATCACGAAATTTAGGTTGACCTTAGAGATGGTCGTCCCCGGTTTTCGGCGAAAACAAGCGCCATCCTCCTCTTCACATATCAAATTAATTAGAGCTGTGTCTTATCTTCTACATTCCAACTTATTTTCATACAAAGTTAAACAATCATTTTTAAACAGAATTACTTCTAATCAACAATACAGACCCCGAGTGCACTTGTTAGTCAAGGCAGATAGAGTCGAAAAGCAATCTCTAAAATCCTTCTTATTACACCCGACACAGCCGTGTTTCAGCTAAAGGGCCTGCATCAGCTTTACTCAGAAGAAGACTATCGGTTCTGAATCTAAACAGCCTCCTATCATCTGGGTCACCAACCAATGCCGATCATCAATCCTAAGTGGAGAGCTGCAGCTATTGCAGTGAATTAACACAATGTGTCCGTTGAAAGATGAACATCGTATCGGACAGTTGCCCCGCCAAACCTGTAAGAAGAAAACCATTACTGAGAGAACCTGTGTGTATGGTGGTGAGGACAAATGATGCTGTCACAAACTAGGCAGTGACAGCCATGATCCGTTCAATACGTCCCCTAATTCCTCCTACACACAAAAATATGGTGCTCTGGGTGTGAAAGGCTGGTATTAACGAGTCCTGATCTCCCATGTCTGGGATCGTTCCCACTGTGTTTATAGGCTGTGAGGATGACTGGTAAAAGGAAAAGGAAAATGATAGTAATAAAACGGAGAATCTGCAGATAAAACCAGCGTGTACCAAGCAAGAACTAACATTTAATTACGTGTCTTTTAAGAATTCTTTTTCTCTGGTAGCTCAGAAATCTGACAAGACAGCTTACTGCAAAGTTGTAAAAGCGCAATTATTTTTGACACTGATTAAAAGAGAGGTACAGAACATTGTAATTGTGGTTCAGCAACTCCCACTGATGCTCCTGTGACACTGGAATAATATCTGTTGGATTTAATTAAAGTTCGGAGAATGGGCTGAGCAAACCCTGACTTCAACAAATAATTAATATGACATAAAATAGCTTAAAATATTTCACCTAGACATTAATTTATTAAACACAAAATAAGCTTGGGCTTAGAAAATTCCGCTTGCAGCATTCTGATAAACAGTTGTTACCGGACGTACTTCATCACAGCAAGAGAATGATCAAAGAAAGAGAAATGTTTTGATATAATCTGTGTGGTGGAAGGAGACACTTTCTTATAAACCATGCGTTTGTTGGGTGAGGAATGTGAATGGAAGTCTATCTTGCACAGGGATGGCCCAAAGATATCTGACACTATAGGTGCCCCCGCCAAAAAGTGGATCAAGGCCTTCTTTCTTCTCTACCTCCTCCCCCCAGAAGTGTTCAGCAGCATCCCCTTCCTTCTCTATTCCCCTCCAGGGTGGCACTGGCCTGGCAGTCAGTGTGTGAAAAGAAGACTCACTACAGTCAAGAGGATCCTTGAGCATTTCAAGGCCTACCAGGTCCTGCCCCCTCCAAAACAGGAAGTTCAGAAGGATCAGGAAACAGCAGGCTCTGAGAATGCACAGATGCTCAAAGCCCTTCACTGGCTGCAGTCAGTCTTCCACAGACATGCTGGCTGCCATGCTGGTGTTGCCTTGCCCCCCCAAATTCTGTCTTCCTAGGGGGAGATGCTGGACTATGAAGGTGGAAGAGAAGGAGAGATGCTGAACAATGGCAGGGGAAATAGAGCCTTGAGCCACCTGGGGGGGTTCACCTGGGGTATCAAAAACCCTTGGGTTGACCGTGCCATCCAGATAGTGCCTGCAGTCAGCACCGAATCCTAATATTGCTGGCCAGTATCCAGACGCCACTGCTGAATTTGTGGATCTAATTCGGCAACAGTGTCCGGCACTTAGCCAAAATGCTGACTTGCCCAGCTGATTATTGACCTGTGCATTGCCTGAAAACCAGATGACTTCACATTGCAAGCCTCCAAACCCCGAATCTCTTTGAATTGAAGAGGTCCAGATGACAAATAGAACAGTTTTGTTTGCCCAGCAGTTCCGTCTTCTCCTTTTAGACTTCCAGCTCATTTGGAACCTACCTGGAGCTATGGTGCCAGGAGACTTCAGTTGCCGTCTACTCAGGGGTTTCCTCTCATTTCATAGCCCTCCCTCGATGAGCTCAGCAGTGGCAGACCACAGACCGTGACGGCAATTGTACAAAGTAGCACGTAGAAGAACGAACTACTTGAACACATCATTGGTGCCAATAATTGGCAGTGATGTGTGTACATGCACAAAGGATGATTCTGTACGGTAACACCAAAGTGCTATAGCACCAAACAATGTGCACAATTATCAGCTGTGCACACCAGTCATTGACCTGGCATAAGTGATTAGGCAGGTTTGCTCTAGTATTCTATGACTTGACACACAGCGTGCCCCATTGGAGGCGCCCAGTTGTAGAATCCTCCCCCACCCCCATCATGGCTCCTTCCACAATGCAGAATACACGCATTCTAACTCTAGCCAGCAGGTGTCACCACTGAGTAACAGTTGCATCTTCTTACTGTTGGGGTCTGTGAATGCTACCTCTATCCCTGGCTTATCTTGACCCACTTATGTAATTAAACTCTGGAATTCGCTGCCGGAGAACGTAGTGAAGGCGATTAGCTTGGCAGAGTTTAAAAAGGGGTTGGACGGTTGCCTAAAGGACAAGTCCATAGACCGCTGCTAAATGGGAAAAATCCACAATTTCGGGAATAACTTGTAAAATGTTTGTACGTTTGGGTAGCTTGCCAGGTGCCCTTGACCTGGATTGGCCGCTGTCGAGGACAGGATGCTGGGCTCGATGGACCTTTGGTCTTTTCCCAGTGTGGCATTACTTATGTACTTATGTCCTCTACTTGGCTCACTTTTATTACATAGAGCAGTGATTTAACCTATTGTGATGTCATAGTGGCTCATTCCACCAATAAGAGCCAACCTCATTAGTGATGTCACAATGGCTTGATTGTATAGAATGTTTGTACGTTTGGGAAGCTTGCCAGGTGCCCTTGGCCTGGATTGGCCGCTGTCGTGGACAGGATGCTGGGCTCGATGGACCTTTGGTCTTTTCCCAGTATGGCCTTACTTATGTACAAGAAAACGTGTCATTTAAACTGTTTTTATTATCTCATGGGATCAGGTACAGGCATCATGAACAACATGGCAACAAGAAATGCATAACATCCTTTCCATCATCAGCCCCCTGTACCCCACAATTTCCCTTTTAACTCCCCTGAAGACTCCTTCTCCCTTTCCTCCCCCCTCCTCCCTCCCTCCCTTCCCCCCTCATGATGCTGACCAACTGGGGTCCCATTGCTATATTTCAGTACTGATCCATACCTCAACGCAACATTTCACACTGTTTTACTAAGCACAGTGCAGAACACTCTGTTCGTCAGACAAACAAGGTTTATTTAAACCAGCATAGTTTCATTCCCATGCCCTTAATCACTTCTCAATTTTTCTCATTTATTAAGATATAAATATGCCTCGTTTCTGTTCTAACCTTGGGGCAAGATTAATCTCGAGCCTGCCGTATTTGTTAGCTGCACAACTGTGCAGGGAGAGGAAACATTTTCAGCTTGGATCCCCTCACAGTCAGAATCTGACGGAGCAGATAAGAAATCCAGTCAGTATCTCCCAGGCACTAGCATAATAAATGAAAAAGAAAGATATAGGAATCCGGGAAAATTGCATCGAACCAGCCTCGATTCATTGCACTAGGCTCTAATGGATCGCAACAGCAAGGGGGAAAAAGAATTTGAAAAGATTCTAAGGTCAATTTTCGAAGCGATTTGCTTGGGTAATTTGCTGGAAACTTCCAAGCCCCTGCCCAGCTAAGGTTATACACAGGATCCACAGCTTTTTAGCCTGGTTAATATGATGCAATTCTGTGGATACGAACTATTCACAATGGCTCCGATATTCAGACCGCAGGAGATAACTGGGCTGTCGTTTGTGGTCCCCACTAAACCTGGATATTCAATGCTGTTCCGTTTCTGGTGACTGGAATTGAATATCCGGGGGGTTTTGGGGGGCCGGTTTAAAGATAACCGGCTATGTCGATATTCAGACATAGCCGGTTATCTTTAAACCAGCCAAAGATATTCCAGGGTTTAACTCGGCCAAATGTGGCCACTAAACCCAAGTTCTACACGCTTTCTTTTTTTGAGGAAATGACCATGCAGCATGTGAAGCACTTGCTGTGTGGCCATTTTGAGGGGAAGCCCTTACCGCCACCCAATCTTATAAGAGAGGGTAGAGAGAGTTCCATACAGAAAATACTGCAAAAGGAAACCAAGCATTAAAAATTATCAGAAAATGTACCCCTCTAGAGCAAGGGAAACAAAACAAGGCCTGTATTTGAGAGGACAGACTAATTAAAAAAAAAAATCAGAGAACAGGTTTTTTTTTTAAATTACATTTGTACCCCGCGCTTTCCCACTCATGGCAGGCTCAGTGCGGCTTACATGGGGCAATGGAGGGTTAAGTGACTTGTCCAGATTCACAAGGAGCTGCCTGTGCCTGAAGTGGGAATCAAACTCAGTTCCTCAGTTCCTCAGGACCAAAGTCCACCACCCTAACCACTAGGCCACTCCTCCACTGTTGCTACTATTTGAGATTCCACTAGCAACATTCCATGTAGAAGTCGGCCCTTGCAGATCACCAATGTGGCCGCGCAGGCTTCTGTGAGTCTGACGTCCTGCATGTACATGCAGGACGTCAGACTCTCAGAAACAGAAGCCTGTGCAGCCTTCTACATGGAATGTTGCTAGTGGAATAGCAACATTCCATGTAGAATCTCCAATAGTATCTATTTTATTTTTGTTACATTTGTACCCTGCGCTTTCCCACTCATGGCAGGCTCAATGCGGCTTACATGGGGCAATGGAGGGTTAAGTGACTTGCCCAGAGTCACAAGGAGCTGCCTGTGCCTGAAGTGGGAATCGAACTCAGTTCCTCAGTTCCCCAGGACCAAAGTCCACCACCCTAACCACTAGGCCACTCCTCCACATCCAATGTATACCCACAAATCACTTTAAATAACACATAAGATGATTTAAATTTTACTGTCTTATATACACGGACCCAGTGCAATGTCATCAAGCCAGAAGAAATACTGTCAAACTTCCTAAGTCTATGAATCAACCGGGCTGCAGTTATGTTGAACAAGTTGTAACTTATTCAGCAACCTAAATGGTAACCCTAAATATTAAAGAAAAAAAAATGACTCTTTCTGTGTGTACCAGAAAAAATATAATAGTTGGAATCTATCTATCTAAGTCAGATATATTGTGCCCAGGAATCCTCAGTCTGGTACCAATTTAGTTTTCAAGTTATTCACCAGTGAATATGCTGGAGAGACTTGTATACAATGCATGGAAATTTAACTCATGCATATTCATTGCGGGTATCTTGAAATATGAGTGGCTAGGTGTATCCCATGGAGGACTGGGTCGAAAACCCCTGATCCGAACCAAGTGGAGGGAATTAAAGAAACGCTACTGACGAAATCATTGTTTTGTCTTCCTTCGCTGCTTAGTGGGTTCCTGGATTTAGATTATCTTCACATGAAGTCAGTTTCTGCTGGGGACTGTTAGGAAGAAGAGATTAAGATCACAAGAACAGCATTCGGACAGCACTGCAGGGACCACAGATCATTAGGTGTCTTGGAAGATGTGCTTGAGATTAGCCCTTCACCTGTAAATTAAAAGGTGGGCAACGGTTAACAAAAGACATAATCCTTCCCAAATGCGGGTAAGAAGTCCTGTGATAGTGGAACTGTCATAGCTGCTTATTTACACAGCTCACAGTCAACGGGAAAAAACCAGCACAGGCTGCTAAAGACCATTGAGGGAGCAGTAAAAGGAAAGCAAGCTTCAGGAGAAATTAATTGAATGAAAAAGTGGAAACACTACAGTACATATTTCTGCCAGAATCCACCAAGCTACTTTTAATAAACTCACCTGAACCAGACACAGACTCCTTTATCAACCCTCATGAATACCCCAGCTAGTGGAGGAGTGGCCTAGTGGTTAGGGTGGTGGACTTTGGTCCTGGGGAACTGAGTTTGATTCCCACTTCAGGCACAGGCAGCTCCTTGTGACTCTGGGCAACTCACTTAACCCTCCATTGCCCCATGTAAGCCGCATTGAGCCTGCCATGAGTGGGAAAGCGCAGAGTACAAATGTAACAAAAATAAAATAGATACTATTGGAGATTCTACATGGAATGTTGCTACTATTGGAGATTCTAAATGGAATGTTGTTATTCCACTAGCAACATTCCATATAGAAGGCTGCGCAGGCTTCTGTTTCTGTGAGTCTGACGTCCTGCAGGACATCAGACTCACAGAAGCAGAAGCCTGCGCGGCCACATTGGTGATCTGCAAGGGCCGACTTCTACATGGAATGTTGCTAGTGGAATAGCAACATTCCATGTAGAATCTCCAATAGTAGCAACAGTGGAGGAGTGGCCTAGTGGTTAGGGTGGTGGACTTTGGTCCTGGGGAACTGAGGAACTGAGTTTGATTCCCACTTCAGGCACAGGCAGCTCCTTGTGACTCTGGGCAAGTCACTTAACCCTCCATTGCCCCATGTAAGCCGCATCGAGCCTGCCATGAGTGGGAAAGCGCGGGGTACAAATGTAACAAAAATAAATAAAATATTCAGATATGAAGGGATGGAATGAGGACTAACAAAACCAAAACAGAAAGTTTTACTCCTAAATAGCATAGATGGAAATCAAATTGTCTATTATTCTGAAGCAGAAAGAAATTTAAAAAATTGCTTCCTACCTAGCCTAACTTGCTACAGCCATTTTGATAAAACACCTTTGGCGGTATCCTATATAATAAAACTCACCCTCAACGTTCTGAGGACACTGACGTCACTGTCAGGTCCTCCGGGCACTTCCTTCCGGTTCGAAGCCTTTGTGGTGGTGAAGCCACTGAAAACACTGTGTTGGGGCCCCGCCCTCGCGTCAAACGTGATGATGTCGAGGGCGGAGCAATGTCAGCAGATTGAAGGTGGCGTGCCGAGGTCCGCAACAATGGGAGGGGGTAGCTCCGGAAGGAAACTGTGCTAGCGCCCGTTTCATTGCCGCAAGAAACGGGCATGTTTTACTAGTATCAAATAAACGATAGTTTGAATATGAACTTTGCTAATCATTTCTTTTATTATTTGGATGATCTCACTTGGTTTATAGGGTTTTCTGATAAAGGGCTGAGAAATGATTGCAAAAAAAAAAAAAAAAAACCATGATGCTGACTGATCTCATCCTTCATGAAAGAATGACCTAAACCAGTGGTTCTCAACCCAACCAGCCAGTCAGGTTTTTAGAACATCCCTAACGAATATGCATGACCAGATTTGCAAGCCTGTCACCTCCTTTATATGCAAATCCGTCTCATGCATATTCATTATGTTAACTAACACTTCTGGTCACAACACCCTATTTATCAGTTAATTCAATTAATTATCTCAATTAATTATCTCAATTATAACCTAAATATAACCTAAATATAACCTAAATATAACCTAAATATTACCAGCCGCCACTGATGACGTACAGCATCATACTGAATTCAGTATGATGCTGTACGTCATCAGTGGCGGTTGTCCGGTTTTTGAGCCTAGCGCTTAAATGTGGCTGGATCTCCTGAAGAAGTAATTATGAAACACGGCCTGTGTTGAGATCCGTGGACTGAGTGGATAATGTGAGATTACAACACCGTTGTGGGAGGTATCCAACAGAAGGATTACTTTGGAGTGCAACAGATTGCGTTTGAAGAGACTGCACCCTCCTAAGGAGATTGATACTGTTTGGATTGATGACAGTGGTTTTTTATCAACGAACAGAATATTTGACATTTATTCATGAATGCAAATAAGATAAGTAAAAGACTACATTTATTATACGCCAAGTTCAAGGAGGTATGCTTGGTAATTACGGACATCTGTTATAGTTGATAATTAACCTACTTCGGTGGGTAAAATTGAATCTCCATTACCAATTTGATTTTTCATGTTGATTTTTATGTTGAATGTTAATAAAGGTACGGGTTTGATGTACTAGTTAAGGTTGAGTATGCATATTCATTAGGGATATCCTGAAAACCCAACAGGCTGGTGGTCCCCCAGGACAGGTTTGAAAACCACAGATCTAACTCCTAGGGGGCCAATATCTCTTTGGACGCTAAAACCCATAAAACCTTATTTCCCTAGGGAAGTATTTCGAAGTTTAACTCAAGTCTTTAGTCCTTAGCCGCCTTGATTACTGTAATGGGATATATGCAGGGTGCAAAGACATACTTCTGAAAAAATTACAAACTGCCCAGAACACAGCTGCTAGGCTTATTTATGGTAAATCGAGGTTTGAAAACTCAAGACCACTGCATGAGAAATTGCATTGGCTCCCTGTCAAGGACCGAATAACATTTAAAATTTGCACTCTGGTACATAAAATTCTCTGTGGTAAAGCCCCTGCGTATATGGACACCCTCGTCAGCTTACCACCTCGAAACTCTCACAGATCAGCTCGCTTTTACTTAAATCTGCATTACCCCATCTACAGAGGCCTCAAGTATAAAAACCACCTACGCCTCCACCTTTTCCTATATTAGCGCACAACTGTGGAATGGTCTACCTAAATTTGTGAAAATTACCCCTGATCATCCGACCTTCAAAAAATACCTTAAGACCTTCTTATTCGGAAAAGCTCACATCCAGCAGATTGCCAAGACCTGTCGTTTCTTTCTTTACAACATCCGTAAAATCCGCCCCTTTCTTTCCGAGCACTCTACCAAAACCCTCATCCACACCCTTGTCACCTCTCGTTTAGACTACTGCAATCTGCTTCCCACTTAGTCACCTCTCCCCTCTCCAGTCGGTTCAAAACTCTGCTGCCCGTCTCATCTTCCGCCAGGGTCGCTTTACTCATACTACCCCTCTCCTCAAGACCCTTCACTGGCTCCCTATCCGTTTTCGCATCCTGTTCAAACTTCTTCTACTAACCTATAAATGTACTCACTCTGCTGCTCCCCAGTATCTCTCCACACTCGTCCTTCCCTATACCGTGCACTCCGCTTCATGGATAAATCCTTCTTATCTGTTCCCTTCTCCACTACTGCCAACTCCAGACTTCGCGCCTTCTGTCTCGCTGCACCCTACGCCTGGAATAAACTTCCTGAGCCCCTACGTCTTGCCCCATCCTTGGCCACCTTTAAATCTAGACTAAAAGCCCACCTCTTTAACATTGCTTTTGACTCGTAACCACTTGTAACCACTCGCCTCCACCTATCCTCCCCTCTTCCTTCCCGTTCACATTAATTGATTTGATTACTTTATTTATTTTTTTGTCTATTAGATTGTAAGCTCTTTGAGCAGGGACTGTCTTTCTTCTATGTTTGTGCAGCGCTGCATATGCCTTGTAGCGCTATAGAAATGCTAAATAGTAGTAGTCTCTTGTAACCAGAGCTAATAGTGTGATGTCATAATGCCTCAGTCCACCAATAAGAGCCAACCTCATCAGTGATGTCACAATGGCTTGATTGTCCTATACTTGGCTCACTTTTATTACATAGCTCTTTGAGCAGGGACTGTCTTTCTTCTATGTTTGTGCAGCGCTGCGTACGCCTTGTAGCGCTATAGAAATGCTAAATAGTAGTAGTAGTAAAAGCTTACGCTCCTGACCCGCCCTGCACCGCTGCCTATAGAATTCAATTTCTCTTTCCACTATTTCTGAGACAAGCAGTATAAAACGTTTTGTACCTTTTTGGCATCTTGCCAGGTATTTGTAATCTGGATTGGCCACTGTTGGAAACAGGATGCTGGGCTTGATGGACCTTTGGTCTGTCCCGGTATGGCAACACTTATGTACTTATGGATAATACTGGAAACTGGGGAGGGCACGGTTTTGCCTCATTCCTAAGCTTTTTCTACGCCAATGCAACTGTTTCTGATGTGCTACAGATCCCGAAGAGCACAGCAATATGAATGCACGTTCCAATATGTCTCATTAATCATAGACATTTAGTGGTGATGTGCAAAGCAATCTCCCTCTGCCAGGCCCTGGACAAATGACACTACGATTCCAGGAGACATAAGACAGACCAAAACAATTCTTAGTGATGAGAAATTGATGGTAAAGACAGAGATTAAGTAGGGTTTGCAGTACTGCAGTGGTAGGTAAAATGGACTTAGCTCTCTGTATGCGACCTTGGTTTCTGGGTTAATCTGCCAGTCATGCTTTCAAACAGCTGTCACATTCTCTATATTTATTTACAAATGAGGTATTTCATTGTTGTTTCCCCACTTTTTAAAAAATTCTGAACACACTTAGATTTGCAACAGTGTTCTTAAGAAGCCAGGTGCCCTTGTGATACAAGAAAAGATGTATGGGGATTAGATTATATAAGGAGCCTCTCCTGGAAAGTGATGTTAAATCCATCAGAGAGCTGAGGACCCCTTTTACAAAGCAGTGGTAAACCCAACACTGGACTCACTAAAAAGAAAGTACATCACCCCAAAAGCTCTTCCTCTTAGCAGAACGGGATTGTTCTTTTCCTTCCAACAGAAGATACTAGAGAGTTAAACCTTCCTTCCAAGGTTGCCAGCTGGGAAAAATTTTCCCAGCCCAAAACCAGCCATAAACCCGCCCGCAGCCAACCCTCGTCTCCCGCGTCACCAAACCCCGCCCCCCGCGTCACCTAACCCCGCCTCCCGTGTCACTAACCCCGCCCCCTGCATCACTAGCCCCACCCCCGACATCACCCCTGACATCAACCCCGCCCCTGAAAGGCTTCTATTGGACCAAATTGGACCAATAGAAGCCCCGGCAGCGGGAAAACCGGCCAATCGGCGGCAGTGAAAACCCACCCAATCCCGCACCGCGGCCGCTCGAAAACCCGCCCAAATCCCCGCAACCCACGCAATTAGAAAATCCCCCGCAGCCGTTTCCGAAAAGCCACCCAATTCGGCGGCTTAACTGCAACCCTGGCAAGTTTGCTTCCTTCCACAAAAAACGTTTCTAAAGGGGACTTGCAGTGCTGCCAGATTGAAAAAACTTTCCCACACAAAACCACGCCCCCGCCGTCATCACCCCACCCCCGCCGTCACCAGCTCCACCCCCATCACTAACCCCACCCACAATGGCACTAACCCCACCCCCGACATCACTAACCACGCACACCGCAACCCCCAACAGTCAAAAATTTCCCCCAGCGGGGCAGGAAAACCACAACATTGGGCACTTGTCCACCACACAAAACCCTTTCCTGCTGTTTGTTCACATAGTCTAGTTTAGCAGTCCCCTTTTCTTTTACGGTGAGCGGATCTCAGTCAATCCTTTGAACTCCTTTTCTCAAAAGGTGTTACAGGACAGTTACTTATTTAAGAGGTTCTTTCCTTTTTATTCTTGGAGAAGGACAATCGGCTCAATGTTCATGAAAAAGGAAAGTAAAGCTGTATGCAAATTAGTTCCAAATGAGTCAATGACTTATATCCCTTCCTTGCCCTTCCCTCTCCAGCTTAGTTCCAATTTATGGTAGCTGGTTCCAAACAGTATTAGCAAAGTGTTTCAGCAGTTCATCAAAGAAAAAAAAACTCTTCTTAACCTTATCTTTCTCTTCAACACAGTCATGCATTTCAAGGAACCAAAACAAAACACTTTAACAAAAAGCCTCCCTTCTCCCTTGTAAAGTTGAGCCCTCTTTCTCAGCAAGCTGAACCTCCATCTTTTCCCCCTGATCTCCAGGCTCAGACATTTCTTCATCATAAGTTCTGGTTTCCTCGGTTAGGGAATAATCCTCCACCTCCATGCATAGACGGTCGGTAGCCAACTGTTTTGGGGAGGCTAAAGGGGGCGGAGCTTACCTCTGTGGCGACGTCAATGATGTCGCGTCACTGCCAAGGGGGCGGAGGGGCGGAGCTGACCTCCATATTCTCCGTGGAAGCGACGTCAATGATGTCGCTGCCACGGAACTAAAACAATTAAACCACACGTGCGAGGGGGGCAGGTAGGGCGGGCGCAACACCTGGAAGTCGACCATTGAGCTGGGAAGGCTTAGCCTCCCCAAGCCTCTTATACGGGGCGCCTATGCCTCCATGGGATCTTCTAAGTCTTCCTCGCTGGGAGATTTTATACCATGTAGCTCCTCCTTTGGGAACCTCTCCCTTTAGAACCGGCCCCAGCCGGTCCTTGCAATATCTCCCCTCCTCCTCCTCCCATAATCTACATCCTCACTCAGCATACATGCATCTCAGTGCCCTCTACTGGGAAAGTCCTTCATTACATTGAATTTCTACCTTTGTTTTTCTGCCTTGAAATAAGAAGGAAAACTGGTGGCGCTCTGGGGATTTCTTCCTTAATTCCAGGTTACATAAGAGTAGCTATACTGGGTCAGATGAATGGTCCACCTAGCCCAGTATCCCGTTTTCCAAACAGTGGCCAAGCCGGGTCACAAGTACCTGGCAGAAACCCAAATCGTGGCAACATTCCATGTAGAATCCCAAAGAATAGCAAGATTCTGGAATCCTAAAAAAGAGTGGCAAGATTCCATGCAGGATCTCAAAGAGTAGCGACATTCCATGTAGAACCCCAAAGAATAGCAACATTCCATGTAGAATCCCAAAGAATAGCAAGATTCTGGAATCCTAAAAAGAGTGACAAGATTCCGTGCAGAACCCCAAAGAATAGCAACATTCCATGCAGAACCCCAAAGAATAGCAACATTCTGGAATCCTAAAGAGTGACAAGATTCCATGCAGAATCTCAGAGTAGCAACAAATCCCAGGGCAAGGAGTTGCTTCCCATGTCTGCTCAATAGCAGACTATGGACTTTTCCTCCAGGTTCCCTCTTACAGTATACATCAGTCTCTTGCCTTAAAGAAGATGAAAAGTTGCTAAAATATGGTGACAAGAGTGGTAAGAGGTGAATCAGTTCAAGCTGAACTCAAAGAAGACAGAGAAGTTGTAGTTTAGTAGGATGGAAAGGGAGGCAAGTATTTGCCCTTCGATTATGGGTTTAGTAGCTTGTGAGCAGTGCTTCGGTTTGGAGTCTAGACTATTGTAATAATCTTAATTGTTGATTGTAAAAGAGGCAACTTCAGCAACTGCAGTTCATTTAAAGTACTAGAGCTTGGTGTATGGGTGACAAGAATTAAGATCATATGATACCACCATTGAACGGCTTACGTCAGTAACCAGTGTATTATAGAGCACAGTTGAGCTGCTCTACTTGATATTTAAGGTTCTTAATCAGGAAGGCCTAGAATATTCAAAGAATAAGCCGATCTCTTATGTTCCGAGAGGTTACTTCACTCTTCTCACCAGGCCTACCTAGACCACCTCAGAAGGTTAGGTTGCACTGTGTATTTGTTATTCCCAATGAATTAGATAAAAACATTACATTATTATTATTATTAGCATTTGTATAGCGCTACCAGACGCACGCAGCGCTGAACACCTGACACAAAGAGACAGTCCCTGCTCAAAAGAGCTCACAATCTAAATAATACAGGCAGACAAGACAGTTACGGGTGAGGGAAGTACTGGGTGAGAAGGAAGGAAGGAGCCAAAAACAGCAGTGAAAAGGTGGGTTTTCAGCATGGATTTGAAAACAGGTAGAGATGGAGCTAAACGTATAGGTCCAGCAGTGGCGTTCCTAGGGGGGCTGACACCCGGGGTAGATCGCCGATGCGCCCCACCCCCCCCCCGGGTGCAGCGCCCCCCCCCCCCCCGGATGCAGCGTGACCCCCCGAGCGAAAGGACACCCCCCCCCACCCGGGTGCATGCCGCTAGGGGGGTGCCGCGCGCACCTGTCCATCATTCGTTCCATGCTCCCTCTGCCCCGGAACAGGAAATAACCTGTTTCGGGGCAGAGGGAGCATGGAACGAACGATGGACAGGCGCGCTCGGCACCCCCCCCCCCCCAGCGGCGTGCACCCGCGGTGGACCGCCCCCACCGCTCCCCCCTAGGAACACCACTGAGGTCCAGGAAGACAATTCCAGGCATAAGGTGCCACGAGAGAAAAGGAACGAAGCCTGGAGTTAGCAGTGGAGGAGAAGGGGGACGACAAGAGAGATTTGTCCAGAGAGCGGAGTTCACGAGGAGGAATGTAGGGAGAGATGAGAGTGGAGAGGTAATGGGGACCTGCAGAATGGATGCATTTAAAGGTCAGCAAGAGAAGTTTAAACTGTATGCGGAAGCGGACAGGGAGCCAGTACATTATGACATTTGTATCCCACACATGCCTCCTGCTACATGAAGATAACGTTACAAGCATAAGGCCCAATTATTCATGCAAAATTTTTTTTTATATTCTTGCATCATTCTTCTAATGATTGAAGACATGCCTGGAGTTGAATTTATATTGCCTTTTGAGCCCCTGTGCTTAGAGTAATGATTTCTGATCTGTATGATAGTACGTTAGTTTTCTATTCTATTTTTATTGTGTATATTGATTTGTAATCTGCCAAGTTGTAGGCGGAATAGAAATTTTTAAATAAATAAATAAATAAGTATTAAACTACCAGGATTCTGGTTGGATGAAAGTAGGGGCAAAGGCAGAAGTCCATTTTGGGGGGTCCCAGAAGTGGATAGAGGGGGACAACTATTCTCTCTCCCTTCCCCCCCTGCCACTGCAACATATCAAAATATACTTTTGCTGGCGGGGATGCCAAGCCCCAGCAGCTGCAGACATCTCCTGCGTGAGTCCCGCCAGAGCACTCAGGTCAGCAGCACGCTTCAGCCACGGATATTGACACTCCTGCACATGCTCATTTCAGTCGAAGAAGCTGAAGATGAGGGGACCCAGGCCCCCGAGGCCCCTTCGATGAAAGGCTTTATGTGAATGTAAATGATTATTTTTCTTTCCACGACAAGGTTTCATGAAACAAAGCAGTGACATAGCCCTTGGGGGGCCTGGGCCCCTAGTTTGGCTGGTGGATGGCCCCAACCCCCTGCCAGCTGAAGTCTCTCTCTGCTGTTCTCTGTGCATTGCCTGCCCTCTGCTTCCTCTCACGTCGCGTGCACTAAAATCAAGCATGCACGTGACGTGAGAGCAGTGGCGTTCTTAGGGGGGCTGACACCCAGGGCGGATTGCCGATGTGCCCCGCCCCCTGGGTGCAGCACCCCATGGAACAGCGCGACGCCCCCCCCCCCAGGTGCACGCTGCTGGGAAGGGGGTGCCGCGCGCCTGCCAGCTCTTCGTTTTCATGCTCCCTCTGCCCCAGAACAGGAAGTAACCTGTTCCAGGGCAAAGGGAGCATGAAAACAAAGAGCCGACAGGCGCGCGGCACCCCCCCCAGCGGCGTGCACCCGGGGCGGACTGCCCCCACCCCCCCCTTGGTACGCCACTGCGTGAGAGGAAGCTGAGGGCAAGCAATGCGCAGAGAACAGCGCTGGAGAAAGGCTTCAGCTGGTGGGGGTTGGGGACCCTTGCCAGCCAAGGTATGTGGGGTTGCAGCAGAGAGGCGGGCCAAACTGTGCCCCCCCCCCATGCACTTTGGGCTCCAGACCCCCCAAACGTTGAGGTATGGTTACGCCCCTGGAACAAAGGAAACACGGTGGAATGGATTCCATATAGGTCTGCCTTATGTGGATTATCACTGAGCAAATCCAACCCAGTCTGTTAAGCTACTGCATTACCAATGCCAGATGTATAATGATGTAGTTAAAACTGTTGCACTGTAACAGACTAATGGGGGCTTTAGTGTGTTCAGCAAATCACAGTTGTCAGAGCTAATGTGAAAGCCACCCATTTAAGTGACATGCGAGTGGGAATTGTGCACACGGTGCCTTCAGAGAGCTTTAACGAAAGGACCAGGAGTCTCCATGGAAGCTGCCGCCAACCTCTTCTCACAAGTCAGCAATAAAATATTTTACAAAGACCATCCTGATGGCTGCTTCTTTTTTTATAACAGGTTTCAAAAGCAGGTCAGAGACCAGGTTTTACTTTAACATTATTACCTGATCAAGTGTCCCTTGCTAGGACTCGGGGGCATGCGATGAAGCTACAATGTAGTAAATTTAAAACGAATCGGAGAAAATTTTTCTTCACTCAACCTGTAATTAAACTCTGGAATTCGTTGCCAGAGAATGTGGTAAAGGCGGTTAGCTTAGCGGAATTTTAAAAAGGACGGCTTCCTAAAGGACAAGTCCATGGACTGTTATTAAATGGACTTGGGGAAAATCCATTATTTATGGGATAAGCAGTATAAAATGTTTTGTACATTTTTGGGATCTTGCCGGGTATTTGTGACCTGGATTGGGCCACTGTTGGAAATAGGATGCTGGGTTCGATGGACCTTTGGTCTTTCCCAGTATGGCAATACTTATGCTACTATTTGATATTCTGAATGGAATCTTGCTAATCTTTGGGGTTCTACATGGAATGTTGCTACTATTTGAGAATTTGAATAGAATATTGCTACTCTTTGGGGTTCTACATGGAATGTTGCTACTATTTGAGAATTTGAATGGAATGTTGCTACTCTTTGGGGTTCTACATGGAATGTTGCTATTGTTTAGGTTTCTGCCAGGTACTTGTGACCTGGATTGGCCACTGTTGGAAACAGGATGGTGGGTTCGATGGACCTTTGGTCTTTCCCAATATGGCAATACTTATGTACTTATGAAAGAAAACCATGATGCCAGTGTCACGTGCACTTGCTTACTGAATCTTCATTCTTAATAAATCCTGTTTCTTTTACCAAGCAAGCTTGCATAACCTGCTCCAGTGACTGCTGTCTTCTCTGGCAATCACAAACGACAAAGATTCTGCCTGTGAAAGCCATTACAAAGAAAAGAAAAGAAAATTGTAACATTTGGAAACAAGAAAATGCATGCAGCAGACGTTGGAAAAAAGTCATCGATGTTGACACGGCTTCTCAAGAAAAGGATGAAGTGTTACGACTTACAGTCTGTGTCAGAGCTTTGTTTTGAAACATGAATGCTTACTAGGCTGTGAAAAAAATTGGCAAAACTGTAAAACTTTGTACTTTCAGGGCATCAGTCTCTTAGAAATGACAAGGGTGCAGGAGTAGCCTAATGGTACAAACTTACAGGCCCGATGCTCAAAACGTTAACACTAGCGCTAGAGGCGATTAGCGCCGGACTAATGATGGCATTAGAGTGCGCCAAATGCTCAGAGGGCTCTAGTGCAGGAGACAACGTACACGCCAAAGATTAGCGTAAATAGCATGCAGTTAGTATGAAAGCGCAACCCCGCTGCTTGAAACACTACATTGGCTACCACTCAAGTGTTTTTCAAAGCGAGCACCCTAATCTTCAAGATACTATTCAGCAGGGCTTTTTTTGAGGGGGTACTTGGGGGTACTGAGTACTGGCACTTTTTCCATTGTCTGCTAAAATTGACCTATGGTCCCCAAGTTTTAATGAAAGAGCTCAGGCCCTACACACAAATTCTGCCTGGTCATAGATTCTGTGACTGGTTACACGGGGCCCGGCTATTGTGGGGTGGGTCCCTCAGTGATCACCCCACCCCTGAAGGGTGGCCTGGCATTTGAGTACCGGCACCTTTTTCGCTAGAACAAAATGCACTGCTATTCGGAGTGGCACCTGAATATACGCTTAACATGATTGAACAATCCTCAAGAAATGCCAGCCCAGAAAACAGAAAACTACCTACTCCTACATCTCTCCAACTGCAAAATCACCATCTACAAAACTATTTACATAGCAGGATTTAGCTACCTGGGTTCCAAATGGTGGAACGAGATACCAAGAACCATAAGAAGCATCACAAATTCAGAAAAGAAATGAAAACCTCTTCAAAACGTTTCTACAGCTCATCATAAAGATATCGTCGCCTTCCTTTCAAATCTACCTCTTTAAAAACTATGGGGCCCTTTTACTAAGGTGCGCCAAAAAAAAAAGGCCTGCTCTGGTGTAGGCGCATGTTTCGGACACACGCAGGTCCATGTTTCAGCATGCCTGCAAAAAAGGCTTTTTTTCTGTGGCCGAAAATGGACGTGCGGCAAAATTAAAACCGGTGAGCGTCCATTTTCGGCATAACACCTTAACGCCACCCGTTGACTTAGTGGTAAGGTCTCACGCGTTAACTGGGCGGTAATCGTCAGCACGCGTTCACTGCTGATGACAGTCGGGTAAGCATTACACGGTAGAAAATTTCTACCGTGTATTTTGGATGCGCATCAAAAATGAAATTACCGCCCAGGGCAGACAGTAGCCAGGCTGTAGTTCCAATCTGACATGCGTTGTACGTATGTAGGCGCCTACACACCTTAGTAAAAGGGCCCCTGTTTGAATAAATATCACCAAAACTCTACAACCGAACACAAAATCTGCCACTACCTTTTCCACTTCAAATCTCTCTCTTCCAAAATTCTATGAATAACCACATGAACTATAAATGCCCTCTCCGCATTGCACAACACTATTGGAACTCCATCAAAATGTAAACTCTTGTAAGCCACTTTGAATCAAAACTTGTTTTTGGATAATAGTGGGATACAAGAATGCATAAGTAAATAAAATAAATGCAAAGGTAGTCAAACGGATGATAATGAGGTCAACTCCTATTCTCACCCAATGCTCGGAGAGCAGCGCGCAAAACAAAGCCGCCCTTACCTTTGAAAACCTAACACCAGCTCGGAGCAGGCCATAGGGTGTTTGAAGAAAGGATTCCTCACGATTCTTTCTTTAAAATCTGCCAGTTTTGATTTCTTTTGGAGGGGAAGAAAGCCTGTAAGCACCAGTACTAACAAATGTGCATGAGTCTGAGCAAGCCCGAAAGTGAAGAAGGCACAAATTGGCACCTGATTCCCATGCTTAACTATAAGCCTGCCAAGTAAAAAAATTAGAAAAATAAAAAAAAACTTGAAAAGCTTATATTTAAAGGTGCTAATTTGTGCTTCACTTTCAGTTTTGCCTGATGCATGCGCACAAGAGTTGAGCTTAATGCGAAACTCTTCAGGCACATGCACCCAGTGGCGTACCAAGGGGGGGCCGGGTGCACACCACTGGGGGGTGCCACGGCACGCGCCTGTGGGCTCCGACTTCGCTAACTTCGCTCGTTCACTGCAGCTCCCTCTGCCCCGGAACAGGTTACTTCCTGTTCCGGGGCAGAGGGAGCTGCAGCGAACGAGGGAAGTTAGCAAAGTCGGAGCCCACAGGCGCGTGTCGCGGCACCCCCCCCCCCCAGCGGCGTGCACCCGGGGGGGTCATTTCACCGGGGGGGGGGGGGAAGGTGTAATTTCACAGGCGGGGGGGGGGCGTGCTGCACCCAGAGGGGGGGGGGCGCATCAGCGATCCGCCCTGGGTGCAATCCAAGCTAGGAACGCCACTGCATGCACCTAGAATGCCCCCCCCTGTTTTCACTTTTAAAGTGCGTATATAATTTGATTACCATTTCCTTTGAGTATCAGCGAGCTAGTTTTCTGCACTGTTCCGGCATTATGGGTTCTGCGCCGATGGCTTTACCTTGGGAGTTCTGAGCATCAGCTTTTTAGATTGTAAGCCCTTCGGGGAAAGGAAAATGCCTACCGAACCTAAATATGACTCACCTTGTACTACTGTGAAAGGTGTGAGCTAAATCCAAAAGGGTGTCATCTCTATTTATTTATTCAATTTCTAGCCCATCCTCCAGGCAGCACGCAGAACGCGTTATAAAATAACATTCATAAACAAATTATTCACAAATAAAACAAACAGAACATCAATTGAAACAAATACCAAATCTCCCTCATAAACGTCTTAACTAAATGCATAGTAATCATTTAAAAACATTATAAAACGAAATCTAAACATGGCCCTTTCCTTTCCGGAGGGAGCTGCAGAGTTAAGTGGTGCGCCTGTGTCATCTAAGCTTAGGCCCCTGGAATAAAAGAGACCCTTAAAAGTTTTATGCAAATTGATTACAGCGCCTTAAGATTTCTTTTCTTTTTACAGAACAGCCAACACGATTAATGGGAGATGATTGAATTCACTGAACAAACATTTTATTTAACAAATTTCTGTTTGTACTTTGCTGCACCAGTTAATATATTTAACTCGAGATTTATGCAAAGACAGAGCGTGAACACATCCAATGAATAGAATAAAATATTGAGTTAATATTGACTCCACCAAGCCCTAGCCTCTCTCATTATCTCCCACACACACTCATGCTGCTCTTCTAACCAAGCTGGGGCTGGGGAACACACCCTTGCTGCCAATCAAGGGAAATGAGGATTTTACCCCAGGGATGCAAAACAAAACTTTTCAGTCTTGGGAACGCAAAGGGATCAAAGATCTCGTTCAAGTAGGGGTGGGACAGGATGAAATCACTAAGCCCTGGTAGAAGAATATCAAATGGGACAAGAAGCTATCTGCGGTTGAAACATTATGGGGACACTAAAAATTAGGTGCCCAAAATCTGTGTGCTAAAATAGTATTCACTAAAGGCATCTGGGTGCCCTTAGAATAGAACCCAAGTTGCCATTTGGGTACCAACACTTACACTATGTAAAAGGCAGGTATAAATGTTAGTACCTAGGGGCACAGCTTACAGTATTCTATAAGTTTGGCGCCTAAACGTGTGACCCACCCATGCCCCACCAACATGCACACCTTTTTTAGTTAGGCACTTACATATAGAATAGCACCGTTAGACGCCTGCCATTTACCCCATTTGGGCACCTAACATCTGTCTGAGTGGAGGAAAAGTCCATAATCTGCTATTAAGACAGAGATGGGGGAAGCCACTGCTTGCCCTGGGATCGGTAGCATGGAATCTTGCTACTCCTTGGGATTCCGGAATCTTGCTACACCTTGGGATTCCGGAATCTTGCTACACCTTGGGATTCCGGAATCTTGCAACTCCTTGGGATTCCGGAATCTTGCTACTCCTTGGGTTTCTGCCAGGTACTTGTGACCTGATTGGCCACTGTTGGAAACAGGATACTGGGCTAGATGGATCATTCAGTGTGGCTATTCTTATGTTCATATGAATGCCTCAACTTATGCGCTCAACTGGCACCTAACTCGTAACGCATAATGTAGAATTAGGGTGTGTTTTACCAGTTTGACAGCAAACACCCTGAAGGGAGAGTTTTTTCAGAGGATAAATGATGCCCTCTGTTCTGAGTCTCAAAATGGGAGTGTGCATGGTACCACAAGTATCTTGCAAATGTGATTATGAGAAACTGGCAAGTAACTAGCGGGAAGGAGATGACGGGAGAAGATAGTAAATCTTTTATAAGGAACGTAAGGATTACAGAGAATGCTATACTGTGGGAAGTCTAGTACAGTATGTGCAACACTCCGTCATTTCTTCTGGCACTGCCAGTCAATAAAGCATTATTGGAAGGGGGTGGGTCAGAGCCTGTCTCCTCTATTAAACATCAGGATCTTAATGACCCCTGAACGTGTGCTTTTTAACACTCAAAGTTGAGGCATTAAGCTCCCCAGAGGGGCTCATGGGTTCATCCTGAAGGCTTTATCTTTGGCCTGTAATATTGGAAGCCCCCACTATGGCTCAGGGGAGGATTCAACTGATTTAACAGTCAAGGTGGTGGGGATCAATGAAACAGGGCCATGGCAGTGTAAGGTGTCCCAGGCCACTTGGAAACCATTTTGGAATTTCTTATCCCCCAAAGTGAGAAGCTGTACATTGAGGGGGAAATCCTATAAATTGCGCCGAAAAGTGGGCGCCAAACAAAAACCACATTCAGTGCTGTCCTATAAATGACGCTCTGAGTTACATAAGTACATAAGTAATGCCACACTGGGAAAAGACCAAAGGTCCATCGAGCCCAGCATCCTGTCCACGACAGCAGCCAATCCAGGCCAAGGGCACCTGGCAAGCTTCCCAAACGTACAAACATTCTATACATGTTATTCCTGGAATTGTGGATTTGTCCCAATTCCATTTAGTAGTGGTTTATGGACTTGTCCTTTAGGAAACCGTCTAACCCCTTTTTAAACTCTGTCAAGCTAACCGCCTTCACCACGTTCTCCGGCAACGAATTCCAGAGTTTAATTATGCATTGGGTGAAGAAAAATTGTCTCCGATTTGTTTTAAATTTACTACACTGTAGTTTCATCACATGCCCCCTAGTCCTAGTATTTTTGGAAAGCGTGAACAGACGCTTCACATCCACCTGTTCCACTCCACTCATTATTTTATATACCTCTATCATGTCTCCCCTCAGCCTTCTCTTCTCCAAGCTGAAAAGCCCTAGCCTCCTTAGTCTTTCTTCATAAGAAAGTCGTCCCATCCCCGCTATCATTTTAGTCGCCCTTCGCTGCACCTTTTCCAATTCTACTATATCTTGGGTGCCGTTTATAAAATAGTGCATACCTCCAGGTTCACGCCTAACTTTTAGGCACGAGCATTCACACCAATGGAATGCAGGGGTAAATCCTGGTGCATAAATTAGGCATGGATCCCCCAAATGTGATTATACTGCGTGCATCTCTGGTGAACGCCTCTGACCCACACATGCCCCTCCCATGGCCACACCCCCTTTTTGATTGCACACTAAAGGATTCACACATGCATCTTTATAGAATAGTGCTCAGCAAGATGCACGCATAAATCCAAATTTTTGCCAATTAACACCAATAGGGCCCAATTATTCATGTGAATTGGCTCATTAAACAATTAAATTGCGCATATAAATTGATCGCCTGGGTGACTGTTTCGGCGGTGAGGAGAATGAAGTTTGACCAAGTTCGGTCAGCTGGGTATTGTCCAGCGGTTGGTTCCAAACTATTGATGAAGTTTTTGATGTCGGTATTGTCCTGAGGTAGCATGTTGCGTAGGTTTGTAATTTTTTCATTGAAGTATTTGGCAAGTTTGTCTGCAGATGGAATGTCTGTATTGGTTGTAGTGACCGCTGTAGTGTCTGGTAGTTTGTTCGCGAGTTGGTATAGTTTCTTCGTGTCTTTGTAGTCAGGCCCTATTTTAATTTTATAGTAAGACCTTTTGGTTTAGTGCAATTGCCACTGAAAATCCTCTTAATATTTCTGTGCATCTACTTTTTCCATGTGCATACCCCAGGGCATTTTTAAAAGAGCCAGATGAGCTTGTAAAATGTTGATCTTCATGTTTTAGTTCCTCATAAAAGACCAAGTGACTATGAGGCATATTTTCAAAGCACTTTGGGAGGCTAAGTTCCATAGGTTTCTATGGAACTTTGGGAGGCTAAGTGCTTTGAAAATGAGCCTCAATAGCTCTCCAGCAGTGAGCAGGACTCAAGATTAAATATTTAGGGGTCCTTTTACTAAGGTGTGCCTAAAAATGGCCAGCGGTAGTGTAGACATGGGTTTTGGCTGTGTGCAACATCATTTTTCAGAGCAACCTTTAAAAAAATGCCTTTTGTGGGGGGGGACTGAAAATGGACGTGCGGCAAAATGAAAATTGGCACGTGTCCATTTGGGGTCTGAGACCTTACTGCCAGCCATTGACTTAGCGGTAAAGTCTCACGCGTTAACCAGGTGGTAACGGTCAACGTGCATCAAAATGCCGATTACCGCCCACGTGCCAGAAAATTAGAATATTTTCTGACGCGCGTATCGGGCACACGTCAAAAATGAAATTACCACCCAGGCCATGCGGTAACTGGGCAGTAACTCAGAACTGACGTGCGTTGGGCGCACGTAAGCACTTATGCGGCTTAGTAATAGGACCCCTTAGTATGTATCATTACGAGACCATTCAATATGTATTTTTATGTACTTGGTTCTGTGGTACTCCTTCGAGCTTGAAAAGGGCGGATAAGCGAGTAAATGCACAATGTTGTTGTTCTCTGCTATGCTGATCATAATTAATTCACCGATATTCAGGTGGGTACTGTGCACGAAACGCCTCCATAGTGCTTCCTATTCAATATTGCAGTAGTTAATGAGCACTTAAAAATAAAGTGTTATTACAAAAATGCACAAAAGCTTTACAAGAAACAAAATCAGATTAGCATCCGGGGACTGTAGAGCACAGTATGATATATATATATTTTTAATATAATGACATTCTTATGAGGATTTCTGCAGGGAATAATTCATAGGAGAATGATATACCTCCTTTGTGATTACATTACCATATGGAGTAATTTTTCTTGACATTTAGGTCATTTTCTTTGATGAGCTTCTCGAGCAAAGGAATAGAAGTTTGGTTGCTTGACAGCAGAGGACGGACTAACTTATTAAAAATGTTACCATTACTGACTTTTATTAGACAGGTTCTTTTCAATTCTCTGCAAGATCAAGGCATGAATACATTTGGAAAAGTCCCTCAGGAAAGATTAGAAAAATTAGATTGAATGGTGGTTTATCTCTGAAATATTCAAAGAGGTTTTCTTCACCCTTCCCTTTCCCCACACTTGTATCTGTTCAGTAACAGTATAGAAAAACAGTGAAAAAGTCACATCACAAATGATGAGCCAAGACAGCCTCCTGACATGCACAGAAGTGCTGGATTAGTCCCTGTCTAATTGTACCGATGCACAGGCGCCAACATTTGAAAATGACTGGGGCAGGGGTGTAGCTACGTGGGGCCACGGGGGCATGGGCCCCCGTAGATTTGGCCCTGGCCCCCAACCCGCCGCCAACCCCTTCAATCCCCCTGCCGCCACCACCGTCAGGTACCTTTGCTGGCGGGGGTCCCCAACCCCCTCCAGTCGAAGTCCTCTTCTCTGGCGCGGCCGCGTTGCTGATCTGTAAGGGCAGGCTTCTGTTTCTGTGAGTCTGACGACCAGCAATGCGGCCGCTTCAGAGAAGAGGACTTCGGCTGGCAGGAGTTGGGGACCCAACCCCCGCCAGCAAAGGTACCTGACAGCGGTGGTGGGTTGGCAGCAGCGGGAAGAGGGGGGGGTCAAAAGGGTTGGCAGCACCGGGGGGTCTAAAATGTGCCCCCTGACCTCGGGCTCTGCACCCCCCTTCCACCGAAGTCTGACTACGCCCCTGGATTGGGAGTGCCATACAATACTTTTACTAAGCCGCATAAGCGTCTATGTGTGCCCAACAGATGCCAAAATGGAGTTACCGCCCGACTACCACGTGGCTCTTGCAGTAATTTCATTTTTGGCGCATGTCCGATACGCACATCTGAAAAATATTTTGTTATTTTTGGGCGCGCGTAATGGGTACACACCAAGTGGCATTGGATGCGCATAGGTCATTACCGCCTGGATTCTTTACCACTAGGTCAATGGCTGGCAGTAAGGTCTCAGACCCAAAATGAACACGCGGCAATTTTGATTTTGCCACACACAAAAAAATGATCTTTTTTTACAGGCATGCTAAAAAATGGATCAGTGCGCGTCCAAAACCTGCGCCTACACTACCGCAAGCCAATTTTCAGCATGCCTTTTTTGTAAAAGGACCCCTCTACTTCTTGGCAGGGAAGACTGTACAAGCAGGAGCTAAGCTAGCGATATTGATATTTTGAGGGGATAGTCCTTGTGACAGCCCTGGAGGGCAAAACTTGATTGTGTCGGGCGAAATATCCCCCATCTGACAAACGCTCTGCTTCAAGATAAGTTGAATTAATTTATACAGTTTAAAGCATTTAAAAGTCTCTTGATAAGCTAGCGGGTCACCCACAGTAAAGAGGAGTAAAGTTTTCAACAGATTTTGAATTAAACTATTTGCGAATCGATGACAAGGTGGGTGCAGGAAATCCTTGAATTAGTGTAAAATAATTGGCAAGGTGCACCGCTGAGGTGTTCTGTTAAATTTTGAGTGGGAAAACTGTATTGCTATTATTGATTGATTATATTTTCCACATAAGCTGGTAGCGCAATAATTGAGTACTGATACAATACTATGAAGCACTTTGCTCAATATTGGGCATTCTGAGCATCCACTAGCACCCACGGAGCTGGCTGCTAAATGGTGATGGATCCACTACTGCTCCAAGTATCATCTGGCCCTCTTTGTCCCCAAATCAGGTTTGTTGTTCCACCAGTTCAAACCAGGGCTAGTGAAGGGATAAAAGACACCCTACATGAACCTTCATCCTTGCATCCTTCTCAATTAACTTTTATGCCTTAAGCTTCCCTACCTTAACTAAGATTTTGATAATTAAACTCAACAGCCACAATCAACCCAACACCAGCCTTCTCGGAACATGCACTTCAAGTCATTGACCAGGTAAAATTGCCACCCTCTCTGCAAGTAAAGTACGTGTTGATGGTCCAATTGCAGATTTATGCCACTTTTTGGACGTTTCTCTCTTTTGAAAATGAGCCCCCAAGTAACCTGTCTAAAGATTAAGCCAGCTCTAGGTTGCACTGCCCACTCCTATCATCTGCCAGTTTAGGAATGTGATTCACAAACACACCTGTTTCAGGCATCTGGAATTGCATGGGATCCACAGGCTCATCCCTCCCATCATGGCTGAATAGCGAATAACTGTATAGCCATGTAGAACGGTGGCTAATGAAACTAACAAGCACAATGCTTTGGCCATGGTCTCTTTCCTTTTTTTCTATATTAAAAAAATATGAATGAGTGTATATATATATGTAAAGCTACCTTGTAATTTACCTTATCATTTATTAACTCTAATGCAATATCACTTTGTATTTCTCAACCCGGAAACGGCGATCGCCACACCGGCACAATGTAAGCCACATTGAGCCTGCAAATAGGTGGGAAAATGTGGGATACAAATGCAACAAATAAATAAACGAACGTCCTGTTATATATGGTGGAGATGTCCATGTCTGGACGGCACCCCAAAGATGGGAGAATAATAATAACGAATGAATGAAATAGGTCAGAGGGCCATTGTTTGGCACAATGTGCATTGAAATGGGAGATCCTAGGTCATCATGAACTCAAAGCACTACATGGAGAGCCAATGATCATAAATCTCTGGTGTTCAGGACCAGCAAGACATAGTCTAGCAATGACCTAAGTACGTAAATGTATAGTGCTGTGGAAGAGTCCGAAGAGGAGGTGGGAGAATTTCAGAGGAAAACGTAGCATCAGAGTTCAAGGTCTTCAGTTCGGAACCTCTATCAAGCTAGACTGTTGCTATGAAACAGCCACGTCGTCAGCAAACACAATATGTATTTTCAGGTGGGAGGGGTGAAGGAGGAGGGGGGTGAGACAGCTTATGGAAAGAAGGTAATGTCCTTACCTCCCTCCGTTCCCCTCTTGACTGTAGATATGTTCTTACATAGACATTCTCAAAGCCCTGAGTGTGTCTTGCCGTCTGAGCTATTCTCGGAGGCAGAGGCCTGTCAGAACTGGTCCTTCATGCCGTTTCCATGGTTTCCTGTTCTCACTGCTTGACATCACTCCATGCCAATAGTTGCTCTGCTAGGAGAAAGCAGCATTACAAAGCGGAGCACAGAAAAGCTCTTTCCGTTTCGCAACAATTTCAAACTCTGTTTAGCTGCTTCTTGTTGAAATTCAACCGTATTTCACATTAACCAAGCGCCTTGTACGGTACGGAAGAGATTAATGGCCTCACCATAGTTTGAGATGTATTTCACTGCTGTTAAAGCACCGGGGGGTGGGAAGGTCTGAAAGCAGACTCATGAAACTCAAAGTTGATTGCATTCAATATAAACAGGTATGTTTTATGTGCCACAATCAAAGCATAACTTCAAGCACTAGCAGTACGCAAGGACACATTACTCAGCGCCAGGTGCCACCATTTTGGAAGAAGGCTGTGCTGGAAGCAGGAACAAGTCTACTTCACCTCTGACTTCCAATGTTTACAGGTGGAGGTAGTCCTGGAGGGAATCCACTTGGGCGAGGAGTCGGACTACTTTTGTGGGATTGAGGGGAGAGGCATCAGGGGGAGTTGGAATGTCTGGGGAGGGGTCCATTTGGTCCACCAGGAAATATTTTTTTTTGGGGGGGGGGGAGTTGGAGGGTCCATGTAGGTGATCCAAAGTGCCCACACTTCACCTCAAATAACTCTATTTCAGTCCTCAGCTAGCAAACAGATTCCGCACTAGGAGAAGAGTAAATAAAATGCACCAGTTTTTAGCGTGCTACATCGGGAGCAATTTCTTAAGTAGCATTTTGAATGCTTGCTATACTGCCCCTCTACTGCAGTTGTTTTTACACTGATTTCTCCGTGCTAGTATTTTACAGTACCAGGAATAAAATTGATGCAGGAAAATCAAGAGCGACCCACCATATTGAACGTTCTCACAGCAACGAACCCAAAACTGGCATTTAATGCATGCCAAAATAAAACTGGCATTTAATGCATGCCAAAAATGTATTAGCACAGATTAGTGGTAATTCTGAAAATCTGGTCCAATGCATGGGGGAAAGTAATGAGTTGCAGGGCATGCAAATACACGTAGGCCAGTTCATTAATATTAAAAAGACAACACAGTCACTACTTTTGCCTGGGAACATCAATCAAACACACCTGTTGATGCTCTCAGGACCCCTCCCTTGAATCTTTAAAAGGGGCAAATATCCCCCAGTTACAAACACTAGAATTTGCCTGTGCCCACCTCCATCAACTCCCCAACATAGGTCATTTTCGTAAGTACCCCAAACTAATAATCCTCCTACCCAATAGCTTAAAAAATCCTATCATACCCCCTTTCCCCCACCCTTAACCCAAAGCCCACTTATTGGTGGCCTCCAACTCTGTTCATGGAAGGAAGGAATCCCACTTGCCCCCTACCTCACTGGCCCTGTAATTCCTCACCCAAAATTTCTCTTTGCCCTATACGAGTCGCAAGTCAGCCAGCACTATTCTGAACTACAACGGCAGCAGGGCAGGGGCAGGTGGGATTGCTTCTGATCCACAGGCTCCCATAAGAGGTATCTCTGGGAGAAGTGGAACAAGGGTCAAAGAGGTAGGGATTTTTAGCTATTTATTTATTTATTTTGTAACATTTGTATCCCGCATTTTCCCACTTATTAGCAGGCTCAATGTGGCTTACATAATAACAGAATGGTGAACACCAAATACGGCAGGTATTAAACAAATATAATTAGAAAAAGGGTCAGGTAAGGTAGAGGTAAATGGGTACAATAAGGGACAAGGAAATAAGAAATAAAATGTCCATTGCAATGTATGTAAAGATGCATTGTAGAGTTGAGGCTTTTAAGTAGAATCAATAGGGTAGACCTTGCAAAACAGATAGGTCTTTAAAGTTCGCTTGAAGTTTTGATGGTCGTGCATCGTTTTCACACTCTTTGGTAATGCATTCCACATTTGTGTACTTAAGTAAGAAAAATTGGATGCATAGGTTGATTTGTATCTGAGTCCAATACAGCTTGGATAGTGAAGATTCAGATAAGTATGTGATGAACTGATTCTGTTTCTAGCGGGAAGATCTATTAACTCAATCATATATCCTGAGGTCTCACTGTAGATTATCTGGTGGACCAGAGCAAATTTTGAAAGTAATGTGGTCCTATTAGTTAGGGAGATGGGCTTGGTAGCCGAGAGACTGTGCCAGGGGCATAGCCAGACTTCACAGTGGGAGGAGGCCAAAGCCCGAGGTGGAGGGACAATTTTGTTCTGCCACCCCTGCCGCTGTCTTGCCGCCCTTCCAGGCCCCACCCACTGCCGCAGCAAATACCTTGGCTGGCGGGGGTCCCCAACCCCCGCCAGCTGATGCGTTGTCTAGCACCGGTTTCCAGCGCCGCTGCGTTACCTGCCCTCCTCCATCTTCCCCTCACGTTCTGCACACACCTTTTAGTGAAATTGAGCCAGCAAAACCTCTGGGGCCCAGAGGAAATTTGGGGGAGGGGGCCCAAGCCCCCATGGCCCCACGTAGCTACGCCACTGGACTGTGCTAAGCAATTGTGGATGTTGGGAATGGAGCTGAAATGGATTTGGTTTGGGAGGGGTTTATGAATGCAAAAGGCGTTATAACTTAGGGCTACCTGCTTCCTTAAAGATCCCAGGGGGGAGGAGAGGAATATATGTTCCCACTGCTGGAAATGCATAGAAATTACCAGTGTTGTTAACATCCATGGGAGCCAGCACTGTGTATTTTGTGTACCTGGGGGAAGGGAGGACATATTAAACTGCATTAAAAATGTACATTAAAGCACAATGTTTATGCTCTTCAGTAAATAAGCCCCTTATTGAAGGAAGCTCAGAATAAATAGTGCATGCGGAACTGAAAACTCAAAGAAAACATAGTAACATAGTAGATGACGGCAGAAAAAGACCTGCATGGTCCATCCAGTCTGCCCAACAAGATAAACTCATGTGTATACCTTACCTTGATTTGTACTTGCCTTTTTCAGGGCACAGACCGTAAAAGTCTGCCCAGCAGTATTTCCCACCTCCCAACCACCAGTCCCACCTCCTATTACCGGCTCTGGTACAGACCGTATAAGTCTGCCCTCCACTATCCTCGCCTCCCAACCACCAACCTCTCTTCCCCCACCTGCTCCACCACCCAATTTCGGCTAAGCTTCTGAGGATCCATTCCTGCTGCACAGGATTCCTTTATGCACATCCCACGCATGTTTGAATTCCGTTACCGTTTTCATCTCCACCACCACCCGCGGGAGGGCATTCCAAGCATCCACCACCCTCTCCGTGAAGAAATACTTCCTGACATCTTTTTTGAGTCTGCCCCCCCTTTAATCTCATTTCATGTCCTCTCGTTCTACCGCCTTCCCATCTCCGGAAAAGATTTTTTTGCGGATTCACACCTTTCAAGTATTTGAACGTTTGTATCATATCACACCTGTTCCTCCTTTCCTCCAGGAAAGAAGTGTTATACTTCCCATTCTCAATAAAATCAACAGTAAGAAAATTTGGTGAATTGTCCTTAGAGCAAAAGCAATGAAAGGACAGGCTGTTTTCATTCCCTGTCTATAGGGTACAGTATCATTAGGGGATTACAGGTTGATTTGAATGCCTCTTTCATGTTTCTCCCCTTACAAATCTATACTTAGCACGTCCTTAGCAGTGAAGGATTTTTCATGCTTGCTCAGCCCGAATAATTACTGAGTTTTGTTTCAAGAAAAAAAAATTGAGTCTCTCCAAAAAGAACAGTAGTGATTTATTATTGGAAGTACAAAGACTCCACTTTTTTTTTTTTTTTTTTAAATAGGAATTAAATGTTGAAGTGGCCTTGATGACGTACTCAGCTATGGTACTGCAAGCTAATTGCTTTGCATCTTTGTGTGTGCTGCGGAACTTTGACTATTCCCAGTTCAGCCTCAAAGCCTTTTGAAACTGCCAGCACCAGGATCCGGATCTCAGTAGATGTGGGGACTGATGTCATGGTTTTCAAGACTCCAAGCAGACCTCCTATTTGGTGTATTTGGGCTCCCTCTTGTGGGCTCCCAGAGAACTGTCATTTTACTTGTATGTCCTCCACATTAACCAGCAAATTTTAACTCTTTGATCAGCATCAGAATAATACATATTAGCCCAAAAGAAAGGTCCTACCTACAATTCTTTTGTTGACAGTTTTGAAGAGTGGAGGAGTGGCCTAGTGGTTAGGGTGGTGGACGTTGGTCCTGGGGAACTGAGGAACTGAGTTCCATTCCCGGCACAGGCAGCTCCTTGTGACTCTGGGCAAGTCACTTAACCCTCCATTGCCCCATGTAAGCCGCATTGAGCCTGCCATGAGTGGGAAAGCGCAGGGTACAAATGTAACAAAAATAAAATAGATACTATTGGAGATTCTACATGGAATGTTGCTACTATTGGAGATTCTACATGGAATGTTAATGTTGCTATTCCACTAGCAACATTCCATGTAGAAGGCTGCGCAGGCTTCTGCTTCTGAGTCTGACGTACGAGGACGTCAGACTCACAGAAGCAGAAGCCTGCGCGGCCACATTGGTGATCTGCAAGGGCCGACTTCACTAGTGGAATAGCAATATTCCCTGTAGAATCTCAAATAGTAGCAACAGTGGAGGAGTGGCCTAGTGGTTAGGTTGGTGGACTTTGGTCCTGGGGAACTGAGGAACTGAGTTTGATTCCCACTGCAGGCACAGGCAGCTCCTTGTGACTCTGGGCAAGTCACTTAACCCTCCATTGCCCCATGTAAGCCGCATTGAACCTGCCATGAGTGGGAAAGCGCAGGGTACAAATGTAACAAAAATAAAATAGATACTATTGGAGATTCTACATGGAATGTTGCTATTCCACTAGCAACATTCCATATAGAAGGCTGCGCAGGCTTCTGTTTCTGTGAGTCTGACGTCCTGCACATATGTGCAGGACATCAGACTCACAGAAGCAGAAGCCTGCGCGGCCACATTGGTGATCTGCAAGGGCCGACTTCTACATGGAATGTTGCTAGTGGAATAGCAACATTCCATGTAGAATCTCAAATAGTAGCTGCAGTGGAGGAGTGGCCTAGTGGTTAGGGTGGTGGACTTTGGTCCTGAGGAACTGAGTTCGATTCCCGGCACAGGCAGCTCCTTATGACTCTGGGCAAGTCACTTAACCCTCCATTGCCCCATGTAAGCCGCATTGAGCCTGCCATGAGTGGGAAAGCGCAGGGTACAAATGTAACAAAAAAAACAAAAACAACAAGATTAAACCAGGAACTTCAACTATGTTAATCGGAGTTTCTCAGTCTATAGGATGGGAGGGGCCCTGCAAAGCAGCCACAGATTACAAAATGCAGGAGTGAAAAGACAGAACAGCTGCATTGCAGTTGGTCGACGTAGTTTTTCCACTTTTTATTAGGTGCATTTCACTCAAGTGATTATGCCTGTTGGGAAGGTCCCATCTGTCTGTCTATCCATCTCTTTGTGTGTCTGTCCGTCTGTACACATAGGTTTGTTTGCACTTCTGCAAACACGTGTTCAGTGAAAATCAGGCATGGGCACATGGTGGCACCAAGTTTAATGTGCCAGTGGGAAGCCCATCTCCAACCAGTAAGAAAAGCAGGAAAAGCTGCAACAGTAGCGAAGAGGTGCGGATCACGACAGCGGGGATCCAATCCCCTGCCAGAAGAAAAAGAGACTCCGCTGGTGACACTGCTCCCAGCAAAGATTTGGAGGCTATTGCTTGTGGCCTAAAGCTCCCAATCCCATCCAGTTGGTGTACGTCTATTCCCCCAGATCCAGTGGCGTAGCCAAGGGTGGGCCCAGGCCCACCCAGTACTAGCACACCTATGATGTGACTGGCAGGGATTCCCAAACTCCACCAACTGAAAACTCCCAACAACTGTCACTCCTGTGTACCTTGTAAATAGCAGATCTTCGCCTGTAGCAAGCACTGGCCCCACAGCCTTCCCTCTGACGTATTCCCACTTATGTAAAAACAGGAAGTGACATCAGAGGGATGGCTGTGGGGCCAACATGAGCAGTGGGTATTAGTTTCTGCTCGCTGCCAATGAAAATCTGCTATTTAAAAGGTATATGGGAGAGAGGGGATGTTTGAGAGACCATATGGCATGCAGGTGAGAGAGGGAGAGACCAAATCACCTGTGGGATGGGGTGGGGTTCTTCTGCCCACCCATCTTGGGCTCAGGCCCATTCAAAATTGGGTGTCTGGCTACGCTCCTGCCCAGATCAGGGTTCACAGCGGATCACAAATAACAAAGAAAAGCAACCATTTCCTAGAGAACAACAATTTTTTAAAAAAGTAATCAGAGCGACACATAATCATAACATAGAAACTTTAAAAATTCTGTCTGAAGCACTCAAAAATGTATCCAATAAAAAAAAACTTCCAGTTGAGAATGAGCTGTCCTGATGGACCTGGGCAGACTATATTATTATAATACTAGTAAAACATGCCCGTTTCTTGCGGCAATGAAACGGGCGCTAGCACGGTTTCCTTCCGGACCTCCCCCCCCCCTCCGTACTCACTCCGTCGGCATTCGTCCGCCATTGTTGCTGACCTTGCACGCCACTTTCAATCTGCTGTCATTGCTCCGCCCTCGACGTCATCACGTTAGAGGCGAGGGCGGGGCCTCAACACAGTGTTTTCGGTGGCTTCACCACCACGAAGGCTTCGAACCGGAAGGAAGTGCCTGGAGGACCTGACAGTGACGTCAGTGTCCTCAGAACGTTGAGGGTGAGTTTTATTATATAGGATTAGGAGTTTTTCTGAAAAGTAGTTTAAACAATGAACAAGCAGGTAAATGTGTTGATAAAGAAAGCTTTCCTGATGCTAAGGAATTTGCATAGAATACCATGTTACCTTTAGATCAATAGTTCAAAGTCTTTTATTGTCCCAGTTGGACTACTGTAATAGTCTCTATCTGGGATGTCAGAAAAACCTTTTTGAAAAAGTTGAAAAACTGTCAAGAATACGGCTGCCTGTTTGACTTTTGCTGCTCCTGTGTTAGTAAGACTTCGTTGGTTGCCAGTGGAAGCCCGCATTTAATTTAAATTGTGTACGATGATTTATAAGATACGACATGAATGTGCCCCTGCAATATATGTCAAACTGGATCTGCTACTCTAATACTTAATACTAATCCCAAGGGAATCCGCTTGAAGAGACTGTTTTCAATGGGGTTCCCTTATCTGGCATCAACTGTTTGGAATGCACTTCCATATCAAATTAGGAAGCTATGGAATAATTTGTTATTTAGAAAGTTGCTTAAAGCTTATTATTTTAAAAAAATATCTGGATGTTTGATGATAGTTCTTAAAAACGTGCTTGAGATGCAATAACCAAGAAGTCATCTCTGGTGAGGCCTCATTAAGAATACTGTATGTAATTCTGGAGACCGCACTGAAGGAAAGATATAAACAGGATGGAGTCGATCCAGAGGACGGCTACAAAATTGGTCAGTGGTCTTGGTTATAAAACATATCGGGACAGGCTGATGAACCTCAACATGTATACGCTTGAAGAGAGGTGGGAGAGGGGATATGATAGAGATGTTTAAATACCTCAGTGGCATTAATGTACATGAGATGAGCCTTTTTCAAATGAAGGAAACTTCTGGAATGAGAAGCCCAAAGATGAAGTTAAGAGGAACTAGGCATAGGACGAATCTGAGGAAATACTCTTTCACGGAAAGGGTGGTAGATGTGTGGAATGGCCTCCTGGTGGAGGTAGTGGAGATGAAGACTGTGTCAGAGTTTAAGAAGGTGTGGGACAGACACATGGGATCTCTTAGGAAAAGGAGGAGTTAGTGGTAACCGAGGACGGACAGACTGGATGGGCCATACAGCCCTTATCTGCCATCTGAGATGTCTGGCCCGCTTGAATTTCTGGATTCCACGTATAGGCAGAATATAAGAACCTTTTGCAATATTATGTATGAGTGAAATGCTCTATACTTTTATTCCATCTTCATGCCACATAGAGAATCTCTGTGTTTAACCCACCCCCTTTTGAATTCCATCACTTTTTCCAACCTCACCTCTTCCTGTGGTAGAGCATTCTAGGCATCCACTATCCTCTCCATAAAAAAGTATTTCCTGATGTTGCTTTTCAGTTTCTCTTCATGTCCTGTAGTCCCATAACCTCTCTGTTTGTTTTGGAAAAGGTTGATTGTTCCTTACAGGCGTTTACATCTCCCTTATCCCTCCTTTTTCTCTAACATAGACATCATATTCAAGTCTCTTCTCTTACATCATCCAGACCTTGGGTTTGTTGAGATTTGCTGAGTAGAAACAGTCATAAAAAGAGGATATTTGATGTAATCCAACTAGAACAAAACAGCAGGTCAATAAAACACAAGAACCAGCTGTCACGGTCGTGCCCAGGTTTCAGGATCTCCGTCGTCTCGCCCCCTGGTGGCCAGACCTGGTGGCTGCATTGGATGGTCTATGTGCTGTTTCCCGTTCCAGACTTCAGCCCAGTCCGGATCTTCCGGCCTGCCAGACTTGCTTGTCTTGTTTGAGCCTGCAAAGCACCCGTAGCTGCCGGGTGATTGCTGCAGCTGAATCTCAGCTGCTGCTGGGCTTATTAGCCATTTGGAAACTCTCTGCTTTGCCTTTGCATCGCCTAAGGCCCTGGTTTGTTGGTGCTTGTTGCACTTCTGCCTAGCTTGGTTTTTATTCTAGTTCCTTATCTGATGCTAGTTAGTCTGTGTGTAGTTTAGCTTAGGGTTATTGTTTGTTTCCTAGACTTGTTCCTTGTCTGTCTTTTGTGTTTAGTTTCTGTTTGTCTGTGTTTCTTGTTCAGTGGCTGCTTGGCAGCTTTCAGTTCTGTCTCATGTTTGTCAGTGTTTGTTCCCTGTTTTAGTGGCTGCTTGCAGCTTCCAGTTCCTATCCTGTCCTGTTAGTGCTATAGTGTGTAAATACAATGAGGATGTATAAGATATGGGGAGATATGATAGAGAAGTGGAACAGATAGATGTGAATCACTTGTTTACTCTGTCCAAAAATACTAGGACTAGGGGGCACGCAATGAAGCTACAATGTAGTACATTTAAAATGAATCAGAGAAAATATTTCTTCACTCAGCATGTAATTAAACTCTGGAATTCGTTGCCAGAGAATATGGCAAAAGCAGTTAGCTAAGGTTTGGATAGCTTCCTAAAAGAAAAGTCCATAAGCCATTATTAAAATGGACGTGGGAAAATCCACTGCTTACTTCTGGGATAAGCAGCATAAAATGTATTGTACTGTTTGGGGATCTTGCCAGGTACTTGTGACCTGGATTGGCCACTGTTGGAAACAGGATACTGGGCTTGATGGACCTTTGGTCTGTCCTAATATGGCAACACTTACGTACCTATGTACATGTACTTATGTGGGTTGAGCATGGGCAGGAAGATGGTCCACTGGAGTGGAGGAACACTGGAAACTGACAAAGTAACAGTGAGAATTGGACAATGGCTCTTCAAAAACAAAACCAAGAAGACGCCAGATATTCAAAGAACAAATCTTTATTGATGGTCGAAGATTCAACAGCACTGTGTTTCGGCAAAGAGGCATCACTTTGACCCCAACTGAAAAAATGTGAGCTAACATCTATGAAAAGACAAAAAAAAATTAAAAGAATTATTAGCCAACCTCAACCTTCTCCCTTACCTAAAAATACATGAAATTTGAAACAATGATAAAAACAAAGTAACGGGGGAAACGTTTTTGTTGCGCATCCCTAGCAATATGCCATCGTACCTATGTGCGAGAGTCTTCAGCTGGATACGGCTGGCTTTTCTCCACATGAGAGATAGGAGTGGGCAACTTTGTTGTCATCCTTATGAGATGGAACCATCTGGTCACCAACTGCATGTTTACAGAAGACACCAGCAAGTGTAGAATAAATCAGTGACAACTTGTTGTGTTGTGATATCTTAGCAATGCTACAGCGATTGCATTTGCATATTTTCCAGCATGTTTAAGACAGACATAGTTTCAAGGACTGTTAACTAAAAACTTGCCGGGACTGAACAAACACGTCTATTTTAGTCTGTGAAATCCTGTTCTGCAGTTGCTGCGTTTATGGGTTGTATATATAAAAGGAATCCCAGTGATAAATTGAGAAGAGAGGCCCACGGAGATCTAATCTTGCTATTTATTTATTCGGAACTTACTGTATATGTTTATATTTACTTAGACTTGATATAACGCCTTTCACAACAAATCAAAACGGTGTACAATAACAAAATGACAGATAGGAAAAGAACACCAATTTCCAATAGGACAGGAGAAATGTAAAGGAAAGAACGAGGTGGAAAGGGGTTAGATGGAGAAACAGGAGGGGGAATAGGAAAAGAATGCCAATTTCCAATAGGACAGGAGAAATTTAAAGAAAAGAACGAGGTGGAAAGGGGTTAGATGGAGAAACAGGAGGGGGAATAGAGACAACTGAATGCTGGCCAGACCAGTGGCATAGCCAAGGGTGGGCTTGGGTGGGCCCAGGCCCAACCACTTTGAGCTCAGGCCCACCAGTAGCAGCACACCTATGATGTGGCCGGCAGAGATTCCCAAGCTGAAAACTCCCAACAACTGTCCCTCCTGCATACCTTATAAACAGCAGATCTTCGCCTGCAGGAAGCAGCGACTGATACATACTGCTTACAACGGCCCCACAGCCTTCCCTCTGACGTATTCCTGCCTATGCGGACACAGGAAGCTGCATCAGTGGGAAGGATGTGGGGCCTAGATGAGTAGTGAGTATTAGTTGCTCCTCACTGCCGGTGAAAATCTGAAATTTAAAAGGTGTGCAGGAGAGGGGGGGGGAGGGATATTTGAGAGACCACATGGCATACAGGCGAGAGGAGAGACCAAATCACCTATGGGATGGGATGGGGTGCGGTTCTTCTGCCCACCCATCTTGGGCCCAGGCCAAAATTGGGTGTCTGGCTACGCCCCTGGGCCAGACCCTGTCGACTAAAAAATAGTCCTGAACAAAAGGGACTAAGGAAAGACCGGTGAAAATAAATGGACCTTAAGGAGGCAGCAGAAGCGAGGGAGTGAAAGTTCAGTTTTCAGGGCAAGCAGCGGAGAGTTTCAAGGAGAAGGGGCCAAACAAAAGAACGCAGAGGCATGTGTAGAACTCAAACGGGCACAATGAACAGGTGGCACGGCAATACGAGATTCAAAAGCAGAGCGAAGTACACAAGATGGACAATTTAGAGTAATGAAATTTGCCAAATAAGGAGGGGTGCCTAAATGAAGGGCCTTAAAAGTGAGTGTTAGCAACTTATGAATGATCCGGAACTTGATAGGAAGCCTACTACTACTACTACTATTTAGCATTTCTATAGCGCTACAAGGCATACGCAGCGCTGTACAAACATAGAAGAAAGACAGTCCCTGCTCAAAGAGCTTACAATCTAATAGACAAAAAATAAATAAAGTAAGCAAATCAAATCAATTAATGTGAACGGGAAGGAAGAGAGGAGGGTAGGTGGAGGCGAGTGGTTACAAGTGGTTACAAGTCAAAAGCAATGTTAAAGAGGTGGGTTTTCAGTCTAGATTTAAAGGTGGCCAAGGATGGGGCAAGACGTAGGGGCTCAGGAAGTTTATTCCAGGCGTAGGGTGCAGCGAGACAGAAGGCGCGAAGTCTGGAGTTGGCAGTAGTGGAGAAGGGAACAGATAAGAAGGATTTATCCATGGAGCGGAGTGCACGGGAAGGGGTGTAGGGAAGGACGAGTGTGGAGAGATACTGGGGAGCAGCAGAGTGAATACATTTATAGGTTAGTAGAAGAAGTTTGAACAGGATGCGAAAACGGATAGGGAGCCAGTGAAGGGTCTTGAGGAGAGGGGTAGTATGAGTAAAGCGACCCTGGCGGAAGATGAGACGGGCAGCAGAGTTTTGAACCGCCTGGAGAGGGGAGAGGTGACTAAGTGGGAGGCCAGCAAGAAGCAGATTGCAGTAGTCTAAACGAGAGGTGACAAGGGTGTGGATGAGGGTTTTGGTAGAGTGCTCGGAAAGAAAGGGGCGGATTTTACGGATGTTGTAAAGAAAGAAACGACAGGTCTTGGCAATCTGCTGGATATGAGCAGAGAAGGAGAGAGAAGAGTCAAAGATGACCCCAAGGTTTCGAGCTGAGGAGACAGGGAGAATGAGAGAGCCATCAACAGAAATAGAAAACGGGGGGAGCGGGGAGGTGGGTTTGGGGGGGAAAATGAGAAGCTCGGTTTTGGTCATATTTAATTTCCGGTGGCGTTGAGACATCCAGGCAGCAATGTCAGACAAGGCAATGATGTTCTTTCATAAGAGGAGTAACATGGTCATAGCATCGTGCATGAGATAGAATACGGTATTTTGTACCAATTGAAGCTTAAGGAGAGAGATATCGGGAAGTCCAGCATAAATGATATTACAGTAGTCCAGCTTGGTGGCCACTAAAGCATACAGTAAGGTAGCACAGGACTCATGGTTGGAGTGACTGCATCATGTGTAGTTGAGGGGGGATATGATTGAGGTCTACAAAATCCTAAGTGGTGTAGAAAGGGTAAAAGTGAATCGATTTTCACTCTTTCAAAAAGCACAAATACCAGGGGACACTCAAAGAAATCACATGAAAATACTTTTAAAAACAAAAAAAGGATGAAATATTTTTTCACTCAAAGAATAAAGCTCTGGAACTCACTGAGGATGTGGTAACAGTGTTTAGCTTATATGGGTTTAAAAAAAGGTTTAGACAAGTTCCTGGAGGAAAAGTCCATAGTCTGTTATTGAGATGGACAAGGGGGAAGCCACTGCTTGCCATGGGATTGGCAGCATGGAATGTTGCTACTCTTTGAGATTCTACATGGAATGTTGCTACTCTTTTAGGGTTCTACATGGAATGTTGCTACTCTTTAGGGTTCTACATGGAATGTTGCAACTAATTGGGTTTCTGCCGGGTACTTGTGAACTGGAATGACCACTGCTGGAAGTAGGATACTGGGCTAGATGGACCATTGGTCTAAACCCAGTATCGCTATTCTTAAGTCCTTACGCTGGTCATTCCTGTGCGCTAAGGCCATTTTTACACAGGGCTAAAATGGCAGCATTTCCTATTTTCTTTGTTAATGACCATGCGCTAATTGTCCCTTTAGCACATTGCCATTAGTATCTGAGCCCCCACTGCCACCTATTTTGTAAGCAATAAGGGCTCACGTGTTAACCAGCATGTGGCAATGTAGCTGCACTAACCGATTAGCGCAGAATATGCCTATTCTCCGCCCTCAGACCTGACCCACCACTAATATATAAATTCTATTTTCTAGCGAATGGATAGCGAGCATATCTTAGAATAAAAAAAAACAGAATATCAGTCATGTGACTATGACATGAAGTTTATGTACTTTTTAGAGATCAGAATATAGCTCATTGGGTACCTCCTATTGATTCCTCAAGACAATGAGAAGTTGGATATTGAAAAAGTAAACAAATCTATCAATACATTAGTCACCTGTATGCATACATGTGGAGGGGCATTTTCAATATGACATTTAAATCTGATTGTGGACATTTTGCGAAAACATCCAAAAATCCAGTAGGAAACATGGTCATTTTCAGACTAGAACAACGTCCAACTTTATGTTTTCAAAATGATCATTTTGGTTCTCAATGTGTCTATTTTTAAGGACCATTTTCAAAATGGAAAAGTGCACATAAACAAGCAATTGGGATGTGGGAGGAGCCGGCATTCTTAGTAGACTGGCCACACAGACATCCCAACAGAGCAGTGGGGTACCTAGTGGGTGCCGCAGTAGACTTCACATAACAATTTCCAGGTACACATTTCACCATTATCCCTTATATTATATGGTGAGCCCACCAAAAACCTACCGTACACAACTGTACACCACTACAGTAGCCCTTATGTCTGCAGGTGTCACCAGAAGCGCAGCCAGGTTGAGGGCGCAGGGGGAGCAGACAGCGGACCGTTCTGGCGCTTAATTTAAATGTGACAGATCACATAAAAAATAGGTGCCGGTGCCATCAGAAGTCTATTCAGGGGAGCGGCTGCTCCCCTGGTGACCCACCTAGCTACGCCTCTGGGTGTCACCTATATATTCATACAGTAGGTTTTTGATGGGTTTTGGAGGGCTCACACTTTCCATCACAAGTGTACCAGTTACAGTGGGATATGGGCCTGGGTCCCCTTCTCTACAGTGCACTGCACTGACCACTAGGCTACTCCAGGGACTTGCTTGCTGCCCTAACAGGACTGGCCATAACATCTAAAGCTGTCATAGAGGCTGGTATGTACTGTCACATTTTAGGGGGCTGGGAGGGAGGTCAGTGACCACTAGGGGAGTAAGGGAGGTTATGCCTTAATCTGTCCAGTGGTCATTTAGGGCACCTTTTGGTCACTTAGTCATGATTGAAACAGGTCGAGCCAAAAAGTCTTAATTTTGGCCTTAGACATTTTCTTTTGTTTCCATTATTGCAAAAAAATGTCTATCTTTTTGTCACGGTGGTGACTGTTTCCTTGTCTGTGCTCATCTCGCCCTCTGGTGGCCTGAACCGGTGGCTGCTATGAACTGTCACAAGTTCCACACTTCAGCCCAGTCCGGTCCGGATCTTCCAGGCTGCCAGACTTGCTTTTCTTGTTTGTGCCTGAACAGCACCAGTAGCTGCCTTGTGATTCCTGCAGCTGAACTTCAGCTGCTGATGGGCTTTATTAGCCACCTGGAAACTTCTGTGTTTGCCTTTGCGTCGTCTAAGGTCCCTGGTATGTGGGTGTGCTCTGTGCACTTCTGCCTAGTCCAGTTCTAGTCTGAGTTTCTTGCCTGGTTCTAGTTTGTTTGTGTGTAGTTAGCTTTGGTTTTATTGCTTAGTTCCTAGTCTTGTTTCTGGTCTGCATTTCCTTGTCTTGTGTCTGTGTTCCTTTTTAGTGGCTGCTTGGCAGCTTTCAGTCCTGACTCTCACCTGCCTGTGTTTCTGTCTTAGTGGCTGCCTGGCAGCTTTTAGTCCTAACTCTGTTGTGTGTTTCCTGTTGGTATCCAGTTCCTGCCCTGTCCTGTAAGTCCTGCCGGCCGCCTGCACCCAGGGGCTCAACTCCTGGGGAATGGTGGTCAAGCGCAGGTGAAGTCTAGCTGTTCCTGCTCTGCCTGTCCCAGCTTGTTTGCCTCTGCTGCAACTCCAGTCCAGGGTTCCAGTCCTGTTCTGCCTTGCCTCTGGTTTGGAGGTGGTTTTGCCTGCCACTGCCGCTCCACGGCAGTGGTCCAAGGGCTCACAAACCCTGTGCTTCCGTGAGAAGCCTGACACTTTTGGTGCCGCCCATGTCCCATCCTTATCCCACCCAAAACACACCCCCAACATACTCCCTTGAAATTTAGACGAACTGTGGAGTACAATGTCTAAAATCAGGGTGTCGAAAATCGCAACTTAGATGTTTTTGAGAGAAAAATGTCCTTCTGCCACCTTATGATGGTTTTTTGTTTTGAAAATACATAACTTAATACACTGATAAAATTACTAGTGCATAAGCTAAGCTGATCTGTGCCATTAGATATATCCTATTTCTAGATATATTTGGACGATGAAGAGTTGTTTGTTACTTTACTGTGGCTTCTATTTTAAAAGCATCTCCATATGTAAATAATGGCATTTACATGTGTAAATGGTAACATACCGTGTTTCCCCGAAAATAAGACACTGTCTTATATTAATTTTTGCCCCCCAAAATGCGCTAGGTCTTATTTTCAGGGGCTGTCTTATTTTTCGGGGAAACATCGGGGTTGGCCTGCCCGCCCTCCGTCGCTCCCGGAACTAACCTTACACGCTTACACGCCTCCTTTCACCTTCGCAGCAAGCAGCAGCAGGGCAGGCCACTCCTTCCTTCCGCGTCCTGCCCTCGCCTGACGTAACGTCCGCAAGGGCGGGGCACGGAAGGAAGGCGAGGTCTGCCCTGCTGCTGCTTGCTGCGAAGGTGAAAGGAGGCATTTAAGGTTAGTTCCGGGAGCGACGGAGGGTGGTTGGAGGGGGGGCCCGGCAACCAAGGGTGGGGGGGGGGGGGTGGCCTTGTCCGGCTCTCGGCGGCCCTGCTTTCAAACAAAAATTTGCTAGGTCTTACTTTCGGGGGAGGCCTTATATCTACCAATTCAGGAAAACCTCTACTAGGTCTTATTTTCGGGGGATGTCTTACTTTCGGGGAAACAGGGTAGTAACATAGTAAATGATGGCAGATAAAGACTTGTTTGGTCCATCCAGTCTGCCCAACAAGATAAACTCATGTTACATGGTATGTGATACTTTATACCCGAGTTTGATTTGTTCTTGTCATTCTCAGGGCTCAGACCGTAGAAGTCTACCCATCACTGTTCTTGTACTAAGTTCTGAAGCTAACATCAAAGCCCCTTAAAATTCACACTCCAGCCCATCCCTATCTATTCAGTCACAATCAGGGCACAGACCGTAGATGTCTGCCCAGTACTGGTTTTGCTTCCCAGTTACCAGCATTGCCACCCAATCTCTGCTAAGATTCCGTGGATCCATTCCTTCTAAACAGGATTCCTTTGTGTCAGGGGTGTAGCTAGGTGGGGCCACGGGGGCATGGGCCTCCACAGATTACGCCCTGGCCCCCTCTACATTTAACCCCCCAGCCGCCGCTCCCGCATCGGGTACTTTGTTTGCTGGTGGGGGTCCCCAACCCCCACCAGCCGATGAGTCTTCTTCAGCGCCGGTTGACTCAGGTGCCTTCGTTGTGTGATCATCTGTTTCTGATGCCTTACATCCTGCACGGGGCTACATGCACGGTGCAGGACGTAAGGCGTCAGAAACAGATGATCACACAACAAAGGCGCCAAAGACTGTTCGACTGGCAGGGGTTGGGGACCTCCGCCAGCAAATAAAGGTACCTGATGCGGCAGGGGGCGGGCGGCGGCAGCAGTGGGGGGTTTGCGGCTGTCCAGCATGAAACAAGTTAATTGACGTTTCTGTTTTAAAGGAAGCTTTGTTTGAGCTAATTCCCATTTGTAGATGTAGCCAGAAATACTTGTCTAAAACACTGGATGTGGCAGACGACTCAGAGAAATTTAATAAGAATCGCTCGAACAGGGCTCCAGGATTAATTGGTTACCCTTGGTGAGCCGTTTTTTCTTGAAAAGGTCCAAAGTGGCGGGGGGGGGGGGAGGTCGGCGGCGGAGGAGGTGGCTAAACAGTGCCCTCCCCCCACCTCGGGCTCTGGCCCCCCTCCCGCCGAGGTCTGGCTACGCCCCTGCTTTGTGTTTATCCCACGCATGTTTGAGTTCCGTTACCATTTTCCGTTACCACCTCCCACGGGAGGGCATTCCATGTATCTACCACCCTATCCGTGAAAAAATACTTCCTGACATTAGTCCTGAGTCTGCCTCCCACACATGTGCATATATAGGGTAAGTGGGTGTATGTATCCAGTACATATTTCACAGATGAATAGGTTTATTGGGCCATTTCAACAGGGCCTAGCAGATACATTGTACCAAGAACTGTCAAGGTTAGCGTCTGACATTTGTACTTTATGAATTTCATCCCCCTCTCCTATACACATTCGCTCACACACACACGCACACATACATCTTTCTCCAATATACACACACACATACACCCCTTTCCAATACACACACACACACGCACACAAGGGCAGCCCAAGGCAATCTGCCACCTGAGATAGGGATGAAATGGTACCACAGCCCCAGCTGCAGTCTAGCATCTCTTTCCCTCCCCCCCCCCCCCCCCCCCGAGCCCCCTTCTTTTTTTGGTTGTTGTTTTCAAAACTCAGAGGTGGCAGCAATCCCCGTATACTGCCCTGCCGCTGGCACAGGTGTCTCCTCCGTATTGCGGCCTGCCTCCAAGGAAACAGGCAGTTACATCAGAGAGGCAGGTCGCAGTACAGGGGAAACGCTAGTGCCGGCAGCAGGCGGCATATGGAGATTGCTGCCGCCGCTGACTTTTGAAAATCAAAAAAAGAAGGTAGGCTGTGGAGGGGAGCTGAGGAAGGAAGGAGGAAAGATATCGCTCCATAATGAGTGCCGCCCGAGGCCCCCACCTCAGTTGACCTAATGGTACGGACGCTACTGCACACATACATCAGAAGTTGTTGAACTAGGTTAGCCACATAGAAGAGACACAACTGAGAATCTAAAGATTTAAAAGTACTGGGTTTCTAATTCCCTGAAGCTCTTTCCTGCTTACGGAGGCTTTTTTCCTTTCTCAATTAATATATGCCATGATATTTAAGTGTCAAAGTACATAGTGAAGGTATTTTGTGGTGATTTCAGTGTTTGCTAGCAACCATCTACTATAATAAAACTCACCCTCAACATTCTGAGGACACTGACATCAGTGAAGCCAAGCTCTGACTTCCTTCAAAAAGGTTCGAAGGTTCGTGGTGGTGAAGCCACCAAAATCGCTCCGGGCCCCGCCCTCGGGGGCGGAGCAATGGCAGAACAACAAAGGGGTTGGCAGGGAGGGAGGCAGGGAGGTGGGGGGGGTGGGAATCGCTCCGGGCCCTGCCCTCGAGGGCGCAGCAATGGCAGAACAACGAAGGGGTTGGCAGGGAGGGAGGCAGGAAGGTGGGGGGGTGGGAATCGCTCCGGGCCCTGCCCTCGAGGGCGCAGCAATGGCAGAACAACGAAAGGGTTGGCAGGGAGGGAGGCAGGGAGGTGGGGGGGGGGTGGGAAATCGCTCCGGGCCCCGACCTCGCGTCAAACGTCATGACGTTGGGGGCGGAGCAATGCCAGAACAACGAAGGGGTTGGCAGGGAGGGAGGCAGGGAGGTGGGGGTGGGTGGGAATCGCTCCGGGCCCTGCCCTCGAGGGCGCAGCAATGGCAGAACAACGAAGGGGTTGGCAGGGAGGGAGGCAGGAAGGTGGGGGGGTGGGAATCGCTCCGGGCCCTGCCCTCGAGGGCGCAGCAATGGCAGAACAACGAAGGGGTTGGCAGGGAGGGAGGCAGGAAGGTGGGGGGGTGGGAATCGCTCCGGGCCCTGCCCTCGAGGGCGCAGCAATGGCAGAACAACGAAGGGGTTGGCAGGGAGGGAGGCAGGGAAGCGGGGGGGGGTGGGAAATCGCTCTGGGCCCCGCCCTCGCGTCAAACGTCATGACGTTGGGGGCGGAGCAATGCCAGAACAACGAAGGGGTTGGCAGGGAGGGAGGCAGGGAGGTGGGGGGGTGGGAAATCGCTCTGGGCCCCGCCCGCGAGGGCGCAGCAATGGCAGAACAACGAAGGGGTTGGCAGGGAGGGAGGCAGGAAGGTGGGGGGGGGTGGGAATCGCTCCGGGCCCTGCCCTCGAGGGCAGAGCAATGGCAGAACAACGAAGGGGTTGGCAGGGAGGGAGGCAGGGAAGCGGGGGGGGGGGGGTGGGAAATCGCTCTGGGCCCCGCCCTCACGTCAAACGTCATGACGTTGGGGGCGGAGCAATGCCAGAACAACGAAGGGGTTGCCCAGGGACGGAGGGGGGTGTTGGCGACGAAAACCTTGCTAGCACCCGTTTCATTTGCTCTGAAACGGGCTTCTTTTACTAGTATTATATAATGTAGGCTTTCTGCCTTGTCTGAGTTGTGTAGTCACGTAGCAAGCCAGATCAACAATTCCTCCATCGTTCAGATAGAGACCTGATTAATGTTGACTGGCTCGTGGTTGTGTAAATCTGTATAGATTTGACTTCAGCTTTTGCAAATACCTCTCAGACATATTAGAAACTCTGGCCTTCGAGTCGTAACACTGTAACACTGTAATAATACAGAAAGACAGATATAAAAGCAGTTCCTTAGTTAATTATTCATCACAAATTTACAGTTAATACCTGTAACAATCAAAACTGTGATGTATCAAATTGGGACTGCACTTCAGTTACTCTGCGCAGTAGATCAAGGGAAATACTTCGATCACGACTTTATTTGTATTCTAGCGTATTGACTAGTTTACCACTCACTGTAAGTGGAAGAACTTTGATGAAAGGCTACTGAACTTATCCTGTAATTTCAAGTCTATTAAAATGGAAAATCAAGAAAGGGAGAAGTGTATAAGCCTCTCCACCTAAAAGGTCTCTTAGCAAAGGCCTAAAGCCTTATCTATTGACCTATAAAAGTAGACTTTTTTTCCCTTTCATGGCAATTTAATTTAATTGAAGACATTCACAATGCTGTGAAAGGGCAAGTACTACTGATTGGAGAGGTCATTATCTCTAATGTTGATTGGGATAGTCCTGGCAGTAGGGAGATCCTGGATTATCTACCCGGACAACTATTCTGTCGACTGAGAGTGGAAGCCAGGTGAGAGAGGGATCATAGTGAACCTGGTGCTTATGAATGAGTAGAGTGTTTCTGATATATATAGATATACATAAGTACATAAGTATTGCCATACTGGGACAAACCGAAGGTCCATCAAGCCCAGTATCCTCTTTCCAACAGTGGCCAATCCAGGTCACAAGTACTTGGCAGAAACCCAAATAGTAGCAACATTCCATGTAGAACCCCAAAGAGTAGCAACATTCCATTAAGAATCCCAAGCACTAAGTGTTGCCACACTGGGCCAGACCAAAGGTCCATCAAGTCCATGATCCTGTTTCCAACAGTGGCCAATCTAGGTCACAAGTACCTGGCAAGATCCCAAAACAGTACAGCACATTTTATGCTGCTTATCCCAGAAATAAGCAGTAAATTTTCCCCATCCATTTTAATAATGGCTTATGGACTTTTCTTTTAGGAAGCCATCCAAACCTTTTTTAAACTCCGCTAAGCTAACTGCTTTTACCACATTCTTTGACAATGAATTCCAGAGTTTAATTACACTTTGAGTGAAGAAATATTTTCTCCGATTCATTTTAAAATTACTACTTTGTAGTTTCATTGCAGGCCCCAAAGTAGTAAATTTAAAACAGATGTTATAGAGGGTGATCATCTGACATCCAGTGATCACCGGTTGGTGTGGCTCCATATTAGGACAGACATGCATTGAGAGGGTTCATTCAAAAGTGAGAGTGCTAGACTTCAGGAAAACTAACTTTGGGGAAATACCTCAAGGAGTCATAACCTGGATGGGAACATATGGGGGGGGGGGGGGGGGAAGCAGAAAAAACAGTGGGCAAATCTGAAAGGGAATATTTTAAGGGTAATGAACCTTTTGGTTGGGAAAGTAAATAAAAGGAAAGGGAGGCTGCTGTAATTCTTGAAAGAAGCAGTTGAAAAAGTAAGAAAGGGGTTAGCCTTCGTAAACTACAATAGGTCGCAGAAAGTGGAAGACAGACAACAGTATCTGGAAAAGCAAAGAGAAGCTGGTAAAGTAGTCTGGAAAGAAACAACGCAAATGGAATTTAAAAATAGTCGATACAGTAAGTGGGAGGATAAGTGGAGGAGTGGCCTAGTGCAGTGGATTTTGATCCTGGGGAACGGAGTTCGATTCCCATTGCAGCTCCTTGTGACTCTGGGCAAGTCACTTAACCCTCCATTGCCCCTGGTACAAAATAAGTACCTGAATATATGTAAACTGCTTTGAATGTAGTTGCAAAAACCTCAGAAAGGCAGTATATCAAGTCCCAGTTCCCTTCCCCTTTCCCTTATGACATCACAATATCAGAAGTGAGCCAAGTATCGGGCAATCAAGCCATTGTGACATCACTGATGAGGTTGGCTCTTATTGGTGGAATGAGTGGAGGAGTAGCCTAGTGGTTAGTGCAGTGGACTTTGATCCTGAGGAACTGAGTTCGATTCCCACTGCAGCTCCTTGTGACTCTGGGCAAGTCACTTAACCCTCCATTGCCCCTGGTACAAAATAAGTACCTGAACATACTATGTAAACCGCTTTGAATGTAGTTGCAAAAACCACAGCAAGGCGGTATATCAAGTCCCAGTTCCCTTTCCCTATTTGAGATTCTACATGGAATGTTGCTACTATTGAGATTCTGTTGCTACTATTTGAGATTCTACATGGAATGTTAATGTTGCTATTCCACTAGCAACATTCTATGTAGAAGCCTGCCCTTGCAGATCAGCAACTCGGCCGCGCAGGCTTCTGTTTCTGTGAGTCTGACGTATATCAAGTCCCAGTTCCCTTTCCCCCTTTATAGATGTGTTAAAAATAGGAACAAATGCAAAACTGCAACTATCAGGCTCAAGGGTTAAGGAGAGGAATATGTAGAAGCTGAAAACCCAGGCCTAGATGCTCAAAATTCAGGTGCTGTAGAGAACAGCGCCAGAAAACACCAGACTAAACACCGAAGAAAAATGATCTCACAATGCTCAACACTGACAACATGCAAATTATATGCAAACTGTCAGCGTTGAGCATTGGAAGTTAAAGGGGGAGGAACGTGCCTGGCACATGCTCACAAGAACTGTGTGGTAGGGACAGCTCTTGTGCACATGCTCAGTGAAGAGGGAACAGCTGTGGTCTCTGGAGCAGAAAGTAAACCAGACAGCAAAAATGTAAAAATAAAGAAGTAAAAAAAAAAAAACCCCAAGACATAACACTGGAGACGACACCAGAAGCAAGTTGCAGAAACTGCAGAGCTGCCCACAGAGCTATAGCTTTCCAGTACCAGCAACCTCCCGCATCAGGAACTAGAGATCGGCAGGAGACCCCCGAGATTATGCAAGGATCAGCCAGGGGTGTAGCTAGGTGGGCCATTGGGGCATGGACCCCCACAGATTTAGCCCTGGCCCCCTCTACTTTTGACCCCCCCCCCCACGCCGCCGCCGACCCTCCCCTGCCACTTTCGACCCTCCCTCCCGCTGCCGCCCCTTCCCAGCTGCCACCACCACCAGATACCTTTGCTGGCGGGGGTCCCCAACCCCCGCCAGCTGAAGTCTTCTTCAGTGCCGGTCTCCGGCGCGTTCACTGATCTGTTTCTGTGAGTCCTGACTCCTGACGTCCTGCATGCATGTCCTCAGGAGTCAGGACTCAAAGAAACAGATCAGCAAAGGTGCCGGAGACCGGTGCTGAAGAAGACTTCGGCTGGCGGGGGTTGGGAACCCCCGCCAGCAAAGGTACCTGGCAGTAGCAGCGGGGCAGGGTCGGCGGCGGGCTAAAATGTGTCCCCACCACCACCTCGGGCTCTGAACCCTCTTCGTACCGAGGTCTTGCTATGCCCCTGGAATCAGCTGCCCCCATCCCTCCCTCTACTCCGGGAGACTCCTCTATAATTCTGCACACTCACCAGCATGATTGCTCGCAACCGTCATTAGGTTTTAGTCCATAGGGCGGGGTGGGGGGAGGGGGGGTTGCACACCATTTCTCTGAGCATTGGAGGGATTCACTAATGGCCTCTTTCACATCACATTTTAATACTAATCAGCTCGTTTGCACAGAATCTTCGATCGCTGTTTCCGTGAACGGTAAAAGCAGTGCCAAAACCTTTTGTACATTAGGCTCAGAATAATGTGCTCACTAAACTGGTTAAAACCAGTCTAATTGAAATGCTGCAAGCCCGGTTAGCTTCAAGCATTGGGGCCCCTGTCATTTAACCTGATGAGACGGTGTGTTGGCTTTTACCAATATGAAATCATATGAATACTGACACCTTTCTGCTCCAAAACCAAGACTCTTCGTATACCTGCTGGACAGGGCCGCCGAGAGCCGGAGCCGGGCCCCCCCACACCCGAGGTCGCCGCCCACCCGAGATCGCCGCCCACCTGAGATCGCCGGCCCCCCCCCCCCCGCTGCCCACCCACCCGAGGTCGCTGGGCCCCCTCCACCCGCTATCGGGCCGGGCCCTTGGAACTAACCTTAAGCCTCCTTTCACTTCGCAGCAAGCAGCGGCAGGGCAGACCTCTCCTCCTTCCTTCCGTGCCCCGCCCTTACGGACGTTACGTCAGGCGAGTGCGGGGCATGGAAGGAAGGAGTGGCCTGACCTGCTGCTGCTTGCTGCGAAGTGAAAGGAGGCTTAAGGTTAGTTCTGGGAGTGACGGAGGGCGGGCCAGGCGGCGACGGGCCCGGGCCCCGGGACTTTTGTCCCCCCTGTCCCCCCCCCCTCTCGGCGGCCCTGCTGCTGGACATTATACCAAGATACTGCTGGCTTCCATTCAGAGAAAAGTCCAATACAATGTCAGTGTACTGCTCTGAAAATGCAATTTATCTGGTTGAACCCGGCTTCTGTTTTGTCTCTTTAAAGCACAGAGCTCTCAGTAACTGAACCAGCCCAGGCAACTGTTCTTAATCTGACGTCACAGTACAATGCATTAACTAATTGAACAGAAAACTGAATTTCTTAAAATGTCCTTGCAGAGGTTCCTCTCCCTTTCACATTCGTGTTTAAAGGATGACAACTTGGAGTGGTTTTCAATGAATTTACAGATTAGGGTTTCCTAAATGACATTTCCTTAAAGGCCTCATCCAAAAAGATTTTAATGTAGAAGAAAAAGGCCTGCAGCAAAAAAAGCAAAGGAAAGCTGGTACCTGCATGGAACTACCTCATTGTGGTGACGACAATGGTAACAGATTTTGAGCAAGCCTGGGACAAGCAGAGACAGACTTGAATTTATACACAGGCCTGCTAGGCCTAGAAACATAACGGCAGATAAGAGTCAAACGGCCCATCCACAGCCATCACTATCTCCTCCTTTCCCTATGAGATCCCGTGTGCCTGTCTTTCTTAAATTCAAACACAGTCCTTGTCTCCACCACCTCCACCAAATGTCCACCCTTTCTATGAAAAAGCATTTCCTTAGATTACTCCATCCTATGTCCTCTCATTCCAGAGTTTTCCTTCATTTGAAAGAAGTTTACCTCCTGTACATTAATGCCACAGAGGTATTTAAATGTCTCTATCGTATCCCCTCTCTCCCGCCTTTCTTCCAAATTATACATATTGAGAGCCTTACGTCTGTCCCCATACACTTTACAACAGAGACCACTGACCAATTTTGTAGCCACCCTCTGGACCACCTCCATCCTGTTTATAGCTTTTCATAGGTGCGGTCTCCAGAATTGCATACAGTATTCTAAATGGGGCCTCACCAGAGACTTATTATACAACGGCACTATCACCTCTTTTCTTCTGCTGGCCATTCCTCTCCCTGTGCACCCAAACATCCTTCTGGCTTTGACTGTCACCTTTTCTACTTGTTTGGTCACCTTGAGATCATCTGACACAATCACCCTCTGCAGACATCTGCTCATATCCCCTCTTCCCTTTCCTTAGATCTCTAATCCCTCTTGCAGCAGCTCTGATCAATTTCCCATCCCACATGGGGTCTTCCTATTCCTCCTGATTCCCATTCCCCTTTCTACCCCCTACCTCCTGCAGCTTGAATAAGATCAGACAGTAATCAAGCTTTACTCACAGGCATCCCTGGACATCTGTGTAGAAGGTGGAGTCTGTGAAGTGATCCTTCCAGTCCTGGGGAGGCTAGTGGTTCGAGATCTTTTGGCTGGGATTGGAGGGGGGGGGGGGGGGAGAGAGGAGAAAGGAAGGAGTGATTTAAGGTCTGACATGAAAGGAGAAGGAAGTGATCCAAAACCCATGGGGAACAGTGGGGGGGGGGGGGGGGGGGGAGGTGATGATCTCATAGACAAGGAGGAGAGAAAAAGGGGACTGATCCAACGTTACTGTAATGGGGAAGGGAAGAGAAGAGACCTGCGGAGATGGGGATAGTGGGAACAGCAGGTCTACTCTGTTTCCCCGAAAGTAAGACATCCCCCGAAAATAAGACCTAGTACAGGTTTTCCTGAATTGGTAGATATAAGGCCTCCCCCTGAAAGTAAGACCTAGCAAATTTTTGTTGGAAAGCAGGGCCGCCGAGAGCCGGACAAGGCCGCCCCCCCCACCCGAGGTCGCCGGGCCCCCCCTCCACCCACCCTCCTTTGCTCCCGGAACTAACCTTAAACGCCTCCTTTCACCTTCGCAGCAAGCAGCAGCAGGGCAGACCTCTCCTTCCTTCCGTGCCCCGCCCTCGCGGACGTTACGTCAGGCGAGGGCGGGACACGGAAGGAAGGAGTGGCCTGCCCTGCTGCTGCTTGCTGCGAAGGTGAAAGGAGGCGTTTAAGGTTAGTTCCGGGAGCGATGGAGGGTGGGCGGGCCAACCCCGATCCATCCCCGATGTTTCCCCGAAAAATAAGACAGCCCCTAAAAATAAGGCCTAGCGCATTTTGGGGGGCAAAAATTAATATAAGACAGTGTCTTATTTTCGGGGAAACATGGTATCAAAAACCTATAGCCAGGGTCGCTGGAAGTGGTGGACAAGATGGGTGACTCTTCAGGGTGCCAAAGAGGCATATTTTCAAAGCATATTTCCAAGCCAGTATAGCTAGAAACCTTTTTTATTGCGATACCTCCCCAGCGGGTCCTTTTACTAAGGTGCGCCTAAGAATGGCCTGCGGTAGTGTAGGTGCATGTTTTTGTGCATGCACAGATCCATTTTTCAGCACGCCTGCAAAAAAAATGCCTTTTTTAAAATTCTTGCCGAAAATGGACTGCGGAAAAAATCAAAATTGGCGCGCGTTCATTTGGGTCTGAGACCTTACCGCCAGCCATTGACCTAGCGGTAAAGTCTCACGTGGTAACCGGGCAGTAATGACCTCCGTGTGTCAAATGCCACTTGGCGCGTGTCCGATACGTGCAATTTACTGCAAGAGCCACACGGTAGCCGGGCGGTAACTCCATTTTGGCGCACGTTGGGCGCTCATAGACGCTTACGCGGCTTAGTAAAAGGGCCCCCCCCCCCAAATCTACAACAAAGTCACTCTCTAGATCCTGTTGCAATCTGTTACAGACTTGTAACAAGGCCAGGATGAGAGAGATTCAGTTCGTGATTTACCTTCTAGGATCACTTCACGACATCTGTTCCCCCCCCCCACCACCACCACCACCAGTTCTCTCTCTTATTTGTTGCAATGCACAGTGAGTTATTTTCCCACACATTACAGAAAAAGATATTTGAAAAAGAATACGAATGGTGCTCATTTACGCATCGTTGCTGCCAGCAGCAACATTATCCCAGTGGCGTAGCCACAGGTGGGCCTGGGTGGGTCGGGGCCCACCCACTTAGAGCTCAGGCCCACCCAACAGTAGCACACATTTAATCGTAGCTGGTGGGGATCTGAAGCTCTGCCAGCTGAAGACTTCCCCCTGATGGTAACGAAAATGCTACTCTCCATTATACTGGCACCTGTGCATGCTCGGTTTTCAGCGCATGCCTACTTCAGACTGCCAAGGTGGAAAGAAGCATTTTCCTGCCAGCTGAGATATATTTTTTGGGGGGGAGAGAACACTTGGTGCCCACTCACTTCTTGCCTAGGTCCATCCAAAATCTGTTGCACCCCTGCATTATCCACGAGTGACACACAGATTCAGACCCTACATTAAAAATCTGAAGAGATGCGGTAGAAGGAATGAGCAGATTAATCGTCCCACTGGAGAAATCTTTCATGTCTTAATTCAAGCAGAAGCATCGTTGCTGTTATGATGACACTGCAAACTCCTCCTTTCGTTGGCAGATCTAGTCTTTCCTGACGGGAACAGCAATCACGCTAAGGAAAATTGTATTTCCTATGAAATGCCTTGCACGTTTCCTCCTGGAAAATGTCAGCCCGGGTCATAGTTAGTTTCAGTAGGTTTTCTGGTGTGTGTGGGGGGGGGAGTGAAGTTGTGTCCATAATAATTTAAGCCTCTGTTCTTATGGCTAGCAGTGCTTCAAAGCTGACTTTTGGGCTATGGAGATTAACTATTTCAGTGCAGGACATTTGTACAATCATTTCTTTATGTAATGACTAGTAAAAAAAAAAAAGCCCGTTTCTCATTGAAATGAAACGGGCGCTAGCAAGGTAATCACCTTCTGCCATTAATGTTTTTAAGGGAAGTTCCAGCGTCCCCCCTTCCCAGTTCCAGGGTCCCCCCTCCCTCCCTCCTTCCCTTTCTTCCAGTTCCAGGCCCCCCTCCCTCCAAATTTTAAAAGTCATCCTGACTTACCTCGTCGGGGTTACAGCGGCCGGCAGCAATGGTAAAAAGCCTGCAGGCTCGGCACTTACTTCAGTTTTCCCTTCTCTGTCTCTCAGCTCTGGTCCCACCCTTGCGGAAACAGGAAATGAGGGCGGGACCAGAGCTGAGAGACAGAGAAGAGAAAACTGAAGTGCCGAGCCCGCACGCTTTTCACCGCGCGAGCTAAGTCAGGATGACTTTTTAAATTCGGAGGGAGGGGGCCTGGAACTGGAAGGGAGGGGGGACGGACGACGACCCTGGAACTCGGAGGGAGGGAACGAACTTCCGGTGGGCGGGGCAGTGATCGTGAGTGCGATTACGAACCCTACAAACACTACACAGCTTCACTGCCATGGAGTCAGCTTCAGAACGTTGGAGGTGCGAATTATTATATTAGAAGATGTCTTATATTCCCACACATCATGCTGTTTGATTCTTGGTCTTCTTTTCATTTGGCTTCCCAACAAAAATTATTTACAGAATTCAAGGAAGTCTGAGATGAGCACAGAGAGGATTCCTAGTATAGCTGGTATTACTACTAATCATTTCTACAGTGCTACTGGTTGTACACATTATATGCAGGTACTTTCTCTGTCCCTATAGGGCTCACAATCTAAGCTTTTTGAAGCTGAGGCAATGGAGGGTTAAGTGACTTGCCCAAAGTCAGAAGGAGCTGCAGTGGGAATGGAACCCAGGTTGCCAGGATCAAAGCCCGCTGCACTAACCATTAGGCTACTCCTCCACTCCGCTGGTCTCCTCAATTTAGTAGGACTGAGGGTGACCCCAAAGGTGGCTACACTCAGTAATTTTTGTATCTATGGCTATAACTTTAAAAACTCCTCCACCAAAGAAAAAGGGTCCCTACTACTTATTTCTATAGCGCTACTAGACGTACGCAGCGCTGTACACTTGAACATGAAGAGACAGTCCCTGCTTGACAGAGCTTACAATCTAACTAGGATAGACAAACAGGTCAAATAAGGGATAAGGACGAAGAGTAGCAAGATTCTAGAATCCGTGCAGAATTCCAAAGTAGCAAGATTCCGGAATCCCGAAGACTACTACTACTTATCATTTCTATAGCGCTTCTAGACGTACGCAGCGCTGTACACTTGAACATGAAGAGACAGTCCCTGCTCGGCAGACCTTACAGTCTAATTAGGACAGACAAACAGGACAAACAAGAGATAAGGACAAAGGGTAACAAGATTCCGGAATCCCAAAGAGTAGCAAGATTCCGGAACCCAAAGAATAGCTCTGCTGCTGCCTGCAGCACTTCCACACGGAGGTGAGAGGCACTGTCAGGTCAGTGCAGGGGGTCCGATGAGGAGGGGGGAGGGAGCGGCGGCGGGGATGGGGGGGAGGGTGGTGCGCGCGATGTTCGTTTCCAGACGGCAGCGTCCGACAGTGACTCTGACTCTGTTTCCCTCTCTGTTCTGCCCTCTGACGTCATCACGTCTTGACGCGAGGGCAGGACAGAGAGGGAAGTCTCTACTGCGCATTGCAGGTGAGTCGGTCACTTGCCATTTATATGTTTGATTTATTCGCTGCATTTGTATCCCACATTTCCCCACCTATTTGCAGGCTCAACGCGGCTTGCAATATGTTACGACGACATTCACATTAATGGAATAAGAATTTCAGAATACAGATTCAGATAAGGTGCATAAGAATATCACGGCAATCATACTGACGGAATAAGAAATTCAGAACTATAACAAAGAGATACGCAAGAATATCATGTAGAATTAGGAGTGTATAAATACATAAACGTAACATAATGATATCAGGACACGATATAATATACAATGATGAGGATGTGATTAAAATAAACAAGTTAGAAGAGATCCAAAATAGTTGTATCTGATGATGTAATTTAGGAGTCAGATCGTTACGGGGGATCATTTTTGTACGCCTTTTTGAACAAGTAAGTCTTTAGTAACTTTCGGAAGGTTGTCAGGTCGTGTGTTTGTTTTTATGGCGATCGGTAGTTCATTCCATAGTTGTGTGCAGCTGTATGAGAAGCTAGATGCGTGTATAGATTTGTTTTTAAGTCCTCTGCAGTTGGGGTAATAGAGGCTATAGTTTTCTAGCTGGCTGATACTAGACAATTGCGTTTTTGGAAGTAATTCCAGCTGGTGAAAATGCTGCTTTATTTCAGCAGTGCAATAGCAGATAACAGTTTATCAGCATTATATCAGCGTTAATGAAAATAAAAACACGTTCCAACTGTCTGCTACACCTAAGTCTTCCAGTGGACAGACAGTTGGACTATGTTCCTGAGAAGGAAAGGTAGCAATTATTGGTCTTCCGTGATCATTTAGGGGGTCGTTTACCAACAATATACCCTAATAGCGTAAGTACACACAGTGACGTACCAAGGGGGGCGGTGGGGGCGGTCTGCCCCGGGTGCACGCCGCTGGGGGGGGGGGGGGTGCCGCGCGCCTGTCTGCTCCGCTTGTTCTATGCTCCCTCTGCCCCAGAACAGGTTACTTCCTGTTCCGGGGCAGAGGGAGCATGGAACGAGCAAAGCCGACAGGCGCGCGGCACCCCCCCCCCCCCAACAGGTAAAAATGCACCTGGGGGGTGTCCTTTTGCCGGGGGGGGCGCACTGCACCCGGGGGGGGGTGCATCGGCGATCCGCCGTGGGTGTCAGCCACCCTAGGAACGCCACTGAGTACACACTGTTACTAAATGATCCTGTTTCTGTATATGATGAAACAGAAATCACAAGCAGACAAGAATGCTGATAGGCCATCCTGGAAGGGTCATTCTCTTCTTCACTGGGATCCATGACAGTTGCTGATTTGGGGGAGCAAAAAAACAATGTACAACAAATCCACCTTTATCATAAAACAATGAAACTGTGTTAAGGAAAATACCCTGGGACAGCCTGTGGATCTTGTAGAGTGTTAAGCAATGTCAAGCAGAGGACCTAGGTTTGATTTAGGGGTGTGCATAGCGACATAATCTGGTCCCCATCCCCAGTCCATTCTTTTCCATCCTCATCACATTCCTACGTCCCCTCATCATCCCCACAGTTTTCTTTCCCACCACTGTACCTTTCCCGCATTTCAAAGATCTTGTAAATCAAACAAAACATAAAATGGATAAGTACATAAGTGTTGCCATACCGGGACAGACCAAAGGTCCATCGAGCAGGGGCGTAGCCAGGCACCCAATTTTGGGTGGGCCTGGGCCCAAGATGGGTGGGCAGAAGAACCCCACCTCATCCCATAGGTGATTTGGTCTCTCCTCTCGCCTGCATTCCATATGGTCTCTCAAATATCCCTCCTCTCCTGCACACCTTTTACATTTCAGATTTTTACCGGCAGTGAGGAGCAACTAATACACACTACTCATGTAGGCCCCGCATCCTTCCCACTGATGCAGCTTCCTGTTTCCGCATAGGCAGGAATACGTCAGAGGGAAGGCTGTGGGGCCGGTGTAAGCAGTTTGTAGCAGTCGTTGCTTCCTGCAGGCAAAGATCTGCTATTTATAAGGTATGCATGATTGACAGCTTGGGAATCTCTGCTAGCCACATCATAGGTGTGCTGCTACTGGTGGGCCTGAGCTCAAAGTGGGTGGGCCTGGGCCCACCCAAGCCCACCCTTGGCTACGCCACTGCCATCGAGCCCGGCATCCTGTTTCCAACAGTGGCCAATCCAGGTCACAAATACCCGGCAAGATCCCAAAAAAGTACAAAACATTTTATACTGCTTATCCCAGAAATAGTGGATTTTCCCCAAGTCCATTTAATAACGGACAATGGACTTTTCCTTTAGGAAGCCATCCAAACCTTTTTAAAACTCTGCTAAGCTAACCGCCTTTACCGCATTCTCTGGCAACAAATTCCAGAGTTTAATTACATGTTGAGTGAAGAAACATTTTCTCCAATTCGTTTTAAATGTACTACATTGTAGCTTTATCGCATGCCCCCGAGTCCTAGTATTTTTGGTCCATCATTTCAAACTATGTGAAAAAAAAATCTGTGTTCTTAAAAAAATATCTCCAGGAAGATATTTGTTGTGTGTTGTGTTGTGTTGTGTGGGGGGGGGGGGGGGGGAGCTAAAATACCAAGTCTGGCTACGCCTCCGCTCCTGGCGCTAGACGCCAGCTCCAGTTCTGATTGAAATTAGAAAGCCAAGGGGTAGGAGAAAACTGCCAGATCAAAATAGAAAAAGACAAAAAAAAAAAGTTGCAAAGCATATTTTGTGGCCATTTTGACAGGGACCCAGTCAGATTTATGTCAACATCATGGAGTTTTTTCATATGCTACCTCTTTGCAGTTCTAAACGGGAAACAATCAACAAGTAGCCGGAAATGTCATCTGGGAATTACACTAAATAAATCAAACATTGTGTCAAAATCTTAAAAGTACATATTTCTTAGAAAGAAAAGCTTTAATTTTCTTTCTATATAAAAGATAGAAGGGTGATGTAGAGAATAACCCTGCAATATCTTTCCACATTCTAGCAGTCTGAACAGCCAGGGTTTTCTCGAAAGCTAACAGTCTCCTCTTTCCCTTAACAGAAAGAAAAGTAAAATAATTATCAGTGTCACAACGCCTTGATCTAAGAGTGGTTGCAAAATGAGAATGACAGAGAAAATAACTGGGAACCAAACCTTGGAGGGATTTAAAAAGAAAAAACAGGCCAGTTTAAAGATAATTCTTGCTTCAATTGGTAACCAATGAAGTCTAGTATATTAATGAGTAACACTATCGTATTTAGAAAGGCCAAGTCCCTTAGAATATTAGAACATTTAAATTGGTGAGACTTATTTAAAAAAAAACACACTTTAAGCAATTCTGCAATGACCGGAGCTGGCAGTTTACCCATATCTGTCCTCTAAGCATTGTGAATAATAATCTCTCTGGGTTTCTATGGGGTTTTTTTCCCATCAGCTTCGCTCCCCATTAGTTTCATGGCTCTCTTCCCACAGACAGTAATAACGAGGGTGCAGCCATGAGACTGACTCAAAGTGCTAATGGAAAGAGCCTGATGGATGTCGCCAACTGTGTGCATCAATGGTGGTGCTCGTTAACCTATGAAGGGCAAACAAAAAATGTGAATGCCAAAGGTTTGAGCCTATTAAAAAGGTCCAGTCAACGTGCATTAGTAGCAGTACTGAGGGGCCAATGATCGGAAGCAAACATGGGTGCTAGGGGCTATTAGCACCATACTAACATCGCATTTGCTCCCACCCCATGATCAGAGCCGGTGAACACGTAAAACAACGCACTCGCCGGCTCTGACCGCAAGTAGCATGCAAATGCATGCTAAGCAGGGCATTAACTATTCCTCTCCAATGATCAGTGGGCAGCTTGCCAAACAACAGCGCTGCTACTGCGGCAAATCCTATGCCAGCTTGGAGCTAGCATTAGGGATTACAGAGCATTGGGGAGGAATGTGGAGCCCTATCCAGAATGCCTCTGCATGCTAGCAGGCCTCCCCATCTCACCCCCGGGCAGACCCGACACAACCTGACCAACCCTCCCCCCAACAGAAGACTCGACCAGACCCCCCATCAGAAGACACCCAACCCCCTGACAGAAGACCTTCCCACCCCCCACAGAAGAGAGGGCTGGCGGTCCGGTGGACCTGCAGCCCTCTAGCCCCCCCCCCCCCCGGTGGTCTAGCGCCCCCTGAACCCCCTGTATCTTTAAATGATGAAGGAGAGAGTAGCACTCCCTCCTCCTTCCAGCGCTGCCTCCAAAATGGTGGCGCACTGCCCTGCCATATAAGGGAGAAACACCCTTATATGGTAAGAAAGCCCCACCCAGCACATCCCAGGATGTATTGGGCAGGGCGCCACCATTTTGGAGGTGGTGCTGGAAGGAGTGCTACTCCCTCCTCTGGGGGGGGGGGGGTTGGGGAGCACAAGACCACCAGGGGGTGGCACTAGACCACCAGGGTGGAGGTCTGGAGGTCCTCTAGCCATCTGTCACACAACTTCTACAGAAGGATTGTGCCAAGTACCCATGATCAAAGCTAATAGCACGCATAAATTTATATGCTATTAGCGTTATTTCCCTGTGCTGTTCTGGCGCTAATTTTACAGTGCGTGGAAATTGATCATTGGGGCCTGAATGTTTAAGCTACTACATAAGGTCTCAAGACAGAAACTTACGGACTGATGCTCAAAACCTAATGCTGGCGCAAGAGGCAATTAGCGCTGGACTAAAGCCAGCGTTAGTAAGCACAGAATGTTCAAATGGCTCTAGTGCAGGAGACAATGAGGGGCATAATTGAACGGGGCGCCCAAGTTTTCCTGAGGGCATCCTCGCAGGACATCCCCGCGAAGGGACAGGGAAGCATGTATTATCAAAACAAGATGGGCGTCCATCTTTCATTTCGATAATACGGTCGGGGACGCCCAAATCTCAACATTTAGGTCGACCTTAGAGATGGTCGACCTAAATGTTGAGATAGTCGACCATAGAGATGGTCGTCCCCGATTTTTGGCAATAATGGAAACCGAGGACCCCCATCTCAAAAATGACCAAATCCAACTCATTTGGTCGTGGGAGGAGCCAATTATCACCAATTATTGGTTAATGCCAAATAGAGCTTAATTTAACAATTAAATTATGCACCTGCCATTAATCTATAACCTGAACACACAAATTTATGCAGTAGCCCCCAGATTCTACAAAGGGTGTCCAAAATTAGTTAATAGGCTCCAATGATTTAATTATTGGAGTTAACACTAATTATGATTTGGGTGCTAATCTGTCTGCGCACCATTCTGTAATAATGGGGACCTTACATGGATCACACCCAACTCAAAAGGGGGTGTGGCCACGGGAGGGGCAAGGGTGGGGAAGAATCCAAGATTGAGGGATTCACTGGTTCAAAAAGGCAATCTTTATTGAAACAACTCAAATGACTTGACATGAGTCGTTTGCGTTGTTTTAATAAAGATCACCTTTCTGAATGAGCCTATCTACTCTACTCCTTGGATTCTCTCTTGCTGACGCATGTAGGGACTGATCGTTCCTCCACTTTGTAGGGGCATGGGTGGGTCAGGGGCATTCATAAAAAATGTGCACTGTGTTACAGAGCAGTATGCCAAGCTTGCACACCAGGATTTATGTCAGATTTCAACTGGTGCAAGTCCTCGCCCCCAATGTTGAGCGTGTAATTTAGCACTCAACGCTAAAGAGTGCTCATCCCGGAGTGCCCTTGGTAGAACAATGTTGAGTGTTCATTTTTATCAGCAACATTTATACAAATTCCCCCTAAGTGTGAAAACGTGCGCACAGGTTTATAGAATTAGGAGAATGGTGACCAGCACTGAATATCTGGATAAGATGGTCAGTGGTAGAACTTAACGTGCACAGTGGCAATATCTGGATAACTTGCCCAGATCATTTATTGCCTCTATCTATCTAGATAAGTTACAGGCCCACCCAGGATTCATCTACATTCCACCCTGGCACTCTCCACATAGTGCTGAGGATATTTAAAAGCCCTCTCCAGACCTGATCTTTCTGCGTGCAAAGAATTTTTTTCTTGATCAATCAATCAATATTGAAAAGAAATCTAGGGCACATGTAAAAGTTTCTCCTGCTTTTCTGTGCTAAGATCATCAGTGAAATACCATAAATGTCTATTATGTGCTGACAAGCTGTGTACCCGCCATAGTGTTACTTAAGCACTGTCCCTAACCGCCCAGCTGCGACAACCCTTCCCTAACCCCGGGTGGGTGGGCTGGGTCAGCTCTTTCCACCCCGCTGCTCCCTGCTCACAATGACCCCTCCTCCTATGAGCAGCTCCCCTTTATGACCTTCCCCTTTTCCCCCTCCCTTCTTTTAACCCTTTCCTTACCAACTAACTCCCAACCTCCTGCCTTCCTTCCACATCACCCCCCCCCCCCCCCCTTTCCTCATCCTACCCTTTGTTGGCCTTCAGCTCAGTTGTGTCCAGCCTTTCCTAATCGGATTGGCCTCTTTCTGAACTGGGGCATTCAGCACTAACTCCAGGGCCTCTGAAGTAGACCCAGGGAGGGCTAGTGCTGGGCAGACTTATACGGTCTGTGCCCTGAAAAAGACAGGTACAAATCAAGGTAAGGTATACACAAAAAGTAGCACATATGAGTTTATTTTGTTGGGCAGACTGGATGGACCATGCAGGTCTTTTTCTGCCGTCATCTACTATGTTACTATGTAAATGTCTTACCCATATACCCCTCTTTTACTAAGCCATGCTAGCGGCTGCCGTGCACTAATGCTGACACAGCCCATTCGCTTTGACTGGGCTGTGTTGACATCGCTGCACAGCTTAGTAAACAGAGGGGAACATCTTGGCCAACAGACTATGCTTAGATGCATTACAGCAGTGTTTTCCCCCCAAGTCCAGTCCTGGAGAACCCCTGGCCAGTCACGTTTTCAGGATATCCACAATGAATATGCATGGGCTGGATTTGTATACACTGCCTACACTGCCTCTTTCATGCATATTCATTGTGGATATCCTGAAAACCAGACTGGCAAGGGGTTCTCCAGGACCGGACTGGGGGAAACACTGCATTACAGGATTCTTTCCCATCTATAACGTTTGCCGCAGTGTGGTGATGAGTTACCCACCCATCACTTGATTTGCTGTGGACTGTGATTTGCAAGATTGCTGATGTAACCAAGGTGCCAGTAAATGACCTGATAATATTGCTCTGTGTCATCCTTTTTAAGAGATTGGATTATTGATAAAGAATAAAGAAAGGAAAAAGAAGAGCAGAATGTGGGGCTACAACTTCAGATTAAAGGCAAACATCGCCATTACCATAACAGAGAGGAGGACTTATATGAATTTTCTTCCATGCTGGCTATTATGGTATCATTCATATTCTAATGACATTTATCATATTTCTGTTGTATAATTGTTTTATAGTGCTGTTAAAAATTTATGTTTTGAATAACATTAGTAAGCCATTATTAAAATGGACTTGGGAAAAGCAGCTTAAATTTTATTGTATTATTTTGGGATCTTGCCAGGTACTTGTGACCTGGATTGACCAATGTTGGAAAACAGGATACTGGGCTTGATGGACCTTTGGTCTGTCCCAGTATGGCAACACTTATGTACTTACGTACTATTATTAGGATTCAATTTACCATCTCCAAGTTTACCTCATTGATTGTATCATGTTTATATTTGATCATTTTACTATTTTTTATATTATTAAGGAAATTTAAGTTTTATATCAAGCTGTACCTTCTGTACACCCCTTTGGGTGAATCTCTACCTCTTCCTAAAGGTAGTTAATAAATCCCAATAAGTGGAATAAATAAATAAATAAAAGTAACAATCTATTGTTTCCCTGTACTACTCTCATAGTAACATAGTAAGTGACGGCAGATAAAGACCTGAATGGTCCATCCAATCTGCCCGTCACATTCATTATCAATTCAAGATTAAATCAGCAATGAGCGTGATATTATATACTTGATCATGGTCTTTCGTTGGTGCTTCTGGGACATAGACCGTAGATGTCCACCCAGCATTGTCCATATGTTCCAACTATGCTCCAAAATACAATTAAGCCGTTCATACCAATCTTTCCTTTTCCAATGTTCCACTTATTGAATTCTCATTAAAAGTAGCAGATAATATTAGATATGGATAGATATGCGATATCAACAAATGTCAAAGAGAACTTCCAGACACTAGCCCAATTTATAACAAAGAGATCACTTACGAGGAGCATTAGTTCCTCTATGCATTCAGAGGTTGACCTCTTTCAGCAACCAACCAATGAAGGCATCAAGTAGCAACTCTTCTGAAAGATGATGACACCTACCTACCAAAATTTAACAAACCACTATTTCATTTGTCATAAGCCGGAGCTCCATTGGAGGGGTCATCTTTATATGGGAACATATTTCCTGCTGTCCTCAGAGAACATCTGTTATAGGTGAGTAGCTTCACTTTATCTGAATCATGGGCGTAGCCAGACCTCGAAGGGAGGGGGGGCCAGAGCCCAAGGTAGGAGCACATATTTTGGCCTCCTCCCCACCATCACCCTCCCGCCGCCACTTCTGCCCCCCCCCCCTGTGGTCTATACCGCCTCCCCACCACTGTCCTCCTGCCGCCGCTTCCCCACCACCACTGCGAAGGTACCTTGGCTGGCGGGGGTCCCCAACCCCCACCAGGTAAAGCGTTTGTCCCGCACTGGTCTCACATTGCCTGGCGCCCTGTTCTGTTTTCATCGTTTTAATGAAACTGAGCATGCTCAGTTTCATTAAAACGAGCATGCACAGCAAGCTACTGAAAACAGGACAGGGCACCAGGCAATGCGAGACTAGCGCAGGACAAACACTTTAGCTGGCAGGAGTTGGGACCCCTGCCAGCCAAACCAGGAGCCTAGAGCCAATTTGGGGGAGCCAGGCCCCCGTGGCCAACGGTAGGTACGCTACTGATCTAATGTGTGCCTATTAGGTATTTCATTGGTATTATTTTATCATATCTGTTATTTGAATGTTCTTCTATGCTGTATTTTATAGTATCACAAGCCATTGAGCCCATTAAAACGGGCAAGAAAGCGGTCGGAGCAATGCCAGGTGCAGCCGAGCCCCCGCCTAGGAAAGCCACCCCGGGGGATGGTGGCAGAGGAAAGCGCCCGGGTCACAGCAGCAGCGGTGGCAGCAGCTCATCGTACCTGTTGGAGACGGAGTGCGCCTCGGAGCTGCTGTCGGACAGTGCTCGCCAGTCAACGTTGGAACTTGGAAGAGATTTGTGACATACCATGCATGCACGGCACGTCGGTCACTCTTCATTTATATAGTAGGATTTGTATTGTACTGACATTTATTATATTTCTGTTATTGTTATGGGATTGTTCTACCGTGTTATTAAATGGAGTATATTTCTGATACTGTTTCATGTTAGTCCTATTACTAGGTTTCAATTTGCCATTTCCAAGTTTATACTTATATTTTGTCATTTTACTATTGTTATGCTGTTAATAAAATACAGTAGTAAGTTTTATGTTAAACTGTACCTTCTGTACACCACCCAGGAGCGGACTGACCATACAGGCAACTGGGCAGTTCCCAAGGGTCCAGAGGTTCTGGAGGTCCCAGAGCTGCTCTCCCCTCCCAAGCCTCAGTGGGTCCTCTCCAGGCCTACCTTGAAGGGCCCTGGCGGTCTGGGGGCCTCTTTAGGGGTAGGAAAGAACCCCACTCTTTTCTGCCCAGTGCCACTGCTCTTCTTAGCGCTGCCGCACCTTCAAAATGGCTGCTGAGACTGCCGAGACCCGCAAGACTACCGCAGGACGTCTCAGCAGCCATTAAGAAGCAGCAGCAGCACTGGATGGAGCAGTGGCAGTGGGCAGAAAAGAGTGGGGTTCATTCCTGCCCCCAAAGAGGCCACTACATCATCAGCGCCCTTCAAGGTAGGCCTGGGGAAGGCCCACTGAGGCTAGGAGGGGCTGTAGCGTACAGGGAAGGTTCTGGAAATAAAAGGTGGGGGCTGTATTGTGCAGGAGGGGGGGGGCCTGGAAACAAAGGCGAAAGGTGGGAGGTGGGGGTGGCGGAGGTCTCAATGATCTTTACTGCCCAGGGGCCTAGATCACTGTCAGTCCACCCCTGACACCACTTTAGATGAATCTCTTCATGAAGGCAATTAATACACCCCATTAAATAACATAAATAAAATAGAAGCTATCTGCTCTGGATATAAATTTATGACCTTAAGTGCAAAGCCCATCACAAGCATGTTCGCTATAGATATTGAAAACCAAATTGGTTCAAATCTCACTAATGCCCCTTGTGATATTGAGCAAGTCTCTTAACCCTCCATTGCCTCAAGTCCACGTGAGCCCTCCAGAGACCGGGGAAAGTACATTCAGCTACTACTGAAAAAGTGTGAACTAAATCCATAAATGCCTAAATCCTTTTACTGGCTGAGCAACAGAAAGCAAGTACTTGACTTTTAAACCTTCAGGGACGGAGTGCTTCAGAGTTCCTCTGAACTTAGTTTCAGACGCTTTCCAAAATATTTGGCCAATCAGGTGCAGTAGAAAATCTTTTTTGTTGGGGAGCGGGGGTGGGAGCAAACCAACCAATTTCTAGCCCATCCCCCAAGCTCTTTAGTTGCTGATTCTGTATTGGAGAAAATATTGGTTGGGTTATGGCCCCTCTGTGTCCCCCCCCCCCGCCCCGCCCCATTCTGCTGCCTATGGTTAAATTTTGCAGTGTTAAAAGTAGTTTCAAACGTTTCAAAATCATTTGATAAAGAAAACTCAGTTCAACAAGTAAAGAATGGCTGCCTTCCCTTTATCTCAGGTACAACTTAGATTGCAAATCCAGGTGGCCAGGGAAGTAACTTCTGCACCTGATTGTTACTTACCTTGACCTGGAATTTTAGAAAGGGCAGTAATTAATCTCCAAATTCTAAATCTCTGACAGTACAGCCCCCCCCCCCCCCCCCCCCCCCAGAAGTACCGACCGTCACACAACAGAGATGCCTGTTGGTTGATCAGGGCATTCTCATTAACCTTCATTTCTTAAATTCTGGAACGCGCTGATGCGCAACTTAAAATCGATCTATGAACTAACTGACTTCCGCAAACTATTGAAGACCCATCTATTTAACAAGGCATACCACAAAGACCAACAAACGTGAACTACATTACATATATCCAGCACTGTCTTGAATATTTGCTGTTATACTAATATCATGCTTTATCATTATCATGTACCCAAAATCCTCTGTAAGTGCTGGGCAGACTTATACGGTCTGTGCCAGAGCCGGTGGTGGGAGGTGGGGCTGGTGGTTGGGAGGCGGGGATAGTGCTGGGCAGACTTATAGGGTCTGTGCCCTGAAAAAGACAGGTACAAATCAAGGTAAGGTATACACAAAAATGGCACATGTGAGTTTATCTTGTTGTCGAAAACAGCGAAGATGACGCAAAAAAAGAAAAAATGAAAAAAAAATTTAAAAACAACAAAGAACAAAAAAACAAGCAGATAAAAAATAAAATCAAAAACAGATGACACAAAAATAATAATAAAGCTATGAATTTATTGAGTCATATCACCTCAATAAATTCATAGCTTTATTATTATTTTTGTGTCATCTGTTTTTGATTTTATTTTTTATCTGCTTGTTTTTTTGTTTTGTTGTTTTTTCTTTTTCTTTTTTAATTTTTTTTAAATTTTTTTCTTTTTTGCGTTATCTTCGCTGTTTTCGATAACTGTTGTTTTTTTTGCGAAGACCGGTTTCTTCTTTGTTTTGGATAGTATATCTTGTTGGGCAGACTGGATGGACCGTGCAGGTCTTTTTCTGCCGTCATCTACTATGTTACTATGTTTATTTCTTATACATCTCCACTATTCATGATGTACTGTAAGCCACATTGAGCCTGCAAAGAGGTGGGAAAATGTGGGATACAAATGCAATAAATAAATCGAATGACTCAAACACAGGTAGAACAGCTAGAAAACTCTTCATGGTCTCCACTTTTACTCAACTTCCAGGAATAAAACGTTGCTTAAGCATCATTCATACAGCAAAGCAACTGAACACGCTACCCAGAGGTGAAATTGGCCAATTACACGCTTAAAATATACACATTTCAAAATCCCAAAATGGAGTTTAATTTGTTTTCTTCTTTGCAGACGATAATTAATCGATAAACTCGTCCTGTCATTCTTACCTGACTCCATGAGCTGACACTGCTGTCCAAAGACTTGGGAGAAGGTGACAGGCCCACTTCCGGAGCTGGAGGTCGCAGACGTGTCCATTGCTCTCCTGGGCTCTTTTGTATTAGTCATGTGTCATCGTGTAATACTTGTGAAAAACAAAAGGGTTCACCACCATTTGCAGTCCAGTGACGAAAGATCACAGATTCGCGTATTGCCCAGTTTGTGAGGTTTTTTTCGCCGTTCCTGCGCTGGGGGAGGACACAGGGCTTCTGATGTCTCTTTCCTGTGACAGCCCCAAGATCGAGGGGCAAATTTAACCACAGTATCTACGTCCCGGTGGCAGTGCAGCTGAGGAATTACAGTTATCACCGGTGTAAAGTGTAAGACATTTCACTGTTTTGATGGTGCACTGATTGGTCTCACAAGACGTCCTACGCTCCCCCCAATCGTTAGCAGCTGGACAGGTAGGACAGTGACCCTTGCAGCAACTTCGGACTGCAGAACCCAGGGCTATTTTTTTTCCCCCAGATCAGCCGTCTGTGAGCTCCATATCCACGCAGAAAACGGAATTCCTTTGCAGCTGGCAAAAAGAATAATATTGATCGCTAGATAATATGATTGGTTTCCAATTGGTCTGATCCTCGGTTTCCTTTGCCTGCCTCTCTCCAGCACCCCACCCCCCCCCCACCCCTTCCTGGCTCTCTAAATCCAGCAAAGCAGCCTGCAGCGTTCACTCCGTTCTCTCACTGGTTTTCTCCTTGATCCCTCACTACGAATCTGTTTGTTAAGGAAGCCAGAGCAGGAAGCGTGTGCAGGCTCGGTTAAACAATGTCTCTTCTCCCTGTCTGACCTGCTGCTGCAATGGGGGGGCTCCTTTGGTGATGCATCGGCTGCTACTCTGAAAAAAAAAGGCATTATCCGGAGGTACAAGGAAATGCTAAGTCAGCCAGGCTGGAGGAGCAAGCTGGCGCTTTAACCCTTTCAGCCCTGTACAGAGGATATCCAGTAGGCCCACAATTAAAACAACGGTGAACGATGCCCTAATGAACAGTCCTCGGTCACTCTCTTTCACCTTTTCTGAAAGATCTACTACAGCCCTGTACAGGCACTTTCTCTCTGTCCTTAGGGAGCTTACAATATAAGTTGTTTTTTTTTGTTTTTTTTTTTTGTACCTGGGGTAATGGAGGGTTAAGTGATTTGCCCAAGGTCACAAGGAATCTCGAAAAAAATATAGGGCCAGATTCCTATATATGGCGCTCAAAATTATATGCACAAATTTGGGCATGTGCCCAATTTACATATGCAATTTAATTGGTTAACTAGCCAATTGGCGCTAATTGGGTGCTAGCAACCAATTTTGGGCATTAATTGGCAAAAATTTAGATTTATGCACACGTTGCAAATCACTATTTTATAAAGATACATATGTAAATCCTATAGCGTGCAACTATAGCTATAGGAGGGGCATGGGCAGGTCAGAGGCATTCACTAGAGATGTGCGCAGTATTATGGAATTGGGGGAATCTGCTTCTAACTTACACATCAGGATTTACACCAGAGTTTAGTTGCTGTAAATGCTCACACCTAGAAGTTGGGCACGGATCCGGGAAGTACGCACTAGTCTATAAACGTTGCCTAACTCGGAGCACCATTTATAGAATAGCACATCGGTATGCTTGACAGGTCCAGAAGAACCCTGATGATCGAAGCTAATAGCGTGCACACATTTACATGCTATTAGGGGCACTATTGCCCCACGCTATTCCAGTGCTATTCGGAACAGTGCAGAGTTTTTGATCATCATCCCATTAGCGTTTGTTTCAAAGTGTTTGATCTGACTAATTTCAAATGTTTGTGAAATTTTACCTCCCCCTGCCACCTGTAAAGCCTCCTCCTCAAACTTCCCTACTGAGCTCTAATGGGACATGCAGAGAACCTCAGGCTCCTCAGTACCTCTCCACTCTCATCTCTCCCTACATTCCTCCCCGGGAACTCCGTTCACTGGGTAAATCTCTCTTAGCTGCACCCTTCTCCTCCACTGCTAACTCCAGACTCCGTTCCTTTTATCTTGCTGCACCATATGCCTGGAATAGATTTCCTGAGCCAGTAGGTCAAGCTCCATCTCTGGCCGTCTTCAAATCTAAGCTAAAAGCCCACCTTTTCGATGCTGCTTTTAACTCCTAACCCTTACTCACTTGTTCAGAACCCTTATTTTATCATCCTCACTTTAATATTCCCTTATCTCTTGTTTGTCCTGTTTGTCTGTCCTAATTAGATTGTAAGGTCTGTCGAGCAGGGACTGTCTCTTCATGTTCAAGTCTACAGCGCTGCGTACGTCTAGTAGCGCTTTAGAAATGATAAGTAGTAGTAGCTGGCTCTGGGACTGATGCTCAAAAGCGCCACTGGCATTAACAGGCTGTTAACACTGGGTTTGTACACAGGTTTGATAGTAAATGGGTGGTATACACAGATGGTTTCAGCATGGGCACTGAAACCGTTAGTGCAGACTGCAGTTAAATCCAGTCATTAATTATCCCACTGCTAGTTTAAAATAAAAAAAAGTTTCCCATGTGCTTTTAGCATGGGAAACTTTTCACCAAGTCCAGGGAAGCATAGAAGGGTTGGTTGAGAGGAGTCTAGCAGCATCCTTTCTCTCCCTCCAACGCGACCACCCTGCACAGACCCAACATCCAGCTCCTTTCCTGATGCTAGGTGACATGATGACCCAATCCTCCCTTCCCCCCAATGTTAAAAAAGGCCTGGTCTAGTGGACTCCTGGCCCCTTGACCCCCCTCTGTTAAAAAATAGCCTGGTGTTCTAGTGGACCCTCCAGCCCACTGAGGTCCAAAAACACCCCCTGATGGTCTGGCAGGACCCCAGCCCCGGTACCTGAAAGGAGGCAGATTTTAAAAATCCAGTCACTCTAAAAATGTTGATTGGTTTAAAAGTCAGCTAATTACTTTAACTTCCAAAAAAGTATAACACCTTGTAACCAATCCCCCTTTTCTCCAAATGGCAATTAGGGGTGCTGGGGACCCTTGATCAGCCAGGGATCCTATATTACTCAGCCAGGCTATAAAGAGCCTACATTATAGTGGATCTGTGGCTGACTGAGGTTCTTCAGCACCCCTAGGGTTCCCCTGCTGCAGTAATGGTGAGCACCAGCTCTCCCAGGCACTTGGATTTCTCCCTGACCCTGACAAACAGGAAGTTCAAATGTCCTGCACTAGACAGCATGGACCTATACCTGAGTCATCATGGTGGCCCATGCATGCTACTTCATTGAAATTTATAACATTGCTAAACCCTTGGCTGAAGCCATTGATGGAATACCCAGACTTACATTTCAATATATATTTTGGGATTTACCTCCTCCTGTTGTGGTCTTAACACAACCAGGGCCAGACGTTTGCTTATCATCTCTCTGCTAAATGCAGATTTAATATAATATTATACAAATAATTGACCACTGGGTTAGATCAGCTGTCACCTCAATTAATCAAATTGGACCAAAAAGGTTTTGTGAGATGATACAAATCCAATCATGCTATCCACATTCCCCTCACCATCCTTCAGTGGTCAACTTTCATTCGGGCATCTCACTTTATCCTCAGCAAACTTATATATAATGTCCATTCATAATGTTATATCATGAAGGAAACGGGTTTTAAAAAAAGGTTTGGACAAGTTCTTAAAAGAAACATCCACAAACCATTATTAAAGTGGACTTACTACTACTACTACTTAGCATTTCTATAGCGCTGCTAGGGTTACGCAGCTCTGTACAAGTTTAAACATGGGGAAGGACAGTCCCTGCTCAAGAGAGCTTACAATCTAAAGGTAAAAACTATGTAGTCAGTGTAGGTATCAGGGAAGGTGGTTAGGCGCCAAAAGCAAGGGAGAAGAGATGGGCCTTGAGTAAGGACTTGAAAATGGGCAGGGAGGGCGCATGGCGTATGGGCTCAGGAAATCTGTTCCAGGCATAAGGTGCTGCGAGGCAGAAGGGGCGGAGACTTGGGAAAATCCACTGCTTATTTCTAGGATAACAATATGCAAAGGTAGAGCTACAATACAGAGATAACATCGCTATTGTAGGCACCCTCTACTACGTGGGGATTTTGTATTTAACTGGAGGAGAAGTCTCATATATTTGTGCAGCTAATTTCACACATCCTTACGGTGAATCACTTGCTGCTTAATAATAATCATTGACTTTCTCCTCCCACCTGTATTGATAACGTGCCCTCAAAAGCAATGATCTAAATCTAATTGATGTCTATGGCTGCACTATACTTATCTTATGTCGGTCGGTAAGCCTTTACATTTCTAGGATAAGCAGCATAAAATCTGTCTTACTCTTTTGGATTGGTCACTGTTGGAAACAGGATACTGGGCTTAATGGACCTTCAGTCTGTTGACGTTTATATTCTTATGAAGTAGATTTTTGGACTGGATGGAGGTTCTGTAACATGACCTTATAGTTGCTGGAGGAGCATATCCTGGACAAGGTGCTCATCTCTTACTGCTGAGACATTTCATCCTTCTCAGGCATTGCAGTTAGTGGACCACAAATTGAAACTTGGCACTGATGATACTTCAGTATGATTTAAAAGCTTCTCTTTCATATCTTAAAAGTAAGGTCACAAAATGAATCTAGAAAAATTCTAGGCTACAATACTAACACAGAGGTTTCTCAGCTCAGTCCTCAGGCCACACCCAGCCAGTCAGATTTTCAGGATACCCACAATACTAAAAATTTGCATATAATGGAGACATAGCCACAATGAATATGCATGAGGTAAATTTGCATATCTTGAAAACCAGACTGGCTGGGTGTGTCCCGAGGACTGAGTTGAGAACCTCTGTATTAATAACGATGCATCACAATTAAATATGAACACTGAAGCACAGCTTTGCCATAATAGTTAAGGCTTTAGGCAAAAGTGTAGCGCAGTATTTAGCAAAGCACTTGGTTGCCTGCTGCCCTGTAAGGTCATTTGAACAGGGATTTTTACAGCTGCCTTCTTTATCAGGGGTTCTCAACCCAGTTTCAGGACACATCTAGGCAGTCAGGTTTTCAGGATACTCGTAATGAGTATTAACAAAATAAATGTGCATACACTGCCTTCATTCTATATAAATCAATGCCATGCATATTTATTGTGAGTATCCTGAAACCTGCGTGGATAGGTGCACCCCAAGGATTGAGTTCAAGAACCCCAAATAATGAGTGGAGTGGAACAGGTGGATATGAAGCGTCTGTTCACGCTTTCCAAAAATACTAGGACTAGGGGGCATGCGATGAAACTACAGTGTAGTAAATTTAAAACAAATCGGAGAAAAAGTTTCTTCACCCAACGCGTAATTAAACTCTGGAATGCGTTGCCGGAGAGCGCGGTGAAGGCGGTTAGCTTGGCAGAGTTTAAACTCCATATATCTGATTAACTTAACAATGGTTACAAGTGAACTTTAACGCTACAACACTGTATCTCTGATCCTGATAATGAACTCTTTACAATCTGCTTTTCTCTTACGAACATGTATGCATTACCAACTTGTAGTTCCTCATACCGGAAATGGCGATCGCCATTACGGAATAATGTAAGCCACATTGAGCCTGCAAATAGGTGGGAAAATGTGGGATACAAATGCAATAAATAAATAAATAAAAAGGGGTTAGACGGTTTCCTAAAGGACAAGTCCATAAACCACTACTAAATGGACTTGGGAAAAATCCACAATTCCAGGACTAACATGTATAGAATGTTTGTGCGTTTGGGAAGCTCACCAGGTGCCCTTGGCCTGGATTGGCCGCTGTCGTGGACAGGATGCTGGGCTCGATGGACCCTTGGTCTTTTCCCAGTGTGGCATTACTTATGTACTTATGCTCACCCCATTTGACTGCTTTCATTTATAAGGGACCAGCCTTACCGACTTCCCTTCCTCAAGAATTGAAAGAAATTAAACCTTGCTTGTTTACTTAATCCTTTGGGATCTAGAGTTGCTTAGATCATTTTTAATAGGGGTCTAATGTTTGCCAGTATTTCAATTTCTCTTATGTCTTAGACTGTGTTGTACGTTTGCATTGCTATTTGTAGATTGACACTTGATTGATGCAGCCCACCTAATGCTAATAGCTAATGACTGTGTATCAATCAACGAAATGGAATAGAACTGGTAGCAACTGTATTACTGTACTTGGCCAAGGAACACAGCAACTGGCACTGAGCCATTAATCTGGTCAATCGTAACTGATCAGAAGCAAACACGAGTAGTTTCTGATACACACACACACACATGATGGAAACAGTGAAATGTCTTTTAGAACTGTTCCTTTCATTTGGAAGAGGGTTTGAGTATTCTAAAAATATTTGAGTTGTCAGAGAAAAATACAGATTTAAAAAAAAGGCATAAACTAGTATTAAAAAGACAGATATACTACAACATTTATGCTTACCAGCTTCTTCTTCTGATTTGCTGCACATGATGTTCATTGGCATGGAGGGACATCTAGAGGCAATCTGGTTATTTTTTTTTTTTTTAGGCACTAGAAAGTATTTCATCTGATCTGAAGTAGAGGAGTGTGGTAGCCGTGTTAGTCCACTCTTAAGGTTATCAATAGAACTCAAACAAAATAAAACATGGAAAAGAAAATAAGATGATACCTTTTTTATTGGACATAACTTAATACACTTCTTGATTAGCTTTCGAAGGTCGCCCTTCTTCCTCAGATCAGAAATAAGCAAATGTGCTAGCTGACAGTGTATATAAGTGAAAACATTCAAGCATTACTATGACAGTAAAATAGATACCATTGGAGATTCTACATGGAATGTTGCTACTATTGGAGATTCTACATGGAATGTTGCTACTATTGGACATTCTACATGGAATGTTGCTACTATTGGAGATTCTACATGGAATGTTGCTATTCCACTAGCAACATTCCATGTAGAAGGCTGCGCAGGCTTCTGTTTCTGTGAGTCTGACTCAGACTCACAGAAGCAGAAGCCTGCGCGGCCACATTGCTGATCTACAAGGGCCGACTTCTACATGGAATGTTGCTAGTGGAATAGCAACATTCCATGTAGAATCTATAGAAATCAAACAAAGTAAAACATGGAAAAGAAAATAAGATGATACCTTTTTTATTGGACATAACTTAATACATTTCTTGATTAGCTTTCGAAGGTTGCCCTTCTTCGTCAGATCGGAAATAAGCAAATGTGCTAGCTGACAGTGTATATAAGTGAAAACATTCAAGCATTACTATGACAGTAAAATAGATACTATTGGAGATTCTACATGGAATGTTGCTACTATTGGAGATTCTACATGGAATGTTGCTATTCCACTAGCAACATTCCATGTAGAAGGCTGCGCAGGCTTCTGTTTCTGTGAGTCTGACGTCCTGCACGTACGTGCAGGATGTCAGACTCACAGAAGCAGAAGCCTGCGCGGCCACATTGGTGATCTACAAGGGCCGACTTCTACATGGAATGTTGCTAGTGGAATAGCAACATTCCATGTAGAATCTATAGAAATCAAACAAAGTAAAACATGGAAAAGAAAATAAGATGATACCTTTTTTATTGGACATAACTTAATACATTTCTTGATTAGCTTTCGAAGGTTGCCCTTCTTCCTCAGATCAGAAATAAGCAAATGTGCTGACAGTGTATATAAGTGAAAACATTCAAGCATTACTATGACAGTCTGACAGTTAAGTTATGTCCAATAAAAAAGGTATCATCTTATTATCTTTTCCATGTTTTATTTTGTTTGATTTCTATCTGATCTGAAGCAATTACTAATAAGAGTTCACCTTTATATGTTTTCCTGACATTTTTTTCTGAACATTTAGGTGCAGATTTGGATAGCCCTTACCGAATGGCATCGCTCGGACTTTTCCTCTATATAAGAACGCCTGGGTTCCCCTTTCATCAGGCACATCTCAGTCTCCACAGTTAGAATGTCTTCTGTTATTTCATAGTGTTCTTATACAAAGAAAAAAAAGCACAACTGGGCCTTCAAGACTGAGACAACAGGAGTCCTTTATTTCAATAAACGACTCCTGTTGTCTCAGTCTTGGAAGGCCCAGTTGTGCTTTTTTTTCTTTGTATACTTTCTGTGTATGCTGTATTACCCTCTCTGTTTGCTTTATAGTATTCTTATATTTTTATTTATTGCATTTGTAGCCCACATTTTCCCACCTCTTTGCAGGCTCAATGTGACTTACAATATATCATGAATAAGTGGAAATAGAAGAGAATAGACATTTGGTATTACAGAAGGATTTTGGGTTACATGGTAATGGAATACATGATAGTAATATAACAGAAGGCATTAAACATTACTGGGTATATGTGGGGAGATTCAGATGTTATATTATATATATAATATAATCCATAATACTCAACTCATTCGGGGTGCAAGGACATCTGTCTTCTTATTTCCTATCTTCTGTATCACTCTGCACTTGAATATAAAGGAATCAAAGTCTCCCAGCTATTCTTCTTCGGAGGAGTGTGGAGACAGCAGTAAGAAGGGGCAACAGGGGTATTAGGAAGAGTAATTTTACATAAACATGTTTGCACAGTCCTTTATCAGGATAATTACTAGAACATCCCATGGTGACCTCATTTCAAGACTATTAATGGACAACTTTCTTTCTGCCCGAGACTAAAATGGTTGACCTAAATGTTTTAACAAAGTATTTATTTATTAGGATTTATTTACCGCCTTTTTGAAGGAATTCACTCAAGGCGGTGTACAGAAAGAGTAGATCGAACACGACCAATAGGCAATTACAGCAGTAAAAATATTCAAACAACAATACAAGGTATGGCATGATATACAACTTACAATGTCAACACAATACGTACTAGAACATTTGAATTGATAGTGAAGGGTAAAGCAAAGGTGGAACATATAGATAGGTAAGAAGGGTTAGAAAGTAAGGTGACTAATTAAAAAAACGTTGTACATGAAGTTAGAGAGATGGTTAAATATTATCTGCTAGGGTAGGAGTGGCTAGTTTTCCATCTGAGCAAGCATCCAGCAATGAGCTGCCAATACTCTCTACTATTCTCCCTCCAAAGAAAAAAAATATATTATCACTTGGTCTGTTTTTCCAGCAGTAAACTAGCTGGAGGACAAGGAAAGAGTGGAAATAGCTATTGGCCAATAGAACCTGCAAGGTCTCTCCCTGTCAAACCTTCAATCAGTGGGGAAGGGAGAAGAGGCATTCTGAGTACAGAACTTCAACAGATTGTATAGGTTCGAGTGGACCCCATTTATGATGGCAGGTAACCTTTTGATTGTATCCACTGTTCCCCTGCTTTACACAGGTATCAGCATCAATGATTGATATCCTGAGGCTTATTTTCCCATAAACTATTTGTTCTGGATCTTTGGTGTGTGTTATCTTATTGATTTTCTAATTTGTTATATTAGTTGTGAATAAATACTGCTGATGCAGGTACAAGGTACCAAAAAATGACCATGTAGTGTTCTGATGTGTCAGTTCTATGTTATTATTTGATGCATTCTATTTATCGATATCAATACAGTACTTACAGTGGTGGAAATAAGTATTTGATCCCTTGCTGATTTTGTAAGTTTGCCCACTGACAAAGACATGAGCAGCCCATAATTGAAGGGTAGGTTATTGGTAACAGTGAGAGATAGCACATCACAAATTAAATCCGGAAAATCACATTGTGGAAAGTATATGAATTTATTTGCATTCTGCAGAGGGAAATAAGTATTTGATCCCCCACCAACCAGTAAGAGATCTGGCCCCTACAGACCAGGTAGATGCTCCAAATCAACTCGTTACCTGCATGACAGACAGCTGTCGGCAATGGTCACCTGTATGAAAGAAACCTGTCCACAGACTCAGTGAATCAGTCAGACTCTAACCTCTACAAAATGGCCAAGAGCAAGGAGCTGTCTAAGGATGTCAGGGACAAGATCATACACCTGCACAAGGCTGGAATGGGCTACAAAACCATCAGTAAGACGCTGGGCGAGAAGGAGACAACTGTTGGTGTCATAGTAAGAAATGGAAGAAGTACAAAATGACTGTAAATCGACAAAGATCTGGGGCTCCACGCAAAATCTCACCTCGTGGGGTATCCTTGATCATGAGGAAGGTTAGAAATCAGCCTACAACTACAAGGGGGGAACTTGTCAATGATCTCAAGGCAGCTGGGACCACTGTCACCACGAAAACCATTGGTAACACATTACGACATAACGGATTGCAATCCTGCAGTGCCCGCAAGGTCCCCCTGCTCCGGAAGGCACATGTGACGGCCCGTCTGAAATTTGCCAGTGAACACCTGGATGATGCCGAGAGTGATTGGGAGAAGGTGCTGTGGTCAGATGAGACAAAAATTGAGCTCTTTGGCATGAACTCAACTCGCCGTGTTTGGAGGAAGAGAAATGCTGCCTATGACCCAAAGAACACCGTCCCCACTGTCAAGCATGGAGGTGGAAATGTTATGTTTTGGGGGTGTTTCTCTGCTAAGGGCACAGGACTACTTCACCGCATCAATGGGAGAATGGATGGGGCCATGTACCGTACAATTCTGAGTGACAACCTCCTTCCCTCCGCCAGGGCCTTAAAAATGGGTCGTGGCTGGGTCTTCCAGCACGACAATGACCCAAACATACAGCCAAGGCAACAAAGGAGTGGCTCAGGAAGAAGCACATTAGGGTCATGGAGTGGCCTAGCCAGTCACCAGACCTTAATCCCATTGAAAACTTATGGAGGGAGCTGAAGCTGCGAGTTGCCAAGCGACAGCCCAGAACTCTTAATGATTTAGAGATGATCTGCAAAGAGGAGTGGACCAAAATTCCTCCTGACATGTGTGCAAACCTCATCATCAACTACAGAAGACGTCTGACCGCTGTGCTTGCCAACAAGGGTTTTGCCACCAAGTATTAGGTCTTGTTTGCCAGAGGGATTAAATACTTATTTCCCTCTGCAGAATGCAAATAAATTCATATACTTTCCACAATGTGATTTTCCGGATTTAATTTGTGATGTGCTATCTCTCACTGTTACCAATAACCTACCCTTCAATTATGGGCTGCTCATGTCTTTGTCAGTGGGCAAACTTACAAAATCAGCAAGGGATCAAATACTTATTTCCACCACTGTATATACCACTTTAGCCCCAAAAAAGGTCCAGTGCACATTACAATTTAAGAGAAAAATAATACATGGTTCAGAGATACATTAAAATATGTGGAGGGGCATAATCGAACGAAAACGTCTATCTCCATGGGCGTTTATCTCCGAGAACGGGTCCGTGAAGGGGCGGACCGAACCGTATTTTCGAAAAAAAATAGACGTCCATGTTTTATTCGACAATTTGTGAGCTGGGCGTTTTTGTTTTTCAGTGATAATGGAAAATGAAAGCGCCCAGCTCAAAAACTAATAAATCCAAGGCATTTGTTCGTGGGAGGGGCCAGAAGTCGTAGTGCACTGGTCCCCCTCACATGCCAGGACACCAACCGGGCACCCTAGGGGGCACTTTTACAAAAACAAAAAAAAAAAGGTAAAAGAGCTCCCAGGTGCATAGCACCCTTCCCTTGTGTGTTGAGCCCCCCAAATCCCTCTCAAAACCCACTGCCCACAAGTCTACACCATTACTATAGCCCTAAGGGGTGAAGGGGGGCACCTACATGTGGGTACAGTGGGTTTGGGGGGGTTGGACGACTAAGCATTAAGCAGCACAATTGTAACAGGTAGGGGGGGGATGGGCCTGGGTCCACCTGCCTGAAGTCCACTGCACCCCCTAACAACTGCTCCAGGGACCTGCATACTGCTGCCAGGGAGGTGGGTATGACATTTGAGGGTGAAAATAAAAAGTTGTGAAACATCATTTTTTGTGGTGGGAGGGGGTTAGTGACCACTGGGGGAGTCAGGGGAGGTCATCCCCGATTCCCTCTGGTGGTAATCTGGTCATTTAGGGCACTTTTGGGGGCCTTATTCGTGGAAAAATAGGGTCCAGGAAAAGTGCCCTAAATTCTCGCTAAAAACGAAAGGCGCCCATCTCTGATCGCCCGATAACCACTCCCCAGTTCCGCCTTCACCACGCCTTCGACACGCCCCCATCAATTTTGTCCGCATCCGCGACGGAGTGCAGTTGAAAACGTCCAAATTCGGCTTTCGATTATACCGCTTTATTCGTTTTTGTGAGATAAACATCTATCTCCCGATTTGGGTCGCAATATAGGCGTTTTTCTTTTTCAATTATAAGCTGGATAGTATGTTTCAAAGTTATCAAATGAAAAAAGTCTTCTTTCTTATGAAAGGATAAATAATTTGAATCAGTTCTGATATTATGTATCTGGATTTTCAAAAGGCATTTGACAAGGTACCTCATGAAAGGCTACACAGGAAATTGGAGGGTCATGGGATAGGAGGAAATGTCCTATTGTGGATTAAAAACTGGTTGAAGGATAAGAATCAGAGAGTGGGGTTAAATGGGCAGTATTCACAATGGAGAAGGGTAGCTAGTGGGGTTCCTCAGGGGTCTGTGCTAGGACCGCTGCTTTTTAACATATTTATAAATGATTTAGAGATAAGAGTAACTAGCGAGGTAATTCAATTTGCTGATGACACAAAGTTATTCAAAGTCGTTAACTCGCGACAGGATTATGAAAAATTACAGAAGGACCTTACGAGACTGGGCGGCTAAATGGCAGATGACGTTTAATGTGAGCAAGTGCAAGGTGATGCAGGTGGGAAAAAAGAACCCGAATTATAGCTACGTCATGCAAGGTTCCACGTTAGGAGTTACGGACCAAGAAAGGGATCTGGGTGTCGTCGTCCATAATACGCTGAAACCTTCTGCTCAGTGTGCTGCTGCGGCTCGGAAAGCGAATAGAATGTTGGGTATTATTAGGAAAGGTATGGAAAACAGGTGTGAGGATGTTATAATGCCGTTATATTGCTCCATGGTGCGACCGCACCTTGAGTATTGTGTTCAATTCTGGTTGCCGCATCTCAAGAAAGATATAGTGGAATTGGAAAAGGTGCAGCGAAGGGCGACTAAAATGATAGTGGGGATGGGACGACTTCCCTATGAAGAAAGAATAAGGAGGCTAGGGCTTTTCAGCTTGGAGAAGAGACAGCTGAGGAGAGACATGATAGAGGTATATAAAATAATGAGTGGAGTGGAACAGGTGGATGTGAAGCGCCTGTTCACGCTTTCCAAAAATACTAGGACTAGGGGGCATGCGATGAAACTACAGTGTAGTAAATTTAAAACAAATCGGAGAAAAGTTTTCTTCACCCAACATGTAATTAAACTCTGGAATTCGTTGCCGGAGAACGTGGTGAAGGCGGTTAGCTTGGCAGAATTTAAAAAGGGGTTAGACGGTTTCCTAAAGGACAAGTCCATAAACCGCTACTAAATGGACTTGGGAAAAATCCACAATTTCAGGAATAACTTGTATAAAATGTTAGTACGTTTGGGTAGCTTGCCAGGTGCCCTTGACCTGGATTGGCTGCTGTCGGGGACAGGATGCTGGGCTCGATGGACCTTTGGTCTTTTCCCAGTGTGGCATTACTTATGTACTTATGTCCTCTACTTGGCTCACTTTTATTACACAGAGCAGTGATTTAACCTATTGTGATGTCATAGTGGCTCATTCCACCAATAAGAGCCAACCTCATTAGTGATGTCACAATGGCTTGATTGTATAGAATGTTTGTACGTTTGGGAAGCTCACCAGGTGCCCTTGGCCTGGATTGGCCGCTGTCGTGGACAGGATGCTGGGCTCGATGGACCCTTGGTCTTTTCCCAGTGTGGCATTACTTATGTACTTATGATAAATAAGGGTAAAGTGTTCCAGAATGGGAAAGAATTAAACAAACTTTTAAAGCATATACCTTTGGAAGAGGGACAGTTGGTCCTGTAATAGAGAAGAGTAGTTGAAAGTTTATTAAAACTTGCTAGAGCGCTCTAGCTGACAGTGCAGTACAGAGCAGTGCTCAAATGTTCTAGATGAGTTGGAGTTTGTTCATTAGTCTAGATGACAAACCCAAATAAAGAGAATTGCAGTAATCCAGATGTGATAAAATTAACATCTAGACTAACACAGCAAAATGTGTTTCATAGAAATGATTGAATTAGACGCAGCTGTTTTAGTTTTAAAAGTGTTTTTCTTCCTAAGGGCCTCTTGTACTAAACCACACTAGTGACTCCCGGAACGGCAAATGCGCAGCAGCCTGTTCATTTTGAATGGGCTGTGTTGCATTTGCCCTACAGGAATCCCTAGCGCATTTTAGTAAAAGAAGCCCTAAATGATTTACCTGAGGATCAAAAGATAAAGAATAATCCAAAATGACAGCCAACACTTTAGAATTATCTTGTACTGGTAAAAACTTGCCTAAAGGTAGAGAAATCCAATCTTAGGAGTGGAAGAGTGGCCTAGTGGTTAGAGTGGTGGACTTTGGTCCTGGGGAACTGAGTTCAATTCCCACTTCAGGCACAGGCAGCTCCTTGTGACTCTGGGCAAGTCACTTAACCCTCCATTGCCCCATGTAAGCCGCATTGAGCCTGCCACGAGTGGGAAAGCGCAGGGTACAAATGTAACAAAAATAAAATAGATACTATTGGACATTCTACATGGAATGCTGCTATTCCACTAGCAACATTCCATGTAGAAGCCTGCGCGGCCACATTGGTGATCTGCAAGGGCCGACTTCTACATGGAATGTTGCTAGTGGAATAGCAGCATTCCATGTAGAATCTCCAATAGTAGCAACATTCCATGCAGAAGGCTGCACAGGTACGTGCAGGACGTCAGACTCACAGAAGCCTGCGCGGCCACATTGGTGATCTGCAAGAGCCGACTTCTACATGGAATGTTGCTAGTGGAATAGCAACATTCCATGTAGAATCTCAAATAGTAGCAACAGTGGAGGAGTGGCCTAGTGGTTAGGGTGGTGGACCTTGGTCCTGAGGAACTGAGTTTGATTCCCACTTCAGGCACAGGCAGCTCCTTGTGACTCTGGGCAAGTCACTTAACCCTCCATTGCCCCAGGTACAAATAAGTACCTGTATATAATAAGTAAGCTGCATTGAACCTGCTATGAGTGGGAAAGCGCAGGGTACAAATGTAATAAAAATAAATTAAAAATTTTTATTTAACCCACAATTTAAAAGGTATTTGCACAGTAAAGCGAGGGGTTGTTGTTGTTTTTAAACTATGATGACAAATTGGAGCATTAACAGGTGCTGCCACTGTTTTTCTGAGGCTTTTACTTTCCATTTTATAAATTTTTCTGATTACCAATTCTTTAAAAAAATGTTTTAATGGGTTAGCCTTATGAATTTTGTTAATGTAAATAAAAACTGTGACACTTTCCCCTTTAATTGTTCTCTTGTCTTTTAGATTGTAAGCTCTTTGAGCAGGGACTGTCCTTCTATGTTTAAATTGTACAGCGCTGCGTAACCCTAGTAGCGCTTTACAAATGTTAGTTAGTAGTAGTAGTTAATCAGTTAACTACAAAAATTTACTCTTTGCACCTGATAAAACATATAGTACAGAAAAAGCAAGCTTTCAGAGGTTTTTATAAAGTTTATTTTATTGGTTACAATTATATAAAATGTATCATGGTAGCGCCATCAACCTGGTCATTAAGTGCTTGCAACACCATAAAAGATCTGTTTACATATATGACAGGTACACAAAGGTCGATTTCATGCTAGAATAAAATTAGCACTAATTGTTCTTCAGTTGCAGACCTGTACTTAAAATATATATGTCAATGCTGTAATGTTCAAAAAGCAGTGACAACCTCATCTGTAGTCAAATTTTAATATTTTCATAAGAATTCTCTTTTTAAATCATTTTCAACAAAAGAAAAAACAAAAAAATTCAATACAGGAAAAACACTTCAGATTATAAACCTAAAAATGACCTTCCCCTCACAATAAAATCATAAAATGTAAATCACATAGTACAATTGAAGTGTCCAAAACAATTTAAATAATTTTAAATATTTTATTTTTGTACTAACTACAAATGCTTTGTACAATATTTTCAACATAAAAGTCCCCCATAAGAGAAATGTAACACATTGGGAATGATAGTGAAAGTGAAAGCATTAAAGTGGCACAAATTCACTAAACAAGTTAAGCTACAAACTGTAAGAGGTAGATTACTGTTTAAATCAAGAACAAAAAAAAAAGTATGTGAGGGGGGGAGGGCGTATATGTCAGTAAAATGAACCATTTCCCACAAACTTAAACCTTGCAGGGCAACTGAACTGCTGGAGAAATGACACCTACAGAAAAGCAAGTTACCGAACACAAGACCAAAAGTGTTACTTTTAGCTAAGCTAAGAGTAAGGTGCAAATACTTCTGCCATAACCTTTAAACGTATCTTAATTTCTATTTTATTTCTACATAAACATTTACTGTCTCCAAGGGCTGGGCTTTTGGATTTGTGAGATTTTAGCAGTTAATTAGTGCCAAAAAAAATTTCTAACGTGTATGGGTCCATGTGGATGTTTAAAAAAAAAAACAACAAAAAAACAACAGGAAAAGGTTTAAAAAAAAAAAAAAAAAAGGGTCTTCTTTCTTCCCATCCACCCTGGTCAGTAGACAATCTTCAAACACAGAAAGGACTTATCGTGCTGTTGGAACTATGGTCATCGCCTGATGGATTTTAATTCTTTGAAGATTAGAATAAAACCCATTGCATGTTAGTCGAATGTAGCTGTTTGTATTCCACCAATCCTCAAGCATGTAATGACTTATAAAACTTCCAAAGACACTGCTGGCAAGGATAATTTGAAAGTGTCTCTCTTCCCTCCATCTGGCAACCAACACGGCCCAGGAGAAAAACTCCAATTCGGTCCAACAGCAGCACGTTATCTTCAGCCCAGCCTGCTCATCTTTTTTTCCCTAAATAATCTTGAAGCCCAGCATGGCCTTGGGTGCACTGGAGAAAACATACAGGCCAACATGAATGAAGTCTTTCAAAAGAAGCCTGCAGTCATAAACTATATATGTTTATGAGAGTCAGCTCAAACTGGTTTTGCAAGCCTGGCTCATCCACATATCCATTATCATAGTGTTTATTCTAAGCTGAGCAAGCAAACAGCTCTATACTGTCTTTTTTTCTCAAATGTTTTTTCTCCCCATTCTTCACAGAAGGTTCCTTTGAATTAAGAAGCAAGAGTATTAGTGGAAAAAAAAATTCAATTATTTTTCTAAACAAAACTACACAATTATAGACAAGTGAGAGATAGGAAAAGCAGAAACCAGGTTTGAGACAAGGCATCTGAAAGGTTATTTGTATCCTATGATACTGAGCATTCAAAAAGATGCCACACTTCCCACACTAGATGTACTGTTAATAGATATTGTAATGTCTCAATATATTCCACAAAACTTTTACATTTATTTAGCTCTACTACATAGTAGTGAGATGTGCAGGGCGTTGAACTCCGATAGAGGCTTGACAAAACATGGCTTGAACCAACTTTTTTTTCCCTATCATTAGCAGCCTTTTCTGTTGACTGGATTTGTGATAAAGAACCGTAGCAGGAGCAATACAATCTGTTAAGTGATATCAGAAGCAGATTTAACAATTCATTAATCCCCTAACAAGATTCAATGTTTAAGGCAGCGTTTCTTAAGTCAGTCCTGAAGTACTGCTAGCCAATTTGGCTTTAGAGTTGTTTTTGAACCAGTGATCTTAATTTAAAAAAAATGTGTAAATTGCCCATCGCTATAGTCCCTAGGCAAAATACAAGGAAAACCTAAGAAATGATAAAACAATATGGGGGTCCTTTTACTAATGTGCACTGAAAAATGGCCTGCGGTAGTGTAGGCGCGTGTTTTGGGCGCACGCAGATCCATTTTTCAGTACACCTGCAAAAAAAAAAAAATGTTTTTATTTTTGCCAAAAATGGATGTGCAGTAAAATTAAAATTGCCGCGCATCCATTTTGGGTTTGAGACCTTACAGCCAGCCATTGACTTAGTGGAAAGGTCTCTCGCGTTAACAGTGTGGTAATCGCTTATTGCTGTTCACCAGAAAATAAAATAGATTTTCAGCACACATAAAAAAATGAAATTACCGCACAGGCCATGCGGTAGCTGGGTGGTATCTCTGAATTGGTGCGTGTTGGGCGCGAGTAGGCGCCTACGCGGCTTAGTAAAAGGGCCCCTATATATGACTAAAATACACAAAGACAATATACACAATAAATAAAACTGAAATAAACTAATAGCACCTAACCAAATAAATCTCTCTATATAAAAGGCACCACCAACGTTCTATGAAGCCTCCAGCCGGAAGTGTGAAGGGGGAGAGATATCCGGTTTCCCCATAAGTGTCTGCCCCGCCCTTGCTCTCTCTGTAACAGTGAAGGACTCAGAGGGGAGAAAGAGGGCAGAGGGCAGGGACACACACACTCCCACATGCACACAGAAGAAAACCTTGCTAGCCCCCGTTTCATTTGCATCAGAAACAGGGCTTTTTTACTAGTATATTATAAAACAGAAAGGCTGTTTGGAAATAGAAATCCTTTAACAACTTCTTAAAACTGATCGTATCAGTTTCCAGCCATACTGCTAAGAGCAATTTATTCCATAATTCAGGATCACTCAAGGACAACACCGTTACACGTCTTCATTCTTAAAAAATAGTTGTAAGGAAGAGACAACCCTGACAGAGTAAAGTTTGAGAAGGGCACTATGAAACAAAAGAATGTGCCAATAAGAAATGGAAAGAACCTCATTTTAAATACCATTCACCATTCTATGGGGAATCAATGAAGTTCCAAAAGGATGGGAGTGATTGAAGTCAAAGTTTCTACTGTCAGTAATTAACCTTGTGGCCATATTTTGTATCACTGGGCAACAGTTTGATGGAAGAATGGACAACACACAAAAGGCAAAGAGAACAAATTGTTGAATTATTATTCTACAGACCTCAGGAACAGGTTTAAACATATCAACAGTTGTGAAGTTGATGTCAAAATGATAATGTATTCAAAGGTGGCAATACCTGATGTGAGTTACTCATGTAAGGAAGCCCTCAAATGTTAAATACCTGAAACAACTCTGTATGGAAGACTGTCCAAAAGTCTTCAAGGGTGATGTGAGAGACTTATCAATAGTTATAGGAAACATTTATTGTGGCTCAAGGTGCCACTGGTTATTGAATAAAGGGTTCACATACTTTTTCACAAGATACTTAATGTTGAATAAAATAAATCTATTTTGTCTGAGTTCTTTATTTAATGGTGCCCTTTTAATAAGCCGCGGTAAAAATGGTGAAAAATGAAATGGCTGTGTGGTAAGTTCGAACTTGCCATATGGTCATTTTGGGGGGGGGGGGGGGGGAGCCCTTACCGCCACCCGTTGGTACGGGCTCCTGAACTAACCCCAGCAGTAACCGGGCAGTGATTATCATCAGGTAACCACCTGCGAAAATATTTTTCAAATATTTCCACCAGCGCCGGAAATGCAATGCACTGGAGGTAGAACTACCTGCGGTGGAGCAGCAGTAGTTCCGGATTGCCGCGCAGCAAGCCTGCGGTGGTGAGCTTACCACTGCTTAGTAAAAGGGCCCCTTTATCACTTATTGGAGTTTAGATTAAATCTAACCATGTTTTCAGAAGTTTGAGTTCAAATACACCATTCTGGGGGGTTCACAAACTCTCACCACTGTTAGTACATCTAATTTTTCAAACCTGTTCATTTACAATCAATCACACAGGTACATATAAACCAAAACCAGCTTTACCTGTTAAACCTTTACACCCACTTAGGTAATTTTCCAAGAGCAGAATCTTACACAGCGATAGGCTTTATGCATGTAAAGTTATGTATATACAGGCATGTACAAGTTTACTGAACTGATGTGTTCCTGGGGAGGCATTAGCATTTAAATGCATACTTTTGAAAATATGTGCATAATTAACCCAGACGATGTATGCATGCAATACAGCAGGGAAGCCCGATTCAAATTCCAATGCTGCTCCTTATGTTCTTGGGCAAGTTATTTAACTCTCTAAGTTGAAACCTATTTATATGGCTCCCAAAACTGATGCGTCCAAAGTGGCTTATGTGTTGTGTGAAATGGAATTTGGAAGGAAAAGGGGAAACGGAATGGTACTTGATATACTGCCTGTGGTTTTTGCATCTTCATTCAAAGTGGTTTATATAGTATATACAGGTATGTATTTATACCTGGGGCAATGCCTAGAGTCACAAGGAGCTGCAGTGAGAATCGAACCCAGTTCCCCAGGATCAAAGTCCACTGCACTAACCACTAGGCTACTCCTCCACGCCTCTGCCAAACTGAATTAAACTGTTCACAAAATTTTGGAGGGGTTTGTGAACCAGTGGCGTACTAAGGGGGGGGGGCGGTCCGCCCCGGGTGCACACCGCTGGGGGGGGTGCCGCGCGTCTGTCGGCAACTCTCGTTCTCTGCTCCCTCTGGCCCCGGAACGGGTTATTTCCTGTAACGGGGCAGAGGGAGCAAGAAACGAGCGTTGCTGACAGACGTGCGTCGCCACCCCCCCCTCCCGCAGCAGGTAAAGAGGCGCTGGGGGGGGGGGGGGGTCGTTTCACTGGGGGGAGCTCACCTCCCCCCTGTCATCTCTCCTCCCCCTCCCCTCGCTCTGCTATCCCAATCCCTGGTGGTCTAGAGGTACCTCTTCGGGGCAGGAAAGAGCCCCCTCTTTCCTGCCTGGAGCTGCTTGCTGCCCTGCATCCTCCTGTCCTGGTGAGTCCAGCTCTCGGCGTTTCAAAATGGCCACCAAGAGTTGAAGTCTCGCGAGGCTGCTTCAACTCTCGGCGGCCATTTTGAAACGCCGAGAGCCGGAATCACCAGGAGGATGCAGGGCAGCTAGCAGCTCCCTCTAGACCCCAGGGATTGGGATAGCAGAGTAAGGGGAGGGGGGGATAGTCGCGTTTCGCCGGGGGGGGGGGGGGGGGGCGCATCGCCGATCCACCCCGGGTGTCAGCCCCCCTAGGAGCGCCACTGTTGTGAACAGATATGATGTCTTGGAGCTTGTGCGTGGCCTGTGTCCACTAAGTGCTCAAGGTCCATTTAGCCTGTCTCATTTTGAGACAAGCCAGGGGAATTACATTTACCAATAAGGTCATGTAGCCCAAAATGTTCCATCCTGATGTCTGCTAACACCTTCAGATTTCTTCTATTATAGATACTAACTTGGTGACTTTGCTGTGGAAGAAAGACAACTCAGTCAAAAGTCTAGCAGAGCACCTATGAATTCCAGCTGTTGCGACAGGTTAGGACAGATTTGGGATAGCTTATGACAAACTCCACTTACTCTAGCACCTGGATGGTTGCCCTGCACAGATCCTTCTTGTTCCTTTGAGAACTGCTCATGACAAAATGGGCACATTCAATCTGCGCAGATATGCTATGACCACAAGGCATTTAGGGCTCCTTTTACTAAAGTGTGCTAATGGATTTAGCGCATGCTATAAGCCAAGAACCCATTTTATTCCTATGGGATACTCTAGAACTGGCCAGGAAACGCTGCAATATATAACTTAGATTGCGAGCCCATTAGGGACAGTGCAAAGAACCTGTAATAGAAACTGTAAACTGCATAATTGACTCTGGGATCACTTGCGGTATATCGCGTGCCGAAAATAAATAAAATAGGTGTCAAAGTCAAATCCCTCCTTTAGGCAGAACTCAGATGACTGGTCCCCAAAGCCCCTATTAATGCTCGATGCTGACAGTGATTAATGCTCTCTTGATTCCAATGCAACCAGGTCTGGGACCCTGGGACACAAATGCTAAGTCAATGGACCAGACTTATTGGTGTCAAAAAATTCTTTCCTGCTAACTACTATGAAGACCTCTCATGGACACTTGTGAATATAATTTACAGTGAAAGGATTCATGGTCAGGCCCTTCTGTAATGGATATGGGTTCTGCTGCAGCAGCTGCACTTGTCAAAGACACTGGAGGCCTTTTTCTGGGACATATTGTTCAGGAATTTAGTTGAAGCAAAATTGAACGACTCAGTTTTGAACTGGAAGCCTGAGGTCCTTAATCAAGGAACTTGAAAACTGCTGAAAATCCATAGCCATTGGGAAAACTACAGCACAACTGTGACATCAAGCAGATTTAGAGTTTTACAAATGAAATGCAAGTCTTGATACAAGCTCCTGTTACGTTGACCGATTGGCTCCATGGAAAGATGAAGACAGAGCTGATCCTGCACAACAGTGACAGATGGGAATTGATGCAAATGCCCAGTGACATGGCTCAGCAGCTTTTAATTAAACTGTGCTGGAGTAGTTTCTCATGCGCAAGCTCCACCAGTGACATCACCTAAGCTGTGAGGACTGGCTATTCTGCTTGTTATCAGAGAAAATATTTTTTTCGTTCAGTGCATAATTAAGCTCTGTAACTTGGGGATTACATGATAGTCCAAGAGTTTATAAAACTCTAGGGGAAGGTTATCAGGTCCCGGGGCTTTCCTTCTAGCCAAGGTTCAAAGAAGCAACTGTATCTTCTTGGGTATATGGGGGCATTAAGCAACTCTAAGTCCTCTTCCTGCAATGCTAGAAAGAGCAAATCCCTAAGAAAGGATTCCTGGGCATCTGCTTCCGAGTCTCGGGCAGTATATAAAGTAGCATAACAATTACACAAGAGCTTAGTATGTGATTGTTAGAAACTTTACTGCCCGCTAAGTCTCAGAGAAGCAGGATAAAACAGGGTCCTGTCTCAGTGTGAATCAATCTGGTCAGACAAGTGCCCATTTTATTTACCACATTTAAAAAAATGTCTGCCAAATTGCAAGGTAGTTACCATCCGTCTATGAATAAGGCTATTAAGGGCGCTCTGTAATTGGATATACTGTTCTTTCAGTTCCCCTGTTAAATTACTGGCGAATTCCCTATGGACCTGGTGAAGTTGGGCATGAAGCATCAAAATGTATTCAACTTCTTCGTATGATGTGCGAGATAGGAAATAATTTCCCCGCACAAGACCGCCTTCCCTGTTTCCCAGAAAAAAGAGTCAGGGTGGACAAATGACTAGCAAGGTTTTATAAAAGGTTTGGACACATGTCTGGAGGAAAGTTTATAAATCATCATTAAAGGTAGATTTGGGATAAGGAGCATGGAATCGACCTACCTTTTGAAATTCTTTCAAGCACTTGTGACCTGGATGGAAAGGGTAAACTGTGCACATACTATTATCATGTATGTGTGCTATTTTCCTCCTCCAGGAAAACAAATTCACAATCTGGCTAAAAAGCATGCATGTTATGGAAGGCTATGTACATTTTCAGCAAAACAATTTTACCTCGGTACATTGCTTTGAGAATTTTCCTTTTTTTTTGCAGTGACATGCACAATGTTGTTGTATGACCAGACCAAGTATACGAAAGTATGTCAAAATATTTCCTGCAGCTATTTTTTAAACTTAATATGGCACTATTGTTTAATGTAAATCAGGGTACATTTAATAGTTATATTAATGTGATTTTAACAAACGATGCTTTAAAAAAAAAAAAAAACCTGAAAAAACAGTTTCAGCAAAATTTTACTTGACCTGAATCCATAACCCAAGCTTGAATTCCTACTGCGTCTTTCCAAACAGGATCCAGATGCATTTTATATATCTAGCACTTAAAAAAACATGTGTGATCCATGGTAGGTGTGGCAGCACATGTATCTGAACTGCAACTAAAGATTTTAAAGGAAGAAAATAATTACACTGCCTTTGTTACCCAAGGACAGGTGGACTAGATCAAGGCAGGGAAATGTGACTTTCGGGACCTACAGAAAGCCAATGACGGTCAAGAATAGTTCATACCCCAGATTTTCTCCTGATCTGTATTTCACACTTTCTGCAAATTCAACATCAAACTGCCACTAGGAATTATGGATTCTCTGACATATAAAGGGCAATATTTTAACACGGTGGCTATACGCCTTGGTAAAACTGCCTGTATTGCTACAGGTATTTTTACCTACTGTCTTTGTACCAATAGAAATATACTTTCATTCTGAAAACTACCCTTGGGACAGTACCCTGAACATTTGGTAAATCATCACCAGTGTTTTTTTTTTCCCCCTGATACAGATACCCTTCCTCCCCCTTCTAATCTAACTAAAGGTATGTGCATTGTGGACCCTGTGTGTACTCTTAGCCAGGTTAAGGGTGAGCTATTTTGAGACAGCCCGTTTTGCCCAAGTAAACTGTACCCTAATAAATAGCTTTTGAAAGCTCACACTCTATAAGAGCAGGGTTCTCCCTTGGTAGTTCATGGCCTTCCATTGCTTCTAGCTTTAACACATTTCATAAGGTAACATTTGCCCTGGGAGCAGCAGTGGACGGTCGAGGAGCAACATCGTGCGAGGTCATGTTGGTGTGTCTGGTCGTCTGTTCAGCCAACTCCAAGGATTCAACATATTACCTGCAGTCCTTTCTATCAACATGTACCTACGGACCATTTTAGACTCTCTTCTCCTTCCCCGTTCCTCCTATTCTAATTAATTTTATTGTATTTGAATTTAATTGCATTGTAAGCCACTTTAGCCTGCACAACTGTGGGAAAAACGTGGGGTATAACTGTACAATAAATAAATAAAAAATAAATATTCTTACACTTTTAAACTTAAACTATGTGTTACGATACTCTTGTACAGTCAGGTTCTTAAGTATTTGATGCTGCCAATTAATTTACTTGCTAGCTGACAATTCTATTCGCTACGGATTCAAATGCAGCTTAGTTTTTCTTCTTTGAAAGCTATCAAAAGTTATGCGCATTTACATAGTAACATAGTAGATGACGGCAGAAAAAGAACTGCACGGTCCATCCAGTCTGCCCAACAAGATAACTCCTATTTGCTGCTTTTTGTGTATACCCTACTTTGATTTGTACCTGTGCTCTTCAGGGCACAGACCGTATAAGTCTGCCCAGCACTATCCCCGCCTCCCAACCACCAGCCCCTCCTCCCAACCACCGGCTCCGGCACAGACCGCACAAGTCTGCCCAGCACCATCCCCACCTCCCAACCACCAGCCCCGCCTCCCAACCCCGGCTCCGGCACAGACCGTACAAGTCTGTCCAGCACTATCCCCGCCTCCCAACCACCAGCCCCTCCTCCCAACCACCGGCTCTGGCACAGACCGTATAAGTCTGCCCAGCACTATCCCCGCCTCTCAACCACCTGCCCCTCCTCCCAACCACCGGCTCTGGTATATGTGTGTGATACATGTCTATGATTCAGATACCTGGAAGAGAAACATGCTGACGCAATGGTAGAACAGTTAAGATATATGTTGTACTGCTGATATGAGCTTGTGTTGCTGATTTGGATAGAAATTTCAGAAATCATCAAGTACGTCATCAACTACCAGTTCAATAACAAATGCATGTCGTCATTTTTATTTCGTTTACCTGAATTCTCTCAATTCTTGTTTTCCAATATCGTCTCTCTTATTGTCAGAGGGCTCCATACTCGCTGCTAGTTGGGAGCTTCGTGTTATAGGTCCACTTATTCTTTCCCTGGATTTGACAGTAAACTTTTCCAGTCTTTTCTTGTTTGCCAATGTAGATTTATTCTGTAAAACTGCTTTATTTTTTTGGACACGGACATGCAACTTCCGGGATGTTTTGCGCATGACTTGTGAAGAATGGCTTTGAGCCACTGTTTTTGTTTTTTTCATCTCAACTGGAGTGATTCTGACCATTCTTAAGAGACTTGAGTTTTTTGTAGCAGAAGTCTGTTTTTTAGACCTAACATGAGGAAAGTATTTTGCACTTTGCTTGGATTTTAGTGATGCACAAGGCAACTGAATGTGCATTGGTCCTGAGCTTCGAGCTCTTGTTTTTCCTAACCGAGTCTGTGTGCTCTGCATTTTGATCTCTGCATCTGCTGTTCGCCTTCGCTGGCTGCTCCCTCTCTCACTGTTTACAGCGTATGAAGCATGTCCACCTTTCTTTGATGAAGTAGTTTTTTTAGAGGTGGGAGAAGTGGGTTTTTTGGGGCAGCTGTAAGCTGCATGTTTATTTAGACTGCCAACATACGTGAACTCTCTGCTACAGAATGGACAGATGTGAGATTCAGAATCAGCTATACTACTTTTTAGATCTGCTTTATGTTTCACAGATTTATTTTTTTGTAAGATTGCCTTATGAACAAGCTGGTTCTTTTTCTTCAACGCAGTAAGTTTTAATTTGTTAGAAGATAGTTTGCTTATCTCAATGCTGAAATTCAATTTTTTAGGCTGTCCTATACGCCTGAAGGCATTTTTCCCAGAACCATCTAGAATAACCAATCCATTTTTGGGATGTACAGTCTGTTTCAATGGTACTGGATTCTTTTGAGGGGTATATCTTTTCTTATCACTGGCAGAAGCACATACCAAAATGTGTTTGTGTAATTCAGGCATATTATCGACACTCTTTCCACATTTAGTGCAACGAATTGCTGTAGCAAATGTCTGTGGAATATTGTGAGTAGTGAAGTTTGTGGCAGTAGCCCCAATACCCAGTGGATTTCTATTGTGATACTGAAATGGAGGGGGTTTAAAGCTTGGATAATGCTGATTGAGGCCCATGCGCACATCTGGATCCTTTGTCTTTTCTCCAGAGGCCATTATTTTTATGGTTGTATAAAGCTCTTCTGACGAGTCATTTAGATCTCCATCCTCCTCCTGAGAGGGTAGCAAGGAATCTGTTGGCAAACTCCGTATATAGTCTGTGTTTACCTTGCTGGGATCAGTGAAATTCTGAGGTCTCAGCGTTTTACCTTCTAATTCGTGATGGGTGTATTCTTTATCTGGGTGGAGATCCTGCTGATGCTGGTGCAAGTTGCACAGAAATGCAAATTCTTTCTTACAGACAGAGCAAATAAATATCTTCCCAACACCATGCAATAAAAAACGATGTTCTGACAAACCTGATGCATCTTTAAACAGCTGCACACAGAATTCACATTTAAAGGGCCATTCTTCAGCATGCACAGATAAATGTTTGGTAAGGTCTTTAATAGACTGGAAGGGTAATTCACAAACATTGCACACAAAGCTTTTGTTGAAGGTCTCCGGAACTTTTCCTGTTTCTGGTTCATTTGCCATCTGTGACTTTTCGACTGCCATCATCTCCTCCTCAACTGTCTCCTCTTTAAGAGGTTTTGCGAGGAAAGGCTCTGGATTTACTGGAGGGGAAACAACTGAAAGAGACGGAGGAGACGAGGAACGTGAAGAAGAGGTGGAGGAAGAAGAAGAGGAGACCATGGAGGAAGAGGAGGATGAAAAGAGGGTGGGAGGACCAAGCGACGTCATGGAGTTGGAAGGGTCATCATCAGAGGGAACAGGTGACAGAGAAAGAGATCCTGTAGGTGACAGGAGTGGAAGAGGCGAGTGTGAACTTACATTAGATAGTGATGATGAGCATGAAGGAAGGAGAGGTGGTGGTGAAGTAGGAGGACATGGTTGAGGGGAGGGTACATTTGTTAGAGTCAGATGTGGTGGTGACTGATGAGGATGTGTCTTGTGTGTGTGTTCACCAGAGAACTGTAGCATAGGTGAAGAAGGTGAGTTACAAGGAGAAGTCACAGCTGGCAGAGATGAACAAGAACTAACGTCAGGTTGTATAGATTCTTCTGTGTTGCACGAACTTGGACTCCTGTTCAAGTATGATGTATTTTCTACAGTTACATCTATTCCATTGTATTCATTCAATAAAACTTTTTGTAGCATGCAAGTGGTAGGTTTCTTCTTTTTAATACCACTGCAGATTGGCTGCACTGAATTATTTCCTTGGAGTTCCTTTGATTCAGTGCTATTGCAAGATTTTTTGTGTACACTAAGGTCTAATACAGATTCCCAAGGAACTTGAGTCTTATTGTTGTTTTCAGATCTTTGCTTAACACCACTGGATAAATCCAACGGTTGCTGGTTGCATACATTACCAAAAGTGATATTGCTTGTCCAGTCTTTTGACTTTTTATATTCATCAGTGCATAAAGGGCTCACATTTTCCCTTTCTTCCTTCCCAGACAAGCTCCATGCTGGAGAGCTTTCATGACTTTCCAATTTAGGGATTTTTGAACCAAGTCCATCATTCCACATTGTTTTTCCATCACCTTGTTTTACAAAGTCTCGAAGTGCTGGGCTGTGCTGTGGAGAACTGGGAGGTGTGCTGGTTCTCCTCTTAAATCTGTTAGAAACTGTAGGTAAAATGGATGGGGAAGAGGAGGAGGATGATGACGTAGCAAGCCCTAGTTTAGGGACTTCAGTCAATAATGCTGGATTTAGTTTATTATTGTCCTGGGTTTGGAGAAGTTGTTTAAGTTTTGAAGATAAATAAATACTTTTCTCTTTATGAAAAGATAAATTATCAGTCACTGAGATACTAAGAGGAAGATTAAGAGAACACGTTGCTGTTATAGGTTCAGCATCAACTTCCGTTTTAATTTTGGGTAATAAAGGAGGGCTAGCTGTCCTCCTCCTTTTGGGATCATTTTGTCCGCTACTAGAGGATTCTTTTTGAAGGTTATCAGTCATGGGTGGTTGCGAGGCATTCATGTTTTGAGAAATTTCCATAGTAACAGGGGTAAGCAAACAGTTCAGTCCATATATATCAGCAGAATTGGATTCAACTTCAATTACTTCACAATTACTAGTACTGTTGTTGCACGGAATTTTACCATCAATATAGTAATTTAAGTTTTCTGAGATATTGTTAGAAATGCCCATTATGTATACATCATCTACTTCACCATCCTCTTCAGTTTCTGTATTGGTTACATATACATTTTGGGTTGGTTGTGCCTGTTCTGTTTGAAGCCGTTGTTCTTCAAGTAGACATCCTTTTCGTCGTACCCCTTTAGGAATAAGATGGCGTTCATGGACCCTGCGCTGATGTCTACGCACATTTGTATGAGTTCCAAAAACTTTTTTACAGTATTTGCATGGATGCAGTTCTTTAGATTCACCATTCTCTTCTGTAAAACAATTTATTTCTTGGGGACCTTTCTCGGAATCCAAGATATTGAAGTCCTGTAGAGTATCAGATGTACTCTGTTCATCTGCGGATACTTGAGATGCCTCATTCACAGGAGTTTGGCTGTCCGTATTTTCCTCAGAAGTCATCGAGGTTGAAGGTTTTCTTTTCGGCCCTGCCTCATGACGCCGTTCATGCCTACGCCGGTTGATCTGTGTACCAAAGGCTTTTCCACAGTACCTGCATTTGAAAGCATGATTAATAGCCGACACATGGATATGCATGTGGCGCTCGAGTCCTTGCTTAGTTGTAAACTTTCTTTCACAATACTGGCAAGGAAACATGAAAGTTTCTAACAGGTCACCATATGGTTCTACTTTTGTTTTTGGTGCTTTCAAAACAGGCTTCTTCTTAGGTGAGCTTTCAGAATTCTCTTCATTTGTGCTCTTTTGTTCATCTAAAGTCTCTGAGTTTTCTTCACACTCAGTTGTAGAATCTTTCTCTGAGCTTTCTTTAAGTGTGTTGTCACCACCAATACTTTTATCTGTTTCACATGTTATTGCTTTTAATCTATCCTCAGACAGGTTTTGAGGCTTACAAGGAGGAATGGAAGCCATGAAGTTAGGGAGTGCATCTTGATTTACCATCTCTTGAATCACAACAGTCTGTTCCACTGACAGAATTGCAGAAACAGAAGGTTTCTCATCTTCTTCTTTAGGACCTAAGAAAATAAAAAAAATATTAGCAGTTCTTTATAAAACTCTGTCACTGCTCCTCCCTATATGCAGTAAGGGAAGGGACAAATTGAAGCACTATAGAAATAAGATCTGAAGTTGAAGTACTGGCACCTTTGTAACACTTTACACCAGTGGTTTCTCAACTTGTGGGTCTGAACCCCAAACGGGATGCATCATCAGTAGATGGGGGTAATGGAAACAAGTCTGTTCCCCTCCCTTTGGACTTCAACTATGACTTATGCCCAGTAGCGCCAGTCAGCATGAGATGAGTCTGTGAGCATTGACCTCATGTGTGGATTTCCCAGCTACACTAGAAAATCAGGCCGAGTACTAGCATCTATGAGCGTACACTGACACACAGGGTCCCGCACTGACTGCTGTTACTATTGTTGCTGCATTCATGCTTTGGGTAAGTGAAGGAACAGGATCAGAAAGTAGGAGTCTGCTATTTTGTTTTCATCACCAACTGGAGTCATGTGAATTTTTAAAGTGTTAAAATGGGGTCACATGGGATAAAAGTTTAGGATGCACTGCTTTAAAAATAATGTGAAATTTTCTTAGCTGCTAATTTACTTTCCTGGAGTCCTGCCAGGTCAATCCAGATGAGTGGGTTATGCCCCCTCCTCCCAACTAGTAGATGAAGGCAGAGAACACTGACAGTTCAGTGGCATCACCAGTATAAGGGGCCAACATTATGGATTAACACAGATCCCATCATGGAACATTATTATAGCATTATCAATGTATCATGAACGTAGATTAACAGAAAAGATCCCCTTTTAGAATCAATGGTATAGATCAACCTACAGATAGAAGTTCAGAAGTTAGTACCATGAGTACTAAGAGCTACCAGCCCGATTCACTAGCAAGCATGATATACTTAAGAGCCCTGGACTGGTATTGCAGGACTCAAGGAAAAGAAATTAACAGGTAAGAACAAGTTTTACCTTCCTTTTCATCTGTTAGGCCAAATGAATGGTGGTCCCAAATGGCTTGGTGATCCCATTATACTAAGGCTAAATGTGCCTCATATTAATGGTCCTCTATGCCTTGAGACAGCTGATTACGAAAACTCTGGCCAAAGTCGGTGATGGACTGACCACTTGCACAGTACCTGTTCTACATGATAATTAAGTTTTCATGTTTGGGGATCCACTTGAAGTCAGCTCTGCGAAGTCAGCATTTTTACACTACAGTTTTGGAGTTAGAAGGGGTTTTTTTTTTGAGCCCGTGAAGATTAAACAGCCCGTTGATTTCTTTCCACCCACGTTGTTTTTCAACATTCTTTTTGGGAGGTTGGTTGAGCTTTCTGCCGAGGCTTTTTTCCCCTCAAAAGGAAATATTGACCTTTACAGCTAAAATATTCTGAAATGCACTTCACAGAACCATAGTCATACATATAGAAAAATACTTTGGTGCCAATATAGGAGATAAACATTAGAGGTTATACAGAAGTGATACTCTCAAATCCTTTTTTGTGATAGGCCAAATGAATGGGACATATCAAAGTTTCAAGCACCATCTAAGGTGGGAGAAAAACAGGACCTGACGCAAGTTAGTCACAGGAAACATCTCCCATCCTCCCACCACGGATGCCTGAACATCAGAGCCTCAAAATCCAAGCAGGTGTATACTGCTTGCAATCTTATACCAGTAACCCAGAACTTTCCCTAAGATGGTGTCCAGGCTATCATCAAGGGAAGAATACAACTACTGAGCCCCTGTGCAAATCTAGGCCACTGAGCCCAATGATTTCCTTTAGTCCACTCAGCTAAGACTAGTGGACCTGGCTTGGTCCTCAATTATCAGCAAACAGGATATCAGCAACAGCTCAAGAACAAGCAAGATGAACTAAACCCCTCTGGGAACAGCAAATGTCTACACAGCTGTCAGGTTAAGATGACCTCAAAGACAAGTTATTGTACAACAAGGTCAGAAAGGTAGGCTTGGGTGCAACAACCACAGCCAGAATTTAGACACAGCACAAAGCTCCAAAAAAGGACTGTGCCAACCAAAGTAGTCCAGGAAGAGCAAATTGATACGTAGACCACCAATCTTGAAGATTAGTGGTCTAGGAGGACTAAAAACAAAAGGAAATCAACAGGTATGACTAATTGTCAACTTCCTTAGCATCCAGCTGCACCGTCCTATTGACTGGGGTGTACTCCAATAGAAACGCATTGGGTGGAGGAAGACAAAGTCCCCTGAATGATGGTTCTGCCCAAGTCCAACTGGGCTCTGGCTAGCACATCCAGTCACAAAGGAATGGAACAAGCTGTTACTTGGGCCTCTGCTGAAGATGTCACCTGAGCATGAGTTAAGTGTGCTCATAAGCTGGAAGTGCTTGTTCTGTACACAAACTTTCCGCTCTGACACCTCTATTTTTCTACTGTCCGACTCCAACTGATACTAAGCTTTAAATATTTTGCTCTGGGTCTAAAATACTGGCAAATGTTCTGGAACTAAGCATAAAATTATAAATTTACCATATATTACAATGTTGTAAGTTTTTATTTTAATGCTAGAGCTCGAGTTGGTATGTTTTTACCAACCAACTGTGACTCACCAAAAATTGCTTCCAACTCTTCAGCACTGTTTGTTCCTGCAAATATAGGCAGCCTTGATGGCCACCTTTATCCAGCAGGCAATGGACACCACCTGGCCCTTTCGGGGGCCCATGGAAAAGGTAAGGGCAAGGGTATTGCATTTGATATACCGCCTTTCAATGGTACAACCAAAGCAGTTTACATATTCTATACAGGTACTTTCTCTGTCCCTAGTGGGCTCACAATCTAAGTTTATGTCCCCGAGGCAATGGAAGGGTTAAGTGACTTGCACAGAGTCACAAAGTGGGAACTGAACCCGGTTCTCTTCATTCTCAGCCCACTGCATCAACCATTAGAACAGATGATCCAAGAACCAAAAGGCATTCATCTCTTGCAAGCGCCGAAGCAGGAATCTGCAGATATCACAGTTTGTGGAGGCTTCTGGCTTTCAAGTCTGATCCCTGATTCACAAAGGAGAGAAAATAGACCTCCTGGTTCACTCAGAAAGGAAAAATCACCTTCGGTACAAAGGGATAGTGTGAATGGACACCAAATCCTCTGAGAAAGAGATATGGCTCCCGATAGGACAGTGCTGGCAGTTTCGACATCAAACGCCATCAAAAAGGTCCTTGAGAGAGGCCAACTTCTGGGGCTCAAAGAGAGGCACTGAAAGTATGTTCAGCACCAGAGTCAAATCCCAGGGGGGAGGGGGAAGACGATCAAATGAGTGCTGGCAGGTGGGTGACCCCCTTCAAAAATCATGCAATGTCCCTATTAAGTGCCATGGAAACCACTAGCACCTTGCCTTTTAACATAAGGCTACCAACTGGACTATGAGCGAGTTCAATGCCAACCCATGGCTGAATCCCTGCTGCAGAAAACTGAGCACCTCCAGGATCTGAGCCTTGCATGGGGAGAGGGGAGCACCATCTGCACCATGCTTCAAAAATATCGCAGATCCGGAGGCAAGACAAATTACGTGAACGACTTGCAACTGAGCAAAGTGGCAATAACCACGGGAGAAAAACCTCACCTTGCTAGGGGCCACCTCTGAAGGGCCAAACTGTAAGCCAGAAGGGATCCGGATCCTCCATTTTTACCAGAACCTACCTGAACAACCCTCAACCCTTGGGCCAAGGAAGCAGGGCTTCACTAGTAGCTGAACCAGGTCTGTGTACTACAGCCTTTGAGGGTCAAGCCAGAGCCACTAAAAAGACCAAAAAGGGGTGATGTGCTATTCTGCTAAGAACCTGACTCATGAGGTGCTAGGGCTAAAAGACTTCCCTGTACAACGGCATCTATTCCCATTGAGGTCACATCCTTCTAGCGACTGAAGAAGTGATCCACCTTGGTATTCCTGACTGAATCCATGAGGTCAAAGACAGGCTGCCCCCACTGATTCAGGAAGAGCTGGAAAGCTGTCTGTCCCGTGGATACATCAGAGAACACATGAAAAAGTCTACCAGAAAAATTTCCTTTCTGGCTAAGTGGACCGCTGACAATGCCAGGAAGTTCACCTTCAAATTCCAGGGCTACTGACTGACTCCTGGTGCCTATGTGCTTACTGATATAGGCCACTGCCATCACTTTGTCATCACCCAGACTGCTTTCCCCCAGAGCAAATGGAGGCACTCCACCAATGTCAAATGAACGCCTCCAAACAGTTGATGGACTAAGAGGCTTCCAGAGGGGACAATCACACCCTGCGCCACTCAGTCCCAGCAATGAGCCCCCCAGCCGAAAATACTCACATGGTGGCCACAATCATCCAGACAGGCCAAGAGAACCCCCCCTCCCTCCCCCCCAAGGAGGTGGCTGGGACAGTCCCACCAGGCCAGGCTGTGTCAAATACTGAGAGGGAGCAGCACATGGGCACTTGTTTCTCATGACTTTGACCACCACAGTCTCAAAACGACTGCCTGGAGAGGCAAAGTAAGGGCACAAGCCCAAGGGGCCACTTCCAGGGTTGCTGCCACAGAGCCCATGAGCTGAAAATGGTCCCAAACCTATGGTGCTTCCAAGCTGCAGTTCTGAGCCTGCAACTTGTACATGTGCACCTCTGTGAGAAAAGCCATGCCCTGGGCCATATTGAAATGGCCCCCCCAAGTATTCCAATCTCTAAAAGGAAGACAGGCAACCTTTTGCCTGAGTCACCTCGCAGCCAAAATGCTGCAGGATCTGGATGACCTAAAAAGTGATCGTTGTGGAGTCCACCAGAAAGTGACCCCAAACAAACCAACCATCCAAATAAGGATGGACTGAAAGCCCTGGTAGTGAAAGTGAACCGCAGCCACCACCATCACCTTGAAAAAGGTGCAAAAGACAGTTGCCAGCCCAAACAGAAGGGCCCAAAACTTCAAGTTATGAACCATGACACAAAAACAGAGGCAGTACTTGTGACCTGTCCTAACTGGAATATGTAGTTAGATCTTTGACAGATCTAGAGAAAGGCCAGAAACTCGCCAGGGTGGAGAAAGGCGATCACTAAGCATAGAGTCTCCATCCGAAACAATGGAACCTTAAGGCAGATAGGCATTCACCCCTATCCTAGGTCAAGGAGAGGCCAAAAAGAGCCCCTATTATTTGGGACCATAAAATAAATGGAGTAATAGCCTTGCCCCTACTCTGAGGGTGACAGAGATTTCACCACAACCAGATCTAGAAGACGCTGAAGTGTGAGCACAATGGCCTATGGCTGTACAGTCGAACCACAAGGCAAAACCATGACGATGTCGGGCAACTGATGAGCAAACTCCAGGGCACAGCCCCAAATGACCACCTGTATATAAGGCATGGAACCAAACAAGCTTAGCGGTGATTAGATGGTAGCACCAGGAATTGGGAAGTGAAGCCAGTGCTGGGCAGACTGCCCTGATTGTGGCTGGACAGATTCAGCTTCAGTAACTGGAGAACAAGGCCAGTGCTGGGCAGACTTCTACGGTCTATACCTTAAAATGGCAAGGACAAAGATCAAGATATAGGTATGTAGTAACGCATCATATCTTATATTGAGCTTATCTAGTTGGGCAGACTGGGTGGACCGTGCAGGTCTTTATCTGCCATCATCTACTATGTTACTATGAGATGACCAGTTCTCCAACTCGTTTCTCAGGAGCACTGACAGAAACACATCTGACGGAGACAGAATACTGGGAAGCTGCAGGCTGCACGGTGCCCTACACAAAGCAAGGTCAACAAGCTTTCTTTCTCTATCTTTATCTCCTTATATAGGGCTAAAACCCATATGTTCCTAGACTGGTCCGGTGGATGGTCAGGAATGGCTGTTTAACCACAAAAACAAGAGGAAACACCATGAAACTAATAGCCAGCAGACTGAAAACAATTTAGAAGGTTATTGTTCTTGACCTGCATAATTAAGCTGTGAAATCTGCTGCCAGAAAATGTGGTCAAGGCAATCAGCATACCAGGACTCAAACATGATTGCACAAGTTCCTGGACGTCTATAAAAAAATGATTAGCCAGGTAGACCTACTTTTTATGATCCACCAGACACTTGCAATCCGGATGATCTCTGCCCGAGACAGGATGCTGGACTCAATGGCCCTTGGTTTTACTCAGCATGACTTTTCTTATCTCTCTATATAAAAGGCAACCCCATCGTTCTGAAGCCTCCACAGAAGTTGAGGCGCCCGAGATATCCGGTGTGCACTGGAGTGTCTGCACCGCCCTCGCGTCAAAACGTCGAGGGCGGAGCTATGACACTCGACGAGGGCCGAAACGGAAACGCCACAGCGAACAAGGCAAGTAGCTCGGAGGGACGGAGGGAGGGGGCCCCTTGCTAGCGCCCGTTTCATTCCGCTCAGAAACGGGCATTTTTTCCTAGTGTTTCTATAAAAGGATAATTGTGAAGATCAAGGGAAAGATAGATGATGCAGAGTACAGGCAGATCCTAGAGGAAAACCTGTTCCAGTCAGCCACCAATCTGGGACTGGGGAGAAGATTAGTCTTTTAGCAGGACAAATATTGTATATAAAGAAAACTGGTAGGGCTCAGCAAGAATAAACAATGTCTTCAAGTGACATAGTCAAAGTCCCAACTTGAACCCAATAGAAAGTCTTGGAAGATTTCAAAATTGCAACAAACAGCTAGGGTGATTTCACCAAGAAAAAAGGGCAAAAACAGCTCCATACAATTTTGCGGAGTTGGCAGACAGTTATCCTAAATGACTCATAACAGCTATTGTTGAAAAAAAAGGGGCTTCCACCAAGTACTGAATCACAGGGTGTGAAAAAAACTGTACCATTAAAAAAAAAAAAAACCTTATTTACTTTATATCTATAATTGTTCTTTCAAGTCAAAAACAGATATTGGGAAGATCCAACTCCTACCTTAACACATTTTAAATATTTTTTTTGACAGCAGAATATAAAACATGTACAAGAATCTGAGACTTCTACAAGGGCACAAGTGTAAAAGAAAAACAGAAATCTTAATGGCACTGCTGGGCCTGTAAAAAGAAAAAGGTAGAGAGCAAAGTGCATGATTAATTCAGAGGCCACACCTCACACATACTTTATATTCCACTGACTGAGGCAGAGATTACAATTCAATCCACCATCTTCATGGCTGCTATCCTTAACATTCATATTACACCTTCCTACAGTTCTCCCTGCAACATGGCATGACTTCAGTTAGAGAACAGAGTAACTCCCAACTGACAAAAATACTGATGCCATTCAAAAACCCTACTAAGACAATAAATGACTGAATATAAACAGGGGTGAACACATTTTTTTCTAATAGGCATCAACTATCTTTAAGTATCTTTAAAGTTGCTTTCTTTCCAATGATTTTTTTTAATCTCCTTTTTCTTTCCTCTTTTCCTCTCTTATTTTTCCTCATCCGTACTCCAGCAGGAGCTCCTCCACCTGACTTCGGTCCCATCTGACTGCACCAGTGGCTCCTCTCCAGTCTAAACCCAGATAAACTGGCACCCAGGATACGCCCACCCTGGAGTCTTCAAAAGGATTTCTACTATCACAGAAGAGCGAACAGCTGATAAAGATTCCAACATGTGCACACTGTCAGGCGACCACATCTATGTTAAAAGTTAAGTTCCTGAAATTAAAGTATTCTGTCCCCATATTTATGCAGGCAGGGTATACTGTGATGTATATTTAATATGAGTATTATCGGTATTTGTATTCAATTACATTGTCTGTGTAATAGCGTTGTGTAGTTTCTCCCCCTTATTTCCTTTCAGAGTCACAGCTTTCTCTCTCAGCTGGGCTGAGGTCTGGCCAACTCCTTGCTTCTGGAGTGGCAAGATGCAGACTATATGCAGAAGGCAACAATTCTATCTAAGCAACTGAACTGTAAGTTGGATTTTCTTTGTTTATTCCAAGTACTACAATAAAGATTTGTTTAAGAATTAAGAGTTTATGGTAAAGCTTTTATTTGAAGATGGTTTAAGCTGGCTGTTTAGCTACACTATACTTTGCCTAGAATAGTACATAAAGTTTTCATACTTCAAAAAGCTTTTTGTTCCAGAAAATATTATGTCCACTTGTTTCTGCCTATGGCCCACATATGCTTTCTGGAACACACTGACCACTGCAAGTAACTGTAAAGACGTGCATACATCCTGTATCACTGTACTAATGATAATAGTGCTATACATTTAATTTTATCAAACTCTTTTAGGCTAACAAAATTCCTGGCAACTGAAGCATGCAGGACACAGGACCTGAAATCGGCTGAAGTGTGCTAACAGGTCAGCATCAATTATTCATTGCAGGGGTTGGCTGGGTTCCTGTGAACATTTTCATGACCTATGCGTTTGCTAACATGAATCCTTTCAGATAGTTGGGAAACTTATTTTCTGTTTTTGAAAATATTTGCATGAAGAAAACATGGGTTGATTATGCTGTCTCATTCTATGGAGAATGGTGAAGCGACTCTCTTAGATTTTACTACTCTTAAAAATTCTTATGAGTTGCAAGCTTGGGACTGGTATCCCTATTTGCAAGTACACCATTATGCTCGTACTTTGCTATCACTATTTAGTGTAAATTTTGAAGATCCCAAATTTGATGAGATCTGGCCTCTCCCAGCTGTTACAAAGGATTTGGTGGGTAGATATTATGAAGGACTAGAGAAAACATTGGGATTCTATCAGTCTCAGCCTGTTGTAGAAAAGTGGCACATAGAGTTTGTATATTATTCAGCTGAAGACGTAAAAATAAGCTTGTGCAGTGGTTCTGCTTTGGCCAAGTGTACTCAACTTGAGAACTTCATTACTAAATTTCTTCTACGCAAGTATAGTCATCCAACTAAAGTGCACAGAATGGGACTTCCTACAGATTGAAAGTACCCTAAGTGTGGTACTGAAGAAAAAACTTTTAAAACATTGTATATAGGACTGTCCTGTTACTTTGGGCTTTTGGAAGATCCTATGGACACATTTGGGTCATATGTATGGCTGAACTTTTACAGCGAACCCTGCAATAAGCCTATTAGATATAATGGATATAGTGGAACGGGTACAAGGTTTCTTCTCTGTTTCTTCATAAAGAAAGCCTGGTTGCTAAAAAAAATTTAGTTTGCTACAATGGATTAAAGACCAACCTCCTTACCTTACCATTTTGGCATAACCATATGCATGAGTTGTTAAGAATCAAGAGAATGTCTGTTGGAACTGCAGGACTACAGTCTAAGAAACGGTTTGTAAAACTTTGTTAAATAACTTGGAAGTTTAAACTAAATTAGTTCTTTTGGAGAAGGGAAAGATATTATGGATTACTACAATTGGGTTGGTTGGAGCGCTTCAAGGGTGGGCTGAGATATACAGGGGTTTAAGGATGAATCTAAATAAAGCGGGGGGGGGGGGGGGGGGTTGTCCTTCAGCAACTGTCTAACATGGGTGAGACAAGGAAGAAAAGCCTTACTTACCTTGATCCAAGTCCTTCATATCTGCAGAAATGATATTGGATTCTGGCCTCCTTTGTTTGGTATCTAGGTTTTTGTTTCCCTTTTTTCTACTTTCAGCGTTTTTCTTCTTCCCTGAAAAATAAGATGCCCCTAGTCCATGAACCTTATTTATCATCTGTGATTCATTAAACACAGAAAAAAAACAGCAAAGACAGAATTTATCAATATTTTAAAAGGCACAGTTGTTAAAAAGCCTGAATTTGAGCATCAAAAAAACAATGCTCACCACAGTTCTATCAAAAAGTGAAATGTATTCTCCTATATGTTCATTTCCTAAAACAAAATTAAAGAGAACCAAACTGAACCCAGAACATAAGCATTGCCATACTAGGACAAACCAAAGTACCATCAAGCCCAGTATCCTGCTTCCAACAGTAGCCAATCCAGGTCACAAATGCCTGGCAAGATCCCAGGACAGAAAAACAGATTTGATGCTGCTTATCCTAGAATATGCAGTGGATTTTCCCATCTTAATAATGGCTTATGAACTTTACTTTTAGGAAATTAACCAAACCTTTTTTTAAACCCTGCTAAGCTAACTGCTTTTACCACATTCTCTGGCAACAAATTCCAGAGTTTAATTACTCATTGAGTGAAGAAAGTCTACCTTTGCAAAACTGACTATATACATACAGGTGGCTGACAATAAAAACAAAAAAGGAGGACATGAGCTTCCACAGCAAATCAAAGGAAACAAAATGGTGGAAGAGAAACGTTCCAAGAACAATAAGGCCAGAAACGGAAGTCCAAGCTTCTAAAAATCTCTTTATTCTTCAATAGTAATGGTAACCAAACTTGACCCAACACAGGCCGTGTTTCGGCATAAAGCCTTCCCTAGGGGACATTAATATCAGATTGTACCTGTATAAAGCCAGTGGATAGCAAGATATGGAGGACACAGAAAAGCACATGCTCTCTAATTACAAGGGAGAAACAGAACTGAAGAGAGGCCTTCTGGAATATTACAGGCATTTAAGTGACCTGGATAAACTGTGAGGAGCTAATTTCTAATATGTTCTGCAGAACTTTTTTAGTTTCATTCTACTGCAGACATATATTTTCTGGTCCTACTATTCAGAAGCCTCAGTCAAGCAGTAAATGTATTCAAAGTTGGAAAGCATGATAGCTTAAAATTTGGGGCTACCCCCAGGCAAAGGAGATGTTTTCAACATTGAAGACAGCCTGATAAAGAACTTTTTGCTGCTGAACCAAAATGTCACAGAGCCGTGTGTTCTGTGCTGGGAGTGTGGAGTGCACATTTCGAGTGCGGAAGGCAGTAAAAAGTGTGCTAGAAGTGTTTTAATTCCCCCCCTCTTGGACCTCTTTCTGACTCCAGATCACACGGGGGGCTAAAGATACCTATGTCACATAACAGGTTCTGTATGATTTCTCCAACCTCCATTGCCACCCAATCACAAGGAGGTCTGCTCTGGGTTTGCATTAGGGGCTGTAATCGAATTCTGATTCCCATAACTACTGCTTTCTGTGTTCCTGGATCTAGGTATACTCTGGGCCATTTATGTTCCCAGATAATGCCTAATAAAAATCTGTCTAAGTTTCTCCAGAGACTGAGTGTATGTGATGTGCCTTGTAAGCTAAATGTAAGGTAAAGAGAAGATAGAATAAAGACATGGAAAGACTTTAAGGACCCAGCTGCGAAATAAAAGTAGAGTGTACAGAAGGAAGAGGAAGAACTTGTCAAAAACACAGATGGTCTGAAAGAGGAGGAAGAGAGAGCATAATGAAAGCAAAAGGTAAAGGAAAGAAGCCTAAAAAAAAAAATCATATCTAAAAATTGGAAAAGGGTGGGGGGTGGGAAGCAAGCATAAGGGAATACTCCCTGGCTTTTAAATATTTTTGGCCAAGATTAAGGGGCCTTTTACTAAGCTGCGGAAGGGCTAATATGTGCTTACTGCAGGTTAGAAAACATCAGTATGGGGCACACACATCCCAAAGTAGTTTTGGCTTCTGTGCACACTTCCCACATGCTAAAAATACATTTTTTTTAATGCTAGGGGCGTGTTTCGGGGCAGAGAGTAGGCGTGCTCAGTACTAGTCAGCGCAGCTACATTGGCGCATGCTAACCGATTAGCACATGAGCCTTTAACACCTAGAAAATAGGTGCAGTTAAGGGCTCACATGCTAAAGGGACACAGCGCGTGGCCATTATTGCAAAAAGGGAAAATGCAGCCATTTTACAGCCCTGCTAAAAGTGGCCTCAGCCCATGGGAAAGCCACGCATTAGTCATAGCGCAGCCCACATTTTAGCACAACTTAGTAAAAGGGCCCCTAAGCTTTCTAATTTTTTTTTTTATTCCCATCAATATATCTCTCTTATCAACTGAAAAAATGTCTACTGCTTCACAATTATTTGATGTCAAAGTACCAAAATTCGGTTTGAAATTAAATGCATACCCCTTTCTACTACTACTACTATTTAGCATTTCTATAGCGCTACAAGGCGTACGCAGTGCTGCACAAATATAGAAGAAAGACAGTCCCTGCTCAAAGAGCTTACAATCTAATAGACAAAAAATAATCAAATCAATTTCTTTTGGATTTTCCTCATGAAGTACTTATCAGGTTATAAAAATTCTTACTTAAGACCCCAACATTCTCTACACAGGCTCTTGGACAATGGCTATACCAATCAGACAGAATACTTAAGCCACAAAAAAGAAGTTTGAAAAACAAAGGTGTGGCTATACAGGAAGCAATTTTGGACATATGTTTTCTGTAAGAGCAGAACATTGCATGCTGTTCTGTTCCGCACCTGAATGAACACAGCTTTCTCAATGTGCTCTTTCATTGTATGCACAGAACTTACAAAACGTACAAAATTTTAGTTATTATTATTTGTTACATTTGTATCCCACATTTTCCCACCTTTTTGCAGGCTCAATGTGGCTTACATATAACTGTTAACGGTGTTAGCAGATTCCGGTCTGAACAAATACATGGTATGAATGAATACAAAGTGATATTGTGGTAGAATGAGGTACATGTATGGTAGGTACAATTGGGGGGAAAGGGGGAAGAAGAGTCAGGTAATGTCCGTTACGGTCTTTGGTTACATTGTGTTGCAAGTGCAAAATGTCAATTTAGGAGCATAAAAAGTGTGTGTGTGTGGGGGGGGGGGGGGGGGGAGGGGTGCAGCAGGGGTGGATTAAGAACAGGGAAAATAAGTTAGGAGCTTAGCACTGATTTTCACCGCTATGGTTTTATAAATACGGTCATTAATCTAGGCAAATAAACGGCAGGCCTAAATTTATAAGAATAAACATTTAAGACCCTAGAGTAAGATGCATTTTCAGCTGAAAATTTATGCTCTTAAGTTTGGCTGAAATAGTGGACAAATTTAGGAGCATAAATTTAGAAGATCAACCTTTTTTTGGAATACCAAGCCTCTTATCTTCAATAAGTTTTCTAAAATGCCACAACTATTAAAGGTGTCTTTTATAAATTAAGCGACCTTACTCACTAGTAGCACGTGTTCTTCAAGGGCAGCAGGATGAATATTCTTACTGATGGGTGATGATATACAATAGAGCTTGGTGTAATAAACACTCCCCAGCGTTCTTACAGAAGCCTTTTGAAACAGCTTATCATGCATGCACGTGGCTTCCCAGCTGCCATTGTTGCGTGGTGCCAGTTTAGTCTAATACAATAGCTAACAAAATTCAGCTCCAATGGGGAGGTGGGCGAGGCAATAAGAACATTCATTCTGCTATCCTTAGAGAACTGCTGCTACAGGTGACTAACTTTGACACTCTTTTTCAAAGCAGAGGTCTCAAATTGGCCCAAAACACGTCCATCTGCTAAAACCATTTAAATCACAATTTACAAACAGGCAGAATTTGGACGTTTTCCATCAAGTTTGTCCAAATAGCAAGGGGGCATGTTGTGATTTAAATGGTTTTAGCAGATGGACTACACACATTCTGGGCAGTCTTAGGCCTGGGTATCAACTCCCCTCCCTCCCCCTCCCCGTGGGACTGGAGTTTAAACCGGTTCAGTGCACATTGGTTGAGAATTCTGTGTCAATGTGCTCCCCGCAGACAGTGCATGGGCATCCAGAGTAGCCAGTATCGATGCTATAGCCTTCTGCCTGGCAAACAGATGCTCCATCTGGTCCTGGAGCATGGCTCAGAGCCCCTCCTCAAAAGCTGTACCATCAATAAAGGCTGGGGCTCAGGCAGGTTGATCACATCCTTCAAAAGTCATTGGGTATCATCGGTGACTTGGTCTCAGATCAATGGAGGCTGGCACACCCTTTTTGGTTTCTGAGAGGTGAGTGGCCTTCACGTTGGCGGTGCTTCAAGGAAATTGGTAACTGATGCCTCAGTGCTCCCAAACGTCCATGCCAAATCCTAGCATACTCTCGGAAGATCCCCCCCCCCCTCCCAGTTCCCAGCGGCCACCATCAGCGTTCGATGTCGAGGAAGGTGGAGGGCCTCGATGTCAATGTATCCCTAGTGTCCAATACAGCTCACAGAGCCATAGAGACAGACGATATCACCAACAATATGTAAAGTAGGCTTGAGAGAATTGTAGAGGTGAAAGGCTTGATAGCACTGCAACATCACCAGTTGACATCCAGCTCAGGTTGGTAAGGACTGAACAGCTGCCTAGGTGAAGTGAGTTGGTGGCTCTCAGTCCAGTTGGAGAGGTCAAGGCTGAATTATTCACATCATGACCCGTTTGATTCTTACACAAACTTATGAACTCTGCAGCACAACTTTTTAGCAATTTAGAGCAAAGACAAAAGGAGTGGTAAACATAAGCTAAAATGATAACTAATACAGAAAAATGAACAAAAAGGTAACTGCAGTGGATTATTATTTTGTGTTGGCTATTTGTGTCTACTGTTCCAAACATTTTCAATTAAAAAACAGTGCAAAAATAAGTGTAGGACACAAAAGGAGTGGAGGAGTGGCCTAGTGGTTAGGGTGGTGGACTTTGGTCCTGAGGAACTGAATTCGATTCCCACTTCAGGCACAGGCAGCTCCTTGTGACTCTGGGCAAGTCACTTAACCCTCCCCATTGCCCCATATAAGCCGCATTGAGCCTGCCATGAGTGGGAAAGCGTAGGGTACAAATGTAACAAAAATAAAATAGATACTATTGGAGATTCTACATGGAATGTTATTACTATTGGAGATTCTACATGGAATGTTGATATTCCACTAGCAACATTCCATGTAGAAGCCTGCGCGGCCACATTGGTGATCTGCAAGGGCCGACATCTAGTGGAACAGCAACATTCCATGTAGAATCTCAAATAGTAGCAACAGTGGAGGAGTGGCCTACTGGTTAGAGTGGTGGACATTGGTCCTGGGGACCTGAGGAACTGAGTTCGATTCCCACTTCAGGCACAGGCAGCAACTTGTGACTCTAGGCAAGTCACTTAACCCTCCATTGCTCCATGTAAGCCGCATTGAGCCTGCCATGAGTGGGAAAGCGAGGGGTACAAATGTAACAAAAAAAAAAAGGAGATCTGTGAATACGACCAACAGCAGCAGCAACAATACAGTATAAAAACAGGCCAATTCATATTTTGAACAGTCTAGAAAAGTAGTTCTGAGACAGAGAGATGTTTTGGTCTTACCTTGCACTGTTCGATAATTTTGTCAGGAAGACAGTATACGAATTTTATAAATACTGCCACTTAAAACAATGAAAATAATATATTAAAAAATGAACTAATAGCACAAGGCCTGGTTCGGAGCAGTACCTGTGCAAATACTTTGGGTACTGGGGTTGAACCAGCCGTTCCTTCCCCCTCCCCCAATATGACCTCCATGCCCTTGAATACCTTCTGGCCCAAACGAAGCATGCAAACCCTATGTCTGCTAGGTAGAGAGAGTTCTATCTGGTTTTTAGAGCACTTCAGATCTGAAACTTTCTCCAGCCTTGTTTATTAATACATTCCTGTCAAACGTCTTCCCCTCCTGATAGCAGCTGAAAAAATAAAAAAAAAGCTAGAAACATACTATTCAGTTAGAAGTCTACAAATCTGGATCTCCATATCACAACACAAAGCATTTCTCCAACATGCCATCTTTTGTAACCACTGCAGATGAAAGAGTTGTCTAAAGTTGACAGTATTTTAGGAAAATTACCAATGCCGTCACCAATGTTAGAACTGTCACACTGGAGCCACAAAAAATTTGTTCTGGAAACTAATTTAAATATTTCTAAACATCTCTAGGAAACAGTAATTTAGAGCAAAGTTAACAAATTCAAACTATCTAATAAGTACATAAGTAATGCCACACTGGGAAAAGACCAAAGGTCCATCGAGCCCTGCATCCTGTCCACGACAGCGGCCAATCCAGGCCAAGGGCACCTGGCAAGCTTCCCAAACGTACAAACATTCTATACGTGTTATTCCTGGAATTGTGGATTTTTCCCCAAGTCCATTTAGTAGCGGTTTATGGACTTGTCCTTTAGGAAACCGTCTAACCCCTTTTTAAACTCTGCCAAGCTAACCGCCTTCACCACGTTCTCCGGCAACCAATTCCAGAGTTTAATTATACGTTGGGTGAAGAAAAATTTTCTTCGATTTGTTTTAAATTTACTACACTGTAGTTTCATTGCATGCCCCCTAGTCCTAGTATTTTTGGAAAGCGTGAACAGACGCTTCACATCCACCTGTTCCACTCCACTCATTATTTTATATACCTCTATCATGTCTCCACTCAGCCGTCACTTCTCCAAGCTGAAAAGCCCTAGCCTCCTTAGTCTTTCATAGGGAAGTCGTCCCATCCCCGCTATCATTTTAGTCGCCCTTCGCTGCACCTTTTTCCAATTCAACTATATCTTTCTTGAGATGCGGCAATGTGACAATTTCTTGGTTCTATGTTGTCTTACTTTAATCTAATTCCTAGATCCTTTTTATCCTATCTTTTATTGTGTACATGTCATCTCATTATGCTTTGTAACAAAGTTCTTAAACTCCACTCTTCATGTCATATCGGCAGGGGGTTCTGTAGATATCAGCAACAGCTTCCAATGAGCTTTTGATTCAGAAATGGTAGACACAGCTGAGAAGCTTCCAAAAAAGGGTTCCAAGCAGGACAAACAGGGCCTACTTTGCAAAATATGTACATATCCGGATGAAATCTCACTGCTGCTCCTTGTGATCTTCAGCAAGTCAATTAACCCTCTACTGCCTCAGGTATGAACTTAGATCGCGAGCCCTCCAGGGACGAAACAGCTAGTGCACCTGAATGTAACTCATCTTCAACTACTAACTACTATTACTGAAAATGTGTGAGCTAAATCCAATATACCTCAGTCTTTCCCCCAAAATATATCCCTGTCACTATAGGTCTTTTGGGGAAAAATCTTGTGTGAATAGGACATAAAATACAAAGCTTACTGGGTGGGAGGGCACACACAAAGGGACACTCTTAAGCTGCCTTCTCTTTGGAAAGTAAGCAACAAATGGGCCCTTTTTATAACTGTTAGTTCAATCAAATATTTTAAGTGTGATTAATCCCCCAATTAAACATTTTGTTTGCAGTTATCACATTTTAAAATCATGGTCCTGGATAAGACAATATCAGAGTTAACTGGATAGTGGTGATATTCCTGGGCAAAGTTAGGCCACAAAATAGCTGGGTAGCAGGCAGAATATCAGGACGCTAATCCCTTCTTCCAAAGCATCCACACATCCCCACCATGAAGATTCCCCCATAGCACCCACCCCCTCACAAAGACCTCCCATCCCCTATAGGCCCCCGCAGGCCCTTAAGGATACCCTGGTGGTCTAGAAGAAGGCAGGCAGGATCAATCAATCTCCAGTTGCTTCTGTCTGCGCCAGCTCCAGGTTCAAAATCACAGCCATAGCCTCTAGTTTCGGGAAGGGGTGGATGCTCTAGGGGAGGGCACAAAATTAATCCCTCCCCCCAAATATTCAACCCGCTATCCGGTTAGCTAACCAGGTCAAGTCAGGACAGCTTTTTTGCTGCCTAACATTACCCAGTTAGCTAACCAGGTGGCAAGCTGAATATCGCCCCTGTATTATTGAATTGTCTAGGAAAGTGCAACTAACTGCGATAAAATTCTTTAAGCACCATAAACAGTTTTGCATGAATTGTGATAATTAACTGTAATTGATCAACAGAACTACTAATTCTGTATGTTTTTCATGTCCTATAGAATTGGTATTTTGATTATAAAATTACTTTTTCCAAAACATATGTGCTGTTATTGGGCATAGCAGCAGTTAACATGTTTTGACAGCATTTACTTCATCTTATTACTTATATATTTACTAGTAAAACATGCCCGTTTCTTGCTGCAATGAAACGGGCGCTAGCACGGTTTCTGTCCGGACCTCCCCCCCCTCCGTACTCACCCCGTCAGCTTTCGTCCGCCATTGTTGCGGACCTCGGCACGCCACCGTGAATCTGCTGGCATTGCTGCGCCCGGACCTCCCCCCTCTCCCTACTCACCCTGTGGGCTTTCGTCCGCCATTGTTGCGGACCTCGGCACGTCGCCACCGTCAATCTGTTGACATTGCTCCGCCCTCGACGTCATCACGTTTGACGCGAGGGCGGGGCCCCAACACAGTGTTTTCGGTGGCTTCACCACCACGAAGGCTTCGAACCGGAAGGAAGTGCCCGGAGGACCTGACAGTGACGTCAGTGTCCTCAGAACATTGAGGGTGAGTTTTATTATATACGATGTATTCAGACTTCACCTTTGCTAACAAGCGATTCAAAGCGGTGTACTGTAATCATAAAACATATACTCAAAGTAAAGAAAAGGAACTACAATAATGGATAGAAAAGCAAAATACAGGCAAGCATACAACAGAGAGATTAGACAAACGTCTAGGTGGGAAAGGAGAAGGAGAACACACTTAGGGGTAGGATTGAGAGGCTAATCAAGTGCTTGCCAGTGTATACAGAGATAGGCAGTCTCAGCCATCAAGCAGTAGTGACAACTTAGCAGCCAGGCTTACAGTTCATGGGAGTCTTTTACTAAAGCTTAGCTCGAGTTATCTGCTGCAGGGCCCATAGGAATAAAATAGGCCCTGCTGCAGATAACTGGAGCTAAGCTTTAGTAAAAGACCCCCCCCCCACCCCCCATGTTAGCCAGATTCCAGAGAAAGTTGCAGTTGATGGTCCCTGGCTAAGAATTTGCGATGGAGGGTGGAGCCGAGCTCAGATAGTGATATAAAAATGGGGCGGAGGGGGGGGGGGGGGGGGGAGGAGAGTGGATAAATAACTATGCGAAACCTCACAGTGCCGTAGCCCAAGAAGCCAGTTCCAGCTGACCTAGACACAGGCAAGCACGAGAAATCTGCCATGCAAAAAAAAAAAACCTCCACACCAAAGCACATGGTTATAAAGGTATATACATGCCACACTGCATTGTTCACTTGTGAACAACTCTATTCCATACCAATTTTACAAGGAAAATGTGCCATTCTGAAATAATGTAGAATCACATGATAGTATCCATGATTTTTTTTTTTGATTAGCTGTGTTTTTAATACTCAAGTCCAAAAATCAGTTCATAGGTAACTATTTCTTCTTTACATCATAGGGTATGTATCAGATTTGTAATGCATATCAGAAGTATTCTGATAACATAGTGATTTTTATTTTTGGTTGAGTTTTTGCTTTGATCCATTCCTTATTGTCAATTTGCACACTGATGACATTTTTTTAAACAAGCACTGGAGAAAAATGTTTTAAAGAAACCTATCTAGTAGGTAGTATGTGCTCCACAAAGACATGCTTTATTTGCTCAAATGGCACATTATTGTTCATACAAAGTTTGCTCCTTTCAGTTTAGAATTTGACCAGCCTGAAAACACGTTAGCATAATTCCATGAAAAATGAGCTTGCGGAGCTACTGCTAGTGATATGCAACTTATCCTTAAAATCGAGCGTGGTACCGGAAGATTGGAGGGTGGCCAATGTAACGCCCATTTTTAAAAAAGGCTCCAGGGGAGATCCGGGAAATTATAGACCGGTGAGTCTGACGTCGGTGCCGGGGAAAATGGTAGAGGCTATTATTAAAAACAAAATTACAGAGCACATCTGAGGACATGGATTACTGAGACCGAGTCAGCACGGCTTTTGTGTGGGAAAATCTTGCCTGACCAATTTACTTCAATTCTTTGAAGGAGTAAACAAACATGTGGACAAAGGGGAGCCGGTTGATATTGTGTATCTGGATTTTCAAAAGGCGTTTGACAAGGTACCTCATGAAAGGCTACAGAGAAAATTCGAGGGTCATGGGATAGGAGGAAATGTCCTATTGTGGATTAAAAACTGGTTGAAGGATAGGAATCAGAGAGTGGGGTTAAATGGGCAGTATTCACAATGGAGAAGGGTAGTTAGTGAGGTTCCTCAGGGGTCTGTGCTAGGACCGCTCCTTTTTAATATATTTATAAATGATTTAGAGATGGGAGTAACTAGCGAGGTAATTCAATTTGCTGATGACACAAAGTTATTCAAAGTCGTTAACTCGCGACAGGATTGTGAAAAATTACAAGAGGACCTTACGAGACTGGAAGACTGGGCAGCTAAATGGCAGATGACGTTTAATGTGAGCAAGTGCAAGGTGATGCATGTGGGGAAAAAAGAACCCGAATTATAGCTACGTCATGCAAGGTTCCACGTTAGGAGTTACGGACCAAGAAAGGGATCTGGGTGTCGTTGTCGATAACACACTGAAACCTTCTGCTCAGTGTGCTGCTGCGGCTAGGAAAGCGAATAGAATGTTGGGTATTATTAGGAAAGGTATGGAAAACAGGTGTGAGGATGTTATAATGCCGTTGTATCGCTCCATGGTGCGACCGCACTTTGAGTATTGTGTTCAATTCTGGTCGCCGCATCTCAACAAAGATATAGTACAATTGGAAAAGGTGCAGCGAAGGGCGACTAAAATGATAGCGGGGATGGGACGACTTCCCTATGAAGAAAGACTAAGGAGGCTAGGGTTTTTCAGCTTGGAGAAGAGACGGCTGAGGGGAGACATGATAGAGGTATATAAAATAATGAGTGGAGTGGAACAGGTGGATGTGAAGCGTCTGTTCACGCTTTCCAAAAATACTAGGACTAGGGGGCATGTGATGAAACTACAGTGTAGTAAATTTAAAACAAATCGGAGAAAGTTTTTCTTCACCCAATGCATAATTAAACTCTGGAATTCGTTGCCGGAGAACGTGGTGAAGGCAGTTAGCTTGGCAGAGTTTAAAAAGGGGTTAGACGGTTTCCTAAAGGACAAGTCCATAAACCACTATTAAACGGACTTGGAAAAATCCAAAATCCCAGGAATAACATGTATAGAATGTTTGTATGTTTGGGAAGCTTGCCAGGTGCCCTTGGCCTGGATTGGCCGCTGTCGTGGACAAGATGCTGGGCTCGATGGACCCTTGGTCTTTTCCCAGTATGGCATTACTTATGTACTTATGAAGTTAATTTTCTTTACTGTTAATTGTAACATATAGTACAGCCTATTGATTTTGTGGCTGCCAGGAAAGATCTTTATAGAATCTGAGCTACACAAGGTGTTGATGAGACTGGCACTTAAATATGATACACATTAATTGGGATGATGTCATTTTATACCTAGATCTGTATACCTCAAAGTAGGGGAAGGGAAATGGGACTTGATATACCGCCTTTCTGAGGTTTTTGCAACTACATTCAAAGCGGTTTACATATATTCAGGTACTTATTTTGTACCAGGGGTAATGGAGGGTTAAGTGACTTGCCCAGAGTCACAAGGAGCTGCAGTGGGAATCGAACTTAGTTCCCCAGGATCAAAGTCCACTGCACTAACCACTTGGCTACTCCTCCACAAGCTGACATGCTAATTTCTTTCTGTGAAGGGCAGGATCCAGAGCTCATAACTGTAGAGATGATTTCCATAAGGTTAAGAATTAAGAGGAAACAAAACAGAAACCAGGCAACAGCTTCAAATAGTCTACAGACATCTCACTAGAGACCCAAGCGAAATTGATCATAAAGAAAATGTTTTTTTCAATGTGGAAACTCAAACACGTGAAACCATTCTTCGCGAGGGAAATATTTCAGAACCTGATACAATCAATGGTACTAAGCCACGCAGACTACTGTAATGGAATCTATGCGGGATGGAAAGATCAAATCATTAAAAAAAACTTCAGACCGCCCAAAACACAGCAGCCAGGCTTATATTTGGAAAAACGCGTTTTGACAGCGCCAAACCACTCCGAGAAAAACTGCATTGGCTACCAAAGAATGTATCACCTTCAAAATCTGAACGACTGTTCAGAAAATTATTTACGGTGAGGCACCTGGATACATGACAGACCTTACTGACCTGCCAACCAGAAACACCACAAAATCTGCACGATCATACCTAAACCTCCACTACCCAAGCAACAGAGGACTCAAATACAAATCCACCTATGCATCCAGCTTTTCCTACTAAAGCGCACAACTATGGAACGCACTGCCAACAATAGTAAAGACTATGCCAGGCCACCCTAATTTCTGAAAAGCGCTAAAAACAGACCTGTTCAAAAGAGCATACCCCACCGACCCAACATAAAAATACCTGTGACACAATGTAACCAAAGAACGTAATGGACACTACCTGACTCCTCCTCCCTCCCCCCTCCCTAAGTTCCCCCCAATTGTACCTACCATAGATGTACCTTATCTACCACAATATCACCCTGTATTCATTCATACCATGTATTTGTTCAGACTGGAATCGGCTAACACCGCTAACGGTAAGCCACATTGCGCCTGCAAAAAGGTGGGAAAATGTGGAATTCAAATGCAACAAATAATAATAATAAAGATAAGGCCTCTATTCTCAAAGGCCACGTACTGCAAAAAAAACAAAACAAATTATATATATATATATATATATATAAAATAAAACATTTTAGTTGATTCTTTAAAATGAATCATAAGCTACTACCCATCCTCTGGGATCAATGCAGCAATAAGAATTCTACAGTAAAATGAAGACAAGCCTGCCAAGTTATACATTTTTCTCTCTGAACAGTGAATCATCATTTAACAGTATAATACCATCAGCAGTCATGCCTATACTATAGTGTAATTTGTACATTATGGATATTACTATCTTACAAAAATAGGAACTGTGCTTCCTCTCACAAAACCCACATCTAGACGCTTAATTTAACCCTGATCTAAAAAAAGGGTCATGCTTTCTGTCCAGTCCTGACCTGGTAATCCAAACCTGGTTAACCTACTCATGTAACAGCTGGGAGTACAGACTGACAAATATGCTGTAGATTATTTTACATTCAAACCCCATGAACCAAAACCACCACCACCAACAGCAGCTGCTGCCTGTAAACAACAACAAAACAAAAAAAAAACCCCAGATTGCATGTGCTTGATTCGTTAGTAGCTTAAAAATAAAGCAAACTACAGCATGACCCAGTCAGATCATCTTGGCATTTGAGGCACGTAGCAGCATTTTGGTTTTACTAACCTTACAATAATCTTGCTAAACTGGCTACTGGTGGAAAAACAAAACAAAAAAAACCTCGAATAAATCTGTACCTAGCAATTCAGAAGCCAGTTTAGGTTTTTAAATGCACACACCTCTTTGAACACAATTAAATCGAAGTTATCAGACAAAACCAAAACGGAATTTTTTTTTTTTTTAAGCAGACAGTCTGCCGTGCTGGCACATACCCATCTTATGATTCAGCAACGGGGGGGCCTGTGTGCCTTTAAGACAGAAATGCTTAGCTGGGCAGAGGCAGACGCTAGAGTCTGGGAAAGGTCACGCCGACATAGTCGCTGCGCCGCACGGGTTACGACTCAAACTACAGCCTTTGCAAAAAAAAGTTCCTAACTTTCATAATTAGGAACCAAACGTTAAGTTTCCCCCCTTCCCTTTCCAGATCACAAACAAAAAGGAAAGCAGATCGTTTCTCTCTATTTCCCCCCTTTTACCTTTCTTGGCTTTAGGCGAGTTCTTCTTGCTTCGGTTGTTGGCTCGCTCTTCCTCAATAGCAGCTGCTATGTCTGGGTTGTCTTCCCCATTGTACCACACTAACAGCTCTTCCCCCGGTTCGATTGGCTGAAAGGAGGAGAGAAACAAAGGCGACACCAATCAGGCGGAGGCTTCTTAAGTCAACAAGGGAGAGAAAGCAGCAGCAGCAGCAGCAGCAGCAGCAGCAGCAGCAGCAGCAGCAGCAGCAGCGGCTTTGAGGCCAGGGAGGGGATTACAAACAGCTGTACTCTGCGCTGAAAACAAATATTTCCTAACTGACTGTGACTGAAACCAAACAGGAAGGACTCTTTAACCCTTCGGTGCTTATGTCAGCAGTTTGAACTGTACGACAGAGTTAAATGCGGGGCGATGTTTTGCACTAAACCCCTCTGCTGGAGGGAGGACTGCATTTTTTTTTTTTTTCCTTCTTCCGATACATTTTCGCTGCAATCGCGGGCTACGGAATTTTACTGGACATTCAGCTACAGTGAAGATCTGTTGGAAAGGTTGTACGCTGGGGTATGAAAGGTACATTTAAAATAATCATAATTAATGCAGTTGGGGACATGGATGAAGGCAAGTGGCACGGGGTGTACAGGGAATATTTTGAAAAGAGAAGCTCAAGTTATCCTATTGATAACTTGAAATTACAAGTCCTCACAACCGGGGGACATCACCTGTCAAAAACCAAACTAGAAAAAGCACTCCAGCTAAAAACACCTAAAAACCTTTTGAGGCACTACCGTGCATATGGCTTCTCAGTCTGTCACATGGGACCACCTCAGTCTGCTTTTCCACACTGCTGGTAAGACATAGCTGCTCTTCACCTCTTTCATATAAACTATTTTTCTTTAGAATTCATGTTCATCATCTGAAACTCTTCTTAGTGTCCCTAGTTAGTTTTTTGTTTTCTTTTAATTTTTTTTTTTTTTTGCATTTGCCTACATCCATCCCCTTTTCAAGTCCTTAGCTGTCCAATTGGATTTTTCTTTTTTATACAAAATCTCAACATTTGACTTCATAGCAGCTATAATTTTGGCAACATGTCACAGAAAAATCTCCAGCAGCCTTAGGAAGGGCAGGTGGTATGCAAGACCATATCTAGTGCAGATGGTCTAACTGGTGCTTACATTGCCTTGGGCTTGATTATGAACTTGCTCTATGCCATTGGGTTGCCAGATGACTAATATTGGAATTTGAGACTGTGTAGTGCAATAGTAGATCTTTGGGGGTTTCTAAGATCCATTGGCAGCAAAGGCATCATTGGTCCCAGGGGGTTCAAGAACTGTACTGGATGCTGGGGATGCACCAATATCAAAAGGGTATTGATCTCCCTTAAAGTAGAGCACCGACAGAACACAATAGGAAATGGGTACTGATCAATTTCCATAGCAGCATTTATCATTTTCATGGACACCAAGGGCTATTGATGCTGTGTGTCAAACGGAGGCCCAGAATCAGACACTGAGCCTCAGAGTATGGTACGAAGAATGGCCATCATATCTTTGAAGCACTACCGGATGGAGGACTGTTCATCTCTTTTGTTGTTCACACAGGTCATACTTATCTCCAAAGTCCCAGGATCAGGCCACAAACAGACCTCAGGTAATTCAGGAGGACATGGCCTCACTTACTGGTAAGCTGTACAAAGAGAGGTGTAACCAGCAGAAGAAAGTAGGTGTTGATGCCCCTGTACAAATCATTGGTGAGGCCCCACCTGGAGTACTGTGTTCAGTTTTGGAGGCCTTATCTAGCTAAAGATGTAAGATGACTTTAGTGGTCCAGAGGAAGGCCACAAGAATGCCAAAAGACATATGAGAAGAGACTGGAATACCTGACTATATATACCCTAGAGGAGAGGAGGGACAGGGGAGATATGATACAGACGTTTAAATACTTGAAAGGTATTAATATAGAAACAAATATTTTCAAGAGAAGGGAAAATGGTAAAACTAGAGAACATGAGTTGAGGTTACAAAATGGTAGACTTAAGAGTAAATGTCAGAAAATTATTTTTCATGGAGAGGGTGGCTGATGCCTGGAATGCCCTCCTGAGGGAGGTGGTGGAGAAAAAAAAACTGTGGTGGAATTCAAAAAGGTGTGGGATGAACACAGAGGATCTCTAATCTTAGTCCCATATCTAGCGATGCAGTTTAGGATGGGCTGGAGAGAGCTTCGATGGAAACTCAATTATTTGGAATGCGAGGACAATGCCAGGCTGACTTTTACAGTCTGTGTCCTGCTAACGACAATATGGATTCAGATAGGCTAAAGTGAGATTTGATGGCCCTTGGAACATAAGGGCAGAGCCGGCCTTCTACGTTCTGTGTCCTAAAAACATCAAAGAGAGACCGTGATCTAAGGTCAAATCAACAATGAAAGTGATATTATATACTTAATCATGAAGTATATAATATCACTTTCATTGTTGATTTCACCTTAAGATTGATAATGAATGTGACTGTTGAGCAGACTGGATGGACTGTTCAGGTCTTTATCTGCCATCACTATGTAAATTCTATTGTGAAACCTTCTAACTGAACTCTACAGCTTTTTAAATGTTATGTGTACTATCAGTTGCCCTGGTGGCACCCTATGGTTAAACTGTAAAGCTCATCCTTTGAGGACTGTTTTCAGTGATATCTAATTGTTTTATTATATTATCATATCTGGTTTAACTTTATTGTTTGTTCCAACCTTCAAGCTGCACCCTTCCCCTCTCTTCACCAAATCAAAGACACAGTGGGGTTGGAAAGAATTCCATGCGCCATGCTCTGTATGTTTTCCCTATTTGGTTAATCTTTCTGTACTGAATTTTCAATGTGAACCAAATAAACTCTATCCACAGGCAAGTTATCCCAATTACGAGTAGGATTTATAATCACAATGAAAGGCACCCTTTGGCTCATTTGCACCTTAGGATTTTGCTAAAATTTTAAACTTTTAAAGAAAACTGTGTCAGACACAGCTGATATACCAGGCTGTCAATCTACCCTCTGGAGCATATTCTGCCAATATTAAGACAATAATAAAGTGACCTTAAATTCTAATATCATTTGTTAGAACTTTGGAAGAGTAGTTTTTAAGCTTTCAATGGGTCAACAGCTACTTACATAGGGAAAAAGAGTCACTTGACCCCTTTCTTAATACAGGTACATTTTCCACAAGCAAAAAAGGGCAGGATTAACTCGGGGCAGGAGTAAATGCTGGAACTGAAATTTGGAGAAGCTGCGAGTGGGTTGCTGTTGCCACAATTGCCTGCATTCTGGCACAGTTTCCCTTTGTAAACCAGCTTGGGATCCTGCAGGTACAAGATAGGTGGGGGCGTGCAATCTCCACGTAGGGTTTCAAAACTGCCCCGATAATATTCAGATCACTTGTATTTCAGATGAAGAATGAATGCGTACTGTAATCTTGATGAGAGACAGATGTTTTGCCAAGTCTCCTGCGAAGGCTTAATAAAATTTTGTTTTTATTTGATGGATGGTCATGGACTATTAACGATCCAGCAGTTGTGCCACATTGCAGTGGCCGACACTTGCTGGAAGCGTTTGGAAAAATTCTTCATTGAATAAGGCCTTTGGAAGTGTTAGTGGAAAGCAACAGTATCAAACTGTACTGTTTAATTGGAAAGGGATTCTAACAGGATTAAAAAAAATTAAAATGGTTTCTAGCCATCAAGTTACATAAAAAAGAAAAAAAAATCAAATATTCACGTGCAAACTATTAGTTTCTAAGCAGTTAGCTCAGGTTAAAAGAAACTTCCTAAAAAGAAAACAAAAACGCATCATCAAGGAAGGCATTCAATTGGTTTGGGTCAAAAAATACAGCTTGTACCTTAATTTATCCTCCATTCTGCATTGAATTTTAATGAAAAACTTGAACCATTATCTACCTGCTGGCACAAACTGGGTTTAGATACAGTGGTGGTGGGGGCATGTATACTGTTCAACAAAAAATTAAAAGATTTTAGCTGCTCCCCTCCCACCCCCACACAAAGGTATCAAAATCCAGTCATTATGCTCCAAACTCAACCAAAAATGGAGCTTTAGAAGGATGAGATTGAAGCCAATTTTTGGAAGCGTTAAAAGATTTATATCAGTATCTATAGACAACTAATTCCAGAGTTCCTGTACAACCTGAATTTTATTAACCCACATCTTAACATTTTGTTGCAAACATGTAGAAGAAAACCCTCTGAAATTTTCAAAATTTCCAGCATGTATTGTTATAAATTGGACCTAATAAATGGCATCCAACTGAGAATCTTATGCTGATTTTCTTATTTTTTAAATATCTAAGAGCCTTATCATATGGGAAAAATTATGTCTTACCTGATCATTTTCTTTCCTTTAGTCACAGCAGACGAATCCAGAGACTTGTGGGTTATGACCATCTACCAGCAAGTGGATATATGCTCCCCGGTCAGTCAGTATTTCTAACAAAGCAGAAGGAATAATAAAGCAAACATTTCTCCCTCCTCACAGAAATGAAGCATAAACCTGTCAACTAGCAGAACTATGCACAGGCAACCACAGCAAGAAACCTAAGCAGAGAAACAGACTGAACTGATAGTGTCAACCGCATGAAAGGGTGGGACTCTGGATTTATCTGCTGTGACTAAAAGAAAGAAAATTATCATCAGGTAAGACAATTTTCCTTCCTTGTCATCAGCAGCAAACAAATCCAGAGACTTGTGGGATGTAGCAAAGCAGTTTATAAGTAGGGTGGAAACAAGACACAGTCGCAGAAAGAACAGAGGATGCCTTAGACCTAGCCAAAACCAACTGGATAAGGTCTGGAAAACGTGTGTCACAAGGACCATGTAGAGGACCATCATAGAAGAGATGGAGGAGTGGCCGAGTGGTGGACTTTGGTCCTAGGGAACTGAGGAACTGAATTCGATTCCCACTTCAGGCACAGGCAGCTCCTTGTGACTCTGGGCAAGTCACTTAACCCTCCATTGCCCCAGGTACAAATAAGTACCTGTATACAATATGTAAGCCGCATTGAGCCTGCCATGAGTGGGAAAGCGCGGGGTACAAATGTAACAAAAAAAAAATATGTGCCCAGTTGACATATGCCCAAGCAATAGGTGCCTGATGCCAACAAGCTATGACTGCATATGAGGCCGCATTGCCCAGACTGGGGGACCACCTGTAGCAGGAAGGGTGAGTACACCCAGACATTCACTGGTGGCCTGAAGGTAACAGAAAGGCCCACTGCTACAGCAATATAAAGCAGCAGATGGAAACTCCCAGGACGATTTTTCTCCCAAAGAATGGAGGACACAAACGGCTGATTAATGTAAATGGAAATGTGGATACCACCACAGGCAACAACGGCGGGACCGTCCTGAGAGTCACCCTCGACTCCTAGACACGAATAAGGGATCTGCACAGAACACAGTCAGGATCTCAAATTAGCAATGGAACCAAGATGGAGTCACACTGACCATGCAGAGGCGGAGCCAGTTTGAGCATGAAGGCACACGGGAGAACTCCGATGTAAGATGAGGATCCTGTCATATAAGGCTGAGGCCCGAAATATGTGAGACTGAGCCCCAGGCTCAGAGCCAAGCAAAACCCTATAGACATAGAATGAGCTGAAATACGACACCAGCAAGCGACATTCCGCACAGAAAGGGCTGAGCTGTGCACTACAGAAACACCGGAGGCGTGCTCCCCAGTTAGAACAGATTCCCCAATAAAGTGGGAAAGTCACAGATAACAAGGACGAGACCAGAACAAGAGTCTGTCATCTTAGTTGCTCTTCAGTCCTGGGATCAACAGAGTGTGTGTGTGTTTGAGGGGGGGGGGCGGGGGGGTTGCATTTGCTTTTCTTTCTCTCTGTCCTGTTATTGTATTTTATGCTGTATACCGCTTGGATGGTTTGCCCTTGAGCAGTATTACAAATTTTAAAAAAACAAACTTGAAACAGTGTCTGTTGTGCACACAGATGGGTACACTTCTGTCTCCACGAATGGCTCAGTAGTCCTCATCCAGACATGCAGCTGCGCCCAGAGACAGAGCTGCACCCCAGAGCCAGACAAGGAGCTGTGCTCCGTAATCAAAGAAACCCCACAACCCAGTACCTGGAGTAAATGCAGTAGAGGGCAGCAAACGCCTCTACAAGCTTAGGCACAAGCCTAAAGCTGCCTATGGAGCAGGGAAAGAGCAGGCCAAGCAACCGTGATGAGACGTTGCCCCTTAGCTTGAGGCAAGAAGGAAAATCTCCCCCCAGGGAAAGAGGACAGCCCACGCCAGCATACCCAAAGCCTCAGAAAGAGAAGTGAGCTGCAGACTGAAAATGCAGCTGGGAGGAGTAGCCACAGAAGATAAGGCTGCAAGGGCAGCTGAGAAGCCAAGAGTGACCAGCAGTCCGGGCTTCTTCTGTCCGGGAATTTGCCATACGAAAAGGAGCATACATCTGAAACCACAAAGGCAGACAACAAACCTCTGCCAATGATGGGAACTGACACCGTTCGCACCACAATGGCCCGAAAGCTGCAAAAACAGAAAAGGAGAAAGCAATCCATTTTTACAGCCTGTGAACAAAATGGCTGCCACCGACTGAAGAAAGGTACTGTAAAAAAGTGAACCAAAATAGCTCCTGCGCTGGCCCAACGGTACTGTCCCGAAAACACAGGCAAACCCCCACACAGGCCATTCAAAAAGAAAACAGTGTACCACTGCAGGTGCACTAATCTGAACAGAACAAACCTGACAGAAGGGAAGAATGAAATTTCATATTCACAATTTTGCCAGCCTTACAGTACTCACAGGTGGCCTGACTCTGATCAGTTGATGAATCCAGACAGCTGCAGGAGTGCAGACACACCCATAAGAACATAACAGTAGCAATACTGGGTCAGACCAATGGTCCCATCTAGCCCAATATCCTGTTTTCCCTGGCAGAAACCCAATTAGCAGCCACATTCCATGCTACCAATCCTGGGGCAAGCAGTTGCTTCCCCATGTTTGTCTCAATAGCAGACTATGGACTTTTCCTCCAGGAATTAGTCCAATCCTTTTTTTAAACCCAGATATGCTAACCTCTGTTACCACATCCTCCGGCAATGAGTTCCAGAGCTTAACTATTCATTGAGTGAAAAAATATTTCCTCCTATTTGTTTTAAAAGTAGTTCCATGTAACTTCCTCGAGTGTCTCCTAGTCTTTGTACTTTTGGAACGAATAAAAAAATAAATAGATTTGCTTCTACTCGTTCTATGCCAGTCAGGATTTTGTAGACCTCAATCATATCTCCCTTCATCTTTCTCTTTTCCAAGCTGAAGAGACACAACCTCTTTAGCCTTTCCTCATATGAGAGGAGTTCCATCCCCTTTATCATTTTTGTCACTCTTCTTTGAACCTTTTCTAATTCCACTATATCTTTTTTTAAATACGGCGACTGAACACAATACTCAAGGTGCGGTTGCACCACGGAGCGATACAAAGGCATTATAGTATTTTCGGTCTTATTCACCATCCCTTTCCTAATAATTCCAAGCATCCTGTTTGCTTTTTTGGCCACCCCCGCACACTGAGTGGAAGATTTCAACATATCTATAATGACACCTAGATCTTTTTCTTGAGTGCTGACCCCCAAGGTGGACCCTAGCATCAGGTAACTGTGATTCAGATTATTCTTTCCAACGTGCATCACCTTGCATTTGTCAACATTAAATTTCATCCACCATTTAGATGCCCAGTCTTCCAATTTCCTAAGGTCTTCCTGCAATATTTCAGTCTGCATTTGTATTAACAACCTTGAATAGTTTTATCTCATCTGCAAATTTAATCACCTCCCTCGTCATTCCGATTTCCATAACATTTATAAATAAGTTAAATAGCACCAGTCTCAATACAGACCCCTGCGGAACTCCACTGTTCACCCTCCACCATTGAGAGAAATGACCATTTAACCCTACCCTCTGTTTTCTGTCCAATAAACCAATTCCTAATCCACATCAGAACCTTGCTCCTATCCCGTGACTCTAATTTTCTCAGGAGTCTCTCATGAGGAACTTTCTGAAAATCTAGATACACTACATCAACCGTTTATCCAGATGTTTATTCACACCTTCAAAGAAATGAAACAAATTATGACACTCCTCCAGAATGCCATAAATCTGCTCTCTTCCAGCATTTTGTTTCAAAGTTGTGTGAGGAGGAGGAAGGAAGGGGCAGGTGGGCGGGGGGAGTGGAACCACCAGGTGTATCCCAAGTCAGGCACCTCTACTGGCCTACAGACCATCAAGTTCAACTGTACCAAGGAACCTGGAACAGGAGCCACAAAAGCAGGAGAAACCAGGAGCTTTTGAGAGACTGTCCACCACCTGCTGGAAATAGAGAATACTGACTGACCAAGAAGCATACTGTCCAATGTGGCAGAATTCAGTTTGGTACTCTGAGGCCTATTTTCAAAACAGAAAAGTATCCAAAAAGTGGCAGATGGACCCTTTTTTTTTTTTTACCAAAATGTCCAAATTGCTATGTTTAAGATGGTTTTCTATGCAGTTCGTATACAGTGCATTCAAATCACAAGGGAGCTTGTTGGGGGTCGGATTTGGGCATTCCCAAAACTTGGACAAATTTTCTGCCATAATGGAACAAAGCAAAAATGTCCAGGGCCAAGTTAGACAGTTTGGTTAGACCCGTTTCAACCATGACTAGGGTCACAAAAAGGTTCCCCAAATGACCACTGGAGGGATTTAATGCTTGACCCCTCTTACTCCCCCCAGTAGTCACTGACCCTCTCAAAGATGTAAAAGAATACATACCAGCCTCTGTGACAGCTTCAGATGTTATAGCCAGTTCTATTAGAGAGTAAGCAGGTCCCTGGAGTAACCTAGTTGTTTGTGCAGTGCACTATTGAGAAGGGGACCCAGGCCCATATCCCATTCTAATTAGTACACTTGTGGTGGAAAGTGTGAGCCCTCCAAAACTCACCAAAAACCTACTGTAGCTATGTATAGGTGACACCTGCAAGCATTAAGGGCTATTGTAGCGGCGTACAATAGATTTTTGGTAAGTTTTGGAGGGCTCACCAGACAATATAAGGGGGTAATGGTGAGATGTGTTAACTGGGATTATTTGAAATCCACTGCGGTGCCCCACTGTTCTGCTGGGATGTCTGTGTGTGGCCAGCCTACTAAGAATGCCCCCCATACACCCCCTTGGATTTTCTTTTTGTTTTTTTCTGAAAATGGTCCACCATAGATGCACTGAGCATAAAAACATCTAGCAAATGGCCATTTTCAAAACAAAAAGTTGGACTTTTTCTGGTCTGAAAATGGCGATGTTCACTACTGGATTTTTGGACATTTTCTGCAATATGTCCAAAATCGGATTTTGACGTCTTATCGAAAATGCCCCTCTAGCTTCCAGAAGCGTAGCCAGGTTTAGACAGGTTGACGGCGCAGGGGGAAGCGAGAGCGGATTTCCGCCGGCACCAGTGCACATTTTCAGTGCTACACAACGAAAAAAATAGGTCCCGGCGCCAGCAGAACTTCGTTTGGGGGAGCGGCCGCTACCCTGGTGCCTCACCTAGCTATGCCACTGCTAGCTTCACCTGCTGGTAGATGGTCATAACCCACAAGTCTCTGGATTTGTCTGCTGCTAATGACAAGGAATTAATGATTGATAAAGTGTCATAAGTACCTAAGCATTGCTGTACTGGGACATACAAATGGCCTATTAAACCCAGTACCTGTTTCCAACAATAGCTAATCCAGGTCACAAGTACCTGGCAATCCCAAAAGAATAAAATAGATTTCATGCTGCTTATCCCCAAGAATAAGATGGTCTTCGGAAAATTCACAGCTTAATAATGATCAACTAAATTTTCAAACACGTTCACCCAATTAATAGCATTTAAACACCATGTTTTCCTGTTGAATAACTTCTGTTTTAAAGTCCCTACATTTTCTTGTAAGGCATTTATCCTCAAGTTACTACATTTTCCAAATATGAAACAGCAAGCTACACATTCTCCAACATAATCCTTCTTAGGCAGAACTTTTCTGCAAGTCTTTCTTGCCCATAAAGGGTTTTAGATGATTACCAGGTCATAACAAATGAATCAAAGAATTAGCTCCTGACCAGAGGATGTTACCTTCTTGCTTCAGAAGTCTTGGAAATTAATACTCATTCGTCTAAGCCACTGCTGCCTCCTGTTGCTTCAATTCCATTAGTGGGGAGGAGGACAGGTGTGCTCACCATTAAGGAAGCTGTCCTCTCTCGCAGGTGCTCATCTCATTGCCTGTCCTACAACTATACTTGCCCCAATGTCATTGGTCATAAAAGAGAATCTTTTCAGAAAAACACATCCCCAACAAGGCTCTGAGTCCAGGCCAACAATTGGAAAACTGTTTGCCCATGCCTATCTTAAACTCATTCCACCATGTGCTCAATTTATTGCTCAAACACAGACTAAGGTTTGCTTATAGATAGCAGTTGCAAGAGTACTCTAATGTGGAGCAAAACTGTAGTGTGTTTTCACTGCCAGTGGTACAACAGAATAGCCTCTTCAGCGCTGGGCTTGTATTCTATCAAGGCCAATCCGTAAAGAACGCCCTTTACAGAATACTAGCTTGGAGCTGATCATTCCAGAGCCTTGTTTGGATGACATTTATTGAATGCATCCCTACATGCTTTGCACCAGTCATTAGGAAAGTTAGTTGGAGCACCCCATATTAGTCTTAGTATTTGTGGTAGAGGGACAAGCTACACCTGGGCTTTGAAGGGAAATCCCCTTCCCCCCGGAAATAACCTACTCTATTGGAGAAGAACATGAATGTACTGAGTAAAGGAGGAGACAGAAACAGGAGAAAATAAAGGTTCTGTGAGCCCTTAGGGGTATGAACAGCCAGACTGCTCCAAGACACGGTACCCCTTACACAAATATGTCAATTGGCCACAAAGATGAAATATACTTATAGGCTGTACCGGAACACTTATCCAACATGAACTACAAATGAATAAATGAGACTTACAGAAGCTCAAAGCAGGCATTTTCTGGGCAAAAAGGGTAACCATTGAAATTGGCATCTGAGCTTCATTAGTTCATACTTCAGAATCAGATATATTTGATATCTCTGACTTTTACCTTTTTTTATGATGCTTCAAGTTTGTGGAATATTTGGCATATGTATGACAAAAATTCTGGCGCACGTGACTTCACTCAATTGCATATCAATTTATATGAAGTCATTTTTGACATGTTCCTTAAAATAAATAATAAAGCCCACTCGATCTTGTCTACCTACTATTCCAAGCATGCTTAAATTTTTCCTCCATTTGGTTGACCACCATTTCTGCTTGTAGGCTATGTCAGACATTTACTACTCTCTCAGCAAACAAGCATTTCCTTTGAGCCTGGATGCTCCTAGACACAGAAAGGTAAAACATAGAAGGTCTATGCAACCCTGCGTTTGTTCTTCACTGAAAAATTAACAAAATTGATTTCTTTTTTTTTTTACTGCTGTCTTAATGCTATACCAAGTTGCAGCAAACAATGAATAAGGCATGTGCACCTAGAGTAACTAATTTGAGGCCCCATAAGGGAAGAAAGTGCTTTAACAAAGCAGTAACCATGTTCTGCAGCAACAGGTTTCAATAGTAACACATTCGTAAACCTCAATTTCAGTAAAATGCAAATGAAGATGGAATTACTAAACATACACTCAAATTTTAAAAATATTTCAGTCCAGTATTAGGTTTTAAGGGTCATTTTATATCTGTACTTCTTTATTCATACTTCCTCAAAAATACTCAAGTAAAAAAAAAAAAAAAAAAAAGGACCAAATAAATAAAGAAAAATATCCAGATGGCCCCCAGGCCATGCTGTTCTTTGACAGGGATACTGCTACCTTTAGGGTTTTGTAGTAAATGGCCCTGTTGATCTCCAATGGACACAGATTTTGCTCCTTTTCCGAACGAGCCCAATTCACATATCGTAGCCAGTTCCCCTTCTTCGGATCAGTGGCGTCAATACACATCCATCCCAAATTTGGGTAATATACCTAAACACAAAGAAATAACCATTTACTCACCAGAGATCCTACTGCACCAAAATCACGTATGCACTCTTTCAGAATGGAAAGCAAATATAAAAATGTACATTTCATGGCATTAAACTCAACTATATAAATATCTGTAAAGCACCATTGGGTACTCAAAACAGATTAATACATTTAAAACAAAATAATTCAGCTAATTCACAGAAGAAATCCTTACATGCCAAGAGAGCAGCACATTACAACCAATTATTATACAATACTGCTACACAATTTGCAAATAAAGATTAGTGCACAAATTATGTGCTTCAATCTTTTAACACTTCATTGGGTTCAGCAACAAATTTAAAGGTATAATAAGATGTATCCTTCAACTGTAGAAATTAGCTTCATGCAAGGGGAAAAATAGTTTCTTTAATTAAACTAAATAATGGTCCTTTTCATGGAGGTGAAACTGTTCAAGTGTCAATGGATGATTTTATAGTGATTCTACATTTCTACGTTATTTTCATCTACCGGAATAATTCTGTTAACGTAGACTTATTTATTGCATCAGTATGTTATATGCATTGGTCTTTAAATATTATTCTGCAATTGGAAGCAGTGAAGCTCATGAACTGTGCCACAGCGAACCGGAAAGGGAAATGGGACTTGATATACTGCCTTTCTGGGGTTTTTGCAACTACATTCAAAGCGGTTTACATATATTCAGGTACTTATTTTGTACCAGGGGATATGGAGGGTTAAGTGACTTGCCCAGAGTCACAAGGAGCTGCAGTGGGAATTGAACTCAGTTCCCCAGGATCGAAGTCCACTGCACTAACCACTAGGCTACTCCTCCACTCCAAAGGGTGCAGCGGCCAGGACGACGAGCAAGGCCCCTTTTCTCCTAAAATAAGAGTAGCTCATCCCTCACTAATATTTGTATCCTCTACAAAAAACATGTTTAGGGAACCAACGACGATAGCTTATGTCACAAACAACTAGAAATAATCCTCTTCAAATGAGTGCCATAGCTGCTAAAAATCGGGAGGAAAAGCCTCAACAGACTCCTTTCTTGGCAACCGAGCCGATCAATTCTAGGAGTTCTTAGTCATCACTGGCTAAAAAAAAAAAAACTCCCATTATTTCTGATGCTATGAAAAGCTGAGTTTAAACAGCCACGGAGTGGAGTAAGCTTGTGTTCCACGGACCCTGACGAAATTACTGAAACTCTGGCCATTGTTGGCCGTGAAATGGCAATCTGAGAAGTCAGTGCATCTTTAAAGCTAAGTAAAGAGTTTGTTTGGATCACATTTAAATAAATATTTTTTGGGGGAGGTTTGTTAGCCAATGATGACAGTAAGAACTCCTAGAATTGATCGGATCGGTTGCCAAGGAGTCTGTTGAGGCTTTTCCTCCCGATTTTTAGAAAAATTAGTTAAAAAAAAAGGTTAAAAATTTACATTGAAAAATAATTTGGTACTCATTTGACCAGGATTATTTGTAAGTCGCTTGTCACTAATACTTGTGCCATGCAAGCCACTGCAGCTCCTGACCTGCCAGCATTCTAGTGAACAGGAGATGGCATCAGCTAGGGGAACAGCTATAGTGGCAAAGATCTCAAAACAGCATACGCCTGGGACATTCACTGGGATTCACACATTGCCAGTATGGTCTTGAGCAGTGCTTAAAATTCTTTACTACACAGATAGTGAAAATCTCTGGCACTTGTAGTGAACAACATTGCTACTACAGAGGCCCGACTCTCAAATAAAGATGTATGAAGTGTCACTGATTAACAACCTGGTAATCACAGTAAGTTATTTTATGGTACCCGAGCTCAAAAATGTTCCACTTCACTAAAGAATGGCTTCACTCCCATTCAGAACTTTGGCTATATAGGATTTCATAATTTGTTCTAACTGGCATATAAGCTTTTGCTGAAAACTATTTTCAGAGTTTGTAAAATGCTGCAATAATGTCATGTACAACTCAGCAAACTCAACTACTTCCCCTCAATGAAGGGGCTTTAATGTGTTTCTACTCTCCAGCAAATACTACAATTACTGACTTCATCATAATATTCATAGGGCTCATTTCTTTTATGATATACAAGTTTGCTCATCTGACATCAGCAACCTCTGTCAGTACACTTATTAAACTATTAACTTGGGATCTTGCCAGGTATTTGTGACCTGGATTGGCCACTGTTGGAAACAGGATGCTGAGCCTGATGGACCTTTGGTCTTTCCAAGTATGGCAATACTTATGTACTTATGTAACTAATTATACAGATCACTGAATTCCACTTTTAACTACTGATGCAATGCTGAATTCTGAAATGCCCTCCATTATCTCATTTTGTAACTGTGCAGGTCTCCTTTTCTCTTTAATTTTGGACCCATTTCACCTTTGCCCCATCTGCTTAACTGGATGATGTACAACACAGGAGTTAAAGAGTATGAACTGGATTTTTTTTTTCTAAATGAGAGGGTGTCTTCAGCAGTTACTCATATGTCAAAAAAAGGGTGCAAAGCAATAGGTACTACTCACACATAAATCAGCAGAATGGAAAGATTCAAGCAGCATAGGAAAACATTTTTTGTAGTAGTTTCTCTGTCAATAACTGGACACTGGAATAGAGAGTTGCACGGGGACAAAATTCTAACATGTCCCTGCAAGAACCTAGCACATCCCCAGCGTAATCCCCTCCATTCCCACCCCTGGCCCACCCAGCACTGCCCCGTATCACACCTCACCGCATAGTCACCTTGACAACCCCCCCCCCCCCCCCCCCACACACACACACACCAAAAGAAAGCCAGATTTTATAAATACTGGTGAAAGTAATATAAATGCATTTTCTTCCATACTCTGCTAAATAAAAAATTTTAAAGATGCACATTTCCAAAAAAAAAAAAGCAAATAATCCTTAAGCAGCATGTTCCTCTTTCTTTCCCTCCCATCCACAAGCAGCATGTCCCCCTCTCCTCTCCATCCCCTTCTATTTTTTTATTACATTTTTACCCCGCACTTTCCCACTCATGGCAGGCTCAATGCGGCTTACATCGGGCAATGGAGGGTTAAGTAACTTCCATGTAGAATCTCCAATAGTAGCAACATTCCATGTAGAATCTCCAATAGTATCTATTTTATTTTTGTTACATTTGTACCCTGCGCTTTCCCACTCATGGCAGGCTCAATGCAGCTTACATGGGGCAATGGAGGGTTAAGTGACTTGCCCAGAGTCACAAGGAGCTGCCTGTGCCTGAAGTGGGACTCGAACTCAGTTCCTCAGTTCCCCAGGACCAAAGTCCACCACCATAACCACTAGGCCACTCCTCCACTCCGATATGCGCTCTATTTCCCCTTTTCCCTTCCCCCATCTCCATGTACGCCCCCCCTTACCTCTCCCTCCCTTCCTTTTTACAGCCTCCTCACTCCTTCCCACCCATGCTCCCCCATGAATGACTCCATCTATCCACCTCCCCCCTCCAGCCCTGGGTGCCCTCTATGAACATACCTCAGTACATCCTGGTGGTCTAGTGGCCTCTTGTGGGCAGGAAAGATCCTCACTCTTTCCTGCCCGCTGCCACCAATCCTCTCGCTGCTGCTGTTTCTTTGAAATGGCTGTAGAGATTTCAAGTGGTGACCTTGCAAGAAGTCTTGCGAGGCTGCTGCTTGATGTCTCACAGCCATTTTAAAGAAATAGCAGCAGCGGGCAAAAAAGAGTGGGGATCTTTCCTGCCCACAAGAGACCACTAGACAAATCTCTCGTCATCCCCCTTCTCCTCCACTGCTAACTCCAGGCTTCGTCCCTTTTCCCTCGCGGCACCTTATGCCTGGAATCGACTTCCTGAGCCTGTAACATAGTAACATAGTAGATGACGGCAGAAAAAGACCTGCACGGTCCATCCAGTCTGCCCAACAAGATAACTCATATTTGCTGCTTTTTGTACCTACTTTTATTTGTACCTGTGCTCTTCAGGGCACAGACCGTATAAGTCTGCCCAGCACTATCCCCGCCTCCCAACCACCAGCTCCGCCTCCCGATCTCGACTAAGCTCCTGAGGATCCATTCCTTCGGCACAGGATTCCTTTATGCTTATCCCACGCATGTTTGAATTCCGTTACCGTTTTCATTTCCACCACCTCCCGCGGGAGGGCATTCCAAGCATCCACCACCCTCTCCGTGAAAAAAATACTTCCTGACATTTTTCTTGAGTCTGCCCCCCTTCAATCTCATTTCATGTCCTCTCGTTCTACCATCTTCCCATCTCTGGAAAAGGTTCGTTTGCGGATTAATACCTTTCAAATATTTGAACGTCTGTATCATATCACCCCTGTTTCTCCTTTCCTCCAGAGTATACATGTTTAGTTCAGCAAGTCTCTCCTCATACGTCTTGTAACGCAAATCCCATACCATTCTTGTAGCTTTTCTTTGCACCGCTTCAATTCTTTTTACATCCTTAACAAGATACGGCCTCCAAAACTGAACACAATACTCCAGGTGGGGCCTCACCAACGACTTATACAGGGGCATCAACACCCCCTTTCTTCTGCTGGTCACACCTCTCTCTATGCAGCCTAACAACCTTCTAGCTACGGCCACCGCCTTGTCACATTGTTTCGTCGCCTTCAAATCCTCAGATACTATCACCCCAAGATCCCTCTCTCCACCCGTACCTATCAGACTCTCCCCGCCTAACACATACGTCTCCCGTGGATTTCTATTCCCTAAGTGCATCACTTTGCATTTCTTCGCATTGAATTTTAATTGCCAAACCTTAGACCATTCTTCTAGCTTCCTCAGATCCTTTTTCATGTTTTCCACTCCCTCCCGGGTGTCCACTCTGTTACAGATCTTAGTATCATCCGCAAATAGGCAAACTTTACCTTCTAACCCTTCGGCAATGTCACTCACAAATATATTGAACAGAATTGGCCCCAGCACCGATCCCTGAGGCACTCCACTACTCACCTTTCCCTCCTCCGAGCGAATTCCATTCACCACCACCCTCTGGCGTCTGTCTGTATGTCTAGCTCCATCTCTACCTGTTTTCAAATCTATGCTGAAAACCCACCTTTTCACCACTGCTTTTGGCTCCTAGCCACTACTCAATTGCCCTCCCCTTGTTCCTTCTCACCCAGTACTTCCCTTGCCCTTGTCTGTCTGTATTTTTAGATTGTAAGCTCCATTGAGCAGGGACTGTCTCTCTGTGTCAGGTGTTCAGCACTGTGTGCGTCTGGTAGCGCTATACAATTGCTGCTAATAATAATAATAATCTTTCCTGCTTGTAAGAGACCACTAGAATGTACTGATGTACATTCGGGGAGGGCACCCATGGCTGGAGAGGAGGCGAGGCATGACTGGACTCACCTACACTTCTGTAGGATCACCACAGGACCCAGGCCCGTCCCTGCGGGATCACTGCAGGACCTGGGTCCATCCCCACGGACCTGGGCTCATCCCTGCGGGATCCCCACAGTAACCATAGGATTCCCCGCTAGCCCCGTTCCCGTGCAGCTCTCTACACGAATACACCAGCGCTATTCATATATGGAATGAGCTTTAGGGATTTTGGATTTAGTTCAAATCTTTTTCAATAGTTGTTCAAGGGGAATTCGATCAGGTGTACCAGGTATTTCCTTGTTCTTAGTCTAAGCCAACAGAAACTTGTGACTTGCCTGAGATCACAAGGAGTTGCAGCAGGATTTGAACCAGGCTTCTCTGGTTGTCAACCCAGTGCTCTAACCACTAGGCTACTCCTCCACTCATAACTCTGCATATGATGTAAATGTTCATCCTAATACAAGCTCAAAAACTATTTAAATGAGTTTAAGACAGAGCACAATGAGGCAGTATAACAAAATGGACTGACAGGAAAGGGACAATTATCTCTCTAACTTAATGTCTTAGGTACCACATTAGAGAAGCATCAATATGATTCTTTCATATTTAACATCTCATATCAGTAACTGCAGGATCCTACGATATATACTCACATTTTGCAGCACAGTTCTCTCGCAACAGGGTGCCTCTTTTTTCTAGCTGAACCTCTGTAGCTGAACTTCTGTTTTAATAACAGTTTTTACCAGACGTGCAATCCATATAAATTTAGCTAACAGTGCACCTATACATTTGTACGATTGCTTGAGAAACAGAACAAGCAGCATGCTTAAGGTACACATACCATATATACTCGAATATAAACTGCGATTACATTCCCCCCCCCCCTCTTTTTAGGAGAAAAATGTTAACTTACTACTACTTATCATTTCTATAGCGCTACTAGACGTACACCGCACTGTACACTTGAAAATGAAGAGATACTTGAATATAAACAGTTGGAATTACTGGTACTTGAATATAAACTGTCTCTCCTTCCTTCCCTCCCTCCCCCGTGGCATCTGGCATTCCTGCCGTTCCATCCCTCCATGGCTGGCTCAGTCCCTAGCACCTCCCCCCCCCCCCCCCCCCCCCAAATAAATTGAAAGTTCCCATTCGCTCGCTCCCTCTGTTATAAAGGGAACCCTCCTCCCCCCCTGTAGGCTCCCTCCCTAGGCCTACCTTACAGCCCTGGTGGTTCCGTGGTGAGCTGGGGCAGGAGCAATCCTCCTATGCTTCTGCCCATGCAGTCTCCTTAGTGAAAACAGCTGCCGCGAGATTGCTGAAGGAACTTGCAGCAGCCATTTTCACTATGGAGACTGCAAGGGCAGAAGCATAGGAGGATTGCTCCTGCCCCAGCTCACCACTGAACCACCAGGGCTGTAAGGTAGGCCCCGTGGGGGAGGGGGGATACAGCCAGCTGCAGCAGGACACCTTGGGGAAGGGAGAGGACAATGCTACTAACCTATAAATGTACTCACTCTGCTGCTCCCCGGTACCTCTCCACATTCGTCCTTCCCTACACCCCTTCCCGTGCACTCCGCTCCATGGATAAATCCTTCTTATCTGTACCCTTCTCCACTACTGCCAACTCCAGACTTTGCGCCTTCTGTCTCGCTGCACCCTACGCCTGGAATAAACTTCCTGAGCCCCTACGTCTTGCCCCATCCTTGGCCACCTTTAAATCTAGACTGAAAGCCCACCTCTTTAACATTGCTTTTGACTCGTAACCACTCGCCTCCACCTACCCTCCTCTCCTCCTTCCTGTACACATTAATTGATTTGATTTGCTTACTTTATTTCTTGTCTATTAGATTGTAAGCTCTTTGAGCAGGGACTGTCTTTCTTCTATGTTTGTGCAGCGCTGCGTATGCCTTGTAGCGCTATAGAAATGCTAAATAGTAGTAGTAGTAGGTTATTAGGTGGAGACTCAGCTATAAACAGAGACCCCCATTTTTGGGCCCCAAAATATCAGTTTGGTATTCGAGTATATATGGTAATGCAGATAATTTTATAAGGCGCTGCCTAGTCTCAGGCAGTAAGAACACGCATAAATGCTAGTATTAGGCACTTACACACGTAACCAGCCTCTTAAATATTGACTAAGCCTGAAAGTGCATGTCTAAGTTTTATGGTGTGTACTTTCACTGTGAGTGTGCACAGAAGAAGAGCATGGGAGGAGAAGTCCACACTTACACATGTAGTATATAAAACTTATTTATGCTCGTACTTACAAAAAGTATAAACTAACATTCACACCACCCTCAAACTAGTGTAAGTGTTGGATACATATACGTGCATTTTTGCACCTACACCAGTATTTTATAAAGTCAAATAGGCGTGTACTTGGGTGCATGAAAACACACATTACCTAGCAGCAACTTAAATTACCCTCAGTAAGACAATATAAGATTCAACTGGAGACAGAGAAATGCTATTTAGCATTCAGTAAAGGAAAACAGGCTACAAAGTGCCTTTCACAGGGAGGCATATTGAATCTTTTGTTCATTGCTCTTAGGCCTCCGTGGCTGGCATCATGATTGTTGCAGTTGTCCAGGTCTTGCTGTGTGGAACTGACATTTCAGCCATCGTGCTGTGGGGACTGCACTTTGTCTTTATACAGTGGGTTCTCAAACCTAATTGGTTGGGGTTTGAAGTGGGCAAGTTCCTCAGAAAGGCAGATTTCGGCAGGAAATTGAAGCAGAAAAGTCTCTTGGTCACAAATTTGAATTTTGGCGGGAAAATTGGTCACACTTTTTAAATTCTGGTGGGAAATGAGGCTGGAAATTCAGTGGAACAGTTCAGACTTTGGATGGGGGGGAAATTTCTGTAGATTATATTCTGAAACTTTGGGCAGGGGGTGGAAGAAGACCGTTTGTCCTCAGTGCCAGTTCTTTTTGTGCTAAATTTATTTTGAAATGAGCTGTTGCCATGCTTTTAAGATAAGCCCTTTGTATCCACTGAAGTTTTAGGATGTCTTGCTATCTCTATTACCTCTTTGATTCTTCTCGACCACCAACGATCTTCTCTCTCTAAGATTGTTGTATCCTCAAAACATTTTAGCTGCTCATGGTCTACCAAGCACCTCGTCACAACACATCTGTGCAAGAATGTCAGTGGTAACCCTGAGCTTCCCTTGATTACTGATTATGGGAGACTAACCTACATAATGAAGCTCCAGACAACACCACCATTTTCCTTGAACAATGGCAACACTGGGATTCACACAGGTGATCAAATCTACAACCTATGAAAAAGGACACATGCTAGACTTGGTGTACTGGTGGCATTGAGATAACACCCCCATCAGTTGCCCATCCCAACCATCTACTATCCCTTCCTCTCCCAGGTGCTTGTCTCATGCTTTCTTGAATTCAGATAGATACAGTCCTCATCTCCACCACCTCCGATGGTAGGTCGTTCCATGCATCCACTACCCTTTATTAATATTGGGGAACACCTCAAGAAGTTGTTAGCTAGATAAGAACACCGGGAAGAAGTAGAAAAGCAATGGAAAAAACTGAAAGGAGATATTTTAAAAGGCAAACATTTTAGGAAAATAAATACAAGTGGTAAAGAAGGTCACTTTGGTTCTCAAAAGCAGAAGCTGAAAAGGTAAAGGGAAAGAGGTTAGCTTTCATAGAGGCATATTTTCAAAGCACTTAGCCTTCCAAAGTTTCATAGAAACCTATGGAACTTTGGAAGGCTAAGTGCTTTGAAAATATGCCTCATAAACTACAAGAGATTACAGAAAGAGGAAGACGGCAAAAATATCTGGAAAGGCAAAGAGAATCCGGTAAAGTAGTCAGGAAAGCAAAGATACAAATGGAAGAAAAAATAGCCAATATGGTAAAATGAGGGGGATAAGACATTGTTTTTAGATACGTTAGTGATGGTAAAAGTGAAAAATTGGCATTCTGGGGCTCAAGAGTGAAAAGGAAAAATATGTGAGCTGATGAGGATAAGATGAAGGGCTAGGAGTAGGAAGGCAAGAGACAAACACAAGTAGGAATGGAAGTGTAGTTGGCCTTGAACAATTTTCAGAAGTGTGTGTTTGTGTGAGCAGCTAGCTAAACTAAAAGGTAAAGTGATATGGGCAGGATTGGATACATCCAAGGGTACTAAAGGAACTTAGCGAAGTTCTAGCGGCTCTGCAGTCTACCTTTTCAATGCTTCTCTAGAGTCGAGTGGTCCTAGAGGAGTGGACAAGGGCGGATTAGTCCAGCTCCACAAAAGCTGACCTCTGTGGTGAGTAAACTAATGGAAGCACTTCTAAAACATAGGATAGTGAGGTTTTTAGAATCTGGGCCCAAGGCAGCATGGTTTTACTAGAGATAGGTCTTGTCAGACGAATCTAATTAATTTCTTTGACTGGGTGACCAGACAATTGGATTGAGGGAGAATGCTACATGTGGTGTGGCTAGATTTTTGCAAAGCCATTGAGACAGTTCTGCATAGGCAGCTAAAAAATAAACAGAGTGCCCTTGGTATGTGCCCTAAAGTGTCTAGGTTAGAAACTGATTGACGGAAGGTATCTAAGGGTAGCAGTAAATGGTCACTTTGAGGGAAGGGAGCTTATCAGCAGTGTGCCACAAGGATCAGTTGTTGGTCCTGTTTTCATCTAACATTTTTGTAAGCAATACTGCAGAATGGCTGACTGGCAAGATTTGCCTCTTTGCAGATGATGTCAAAACCTTCAATAGGGTAGATACCTTCCGACAGTGTGTATAACATGAGGAGGGAATCTAGCGAATCTTGAAGAATGGTTTAGAATTTGGCAGCTAAGGTTTAAAGCTAGAAAATACAGGGTCATGCATTTAGGCTGAACACCCCCCCCCCCCCCACACACACACACCCCAGGAAGCAGTACAGTATAATGGGTGAAATACTTCTGTGCACAGAGCAGGACTTGGAGGTGAATGTATCCAATGATCTTAAGGTGGCCAAACAGAAAGCTAAAGCCAAATGGATGCTCGAATGCATAGGGAGAAGAATGGCTAGCATGAAAAAATAAAAAAAAGGAGGTGAGTGTCTCTGTATAAATCTTTAGTGAAATCCCTTTTAGAGAGCTATGCACAGTTCTGGAGACCGCACTTTCAAAAAGATAAAAAAAAACAGTATGGTATTGGGTCCAGAGGCTAGCTACTAAAATGGTCAATAGTCTTCATCATAAAGCATATGGGGACATACTTAACAAGCTCAACATGTATACTTCGGAAGAAAGGTGGGAGAAGAAAGATATGATAGAGACATTTAAATAACTCCATGGCATAAATGCACAGGAAGCTCTGGAATGGGAAAGAATAGGATGAAGATAAAAGGGGATAGATTTATGAGTAATTAAGGAAATACTTCTTTATGGAAAGAGTGGTGGATGCATGGAATGGTCTCCAAGAGGAGGTGGAGATGAGGTCTGTATCTGAATTCAAGACTTGCCCAGGATCACACGGAGCTGCAGAGGAAATTGAATCTGGTTCCTCAGTATCTCAACTCACTGCCGACCGTCAGGGAGCAGCAGGAATCGAACCTGGTTCCCCAGGTCCGCAACTACTGCACTAACCATTAGGCCACTCCTCCACTATATAGTATATATATTTTATATACATATTTATTGTATTGGAAGTATTAAAATTATGTAATACATATTTATTTATTTTATTTAGATTTTGCTCACACCTTTTTCAGTAGTAGCTGAAGGTGAGTTACATTCAGGTACTCTGGATATTTCTCTGTCCCATTGTATATACCCCATGTTACTAACCCCATTTGTTTGGATTTGTTTTTTTTGTTTTTTTTGTAGGATTTCCCTCACATTTCTTCTTGTAATTTAACTTCTTATATGAACAAAGCTCTGAGAGAAGGACATTACCCCTCCTCTATTTGAAAGTCTCATTTTAAAGAAATCTGGCCTCGATCAGGCCAACTGTAATAGTTATATAACCCAATTGTTAAATATTCCTTTTGGGGCCCAAATTTTTGAAGCTACTGTTGTACTGAAGTTACTGCAACACCTGGATCGTTTTGATTTATTAGATCCTACAGAACCAGGTTTTCAGACTCAGAATATTACTGACACAAGCTTAGACACTCTTGTGATGCAGCTGGACCTCTCTGTCGCCTTGAGTGAAACAGGCATTTCTGGTTTGGCTCCAACATGGTTTTTAGCAGAATGATTTTGCAGGGTCATTAGGTACAAATTGTCTAAATCTTTGAGAAGGAAGCAGGGAGTCCCACAGGGCTCTCCGCTTGTTAAATGTTTTTCTTTAGCTTGCTGGGATTACTACTCCATGGGCTAGATGTATATTCCCTATATGTGAATGGCACTCAAAATAGTTTTCTTGTTTGGAGAATCATTGGATAGCAGTTATAAATGCATAGAGAAATGCTTTAGTCAAGTTAGTGGCACGATGAATGAGAATCTGCTCAAAATCAGCCTGGGTGGGAAAGGTAAAATCATCCCAACAGCGATTCTTGTTACTGGGAGAAGTCCAGATACTATTTGAGCACTACTATTCATAATTTGGGGATGACCATAATTTTTGTTTTTACTCTATGAGAACCAAGTGACTTCTGTGTACAAGAACGTTTTCATTAACTTACATCTGAGTCAACATATTTTCCCCTGTGTTTCAGATGTCAATTTCATGCAGGTATTTCAAGTCATAGTACTCTTCTCATCTTCCCTACTACAAATTTGTGTATTTGGCCCTTCCTCAGAGGCCTATGGCCCACTTAGAACTGTTGCAGAATATGGCCACCAAGATAATCTTTGGTGGAGCAAGGTAGGCTAGGGAACACCATACCTAGAGCAGCTGCATTAGCTCTTTGTACAAGTGAGGGTGTTTAAACTCTTAATTCTGTCTTAAGATCAGGTATGGTTTGGGACCCACATTTCTTTGTGTTGTAGGTTAATTTCCCATATTGATCTTTATGTTCTTCGGGGGGGGGGGGGGGGGGGGGGGGGACACAGCTAAGAATTCTATCAGCCCAAGAATGCTAGTTGGCAGCTATTGAGAGGGAAAACCCCAATATGGTGGAATAAACTTCTAAAGGAACTAAGAATAGAACTTTCTTATTTATCTTTCTGTTGGAAACTCATGACATATCTCAGAGTTTAAGTATTGTCTTCTTGAGAAGTTAATGGTATTTGTTCTTTTCTGGATTCATTATGTCTTATTCTTTTTTGCCAATTCTTTATCAGGCAGTTGGGTAACTGTTTTAATAATTTTGTTAGTCATTTTCTATCTTAACTTTATTTAGGGATGCTTATGCTGTGTAATATATGATTGTTTTAGTATTTGTATTTTAGCAGATTTCAATTAAATTTTAACACCTTGTCCTGAGCTGTTATTTTTTTTTTTTATTGTGACTCACTAATAATTTTAGATGAGCAGTATAAAAAAAAAATTAAGAGTCAAAATTTAAAAACTGAATACCTAAATGTATGTCATCCAATTTGATCTCATTTTGGTTAAGCAGATTAATTCAACAGCACATGCTAATTACAGTGTTAACATTTAACACAGAACAAGATGGAGAACGGGTGGGGGGGACAGCACCTTATAGTTAACGTAGGAAAAAAGTTACCAAATGTTAATATAACAAGCAGTGCAATACAGTTATCACCACCTAAACATCACTGCCTATATACCTCACATTATCTGTAATGAGATTTAATGCATGATAAAGAAATTGAACATGGGCAAAACTGAGCTTCTCATCTTTCTCCCTAAACCCACCTCTCCTCTTCCCCCTTTCTCTATTTCTGTAGATGGCACACTCATTCTCCCTGTCTCATCAGCTCGTAACCTTGGGGTCATCTTCGACTCCTCTCTCTCCTTTTCTGCTCATATTCAACAGATTGCCAAAGCCTATCGTTTCTTTCTCTAGAACATCAGCAAAATCCGTCCCGTCCTCTCTGAGCACACCACCAGAACCCTTATCCACACCCTTATCACCTCTTGCCTAGATTACTGCAACCTGCTTCTCACCAGCCTCCCACTTAGCCACCTCTCTCCTCTTCTATCGGTCCAAAACTCTGCTGCATGACTCATTTTTCACCAGAGTCACTTTGCTCACATTAGCCCTCTCCTCAAATCACTTCACTGGCTCCCTATCAGTACCTACAGTTAAATCCGTAACAACTGGTGTTATTCCTCACAAGTATAAAACATTTTTGTCATTTCAACCCCTTTGTGTGTCCTTGGTCTAAAACTTTGCATCAAATTCAGACCCCCCCCCAAAAAAAGGTGAAACTAAAAAGCACTTCATGGCAAATCATGAAAGAACTTAACCATTCAGTTCATGAATCATAAACCAGTAAGATTATAAAATTTCCTCACTCAACGATTCCAAGTACTCCTATTGGATTTATATATTAGTTCTCTGCTAAAAAAAAAACAAAAACAACAAACAGCTCTTTTATCTAGGAAAAACAATGCTTATTTACCATCATGTTTCAACTGGCTTGAAGCAAGCAACAATGAAATAGTTCAAGACTTCAGAAGACTAATGCAAATTTACCCCTCTTCAACTAAACTGATCTTATCAACAATGTCAAACCGCACATATTGTAAAATTTCCTGAAATCTTATTTTATAGCATTGTGCCAAAAAAATATCTGTGTCCCCATACAGTTGTCCAAAGATGCTCCTCAGGAAGGCCATCTACATTGTAGGACTTAATTGCGATTAAGGCATCGAGTTCTCCGAAAGAAATTGTACAATTGTCATGTTGGAACTGTCTCTTTGCCTCGGTTTCAGTACACTTTATATGGCAGTGGTTAGTTTCATCGATAAGCAACCACCATATGCTTTTCATGCTACCTTCTTATAGTTCACATTTTATGTAAGTGTTGGTTTCTTGAAATAATTTTGTTGGGCCCATCTTCCGTCAGAACCAATTTATTTTTTGCTGGCTGGAGAGAGAATATATATTTTACATCATCTGCCAGGTCATTCAAGAACCTAAAGACTGCTCAAGATATTGCAGCAAATTTTCCAGACTGCTTCTCTTAAATGCATGGGATGGCTAGCACACCCACAAATGTTCCATTCTCATTGATGAGGGCCTTGAATCATAATCCTCGCTTTCCGAAAGACTGGCAGATCATTCGCTATTGCCTCTATCTGAAATGCTTGGGGGGGTTAGGCATATATTTCTCATTTCTCTTGAAATCTGATCCACCATTATCTGTGCTTTCTTTGTACAAATCTTCTTCATCCAAATCTTGAAGTTGTTTTACATAAGTACATAAGTATTGCCATACTGGGAAAGACCAAAAGGTCCATCAAGCCCAGCATCCTGTTTCCAACAGTGGCCAATCCAGTTCATAAATTCCTGCCAAGATCCCAAAAAAAGTACAAAACATTCTATACTGTTTATCCCAGAAATAGTGGATTTTCCCCAAGTCCATTTAATAACAGTCTATGGACTTTTCCTTTAGGAAGCCGTCCAAACCTTTTTTAAACTCCGCTAAGCTAACCGCCTTTACCACATTCTCTGGCAACAAATTCCAGAGTTTAGAACTTCAAACTATAAAATGACATCCACAAGGCATGTTTACCATAAGAAATTAAGGAAGCCACAATACTGAAATACTACCATGTACAGAACGTTCTTTAAAAAAAAAAAAAAAGTCAACTAATAAAATAAAAGGGTGTGACAGAAATTTTCTAGAAGAAACTAGAAATTACTTGTGTCCACTTTTAGTCTACACAGAAAATGTCAACATGACATAGGTCTCAACACAAAGCCTAGCAACCACTCATACAAAAGAAAAATATAAGATTAAAAAAAAAAAAATCAATGCCTGGGACCGAAGATCTCATCTGCACTTCAAAGCTCAAATTATTCAGTGACCAAAGAGTTATCACCACCTTTTTAATAGGCCAGTGGTTCCCAAACCTGGTCCTGGAGGCACCCCAGTCAATCAGGTTTTCAGGATACCCACAATGAATATTTATGAGAGAGATTTGCATGCACTACCTCCACTGCATGGAAATCTCTCTCATGAATATTCATTGTGAGCATCCTGAAAACCTGACTGGCTGGGGTGCCTCCAGGACCAGGTTTGAGAACTACTGGAATAGACAAAGACCTGCATCCTTCCTTTTCCTCTTGAGGTGCTAAATTTATTAGACAGATCAATGACTTCCCCACATCAAATAGACCAGACTGAGAAGTATTATACAAAACCATACACACAGACTCCACTTCTTCACCCTGAAGAAAGCTACAGTAAAATGGCTGAAATGTCAAAGGGGTCAATTTGACCCCTTTAGGTTTCTAGGTGTGACCACTTATATCATGGAAAGTAGAGTACTTAGTCCCTTGAAACTTACGTCATGTAACACACCAATGAGCAAGAAAAGTTATAGATACACAAAATAATTTGCTCATAAATTAATTGAAGGTAAACAATCTGATTTCATTAGGGGTCAAAATAACCCCTGTGAGCGTTCTAGTATTAAGTGCATTGCAGGTAACATAATGACGTTAGTTATATCTACCGAGATGACATTAATTGCACCATACTATCTGCCACTTTCACTCGCATTCTCTGCCCCCATGCCACAGCAGTTGATGTGTTGTGCCTAATAAAGCACTGTGTAACTGCTGTGTTAACAGTCAATGATTCATGAACTATGTACTCCAAATTCAACTATTATGGCTCTTTCTTACTTTCTAATATTTTTTTTCCAACTTAAGTCTTAGCATTTTAACATTTTAATGATCATTAGAATAAACTTATCTTAAAAGGACCAATGTTAAAATCCTAAGACAAGCTAAAAAAATATTAGAAATTAACAAGCCAGTGATGATTACTGTGAATTATAGAGGAGAGTTCCCCGTGTGAAATGAGTCACCAGCTAAGGCTCTGTTTGCAGAGGGTTCCCGTATACATGTAAACAAATGTATATTATTTTAAAAGTTAAATGAAAAGGTTATAGCATTGGGACATCAAAGAGAATGGATATAGAGAGCCCTCGCTTGAGTTGTCAGACTACAGTTACGTGTGGTGGCTAAATAAACCAAGGCATATGCTCAAATAAGTGTGCCAGTGGTAAAGGGAATTTGAACCAGCATTCCAGTTCTCAGCTGTTTCAATTGCTAGAATATAACTATGTAAAAAGTATTTACTGTTGCTGGTGGTTTTATGATAAAGAATGAAGAGGAATGCAATGGAAGACAATCCAGCAAAGGTAAAGTTCAACTTAAAAAGCAGACTTGAAACATTCTAGATCACTTCAACTTTTTATACATCCTCTTTCATTTCCATTGTTGAACTATGACGAGAGTATTCACAAAAGCTGATAATCATATTAACTGCCGTAAGCTTTATTATTGCTTCAATTAAAATTGTTCTTATACAATCAGAAAGTAAGACACCAAGACAAAATTGAAGATGCCACTAAAGTAGCCAATCTGAAATAATGGATGATATAAAAGGTTTGTTGTCAGAATTATCCTAACAATTTAGGTCTGCTGGTTATTAATAAATGTTTCAATGACATTCTTAATTTTACTCTTTAAGCTAAAATTACCCTTCCTTAAGCTCTAGATTGTTTGGTTGCATTGATTTCAAAAGATTACACTTTCTTACATAAAAAAAGATAGATAACCCAAATTAAATTTTGCAATTCAATCTCTAGAAAAAATACAGATGCAGATGGGCATTATCTGGGCCTAATTAACAGCTCAGTTCCCAGCTTCTTACCTCCCACATATACACATTGTTCTTTACTTGGGATCTTTTCTTCTTCTCACCAACAAAAGGTCCAAACTTTCTTCCTCTTGAAATAGGCTTTGTGGCCCAGACACCTGAAGAATAATTAAGTGTGTGCTCTTACTTTATGCCATGGCTTTAAAACAGAAGGGATTTTATTAGAAGAATGGGAAATCCCATGGTGTAGAAGATAGTAATATAATTATTCTATTTATCACATGGTTTAATAATGTACATGCAGCTGTACAAAAGGTTTTATTTGCAGTGAGAAGATTTCATTACATTGCTAACCACCCAAACTCCAAGTTAAACCTCTCAAACATGTCATTTCACTACAAGCTTGTTACGTGAAGTCAGTATTTAGCATAAAAATATTGGCGAAATTAAGCAGAATGTGATATCCACCTCACCATCTAAAGATCATGAACTGGAGATATATATATATTGTCATAATCAGGAGGATCCCTGAGCCTCAGTCTTTAAGCCTAACCCCAAAGTCCTTATCCCCAGGGAAATGACTGTGAAGGGAACACAGGGTATACCAGGAAGTAAAGAATTCCCAATCTGGATTAGGAGAGGAAGGGAGGGGCATCACAAGTGCACAGGAAGCTTCCTAGGGGATGAGCTAGTGAAGAGAAGAGCCCCATGGAAAATGAGCCTCCATGGATCCGTACATAATACATATTGGTTCCCAACAGGCCTAGGGAACGGGAGCGTTTAGCGGGACATGAAAAGCTTCAGGAACCCAACCCTCTGGAAGTAGAGGTACCCGAGATACACGAAGAGGACTAAATGTCTGATGAGGAGCATATGGACTGTTCTGATGCAGACAATTTTGCATAACCACAGGGTATGTAAATATGAAAATATAGAGGGAATCCCTTAGTCGATGAAAAAAACCTCACCAACAACTTTCTGGTTGACAGCTATGGGGCAGGGGATACTGCCTGTTATGTGAGAACTATCCCAAGGGGAGGAGCTGTCAAGGGTCCCCAGAGCTCTTAAAGCTGGGAGCACCCAAACTAGGGAAGGAGAGTAAAAAGATGGTACTGGATTTTTCTGAGATCTAATTTGAATATTACTTGTAGGCAATTAAAATCCATGGATTATAAATTGCTTGGGGAGAATCCGAGGCTGGAGCTTATCTTGTGGACTTATAGAAACTGATCTTAAAATATACAGTGTCTTGCTAATGTTTGGATTTTGAACTGGTTTGTTCACCCTGAGTAGGAAGGAGTTCCAAAACCATGACCCTGTGAGCAGTCAACAGGATAGGACAGACACTGGCCCTCTTAGGGCCACCCAGCATAGCAGACCATTCCTGTGGAAAGAAAGACCCTTTACTCGGCAGAGTACTATGACATCCTGTGGGATTACTGCATGGACACATCGAGTTCGTGAACCCTTATTACTGGTTGAGAACCTTAACAGCACAAGCATTTAGAACTGGACAGGTAATTTTAGAAAATGTTAGCCACAAAATTTGTTAAATAAAACCAAGTTAGGCAGAAATAGGTCTTCATTAGCAACATAAAGGACAATTATGCAAGCTTTTGGGATTACTCTTCAATCAATGTAATGAAAATGAAAACAGGTGACATGGATACATGGAAAATTTGGATAAAATGTTTCACACTAACCAACTATACCATTAAATGATTACAACATTTAATACACAATTTGAATTAGCCTACTGTGCTAAATATTTTAAAGAACTACATTGGATTTTTTCTTAGACTATAACCAATGTGGGTTCTGTATACTATTGGTCAAAGAAAGAAACCTAGAGGAACTGGTACAAATGTCACTACCACCTAAATTGTCCTGTACAGGATCACATGATTTTTCTTTTGTGTGTGTTGCAACTAATTTCTTAAACAGCATCCATCCCTTTCCCATCTCTCCTCTAACCAACTGAAAGTCTTTCTAATTATCACTATGAAACACTAACTCCCAAATCAGGCCATGTTCCCCTAAAATTTTAACGTGGAAAAAAAAGCAAAATTACACAGGAGACAAAAATCCTGATGGACTACAGATCTCCCTCTACATTATGGTTTACTTTGTTCGTCCAACACCATAATTATTAATTTCATTTCCATATTCCTTCTCTTCCTTCATCATTTAAAAAAATTATCATCCTTTGTCCATTACTTAAATGCTTTATGAATCCATATAAGAAAACAAGCTATCAACTGTACTTAGCTCTTATGGAAGGCCTTGAACTGACAGTACCATTTCTTCTGAGATAAAATGGATTATAGTGTACTTACCCGAATATGGAGATACTGTTTTACTGAGAACTAAGTTGTCTAAATTCCCAAGTTTCCTTTCATGCTTGCAGTACATACCAAGTCTTGACTCGTCAACAGCAGATGGAACGAGTCTCAGTTCCTCGGGAAGCCCTTTGGGGACATGTTCAGGTACATCAATTAGTGTCTCGATTTCTCCTGGTGATTTTGTGGTGTCCTACAATGGAGCATAGAACAAAATAACATACAACAAACATTATAGAATTACTTCCAAGCCACAACAATCTTGCAATTTAAATGTGATAACTGCTGAAATTAAGAACCCACAAAGTTCTTTGTTCAGTTTGCATACTATGTCTGACTTGCACTGTACATTTTCAACAGCTTCTCCACATTTACAGAAAACCTGAGACATTACATATCAATAATGCTCAACTAAATACTCTTAGGCCTTAATGAATTCTCCCACTTTACCTCGTGTATGTTTTGTTTTCCCTATCAGGGAAAGCCATTTAGCCTGGGTCTCACACAAAAAAGGGACCTCCATTTGCAAAATTTGATTAACTTTTAACCGAACAAGAAATTCAGCTCCAAGGGATCTACAACAGCCAGCTATGTTGAAGCAAGGGCTATAGAATACAGCAGACCCCTCTCCGGGCTTGACTGGGAAAGGGCCGTGGATCGACCCCTAGATGCCTACACTGGCTAAGACTCAACTATCCACGACCTGCTACACCTATCCCAACCTGAACCATCTGCTGGCGGCAGAAAAATACTGGCAAGCTCTAGGGCTGCACCACTCTATGTTTATGTTTAATAAACTTCTTATACCGCATATATTTTAATACAAAAGAATCTAAGTAGTATAAAATAAAATAATAAAACATAAAATCAAAAAAGGAACACCAATACTGATAGGACAGAACACATACATTCATACCAGGAATATTAAAATACGTAAAAGGGGTATAATTGAAAGGGGCGCCCAAGTTTTCCTGAGGACGTCCTCGCAGGATGTCCCGGCGAAGGGGTGGGGAAACCCGTATTATCAAAACAAGATAGGCGTCCATCTTTCATTTCGATAATGCGGTTGGGGACGTTCAAATCTCAACATTTAGGTCGACCTTAGAGATGGTCGTCCCCGATTTTTGGCCATAATGGAAACAGAGGACACCCGTCTCAGAAACGACCAAATCCAAGCCATTTGGTTGTGGGAGGAGCCAGCATTCGTAGTGCACTGGTCCCCCTCACATGCCAGGACACCAACCGGGCACCCTAGGGGGCACTGCAGTGGACTTCAGAAAAAGCTCCCAGGTGCATAGCTCCCTTACCTTGTGTGCTGAGCCCCCCAAAACCCACTCCCCACAACTGTACACCACTACCATAGCCCTAAGGGATGAAGGGGGGCACCTAGATGTGGGTACAGTGGGTTTCTGGTGGGTTTTGAAGGGCTCACATTTATCATCACAAGTGTAACAGGTAGGGGGGGATGGGCCTGGGTCCACCTGCCTGAAATGCACTGCACCCACTAAAACTGCTCCAGGGACCTGCATACTGCTGTCAGGGAGCTGGGTATGACATTTGAGGCTGGCATAGAGGCTGGAAAAAATATTTAAAAAGGTTTTTTTTTTAGGGTGGGAGGGGGTTGGTGACCACTGAGGGAGTAAGGGGAGGTCATCCCCGATTCTCTCTGGTGGTCATCTGGTCAGTTCGGGCACCTTTTTGAAGCTTGGTCGTAAATAAAACTGGACCAAGTAAAGTCGCCCAAGTGCTCATCAGGGACGCCCTTCTTTTTTCCATTATCGGTCTAGGACGCCCATGTGTTAGACACGCCCCAGTCCCGCCTTCGCTACGCTTCCGACACGCCCCCGTGAACTTTGGTCGTCCCCGTGACGGAAAGCAGTTGAGAACACTCAAAATCGGCTTTCGATTATGCCGATTTGGGCGACCCTGGGAGAAGGACACCCATTTTCCGATTTGTGTCGAAAGATGGGCGCCCTTCTCTTTCTAAAATAAGCCTGATAATGATGATGTCACTGAATTGTCAATGTTCTCTACCTCTGTCTGCTGGTTAGGGGGCTTCACCTACTCATCTAGGCTAGCACAACGATAAGGAATGAAAGAATGTTTGCACTGGCACACAATAAGAAATGAAAGAATGTCTGCACTAGCAGAAGTCCTAGGAGTATTTTTCCCCCATACATTCACTTATAAAAACAAATCCAGGTAACAATTCCATTTAACAATATATATTATTGTAAATATTTTTTCCAATAAAAGTATATTTCACAACACTATGCCATCAAACTTAACCATCATCGGTTACACTATATTAATAGTTTACATTGAGAGTAGATTATTTTGTCAGTAAGCTGATGAGTTTGTGCAAATTAAAATAGTCAGAATTCAGACCAGCAAAAATGTTGGTTTCGGTGCTGTCTTGACTTTTGCTGTTGTAAAACCGAGGCAGTTTTTTCCATTTTTGTAATCATTACTTTTTAGTAATCATTTTCTTTACTTTTATTTTATTTTTTTAATGTCTGTTTCAAAATATATAGTGAACACACACACACAAAAAGAACCCTCTAAATATACATTAGGAGCCAGCACAGTGGTGGTGCTCTGTACCTGTGTAATTTCAGCTCAGGACCAACTTACCAGAGGCACAATCCTATCATCATATAATCTCCCTCCCTCCCCCCAAATAATGTATGTTTTTGGAAAGAGTAGGAAGAGGGATGAGATGAAGACTGGCAGAGTGCATGATGAGCATTTCTTCCCTGGTGAAAACTCCTCCCCCCACCTCATCCTGATAAAATGTATTCACTCACTTCCTCCACCTTACACCACCACACAAAGATGAAGCTCTCTCTATCTCTATCCCTGCACTTTCCCTCAATGTGCCTAGTATTCCTCAATTATTTCATTCTCTTCTGTGGCATGAAGACACCTTCTACCAAATACAGCCCTTTATCATCCTCCTCCCTGCAGCCCTTCTTCCTCCAACACTCTTCTTTCCATTCCTCTTCCCAATCATATTCCCTCATAATCAAGGTCAAAGCTACTGCCTCTGCCTAGGCCCCAAGATGCTTCTGTTGTCATTTTCTTCCCACGCCCTAACTGGTGCTTCCCTCCCTATTAAGCTGAAGATATCACCTCCTCCGAGTCCAAACTGACTGCCAGTTGAGAAAATTCACTCACTCCAAGTGAGATGATTATTGAAACCTTGAAAGGGAGTTTAAAAATCACCGAAAAAGGAATAAAAAAAACACACACCAAACAGACATAGGGTACTGGAAAGGTTCACATTTAATCAACTAAACAATGGCTGATGGCATCAGTTCATTTCACTGTGTAAACCCAACAAGAAATCTAGACTGCCCCTATTTGACTGCCCCTATTTGACTTACTGTACATTTGTCCTTTAGATTGTAAGCTCCTTGAGCAGGGACCGTCCTTCTATGTTAAACTGTACAGCACTGTGTAACCCTAGTAGCGCTTTAGAAATGTTAAGTAGTAGTAGTAGTAGATAAATACTGTTATAAGCTGAAATTTGGACTTACCTGTTAATTTCCTTTCTTGGGTCCTGCCAGAGCAGTCTAGATCAGTGTTTCCCCAAGTCTGATCCTGAAGTATCCCTTGCCAGTCAGGTTTTTAGTATATCCACAATGAGTTTGCATGAAAGATTTGCATATAAAGAAGGCAGTGTATGGAAATCAAATCCATGCATATTCATTGTAGAGATCTGAAAAACTGACTGGCAAGGGGTACTCCCTGACCAGACTTGGGAAACACTGGTTTAGATGACTGTTTTATGCTCCCCCAATCAGCAGATGAAGCTAGTGAAAAACAGCTCAGAGCTAACATCACTGCTCATATAGGGGGCTAGTGCTGTTTCTGCTTTCACCTCCCCTTTGTTAAAGAACTGAAGGCAATGTTTTCAGTCTCCAATTCAATCACCAAAGCCAAATCAAATCAAAATAATTCTTAAAAGATCAATATCTCCCCTATCTCCCCTTCTCTGGGTTCAATATGGTATATAATTGTTCAAAGTAAAATACCCACATCAAGCAAAAAGCAGGGTAAAATCAAATAAAAGTTATTCATATCAATCTAAGTGCTAACATTGTTAGGAAACAGTAATGTCTTAACCTTTAAAGAGTAAATAAAAGAGTTCCAGAGCTGAACTACCATAAATGCAAAAGTAGTATCAGCAAGTCTTAGGAATTGAACGTTTTAAAAACAAGGCAGTCGTAAAGTTAATGATCTCGTAATCAGGATGAAAAGCCAAATAAAGTAGTTCCAAAGTAAATCCATATATAATCTAAAAAACCCCAGACATGCCACTTTAAAATTATCTTGAATAGAAAGCCAGTATAATTTTATTAAACATGATGAAATATGGCTCAGTCCCTACTCTGGTGGACAATTCAATCCAATTTGACTCGGGGGGGGGGGGGGGGGGGCGGTGTCTGCATAGAAGCAGGCGCTGCGGCAGGTGGAGACCACCGATGTATGGTCACTCCCAGTGTGCAAAGGTCTCACAGCCATATGGACTGACACATCCAATGCAACACCCAATGCCAACACCGATGTTGAGGTTTCGGACCTAGCTCCAAACATCTTCTCTCTGAGCCTCTCTAGCCAACTTTTATACGAAGACAGAGAATACAGTTTGCAGGGGTATGATCAGGCCCCAAACACTGTAGACACCAATGGGTGCCCTTGCCAGAGATGGTCCTGTTGCACTGAGCACAGTGCTTGAAGCCACTGGAAACCTTCAATGACATGAAAGGAAAAACAGCCGTGGCCAAATCAAACAACTCAACAATTCTAAAAAAAAAAAAAAAAAAGGGGACAGCACCAGAAAAAAAGGGGAAAAACTCAACCGGAGCTTGGCAGGAGGAAACCACAATAGCTCTCAGGACTCATACACAAAGTGTAGACCCTCAAGACCTTCATGCCCACACCGAGGCTGAGATTCTCAATTCTCAGCGGCCATTTTGAATCTCGCCGAGACCGTCAGGCAGCATACAGGAGGACGGAGAGCAGCACGCTGGGCAGGAAAGAGGGGGCTGTTTCCTGCCCCGACGTCACTAGACCACCAGGGAAGATCGCGTGACGTGAGTAGGGAGAAATGATGACAGGGCCGGGGGGAGGGCGATCCTGAACTCGGACAAGACGCACCGGAGCACCTAGGTTTTAGAGGTGGGAAAAAGGAAAATTTTTTTTTTCCTATTTCCCTCCTCTAAAACCTAGGTGCGTCTTATAGTCCAAAAAATACGGTAATAATGCTAGACCTGCTTCTTATATCCTAATTCCTTGTGCTTACATTAATATTAGATCGGTAGCTAACAAGACTCATATCATCCATAACTGAATAGAGATTAATCAGCCTGATTGACTCTTTCTTACAGAAACTTGGCTCACCTATGAGGGAGATCCCTTAATCAAAGAAATCTGCCCACCAAGCTATAAAGCAATTGTTTTATGTAGAGAAGAAGAGGGGAGGAAGTACTGTCTTCATTTTAAAATATTTTCTTTTATACAGAAACTTTAGATTCATCCTTGTTCTTAGGAATTGGAAATTATAGCATGTCAGGTAAAATATAACACCTTAACTAGTTCTATAACCTGCATACTGTTTTATTCACCATCAGGTAAATAGTTATTTTATTTATTTTTTTGTTACATTTGTACCCTGCGCTTTCCCACTCATGGCAGGCTCAATGCGGCTTACATGGGGCAATGGAGGGTTAAGTGACTTGCCCAGAGTCACAAGGAGCTGCCTGTGCCTGAAGTGGGAATTGAACCCAGTTCCCCAGGACCAAAGTCCACCACTCTAACCACTAGGCCACTCAATGTGGCCGCGCAGGCTTCTGTTTCTGTGAGTCTGACGTCCTGCACGTATGTGCACAACGTCAGACTCACAGAAACAGAAGCCTGCGCAGCCTTCTACATGGAATGTTGCTAGTGGAATAGCAACATTCCATGTAGAATCTCCAATAGTAGCAAAATTCCATGTAGAATCTCCAATAGTATCTATTTTATTTTTGTTACATTTGTACCCTGCGCTTTCCCACTCATGGCAGGCTCAATGCGGCTTACATGGGGCAATGGAGGGTTAAGTGACTTGCCCAGAGTCACAAGGAGCTGCCTGTGCCTGAAGTGGGAATCGAACTCAATTCCTCAGGACCAAAGTCCACCACCCTAACCACTAGGCCACTCCTCCACTGTTGCTACTATTTGAGATTCTACATGGAATGTTGCTATTCCACTAGCAACATTCCATGTAGAAGTCGGCCCTTGCAGATCACCAATGTGGCCGCGCAGGCTTCTGCTTCTGTGAGTCTGACGTCCTGCACGTCAGACTCACAGGAACAGAAGCCTGCGCAGCCTTCTACATGGAATGTTGCTAGTGGAATAGCAACATTCCATGTAGAATCTCCAATAGTAGCAAAATTCCATGTAGAATCTCCAATAGTATCTATTTTATTTTTGTTACATTTGTACCCTGCGCTTTCCCACTCATGGCAGGCTCAATGCGGCTTACATGGGGCAATGGAGGGTTAAGTGACTTGCCCAGAGTCACAAGGAGCTGCCTGTGCCTGAAGTGGGAATCGAACTCAATTCCTCAGGACCAAAGTCCACCACCCTAACCACTAGGCCACTCCTCCACTGTTGCTACTATTTGAGATTCTACATGGAATGTTGCTATTCCACTAGCAACATTCCATGTAGAAGTCGGCCCTTGCAGATCACCAATGTGACCGCGCAGGCTTCTGCTTCTGTGAGTCTGACGTCCTGCACGTACGTGCAGGACGTCAGACTCACAGGAACAGAAGCCTGCGCAGCCTTCTACATGGAATGTTGCTAGTGGAATAGCAACATTCCATGTAGAATCTCCAATAGTAGCAAAATTCCATGTAGAATCTCCAATAGTATCTATTTTATTTTTGTTACATTTGTACCCTGCGCTTTCCCACTCATGGCAGGCTCAATGCGGCTTACATGGGGCAATGGAGGGTTAAGTGACTTGCCCAGAGTCACAAGGAGCATGATGAAACTGGGGGATCCGGCCTACCAAAGAGAGTAGATATCAGAGATGGAGGAGTTGGAGAGCCAGAGATCCAACAAGCTACTGTTTTGTCAGGGTTAAGAACAAGACGGTGAGTGTAGCCAGTTGGCGAGCTAAAGATTTGTTTCATGATTTTTTATTTCGGAATGCACTTCACTCGTCCTACAATTTAATATTAGAGGATATTAACTTACATTTGGAATGCACTGAAGACCCTATGATTGAAGATTTAGTCACGTTTTTGCAAACACTGAATTGTCAAATTCCTGGTCCTTATATTACACACAACATAGGACACCAATTGGACCTAGCAGCTTTTTCTAACTTGTCTCAAACTTCTACTAATATTTTTAAGAATACAATTCAATATCTTTACATAATAATATAACTGAAAGGCCATCAATATTTGCAAGGCCATCAATATTTTTTAAAACAGGGATGTTTGCTCAAAATTAAATACAGAGAAGACAAAAGTTTTATTCTCAATAACTCTTCTGCCCTTAATGTTACCAATATTATAATAAATCAAAAACAAAATCAATTTTTTTCAACTATAAAATTTGGGGTATATATTTAGATTCTAAGGGGCCCTTTCACTAAGCTGCGTAAGCGTCTTCGTGCACCCAACACGCACCAAAATGGAGTTACCACCCAGCTACTGTGTGGCTCTTGTGGCAATTTCATTTTTGGCGCACGTCCGAAAAAAATTTTTATTTTCGGACTTGTGTATTGGACGCATGCCAACTGGCATTTGACGCGCGTAGGTCATTACAGTTACCGTGTATGTTTTTACCACTAGGTCAATGGCTGGTGGTAAGGTCACAGACCCAAAATGGACGAATGGCAATTTTGATTTTGCTGAACTTCCATTTTTGACAAAAAAGTTTTAAAAAGGCCTTTTTTTTACTGGTGCGCTGAAAAATGGATTGACGCGCTCCCAAAACCTGTGCCTACGCTACCTCAAGCCATTTTTCAGCGCACCTTAGTAAAAAGAACCCTAAATTTTCTTTAAAACCACAAGTTAATATGTTGACTAAAAGGGCATTTATACTTATGCGTATGCGTAAGCTTTGTAAAATTATTTTGAGGAAAATCAATTTCATTTAATTGTGTAGGCTTTAGATTATTGCAATGTAATCTATGTGGGCTGCCCTTCCCAATTTTTGGGAAAAAAAAAACAAAAAAAAAACTACAAACAGTCCAAAATATAGCTTTACACTTGATTTATTCACTGAAAAAAATCTGACAGACTTTCAGTATTCTATGTTAAAACCCATTAGGGGGGCCTTTTACAAAGGCGCGTAGGTGCTATGCGCATCCAACGTGCATCAAATTGGCACTACCGCCCAGCTACCACGTGCCCCCGGCAGTAATTCCATTTTTAGCGCACGCCCAAAGCACACGGTAGAAAATATTTTCTACCACAGGGCGCTTACCTGGCGGTAATCGGCAGTTGGCGTGTGGTGGATGCTTACCGCCCGGTTAGAGTAAGCATGCGAAACCTTACTGCTAAGTCAATGGGTGGCGTTAAGGTCTCAGGCCGAAAATGGACACGTGCTGGTTTTCATTTTGCCGCATGTCCATTTTCCGGCACATTAAAGAAATTCCTTTTTTCCAGGTGCGCTCAGGAAATGGACCAGCGTGCGTCCAAAACACGCACCTACACCAGCACAGGCCAAGGTCACTTTTGGGTGCGCCTTAGTAAAAGGGTCCCTATAGAAGGTAATATTCAGGTTGGCACCTTATTATTTGATGAAACATTTCATTTTTGCAGTACCTACTAGAGGCCCCGCTTACTAAGCCGTGCTGTAGGTGCGCAAACTTTTTAGCGCATGCTAAAAATTAGAATGCACTAATGCTTGAGACACCCATAAGAATATAATGGGAGTCTATCATTAGCACAAGCTAATTTTTAGCACACGCTAAAAAGTTAGCATGCCTAGAGCATGGCTTAGTCAACAGGACCCTTGGTCTTTTAGGAATATTAATTTGTTTGCTTTTCCTTCCTCAAGGGGCAGGAAAAGACAACTGGAAAACTTGTTTTCTTTTCAGGCTGTAAAATGTCACAAGGAAATTTCTGGCAGGCTATTAACTGCTACTGACTATAGGAATTTTAGATGTCTAATCAAGACATACTCGTTTCAAAAATTTGTACTGGAGAAGGGTTAGATATGTTGTCACTGCAGGTCATCTTGTAAATTGGATTCTATCTATTGTATCGAGTTTATACACAATATATGCCGCACACGATATTCTGTAATTTCTGGACATAATTTATCTCTTCCTTTTATGAGATTATGTAACTCCTGGATACAGCCAGTTTTTCTCAGAGTGTTATCCACGCAGAACTGCGAGGTGTACTGCGTAATACAAGATAAATTATGTTAATGGTAGTAGGGTGCTATGCAGTAGTAATCGAAATGTGATCAAGTCTGTCATCACTGAAAGAAGACAGGAAAGTCTCCTTTTTTTTTTTTTAATTAGCAGGAAGTTAAGATAAAAGGACATTAGATAGTCAAAAACTTAAAAGAAGCAGTTGTCAGGGTAAAAAAATATGCATGCGACATGGACATAATTTAAAAGGATTATGGAAAACCAGATAAAACATATTCCACACATTGCTGCTACTACTACTTATCATTTCTATAGCGCTACCGGACGTACGCAGCGCTTCACACTTGAACATGGAGAGACAGTCCCTGCTCGATAGAGCTTACAATCTAATTATGACAGACAGACAGGACAAGTAAGGGATAAGGGTTAGGACATACAGGACATATCAGAGATAGGAGACAACTGAAGGGTTAGGTTTAGGAGTTAAAAGCAGCATCGAAGAGGTGGGTTTTTAGCTTAGATTTGAAGATGGCCAGAGATGAGGAAGTTTATTCCAGGCATACGGTGCAGCAAGATAGAAGGAACGGAGTCTGGAGTTAGCGGTGGAGGAGAAGGGTGCAGATAAGAGAGATCTGCCCAGTGAACGGAGTTCCCGAGGAGGAATGTAGGGAGAGATGAGAGTGGAGAGGTACTGAGGAGCTGCAGAGTGAATGCACTTATAGGCCAATAAGAGGAGTTTGAACTGTATGCGGAAACGGATAGGAAGCCAGTGAAGTGACTTGAGGAGAGGGCTAATATGAGCATAACGACACTGGCGGAATATTAGTCATGCAGCAGAATTTGAAAGTAAGTCAAACAATGGCATGAGTGATTTAATGGTAAGAGGCAGTAAAAATCAAAGTGCAACTGAGAAAATAGAAAGCAAAGCCTAATGAAGAAAATAAGAATTAGCACAAGCACTGGGAAAAAAATAAATGTAAAAAAAGTAACAAGGCAGGCCAAGACAGACTTTGAAAAGAAGCTTGCTAAAAATTTCTTCAAGACCATCCAAAGCAAAAGGCTTGTGAGGGAGTCAGTTGAACTGCTGAATGACCAAGGGGTGAAAAGGAACAGAGGAACTGAACAAATTCTTTGCCTTGTTCTTTATCAAGGAAGATTTTTTGTTTTAATATATTTACCAATCAACAGGTGATAGTCTTATCCTGAGATGAAGTATAATGGTTAAACAATGAGGCTACCAATTCTCTACTGCTGGCCAAAGGATATTATGACGACAGTGGCTACCAAATAATGGTTTGAGGAAGGGATATAGCACTGTATTCCAAAAGAATGAAGAGTTTAGCAAAACACTATCATGATTTTCTTATCATACACACATACAATCAAAATACCTCTTTCACACACTTTAAAATTCAATCAACCAGTTAAACTATTGAACTTATTGAAGAAATACAAGGATACTATGGGTCAGAAAACATACTACTCCTTCTGGTAACATAACAGAGCAACATAACTTGGCTGTGGCTTAGCATTTACCTAAACGTAACTGGGCAAAACCATCTTTCCAGAGGAGACTGCAATTCTTGGCACATAATAGCAGAAGACATTAAAGTAAACTGGAAAATACTGGAGGCCTGCACAATAAGCCTTTGTTTAGAGTTGGATGACAGAGTAAGCAGGTAGGACTCGCACAGAGAGAAATTTAAAAAAAAAAAAAAAAAAAAAAAACCCACACACTATTTTCACACTAAGCTAGTTAACTGAGCTGTTAGGGCTGATCCAATCTTAGTTTCACCCTACTGCCTGATGGACCTGTAACCTTGCTTTTCCAAAGGAAATCAGCAGGGATAGCAAAACTATAAATCCATGCAGGGAGTATGGTAGAACCAGGACTTGCCCTGCAAACTGGAGTCGGTTGGCAATGCTATGTTTGGCATTTGCTATTTAGTTTAACACCGACATAATAAAAGTAAACTAGAATGTTATTAAATCCCTTGTGCATGCCAGTACATTAGGTAGGGCACTCTTATGGAAGAAATACCGAAAACCAGAAATAGGCCACAGGGCTTGTGTTTTCGAGATCAATTCTCTGAAACGCAATGATTTTTAACAATGATTAAAACAATGAGAATCAATCTATAAGCCACATGACTAGAGGACAATACAGTTGGTAGACAAGTGCAAAAGCAGAAAATCTTTATTAACAAATGTTCTGATGGTGATGAAAACCCAAACATATTTAGCACATTAATGATAAAGGGATGGGATAACTTGCATATGAGGAAAGGCTGAAACGGCTAGGGCTCTTCAGCTTGGAGAAAAGATAGCTGAGGGAAGATATGATAGAGGTCTATAATATACTGAGTGGAACGGGTAGATGTGAATTGCTTCTTTACTCTTTCCAAACATACTAGGACTATGGGGCTTGCAATGAAGCTACAAAGTAGTAAATTTAAAACAAATCAGAGAAAATATTTCTTCACTCAATGTGTAATTAAACTCTGGAATTTGTTGCCAGAGAATGTGGTAAAGGCGGTTAGCTCAGCAGGGTTTAAAAAGGGGTTGGATAGCTTCCTAAAAGAAAAGTCCATATGCCATTATTAAAATGGGAAAATCTACTGCTTATTTCTAGGATAAGCAGCATAAAATGTATTGGGATCTTGCCAGGTACTTATGACCTGGATTGGCCACTGTTGGAGACAGGATACTGGGCTTGACAGACCTTCAGTCTGTCCTATTATGGCAACACTTATGTACTTATCAAGCGGAGTAAAAGAATACAAATATGCAAAATATCAAGTCAGTTCTGAACATAATATTTGAAAATCATCTACAGTAAAGAAAGCAGTTGCAAGAACTAGGACTATGTAGTCATCCATCAATGCATGTCCTTGTGTGCTCAAGGTTGGATTATAAAGACTTATCAATTTTAGGGGCACTTTTACTAAGTTGCACTATAAAGTGGCCTGCGCTATGACTAGCACATGGGTTTCCTGCACAATGAGGTCACTTTTAGCACAGCTATAAAATGGCCACATTTTCCATTTTAGCAATAATGGCCATTTTCCCATTAGCTTGTGAGCCCTTAACTACACCCATTTTCTAGAAGTTAAGGGCTCAAATACCAACTACACACTAATCAGTTAGCGTGGAGCAATGTAGCTGCGCACACCTACTCTATACCTTCAAATGTCCCCAGTGCTAAACACTGAAGCACCTCGATATTCAGACCATGGGAGATAGGGAGGCTGTCTCCCACAGTTAACGCTAAACCCGGATATTCAATGCCAGTCCATTTCCCGTGACCGGCATTGAATATTCAGTTTAACTTTGGCTGGTCCAATTTTAACCAGCTATGTTGATATTCAGCGCTGGCTGCTTAAAGTGAGACTGGCCAAAGTTATTCCACCTATTGTAAACTTGGCTGCTCTCACTTCAAAAATCAGCAGATAGCAAGTCATATCACTCGATATAACTGGCTATCTTTAAGCCACTAAACAGTGATATTTAGTGCAAAATAACTAGCTATCCATCATTGAATATTGCCAGTGTAATAGGACAGGACACCGGGAACCCCTCTTGAAGCCGGGGGAGCCAGAACTACCCTACCCAGAATCCAGCAGGGGAAGGGGGTGGGACCCAAAACCCGGATCGGATTCCAGGAGCTGGCACCAGCAGCAGCAGTGAGGAGAATGGAGAGGCAGTAGTTACCAGGAGGGGGCGCATGAACCAAGGGAATCAGTTTCCCTGGCTTAAGAATCAGTACAAAATTTCTGCCACCTGTGAGAAGGAGAGGGCTGCTTTACTGGAGGCTTTGAAGAGAAGAGGGGCAGAGGAAAGGGAGAGAGAGGAGAGAAAGGACATGGAATGGAAAGTGAGTGAGACCGATCTACCTGCTTTTATACCCAGTGGGGAGGAACGCATGGAGGTGGAGGGGTCCAGATAAGAGACTTTGGTCTAGAGAGAAGAGCAGTGGGTGGGAGGCCACAGGGTTGTTTGTTGCTGTGCAGAGGGAGGAGCACTGCTCTGGCAGGGAACCTCAAAGATTGGAGTTTCCTGGTTGGGGCGGAAAAGGCAGAATTGAACTGGTACTGCTGAGAACTAAAGCTACTGAAATCACTGGAGGTAAAAGTGTTTATTTCGGAGGGAAGGAGGAGAAGCCTATCCGTTGCCCACGGGGTACAAAGGACTCCTGAAGTACTGGGACTGTTTCTTTGGGGTTTTGAGACTGGGGGAGGGGGTTACCTAAACTTGCTCATGTGCTGTGGATGTGGACTACAATAAAAGGGATTCTTCCCTCAACTGGCATTGGAGAGGTGTTTACTTTGCGGTGACTGAGAGTGGAGTGCTAAGCCCGGGACGGTGGCCCAGCCCTACCGGCGAGGGAGGAAGTTTACACTGGATAGCCACTTAAGTGCCATATTAGCGGCCATTTTCATTTGAATATCAGACGGTTATTTTTTAGTGCTTGAAAAGCACAAGCAAATGCCAAAACTACCGCAGGATGCTTGAATGCGCCCCATAGTAGTGGATTTTATCCTGCGGCAAGCACCGCAGCTTAGTAAAAGGGCCCCTTAATGAGCTATTTCCACTTAAAGAACATTGGCCAGAAATCATAGCCTGATCTCTTCCTTTCCCTTCCATTCAAAAGCTCTCTTTTCTTGTCAAATGAAATTATTTGCTATATATTTAACGTTTTCTAGAAAATTCTGTATTTTTCTCTTTTCCAGTCCCTGCCATCCTCTGTCCTATAGAGACACTGTTCCCACCTACCATACTGAATTGACACTTTACGGGAAATCACATATTCTGAGCACATGGCTGCTCTTAAACTTTATTTCATCTGAACACAGAAGAATCTAAGTGGAGACCCAAAGTTCTAAGTTGCTGATATCACAAGAGAATGCCCTAACTGCATAAGCTGGAAAATTCCTGCTAAAATGCATGAAATTCTCTACGCAAGATCTGAGTTTACAAATTAAATATTTTGGAAGTGGATGTAAGCAGGACGTATAGGTGGATGAGTCTGAGCGAATGAGTGAGTATATATATGCAAGTCATCCCCTTCTATATATCTCACCTTCCCCTCTCTTACCTTTTGTTCCCTTCCTTCCCCTCCCCTCTGACAAGTGTCTCTTCAGTCAGCAGAGGAGGGCAACCCTGCAGGCCTGTGGATTTTCCAGAGCTACCAGATATACCTTCCTTTCCTGTGCCAGTGTGGGCTGGGAATCCCATCAGCATTCCAGCCTTTCCCCGCGAGTCTCTAGTAAGGCATGAGAACCCTGCCAACACTTCATGGTACTCATCCCCCAAGCTTCAGGGTCAAGACCTTTTAGTTTCAGTCTAAAACTAAAAAAAAAAATTTCATGCATACTAACAGATCCTCAACAACAGGTGCTCTTGATGGAGCATAAAAGGGCCTAAAAATGAAAAGCAATGGAGGATAATCCACATGACAAGTTTGGTAAATGTAGCAAATAAAATAAAAACCCAAGAATATAGCCAACTTCAAACAAATATAAAATATACTGAAAAGGCCAAACTAACAAACAGGATAGGCCTGAAATAACTATAAAAAAAGAAAGCATTAAGAAAATTTGTGGTAGCACTCTACGTTTTGTCTCATTATGAAAGTATATGAAGTTAAGAGGGAATAGGCTTAGAAGTAATCTAAGAAAGTATTATTTCACGGAAAGGGTGGTGGGAGCGTGGAATGGCCTCCCGGTGGAGGTTGTGGAGTCAAGGACTGTGTCAGAATTAAAGAAGGCATTGGATAAGCACGTGGGATTCACTTAGGAAAAGGAAGAGTTAGGAGTTACAGAGGATGGGAAGACTGGATGGGCCATTTGGCCTTTATCTGTCGTCATGTTTCTATGTGTATTTCAGTGGTGTAGCCAAGGGTGGGCCTGGGTGGGCCCAGGCCCAACCAGTAGCAGCACACCTATGATGTGGCTGGAAGGGATGCCCAAGTCCCACCAGCTGAAAACTCCCAACAGCTGTCCCTCCTACGTACCTTGTAAACAGCAGCGAGAAGCAACTGATACATACTGCTTGCACCGGCCCCACAGCCTTCTCTCTGATGTATTCCCACCTATGTGGAAACAGGAAGTTGCATCAGGGAAGGCTGTGGGGCCAACATGAGCAGTGTGTATTAGTTGCTTCTCACTGCCAGTGAAAATCAATTTAAAAGGTATGCGGGGGAGGGGGGATGTTTGAGAGACCATAAGGCATGCAAGAGAGAGAGAAAAAATCACTTGTGAGACAGAGCAGAGTTCTTCTGCCCACCCATCTTGGGCCCAGGCCCACCCAAAATTGGGTGTCTGGCTACGCCCCTGGTGTATTTCCAGGATTTTAGAAGTAATCTTAAATATGGTAGCTCTAGAGATCCAAGATGGCGACGGTATAGGAAGCGTCAACAGACACGCTCCTAAGGCAGACCGACTATCGCTGGAACGAGCACCTTACCCCCTCCATGTGATGGGAAAAAGGCGAGGAAAAATTCGGGAGGCTCCCCTTGCCCTGAGTGGAACTCCTCAGCTCAAACAGACGACGTTGGATAGCTTTACTGCAGTGCCTGTTTCCATGTCGGCTTCTACTCCCTCTGCTCGAGTCAGCGTTTCGTTGCTGAACAGCAGTGGAGACGGGGCTTCCCTGAGCCCTGTTGTACGTGTGGCACCTCCTCAACCCGGAAGGGAAAACCTCCTGCTGAGCCGATACCTCGGACCGAAATGGTAAACAGAGTGATCAGGGAGGGAGCCTGCGGGAGAGAAGAGCTGGAGCAGACAGCCAGAGAGATTTAGAAATAACAACAATTCAACCAGTTTTGTCTAAAACTGTGAGTATCTTGGAGCAGGCTGTGAAAGCCCCCCAACCGGCTGTTTTATTGGGAGAGATAGTAAAACCTGCCGTAGTGACCTTAGAGTCACTCTGGGACTTGACTTTTACCACTCGGAATGCTTTACAAACTTTAATTTCTCAAAATACAGAGACAATTAAAGCACTATCAGAGACTGCATTGAACCAACTACAAATTAATCTTTCTCAAACCTCCGAAGTAAAAAAAACTGACTGAAAAAATTGAAAAATTGGAACTTTTCGAAAAGGCTTCATTTAAGGAGAGAAATTTTTCCTTTAGGCGTTTGGAATATCTGGAAAATCAAGCTAAAAGACTGTCTCTTCGTTTTTTAAATTTTCCTAGATCACCTTTAATTTCACCAGTCCAAATGCTTAAAAAATATTTAGTAGAGATACTAGGAATGCAGGAGACATCTTTGCCGCCCATAACTAGAGCATTTTACCTTCAATTAGATGTTAAATCATCTGAAAATGTACCTTTACAGGGGGCAATGAATTTAACTGCATTCCTGGAAACATCTCTTGAAGTAATTACACAGAGAACTACACTGCTTGCAACGTTTGCGTTAGAAATGGATAGAGATGCAGTTCTCAAACTAACTCTAAGGCATTTAGATTCTGAGTTTATGGGTTCAAAGATAAGGGTCTTTCCAAATCTTTCCAGGGAAACGCAGAGGAGGCGTAAGAGGTTCCTACTGCTGCGGGCTAGAACAGTAGCAGTGGGAGCGGACTTCCTTCTGCGGTTTCCCTGTGTTTGTAGAGTAAAATTTCAATCAAAGCAATATCAATTCTTTGACCCAAAGCAGTTAGAAGAATTTCTAATTAGCAAAGAAGAGGTTAGTGTACAAGTCTAATCCCATATGTACCACTGTATAGCAGGCTAGAGTTAACCTTCCTTAGTTAATTTGTGATGTATCTGTTTAAATAAGCAGGATAATTTTATTTCCTTATCTTGGATCACTATTTACTGTAATATTGTGGACGATAGTAAGAAGAAAATTTCGACATTAGATGTAAGGTTACATGTGAATTACTTTTTCTTTTTGTGTATTGACACTCAAAAATGAATTATGTTTGTTAAAAGCTATAAATAAAGAGTTAAAAAAAGAAGTAATCTTAAATATAAGACTCACCTGATTCATTTTGAATTCCTCTTGTATTCTGTAAAGAGGCAACCAAATAACACTCCTTCAATTACATGAGCTCTAAAAAGAAAAAAAAAAAAAAAAAAGAGTTCAGAGATTAAAAAGCCTACAGGGAATTTGAGTTGCCCAAACGGACTAGAAAAAAAAAACAACACTCTGCTATTGGTATCCTTGGGTCATGAACACGATATACATTTGCCAAAATTTTATTACAGTACACTGGATGATTACCAAACGGTCCTTATTGCTAGCAAAGGAAACAATCATTTAAAAAATGAAGCATGTGTAAATTGGATCATAATAATACACACATTGTATTTACATATCTTTCTGCGTTCAGCAAAGTTCAGGTCTTGCATAATCTCCCAGCTGAATTCTCAAGATAGTTGTGAAGCAGCACAGACGGAAAAATACAACAAAATTAATTAAGCCCTCCTACAGTATTAATGCAGTGTCATTCAAAGGGTGGTCTTCTAGTCTGCTAAGCTGTTGCCTTTTCTATTAAACCAGATCGTCTTTATTATCTCCTCTTTATATTCTCTACTCATAGTAACATATAGTAACATAGTAGATGACGGCAGAAAAAGACCTGCACAGTCCATCCAGTCTGCCCAACAAGACAACTCATGTGTGCTACTTTTGTGTATACCCTACTTTGATTTGTACCTGTGCTCTTCAGGGCACAGACCGTATAAGTCTGCCCAGCACTATCCCCGTCTCCCAACCACTGGCTCTGGCACAGACCGTACAAGTCTGCCCAGCACTATCCCCGCCTCCCAACCACCAGTCCCGCTTCCCACCACCGGCTCTGGCACAGACCGTATAAGTCTTCCCAGCACTATCCCCACCTCCCTACCACCAGCCCCGCCTCCCAACCACTGGCTCTGGCACAGACCGTACAAGTCTGCCCAGCACTATCCCCGCCTCCCAACCACCAGTCCCGCTTCCCACCACTGGCTCTGGCACAGACCGTATAAGTCTTCCCAGCACTATCCCCCTTTTCATAATAAAACATACATTACTGTAAGCTTGACTACAGCTTTACTTTTAGCTTAACTTGTTTAAACCCTATTCTGTAACTATAGAAATGAACTCCTGCTACAACACTAATAAATAACTTTACCCCCCCCCCCCCCCCCCCCCCCCCCGTTTACAAAGTCACGCTAGCAGCTGCCGGTACGCTAACGCCGACACAGCCCACTCACTTTGAATGAGCTGTGTCGGTGTTGCCATGCAACTTTGTAAACTGGGGGGGGGGGGGGGGGGGGGTAGTTGGCAATTAAAAACAAATCACTATGCCCTTCCTCTTATTTTCAATACCTGTATTGCAGAGTTGCTCAACTCAGCCAGTCTGATTTTCAGGTCATCCACAATGATTACTTTGCAAATATATACTGTTTGCCAATCCAGGGGGGAAAACCCCAGCCCTCAGTAGGTTATGATATATTCAATACACAATATACTCTGAACAAAACAAAAAAAAACATAGCAAAAGAATAAATCCAATGGCATAAAACAATGAATAAGCAAATGAACAGTTTATTTAGAAGACTCTGAAAATAATATTTCAGAAGAAGTTAAAGCCAATATTAACAAAATAGTCTAGTGATTAGTGCAGTGGCCTGAGAACCTGGATTTGATTCCCACTGCAGCTCCTTGTGACTCTGGGAAAGTCACTTATCCCTTCACTGCCCCAGGTACAAAATAAGTACCTGTATGTAATATCTAAACCGCTTTGATTATAACCATAGAAAGGCAGTATATCATGTTCCAATCCCTTTCCCTCTTAAATCAGGAAGCAATCTATTCCACATGAGTGGTTATCACCATTGGCTAGGGCTTTTTCAGTTGTCAGGTCAATTTGGCCTCAATACAAGACAGCACCACTAGCAAATTTCCTTCCAAAATACCACAATGACCGAGTTGGGTTGTATGTTTACATCAATTCCTTAAGACAGACTGGAGCAATTGCAACTGGTTACCAATGTGGCTTTTATAAAAACACATTGACAGACTATCAACCATGCTATAGAATTTTAAATCACCTGCAGTGTGTATATGTTACCAATTTCAGGAAGCTCAATGCAAAATTTCACAAATCTGTATCATGTATATTAATTGTGGATATCCTGCCCGGTTAAACCCGTTTGAATATCGGACCCTACAGTGGCATAGCTAGGACTGAATGGCTTCAATCTGACACTGAACATATAAGCCAAAAAATAAATAAAATACTTAGTATAATGCTGTCATATGGTCAATATCCAAAAGAGAAATGCATGAGGTGGTGGAGATGAAAACGGTAACGGAGTTCAAACATGCGTAGGATATGCATAGAGGAATCCTGTGCCGAAGGAATGGATCCTCAGAAGCTTAGCTGAAATTGGGTGGCGGAGCAGGTGGGGGGAAGAGGGGGTGGTGATTGGGAGGAGAGGATAGGGGAGGGCAGACTTGTACGGTCTGTACCAGAGCCGGTGATGGGAGGCGGGACTGGTGGTTGGGAGGCGGGAAATACTGCTGGGCAGACTTATATGGTCTGTGCCCTGAAAAGGACAGGTACAAATTCAAGGTAAGGTATACACACGAGTTTGTCTTGGGCAGACTGGATGGACCATGCAGGTCTTTTTCTGCCGTCATCTACTATATGTTACTATGTTACAGACTATGCCAAGACTTTTTAAGCTGGAATCTATGCCAGTGACACATTTACCCATATGACAAAAACGAAAGTCAAAAAGTGAAACTAAAAATAAAAAAAATAAAAAAAAAGATTGGCCCCAGTTTATAAAATAGGCACCTTCACCATTAGTTACTATTTGTTTTGGGGTTCTTTTTTTAAACAAAGCAGGCTCCAAAAAGGAGACAGGATGGACCAGCATCTGCTCTGGAAAATCAATTTTAGAACAGCACAGACCATTTTCAGGAAATGGGGTCCAGACAACTTCCTTGATGATAAACCTTTCTGGGGTGTTATTTATCTACTACTTATTTCTATAGCACTACTAGAGGTACACAGCACATGAATACCTGCTCGACAGAGCTTATAATCTAATTAGGACAGACAAAGAGAACAAATAAGGGATAACGGAATTACTATGGTGGAAATGATAAAACATTGGCTGAACGAGTAAGGGTTGGGAGTTAAACGCAGCATCAAAAAAGTGGGCTTTTAGCCTAGATTTGAAGAGGGCCAGAGATGGAGCTTGACGTACCGGGCTCAGGACATCTATTCCAGGCATTTGGTGCAACATGATAAAAGGAATGGAGTCTGAACTTAGCAGTGGAGGAGAAGGGTACAGATAAGAGAGATTTCACCAGTGAACGGAGTTCTCAGAGTGGAGTGTAGGAAGAGATAAGAGTGGAGAGGTACTGAGGAGCTGCAGAGTGAATGCAATTGTAAGACCATAAGAGGAGTCTGAACTGTATGCAGAAAACAGATAGGAAGCCAATGAAGTGACTTGAGGAGAAGGCTAATATGAGCATTGCGACACTGCAGCAGAATTTTGAACAGATTGAAGGGGAGAGAGATGGCTTAGTGGGAGAACTGTGAAAAGCAAGTTGCAATAGTCTAAGCCAGAGGTGATAAGAGTGTGGATACGGGTTCTGGTAGTGTGCTCAAAAAGAAAAGGATGAATGTTGGTGATATTATAGAGAAATAAATGACAGGTTTTATAGTCTGTTGAATATGTGTAGAGAAGGTGAGAGAGGAGTCAAAGGTGAACCCCAAGGATATGAGCTGATGAGAGTGATATCCACAGAGATAGAGAATGGGGGAAGAGGAGAAGTTGGTTTAGGGGGAAAGATAAGGAGCTTTACTTGGGCATGCTTAGTTTCAGATTTCTGGTGTGGAGAGGCAGATCTGGAAGTCATCAACATAAAGGTGATACTGAAAACCATGGGATGAGATCAGAGTACCAAGGGAAGAAGTATAAACGGAGAAAAGAAGAGAACCTAGGACAGATCCCTGAGGTACACCAACTGATAGTGGGATAGAAGTGAAGGAGGATCCATCAGAGTATACACTAAAAGTACGATGGGAGAGATAAGAAGAAAACCAGGAAAGAACAGAGCCCTGAAATCCAAGTGAGGACAGCGTATCACAATGTAGGCAGTGATCAACAATGTCAAAAGCAGAAGGATGAGGATAGAATAGAGACCTTTGGATCTGAGCAGAAACAGGTCATTGGAGACTTTAGCAAGCACTGTTTCAGTTGAATGAAGATGGCGAAAGTCAGATTGAAGTGGATCAAGAATAGATTGAGATGAAAGAAAGTGTAAGACAACGGTGGTGAACATCACGTTCAAGTATCCTGGATAGGAAAGGGAGGAGGGAGATGAGGCAATAGTTGGAAGGACAGGTAGGGTCCAATGAAGGCTTTTTGAGGAGTGGTGCGACTACGGCATGTTTGAAGGCATAAGGAACAGTCGCAGTGGAAAGTGAAAGACTGAGGATATGACAGATAAAAGGGATGACAGTAGGAGGGTGGGAACAGGATCAGAGGAACAGATAATATCGAGGCCAACAAATTATGGACCCTGTTTACTAAGCAGCATTACAGCACGTTAATGTTTTTAACGTGCATTAACCATGTACGTGCCTACAATATCCCTATAGGCGTCTACACGGTTAGCGCGCACACTAAGTGTAGGCGCGCTAAAAACACTAACACACCTTAGTAAACAGGGCCCTACATTTGTAGTGTCATAATTAGAGAAGGAAAGTAACTCCCACTTCTTGTCATTCTTTGGAATCAAAAATGATAGAAAACGTTCTAATCATTTGGTCACAAAACAAAAATTTCCCAGTCAAAGCCAGAAGGCTTAGCTGAAAGTTTCAAAAAGAAACGTTTAATATACAGTGTATGAGTAAACTTGAATAAATCAATGAGTCCACAAAATGAGAGAGCTGATAAAAAGCCCCACCGTATTTAAAAATCAGAACAAATTTAAGACCAAGTCACCTCCACCTCTCCTTCCCTTAGTCCATTCTCTCAATCCTCCTTCAACTCCTGCTATGAGAGTGAAGGGGGGCAGACTCAAGAAAAATGTCAGGAAGTATTTTTTCACAGAGAGAGTGGTAGATACTTGGAATGCCCTCCCACGGGAGGTGGTGGAGATGAAAACGGTAGCGGAATTCAAGCATGCGTGGGATAAACATAAAGGAATCCTGTGCAGAAGGAATGGATCCTCAGAAGCTTAGCTGAGATTAGGAGGCGAGGCTGGTGTTTGGGTGGTGGGGCTAGTTCTGGGCAAGACGTCTACGGTCTGTGTCCTGAAAATGGCAGATACAAATCAAGGTAAGGTATACACAAGAAGTAGCACATATGAGTTTATCTTGTTGGGCAGACTAGATAGACCGTGCAGGTCTTCTTCTGCTGTCATCTACTATGTTATGTTATGTTATGTTACTATGTATGTTCTGAAATCACTGAGGAGCAAACTGCACATTGTTTGCTCGTCAGCTTCTCTATATTGGCAAAACTATAAGTTTTACACAAGATTAGCTAAAGAGTATTACATTAAGAAAGGCCATTTGGAACCACCTTTAATGGTAAACTGTCAAAGCATGAACCATCTCTATGAAGATTTAAGAATGTGTTGTATGCATTCTTCATAGATCTTGGAGAGGCAACAATATGAACCGCCTACTTCTGCTTGAAAAAGAAAGGTTGGTTTTTACTATTAATACTTTTGGCCTTATTCAAGAAATATATTTCAGGTGTGCTTCTATAATTTTGATAACTCTTTTTTCTGAGGGATATGTTTCATATGGTTCTCATATTCCTGGGCTAGTGGTTGATGTGTTTTATAATCGGTAATTATACAATCAATGTTTCTATTAGTGATTATTTATTGTTATTTTATTTGATTGTATATTTTTGGTGGGTCTCACATGTTACCTGTGTACATACAAATGTTACCATTTTATAAGGTTGTCTGATGATCACTTTTAAGTTTCTAATGACCATGTCATTGTCTTTGAACATGTCCCTCCTCTGCCCCACCCTTTTTATGTTTTGATTTGTTCTTTGGGGGGGGGGGGGGTCAAGTATCACTTTTCTGCAAAACCATTTTTTTCAGGCATATCATCCCATTTTATTTTTAAAATAAGTTCCCTTTCTTTATTGGAGTCAAATTGGGGGGGGGGGGGGCTTTTTGATTTCATTTTTACTTTTAACTTTGTTTCATTGGCTCCAGAAACGGGCCTTTTTTTACTAGTATGTAATAAACTGGTATGTTGTTATTTTATGTATGTTTTTCTCTCTCTCTGATTTGTGTTTATATGTATATATTTATGAGCAACATGTTTTAAATAAAATTGTTTTATTAGTAGTACGCTTTTATTTGCCATTAGGGCTTTTTGCAGTATCATTCTAGCTATTAATTCATGCGTTAAAACCAAGGCAAATCTGAAATTTTAAGTTACTATCTGCTCTCATAGAATTTCCGTCTTTTAAAATAAAAGGTACAGCAAATAGGTTAGGCCAATACGAGTTTCCTGCAGACCTCAGTGGTGGCCAAGAAACAACATAAAGCTGCACAAATTTCCTGTGTACTTTATATATTTAAAACAGCTGCACTGATCACACACTATCACACTGACTCTGTGGCTCATTTGGAGCACATAAGAAAATATATAGCTTTAGATTTATTATTTATAACCCACCCTTATCCAGGGCGAGGTATTTAAAAAAACACACAAAAATAAACAAAACATACAAGTATCATCAATACAACAAAAGCCTCCTTTGCAACCCATGTGGGAGAGGGAAAAAAAATGTCCCAGGCATTAAATTACATATGTCCAACAGTGACATGGAAGGCCAAACGCAGCAAATGGGCCTTCAAGTGACGTTTAAATGCCAATAAGAGAGTCTCATGTTTCAGTCCAGATGGTAACTTGCTCCATTCTGAGGTGCCAGTAATCTAAAAGGTCCCTTTTCTGGTCACATCCAGACAAAAACAATTCAAAGCGGGTACAACCAAGTTTCCAGCAACCATCAAGCTTAACTGTCTTGACAGTACAAATTGCTGAATAGCATTCTTCAAATAAACAGGAGAATCATGGTACAGTGACGAAAAATAAGAGTTTAAACTTCACCCAAAAATACATATATATACACATATATCTCTATCTTTATCTATATCTATCATCTATATATATACACACACATATATATAATCACACATATTTTTGTAGCACCAGAGGTTAACGCATGAACCCTTACCACCACCTCAATGGGCGGCAATAAAGGCTCCCTCCCCGAAATGGCCGCACAAGTGCTTTACTTGCCGCACGGCCATTTCCTGCAGGAAGGCGAGACTTACCAGCTGCGGTAAAAGGGGGCCTCGGCGCATGTGTACAACACACACCAATGCCGGCCCCCTTTTGACATAGCTTGGTAAAAGGGGCCCTAAGCCTAGTCATTTGTGGGAAAGGAGAACATGCACAAGGGCCCTAAATTGGTAGATACTACTGTTGTATAATAATACACTCCCTCTACCCATTGCCTGCTCTGTATGGCGCCACTGACTACTAAGCTGGCCTAATACATAAAATATATTTCACTTTCTTTTATTTTGACGCATTCAAGATTTCATGGCTCTAGAGAACTTTATGGCTAGCTTGTTAAAGGAAAATATTGATTGGTAAAATATCAGTACTTTATCAAAATAGATCTATTTAGAAGACATGGATGGAATAAAGAAAAAATGTCCTAAGATACATAAATCAACTCAAATCTCAACCAGGCTTTTAAAAACCAAATCGAGAAAAAAAAATACCTGGCACATGCAGAATAAACACAAATGTAAAGATGTGGAGTGATGTTCTATGTATACCAGAATGTGGAAACTCCGTAACTACAGCCAAGATTTTGCAGTCTGGAACACTATGCAAGCCCCAGCTGCACCACTGATGAAACATTTTTCCACGCTCTAAGGATCTGCCATAATGAAATCTTCATAAAAATAGTATCCAAAGAAACAGGTTCATTTAACTACTAATATTAAAATCCAGGTTAGTAAATTGCAGAACATCTGTCCAAACTATTTAAATGCTGGTTTCTATTATCAAAGCAAAAGAAAGTCATTAATGCATATACATCTTAGATAGTCAGAAACTCACTAGACAACCAAAATTCAAAGAGGCTTGGCTACTTTACACAAGAAATGCACAACTATTTATATTCCGCAAATACCAAAAATATTGGTTCAATGCAAATATGATAAAGGACCGTAAAAACTGGGTAAACTCTCGACAAAAACTCAATTTCAGATCTGATGTCTAACAGTAAAGTGTTCCAAGTTTTGCTACCTTTAAAAAAAAGGCCAAGATAAATATCCACTTGGGATTTGATTCCCTTTGCTGATGGAAAACAAAATACTAGTTGGGTCTCCATTATGCAGTGTTCTAGTTAGGGCCTCTTATCAAGCCATGCTAGCAGCTCCTGTTGCTGTAATGCCTACAAAACCCATTCGATTTAAATGGGCTTCGTTAGCATTGCCGAGCGGAAACCGCAAGCGCGGCTTGATGAAAGAAGCCTTAATGAGGGAGACATTAATAACTGAGACATACAAAGTGGAGCTAAACCATGAATTCTCCTAAATACTAGAAGTCTGCACAATTTATCGGTAACCACAGGGGTCACCCAATCAAACTTCTGAGCATCTCATAGTAGTCTAGCCAAGGTGTTTTGTAATGTTTACAATTACTATTTAACTTTCTCAGAACTCCCCACGTGTAAGATATTGCAATAATCCAATTGTGAAATGAGTGACTTAGTAACAGTCTTAAGTTGATCAAATAGAAAATATTTGAAGTATATAAAACTCTTGTTCACTAAACTTAAGCCTGGCGTCTGTTGGCAGTTGGCCCAGAAAAGAGAGCCAGTCACTGGACCACAGAGTTAAATTAGTTGAAGTAGGTAGATCATCTTCAAGTTAAAGTAGGAGTTTTCAACCCAGTCTTTGAGACACATTTAAGCCAGTCTGAAGCCACAATGAATATGTATGAAATTTGATGCACTGCCTTCACTGTACAGAAATTTCTCTTTCATGAGGGTATCCTGAAAACCCAACTGACTGGGTATGTCCTGAGGACTGGGTTGAGAACCTCTTGGTTAAACAGAAAGGGAAGCAGGGATTTAGAAGGGATATCAACAAACTAAAACAAAAAAAAAATCTAAAAAGAGAGGATAGGAGAGGGATACAAAAGAATTAACTGGTAGAAAGAGAACACAGTAGGACCACCATTCAAAAAAAAAAAAAAAGGCCGCTTGATGTAAGATCCAAGATGGCGTCTTGAAAGGACGTGAGGATCAGAGCTCCTGAGTTCCTGGTCGATCGAACGCCAGTTTCCCTAATTAACATCATGGGGAAGCGAAAGGGGAAAGCTAAAGCTCTTACCTCCCTGAGCTCTGCTGTGAACCCCGCTGAGCGCCAGACCGTCTTGGAGTCTTATGGAGTGACGGTCCTCCGTGAGCAACAACCTGGTTCTGCAGGGTCCGCCTGTGTTCAAGCGGACCATAGCATTGAGGGGGTATCGTTGAGTCCTCCCCCAAATAGAGCCCCTCCTCGACCAGGAGTAACTATGAATGCGACGGAGGCACAGGGGACTGGAGCGATTGGTGGAACGCCGCCCCTGGTAACTGTGCTGGGAGCTCCCGTTGTATTTTCGACGCCAACTAGTTTTACTACAGAAGAAGTGTTCTCTTCATCTATAGCTGGCGAGATGACTCCTGAAGGACACCGAGGAAAAGTTAAACCGGCTGTAATAACGCTTGAAGCGCTCTGGGACGCAATCCAAAGTATCCACACCTCTTTACAATCTATTTCTAACTCTTTTGGGGGTGAAATAACTGATTTAAAGGAAAAGCAAAACAATATGGCCGAAAGAGTTCAGAATTTGGAGGTAGAACTTACTAAGTCTCAAAATTTATCAGCCACTCTAGTCAAGGAACGAGACATTTTTGCTCGTAAAATTGTTTACTTAGAAGATCAAAGTCGTAGGAACAACCTGAGATTTATTAATTTCCCGAAGTCTCCTTTAATTGCCCCTTTGGACATGTTGAGAAAATATTTTCTAGAGATACTTGGGATCCCAGCGACAGCTTTTCCACCTGTCGCTAGGGCCCAGTACATAACTGGAATAAAGAACACAGTTGGACAACCTCGGGCTGCACCGGACCTAGACTTGACCCATTTTCTGGAAAGTTCCTTGGATATAGTGACTGAACGGACTACACTTTTAGTCACTTTCGCATTAGAAATGGACAGAAACAATGTTTTCCGGACTTATTTTCGCCATATAAATACGGAATTTCTGGGTTCAAGGGTTCAGATTTTTCCAGATCTAGCTAGAGACACTCAGAAAAAAAGAAGGGAATTCTTGTCCTATAAGACTAGAATTCTCAAGCTTGGAGCGGTTTTCCAATTAAAATTCCCATATAGATGTCTAGTGTCATTAAATGAAAATAATTATGTTTTCTTTGAACCTTTAAAATTGTTACAATTTATTGAGGCACAAGAAAGTGTGGGTAAACCTTTAACTGCCTCCCAGTGAGGTAAATGCTATTGTGTAGACTATCAGGGTTATGTTTGCTCTTGAAATTTCATTTTTACATTTTTTCCTGTACTATTATTTTCCTAGTACTTGGATCTTCTGTTGATTTGTGGACAAAGAGTTCAGAGAAATATTTCCTTTTAATTATTTGTTTGGATTATCATATTTCTTGTATTTTCAATACATTTATGTTGATATGTAAATGTAAAAAGTTATAAATAAAGAAAATAAAAAAAAAAAGGCCACAAGAAGAAAAAAGAAAAAATTTGCAACAATATCCCATTTCTTCTGCCCTTTCACAGTATAAAGTATAAAGGGTGCATCTGGGTGCAGAAACCCAAAAGAGAGATACCGGATAGGAGGGAAGAGATTAGTAAGCTCGACTCAGGAGAGAGACCTTGGGGTGTTGGTGTCTGAGGATCTAAAGGTGAAGAGACAAGGCGACGGCCGAGGCCAGAAGGATGCTAGGCTGCATAGAGAGGGGTATAACCAGCAGAAGAAAGGAGGTGTTGATGCCCCTCTACAAGTGATTGGTGAAGCCCCACTTGGAGTATTATGTTCAGTTTTGGAGGCCGTATCTTGCTAAAGATGTAAAAAGACTGGAAGCGGTGCAAAGAAAAGCTACAAAAATGGTATGGGATTTGCGTTGCAAACTGTATGACAGACTTGCTGGCCTGAACACATATACAGTGGGGGAAATAAGTATTTGATCCCTTGCTGATTTTGTAAGTTTGCCCACTGACAAAGACATGAGCAGCCCATAATTGAAGGGTAGGTTATTGGTAACAGTGAGAGATAGCACATCACAAATTAAATCCGGAAAATCACATTGTGGAAAGTATATGAATTTATTTGCATTCTGCAGAGGGAAATAAGTATTTAATCCCTCTGGCAAACAAGACCTAATACTTGGTGGCAAAACCCTTGTTGGCAAGCACAGCGGTCAGACGTCTTCTGTAGTTGATGATGAGGTTTGCACACATGTCAGGAGGAATTTTGGTCCACTCCTCTTTGCAGATCATCTCTAAATCATTAAGAGTTCTGGGCTGTCGCTTGGCAACTCGCAGCTTCAGCTCCCTCCATAAGTTTTCAATGGGATTAAGGTCTGGTGACTGGCTAGGCCACTCCATGACCCTAATGTGCTTCTTCCTGAGCCACTCCTTTGTTGCCTTGGCTGTATGTTTGGGTCATTGTCGTGCTGGAAGACCCAGCCACGACCCATTTTTAAGGCCCTGGCGGAGGGAAGGAGGTTGTCACTCAGAATTGTACGGTACATGGCCCCATCCATTCTCCCATTGATGCGGTGAAGTAGTCCTGTGCCCTTAGCAGAGAAACACCCCCAAAACATAACATTTCCACCTCCATGCTTGACAGTGGGGACGGTGTTCTTTGGGTCATAGGCAGCATTTCTCTTCCTCCAAACACGGCGAGTTGAGTTCATGCCAAAGAGCTCAATTTTTGTCTCATCTGACCACAGCACCTTCTCCCAATCACTCTCGGCATCATCCAGGTGTTCACTGGCAAACTTCAGACGGGCCGTCACATGTGCCTTCCGGAGCAGGGGGACCTTGCGGGCACTGCAGGATTGCAATCCGTTATGTTGTAATGTGTTACCAATGGTTTTCGTGGTGACAGTGGTCCCAGCTGCCTTGAGATCATTGACAAGTTCCCCCCTTGTAGTTGTAGGCTGATTTCTAACCTTCCTCATGATCAAGGATACCCCACGAGGTGAGATTTTGCGTGGAGCCCCAGATCTTTGTCGATTGACAGTCATTTTGTACTTCTTCCATTTTCTTACTATGGCACCAACAGTTGTCTCCTTCTCGCCCAGCGTCTTACTGATGGTTTTGTAGCCCATTCCAGCCTTGTGCAGGTGTATGATCTTGTCCCTGACATCCTTAGACAGCTCCTTGCTCTTGGCCATTTTGTAGAGGTTAGAGTCTGACTGATTCACTGAGTCTGTGGACAGGTGTCTTTCATACAGGTGACCATTGCCGACAGCTGTCTGTCATGCAGGTAACAAGTTGATTCGGAGCATCTACCTGGTCTGTAGGGGCCAGATCTCTTACTGGTTGGTGGGGGATCAAATACTTATTTCCCTCTGCAGAATGCAAATAAATTCATATACTTTCCACAATGTGATTTTCCGGATTTAATTTGTGATGTGCTATCTCTCACTGTTACCAATAACCTACCCTTCAATTATGGGCTGCTCATGTCTTTGTCAGTGGGCAAACTTACAAAATCAGCAAGGGATCAAATACTTATTTCCCCCACTGTACCTTGGAGAAAGGAGAAACAGGGGTGACATGATACAGACATTCAGATATTTGAAAGGTGTTAATCCGCAAACAAACTTTTTTTTGGAGACGGGAAGGCGGTAGAACTAGAGGGCATGAATCGAGGTCGAAGGGGGGCAGACACAGGAATAATGTCAGGAAGTATTTTTTCACAGAGAGGGTGGTGGATATGTGGAATGCCCTCCCGCGGGAGGTGGTGGAGATGAAAAAGGTAATGGAATTCAAACGTGCATGGGATAAACACAAAGGAATCCTGTTTAGAAGGAATGGATCCAAGCTTGAGAATGGCAAAGACAAATCAAACGCGGGTATAAAGTATCACATACCATGTAAAATGAGCTTATCTTGTTGGGCAGACTGGATGGATCATACAGGGCTTTATCTGCCGTCATTTACTATGTTACTATATGTGACATTACAGAAAATTCTAGACCAACACCTCCATGCAATTCTTATGGGAAAATTGACAACTTTGGCTCCTTTAACAACATTGAAATTAGAAAAGTCTGATGCCCCTACAGGCAATGGCAATTGGCAAACCATTCCACAACTACACATCATACTTGTTTCAAGGTTATACAGGTTCAAAGTTCGTCTGAGCTCTTCAAACATTTTTAGCTATTATTTTACTACTGATTTACTGAACAAATCAAAATATTAGTTTCTTTATGCTAAAATTTAGAACTTATTACAAATCTTCCTTAAACCTTTAGAGAGGCCATTATGAGTGCACAATCTCGTAAGTACATAAGCATCGCTATGCTGGGACAGACCAAGGGTCCATCGAGCCCAGCACCCTGTCACCGACAGCGGCCAAAAGAACAAGCAATTTGTCCCGCCCATCCTAGGTATACTGTATTCCCTCGTCCATTCAATAACATTCTATGGCTTTTTCCTCCAGGAAGCCATCCAACCCTTTTTTGAAGTCCGCTAAGTTAACCGCCTTAACCACCTTTTCCGGCAGCAAATTCCAGAGTTTAACTACGTGTTGAGTGAAGAAACATTTCCTCCGATTCGTTTTAAATTTACCACACTGCAGCTTCATCGCATGCCCCCTTGTCCTAGTATTTTTGGAAAAAGTAGACAGACGCTCCACATCGACCCGTTCCATTCCACTCATTATCTTATAGACCTCTATTATATCTCCCCACAGCCGCCTTTTCTCCAAGCTGAACAGCCCCAGCCTCTTCAGCCTATCCTGATAGGGAAGTCGTCCCATCCCCTGTATCATCTTTGTCGCCCTTCTCTGCACCTTTTCCAATTCCACTATGTCTATTTTGAGGTGCGGCGACCAGAACTGAACACAATACTTGGTGTGGTCGCACCATGGAGCGATACAACGGCAGAATAATATCCTTATTTTTGTTTTCCATCCCTTTCCTAATGATACCCAACATTTTATTTGCTTTCCTAGCCGCAGCAACACGTTGAGCAGAAGTTTTCAACGTATCATCAACTACGACACCTAGATCACTTTCTCGGTCCGTAACTCCCAACGCTGAACCTTGCATGACGTAGTTATAGTTTGGGTTCCTCTTTCCCACATGCATCACTTTGCACTTGTTCACATTAAATGTCATCTGCCATTTAGACGCCCAGTCTCGTAAGGTCCGCTTGTAGTTTTTCACAATCTTCCCGCAATTTGACTACTTTGAATAACTTTGTGTCATCAGCAAATTTGATTGCCTCACTAGTTACCCCCATCTCAAAATGCTCAAATGTTTTCTAGCCATTTCCAGTTTCATAGAAAATGAAATTACTGGCTTCTCAAAGTCAAAATACTTTGGGGGTAATTTTTAAAAAATGTAAATGCACATTTAGGACATCTCATCTATACAAAAGGGTACAGGAAACATACTGTATCCTAAATTGAGCCATGGTTACAATATGCTCTAAACCAAAGATAACATGCTACTGAGCCAATATAAACATTATGGGCAGCATTCATAAAATGGGAAGACCTGTACATAAATAAATACAAATAAGGAAATTAAGGCACTTGGCAATTTATATAATAATCTCAATAAAGAAGGAAGTGGAGTTTAATAGACACTGAATTCTCTGAAAATACTCACACCTAATGAAACGCACCATACCCCAAGTTTAAAAAAAACACTAGAAGGAAAAAGCCTCAATGAGCCACATTCGCCTACATTTCAAGCAAGAAAAAAACTGGCTACAATACTATATCACTGGCAAGTGCGGTAGCTTCTTCAGAGTGGTTATATTCACGATAGAGGTTAAGTACTCTGTTTCTTTAAATGTTAACTCAACTAGAGACAAATTTCAAGAACAATGATTAAAGTAAAATACACAGGAGGTTTTTTTAATGCCAGTGATAGCATTGCAGTCAGTTTTTTCTTGCTGGAAATATAGGCGAGTGTCTCTCGTTGAGGCTTTTTTCCTCCTAGGGGCAGATGATCAAAACTCCAGTGCTATTCTGAATAGCACTATAAAAATAGTGCCGGAACCGATCAACTCTGAGCATTAGGCAGTTCGTTGGGAGGATTGTGCTTGGCACATGTGCAGAAGAGTTCAGTGGTAAACTCAGCTCCTGTGCACACACGCCTGGTAAAACCCGAACATGAAGCACACAGCATCTGTTTTCTGCAGCCTATATATAAGCGTTTTAAATAATTTTTCTGAATACTTATATTTAGATGCAAGTAACAGATGCCAATGTGTGTTGTTTTTTTTAAGCATAACCGCTTTAAGAACACCAGTATGTGCTTCACGTTCAGTTCTGCTGTTTCTCACAACCTGCACTCAAGGGCTTGCAAGGCTACCTTCTGCTTTCAAAAGCAATCAAAACAAGTAGATTTTGCAGAAAGAATCATGAGAAAAATGTAAATCATGGGAAATTCTCTCTTCCAACACCCTATAGAGTGGAGGAGTAGCCTAGTGGTTAGTGCAGTGGACTTTGATCCTGGAGAGCTGGGTTCTATTCCCACTGCAGCGCCTTGTGATTCTGAGCAAGTCACTTAACCCTCCATTGCCCCAGGTACAAATAAGTACCTGTATGTAAGCAGCATTGAGCCTGCCATGAATGGGAAAGCGCGGGGTACAAATGTAATAAAAATAAATATCAACTAAGCAACTAAGCGTATTCTATATACCATGCAAAATGTTATGTAATACACTTAGGCAAAAATTATTTCCACGCAGATATATATATATATATATATATATATATATATATATATAAAATCTCCCCTTTAATGCACAGTAAACCATGCATAAACTGCAAATGAAAAGCCACCTTAAGGGGCTCTGCAGTAATTTAGCAGCTACACTGCAGTTTACAGCATGTTAAGTGCTTTTAGTGTCAGGGGTGTGGCATGGGCAACAATGTGTAGAAGCATTAGCCAGCACACAACAATGTTAACACAGATAGCTAACTGGCTATACCATACAGTTAATACAGGAGCACTTACCACCAGGTACTGCTAATTGGGACTTTAATGTGGGACCACAATTAGAAAATGCTGGTTCTGTCCTCACTGGTTGCCATGTAAAATTTTGCAGGTGCTACACAGTACTGTGATAAGCCATAGTGACTACAAATTTTACCATTTTTTAGTAAAATTGCCCTGATGTTTTGTACTTTAAAAAGTATGCACTAACAAAGTAACTTATGCAGATATTGGGGTTCATTTTCAAAGTACTTAGACTTACAAAGTTCCATAACTTTGTAAGTCTACGTGCTTTGAAAATACACCTCATTGTCACAGGCCTGTAGGATGATGTTGGGTGTGTTCCTTTGTAAGTGTGATTTTTGTGCTGTCCTATTTTTATACTGGTGTTCTTTTCTAGTTTTTTTTTTTATCTTTTATTTTTTAAAATGTAAAGATTATAATAACTTCAAAAGAAATATCCATGATAGGAGAAAAAAAGGAAAAATAGAATGCGGAAAGAAATTGAGCACCTGGCATTACACTGTATTCTTTTGCTATTTTTCTTTTTATTACCCTTTTTCTATTAATAGTTTAATACACTTGGAGCCCTGTTTACTAAGCCGCGTTACAGGTGCATTAACATTTTGTATGCGCGTTGTGTACACTCCTACACAGTTAGCGTGCGCGCTAACCAACCTACATTTGTACCCCGCACTTTCCCACTCATGGCAGGCTCAATGCAGCAGGCAATGGAGGGTTAAGTGACTTGCCCAGAGTCACAAGGAGCTGTCTGTGCCGGGAATCGAACTCAGTTCCCCAGGACCAAAGTCCACCACCCTAACCACTAGGCCACTCCTCCACTCCATTTAAGTACACGTCCGATAAGCGAATGCTCTTTTTCACTGCATGCCGTACTTCGGTCCCGTTTTTGGCACCATCAATTTCTGTGGGGACAAACTTCGGTTTAGTGCACCACTGATAAGTGCAAGAATCACTTATATGCATGGTTTAAGACCGCTCCTCTGTGGGAAAGACTCTGCATAAACGCACGCAGGGAATATGGAAGCCGATTGGCACAAGACAAAGGGGCGATAAATTTGAAATCTCATTGGTTAACTAAGCGAAAGAAAGTTGTTAGAGTGTACACTGGAGTCGTCGTTGTCATCGCGCAACTGTAAGACTAACACTGGCTGAATGAATAGAAGTTCTTAAAACATTAGAAAACAAAGTCAAGCATCTATTGCTAAAGAATATGTGTCAATCCCAGTCAAATTTCACGTATCTTGAAGCAGAAAGATCAGCTTCTGGAAGACTGGCAAAACAATACAAATCCACACAGGAAACGGGCGGGAAAAGCTGAGGAGGTAGAATATGCTCTTCTTCGGTGGTTTTCTCAAGTCAGGAGCAGACAGTTTCCTGACAGTGGTCCACTGCTTATGGAAAAAGCTAATCAGCTAGCTGAAAGTCTTGGACTAACTGAATTCAAAGCCACTGTTGGATGGTAGGAAAGATGGAAGGCGAGGAACAATATAGAATTCAAGAAACAGCATGGCAAGAAACGAGACGCTGATGACTTTGGTTCTGAAAACTGGGTTGTTTCAGTTCTTCCTACCATCTTGAACGAGTTTGCACCTCGTGGTCTTCCTGCCACCAAACACTACCTCTCTGATCCAACCTACGGATCAGGGCATAATAGCCAATTTCAAAAAACATTATTGGGCTCTTGTGCTACGTAGTCTGATGAGCATTATGGATGTCCAGACTGGCAAGGATAAACGTGCTGTTGAACTGGCTCATAATCTATCATTGTTGGATTGCCTACATATGCAGAAAGAAGACTGGAATCATGTTACACAGGTGACCATTTTGAACTGCTACAAGCGGGCAAGCTTTGTTAAGGATGTGGAGAGGGACGAAACAGATGCAGCTGTTGCAAACGCGTCAGATGAACAGGCTGTTGACATCCCAGCTGGTGTTACTGAAGAGGAGTTTCATCACTACGTAGCTGTTGATTACGATCTACAAACAGCTGATGACAGCACTGATGTCGAGATATGCGCCTACACGCAGGCAACGGCTGATGATGAAACAGATGATGAAATGGGCAGCGAGGCACATGCTGATGAAATTCAACAAATTCAACAGTGGAGGAGTGGCCTAGTGGTTAGAGCACCAGTCTTGCAATCCAGAGTTGGCCAGTTCAAATCCCGCTGCTGCTCCTTGTGATCTTGGGCAAGTCACTTAACCCTCCATTGCCTCAGGTACAAACTTAGATTATGAGCCCTCCTGGGACACAGAAATATCCAGTGTACCTGAATGTAACTCACATTGAGCTACTACTGAAAAAGGTGTGAGCAAAATCTAAATAATTAAAAATAAATCTCCTGTCACTTTTGCAAGAGCGCTGGAGAGTCTCAACACTGTGCGGGCCTATCTGGAGGCCACTGGATGCCAGTGCTATGACAGATTTTACCGTCTGATAGACGTAGTCTATGAAACTCTCAGACACACTAGTGTACAGAGGACTATGACTGATTACTTCAAGTAAGCCTAACGTCAGTTAACGGAGACTGTATACTGTACGTATAAAACAGTACCGTACATATGTTTATCAGATGTCAAGCTTTTTTGGGTCACAACGGTTAAGTGCACGCTCCGGTTAACTGCATGTATTTCTTTAGTCCAGACCCTTGCACTTAAGCAGACTGCACTGTAGTAGGTACATTAAAAATGCTAATGTGCCTTAGTAAACAGGGCCTTTGATATACTACTCTTCTAAACAAAGTGGTTTACAATAAAACAAGATTAAAGAGTTTCCGAGGGGAGACAAGATGGCGTCCTGAAGAGAATGCTGTAAAGCGGCTTTCTACCCATTTTTCCTTAAACTCAATATTAAATACCTGAATCAATGCCAAAACGGAGGGGTAAGCAGCGAGTGATACCCTCCACAGCTGCGAGATCCTTGGGTCCGATGGACCGCTTTACTGAGCCTGCAGGAAGTTCGGGGTCAAGCTCCTCGTTGCTGGAAGGGGCGATAGGAGGTTCCTCACTTCCCCAGCCAGAGGCAGAGACTACTCTTAGCCCCGAAGAACGGAGGCCTCTGAAGATGCCGGCATGGGGTCGGCAGCAGGGTCAGGAGACACCCAGCGTCACTGACCTAGGAGTGCTTCCTGCAGAGGGGTCTGTTGCCAGCCTAGGACCGCCGAACATCGTCGTCGGAGATAAGACAAGGGAGAGAGCCAGCGTTTTGAAAAGATTACAAATTTAGAAATAAGGATAAGCAATAATGAGAAAACTATACTGTCAAATATTGAAAATATAAAAGTCATGTCAGCAGACACAATATAATTTGATAAAAGAAAATGTTTTACTACATCAAAAGGTTGAAAATATGGAAAACCAACTAAGAGCCAAGAGTCTTAGGTTGATTAGTTTTAATTTTCCTAAAACTTCATCGGTGGCTCCATTAATAATATTTGTCAGAAATTTTTAAAATTCCTGAACAAGCATATCCACCTGTGTCAAAAATTTACTATTTACCACCATATAAAAAAAGAGGAACAAAAAGTAAGAGTGGATCAAAATGAACAAGGAGCAGATGTTTCATTTGACAAACTCAATTCAACACAAATAATTCAAGAAGAGGAGAAGGGGACACCAACTACATTAATAGTCTCTTTTGTCTTGGAACCTGACCGGGACTAGGTACTCAAACAATGTTTTCGTCATAGAGATGAACTTTTTATGAACAATAAAATTAGAATATTTCCTGACATTGCTAGAACAACACAAAAGAGACGTCAAGCATTTCTAAAACTCCATCCTAGGGTCCTACAGTTGGGAGGATTATTCTGGTTAAACTTTCCATGTAAATGTGTGTTAAAAATTAACTCAGTTAAATATATCTTCTATGATTCAACTCAACTGAGTGCTTTTCTAGATTCCAAGCTGGTTGACAGTCCTAAGCAACTAGTAGCCCTATCTACATCAACTCCGTAATAGGAAAGTCAGGCTTATTATGCCTCTCTTCTTGTGCTGAATTTAGTGAAAAAATTATTTCATGAAATTGTACCTTGTTTTCTCTCCAAATTGTGGACTTGAAATGGATGAGATAGTATTTCCTTATATTTTGACTTGAATGCTAATGATGTTTAATCCGTTACATTTTTACATGGCAAGAGATTTCTTGTAATCATTGTTAATGCTTAATAAAAAAAAATAAGATTAAAACTAGAAAGAATATTTTCTGTGTTATTTTCTAGTTTTATTCTTGCTTTATTGGAAATCATTCTGTTTAGAAGAGTGGTATATCAAGGGGCTCATTTTCAAAGCACTTCGGGCCCTGTTTACTAAGCAGTGTTATAGGCGCGTTAACATTTTTAACGCGCGTTAACTATGTGCCTACAATATCCCTATACACGCGTGCGCTCTAAGTGTAGGCGCGCTAAAAACACTAAACGCACCTTAGTAAACAGGGCTCTTAGTGCTTCGAAAATACGCCTTCAAGTGCATTAACTATTAATGGAAAAAGAGTAACAAAATGAAAAGTTGCAAAAAATGCACTGTAATCCCAGGTGCTCAATTTTGTTACCTTAGCGATAAAAATCCCCCCACAATAGCTACCAAGTTCCTAAACACACCAACCTGCATACACACTCTGATATTCATACCAATCAAAAACACAGTGTTTCACACATGTCAAGTCCCATCACTAGTCCATGTGACAGGGCTTTTATTCTAGTAAAGCACTGTGCTAATGCAATCAGCATGTCCTTATGCAATATTAAATATAACAAATAGAAACCAACAAATTCAAGGGACATCAGTTGTGTGCATGAGAAGTTACATAGCGTTCTGTAGGGAGATATACATTTCTTGGACACATACCACCTCAACTAATTATTTCCCACCCATCAGAATTTCAAAAAGTCACATCCTTCCCCAATGTTTGCGCTCCCTAGCTGAAATAGTTTCCGAGTCATAAGTCACGGTGACAGGAGGAAAAATGAACCAATCACACACACTAGTACAAACTCATAAACCTTTCTTTTGAATAGAACAGGTGCTAAAAGCAGACCACTCTTTAAAATATTTGATACACCCCTCTTTCTTGTGCTCAGAAAAGTCTTCTAAACAATTTTATTTCCCTAATAAGTTCATACAACAGAAATTCCCCTTCCTGAAACAAAGGTCAGTAAACAAGTTTTTTTTTTTTTTTTAAATTACACCTTTACCAAATTATCAGGAGTTAACATTTCATTCAACAGGGTAACCACATTATTTCATGCTGGTATCACTGTCTTTACTCTGTTTCAAGAGCAAAACCTAAAAATTTGGCACCTGGTGTCTACAATTCAGAAAAACAAAAATAAAGACCACAGAATTTGGGGAAAGAGGGGGAAAATAAAGTCAAACAAAACAAGCAACAACAAAAAGCAGGAAAAGAGATTTCCACTTGCTACAAAAAAAATTTCCGCATAGCACCTAAAATTTATTTCCACCTAATCAACAAAGAAACAAAAAGCATATTTTCTTATTGTTGACATCAGATAGCAGCCCAAAAATATTTTGAAATTTCAGGCACCAGTAAAATCTGTTTGTTTTACTTTATACATTTTTATTATTTTTTAAATTTCCTTGTTTGCCTGCTGCCCCCCCCCCCCCCCCCCCCCCCCCCCGGGGTTTGTCCCACCTCTTTGCGACAGCAACAACAGGCACCTGAAGCTAGGTGCCAGAGCAGATTTTTCCACCCTTACACAGGGCCTGATTTACTAGGCTTCCCCCCCCCCCTTTTTCTCTCTCTCTCCATAGACAAAGAATGTGTGAAAAGCTTTAACAATCTAGGCCCAGGAAAGAAGACTGCTATAAGCATCCTACTTGACACTATTTGATGCTCCATTGAGGGAGTGTATAATCCAATTGAAATACATTTTTTTTAAAAAGCTCCATTTCTTATGCCACATTTTACAATGATCTTCCAGAACAGAGCGATGTACAACCAATAAATCATCAACTACAAAAACCTTAGAACAATAAACCTAGATTAATGCGAGACTTACAAAAATACCTTGCTATGGTACCAAGCGAGAGGAGGGTGCCGCTGCCACACCAAAAAAAACGTAAAGTCCCAAAGAAAAGAGGCAGCCAGCACGCACGCTTAGTGAAAGATTAAAGATTTCCTTTTCAGTCTCACACGAAGCAGTTACAGGAATGGCCAAACAAAAAGCTCCCAACACAATCTTTCGCCACCGATGATTCTGCACCAACCTGAACCGCTACTGAATACGAGGGAAATCAAAAAATTAGCTATGAAATTCTGAGGTGGACCAAATAATCCCTTGCTAGATCTGGTGGGTCACTTTTCAAGCTTCAAAACAGGAAGTGCATTTCTGTTTCCAATCAATCCGCTAACACACGAAGACTCTTTGTCAATTAAATATATATATATATATTTTTTTTTAAATCAATGAATTCTTTTGCAAAGTGTTCAGCAGCGCAGCCTCGATCCATCCAAAGTCCCATTTCGGCCGCTCCTGGGTAAATGGGAGAGAAAAACTCTTGAACAGTAACGTTTGCAAAAAAAAATAAATGAGGGGGTGAAAACAAAATCGGTTTTCCAAAGAAATATTCAGCCCCCTCCCCCTTCAAAATAAAATAAAATAAAACAATTGCAGCCAGGTCGGTGGGGGGAGGGGCGACAATCTGCACACAAGAGAAAGCAAAAAGGGACACTCGCTTGGAGCCTGACAAACGTTTCTTTCTCCAACCTTTTAATTCGGCGGCAGCCCGAAGCCTGTGCGACCCGGCCCAGGTTCTCCTCCACGCCGCTGGACTTCTCTCTCTCTCTCGCTCCTCAAATCCTCTTCCCCCCACCTCCCGCTGGAGCCCAGCCGCTCCGCCTTCTCGCCCTGCGACCGCTGCTGCGGCCTGGCCTAGCCTTGGCTCGCCTGAACCTCCCCCTTCTCAGCCGGCAGCAGGAGAGGAGGAGGCGTAACCTCTCGGATATCGCGTTAACTTCTTCCGCCGCGCGGGCGGCCCGGTCGTCTCACGCGACGAGCAGCTGCGCCTGCGAGATCTACAGGGCTCCGCGCGGCTCATCTCGCGAGACTTGGCACTTTGTGGGGGCGCCGCTGACGAGCGCCGAGCGGCCGGTTTTAGCGGTGTGAGAGGGTGGTTTTGGGGCGGACGCAGGAATGCTTCGTGGGGGAGATTGGGCTACGGTGATTGAGGGATGAGAGGGGGAGGGGGAGGGGGAGGGGGAGGGGGGGGCAGAGAGCGCTAGTTGCAGCGGAGGTGTGACGAGAGGTTGGGGGCGTCCAAACTTGATATGGGGGAGGCCGGGAGCGAGGGGTGGGGGGGTAATGGAGAAGTTCAAGATTGGAGGGAGGAGCGAGGAAGGACTCGGGGAAGGTAACACAGGAGGAAGTGGCGGGAGAAGAGAAGAACGAAAAACAACAACCAGGAGAAGAAAGAATTAGGTAAAAGGAAGACAAAGTACACCGAAGAGGTACAAAAATAAAACAAATTTAGAAACCCAGAGGTGCCAAATTACCAGGCTCCATCAGGGAGACCTTTTCACCAATCCTTCAACTTGCATCCCAAACTAGGATTTATAGTCCCTGATTCTACCCATTGCAATCCATGCTGCAGATGCATCAGTGTTAAGTTAGTCCAGTACGACATAGAGGCAAAATTTCAAAGCACTTTGGGAGGCTAAGTGCTTTGAAAATGAGCCTCATAGTAACATAGTAGATGACGGCAGAAAAAGACCTTCACAGTCCATCCAGTCTGCCCAACAAGATAAACTCATATGTGTATCCTTACCTTGATTTGTACCTGCCTTTTTCAGGGCATAGACCGTAGAAGTCTGCCCAGCAGTATTTCCCGCCTCCCAACCACCAGTCCCGCCAAAAGATACCAATTTTCTCTGTTTTATTTCTGTTTATTACATCAGAAAATTAGGAGTGACCTAAAATCTCCCGTTTGGAATTGGGCAACTTGGCAGCTCTGAGAAACCAGACCAAACAAGAAATCTGTATTAGAACTAATCGACATTGAATTCCTTAATTTGGCTACTTTAATTTCACTGTTATTATTTAACGCTATACTTTATCCTACGTTTTACATATCTGATATGTGTTAATTATTTCTTTACTTCCAATTTTCTTGATATCTTATGTACCTTAATTGTAATAACACTCTGTTCTTCTCGTTCCGTTAATGGCAATTGGCATTGCGGCATAATGTAAGCCACATTGAGCCTGCAAAGAGGTGGGAGAATGTGCAGCAAAATAAATAAAGGAGGCACATTGAACCAAGTAAGCTAGAGACACCAAAGGTTAGAAAAAATGTATTACATTTTAAAACTCACCTCTTCAATGCTGCCTTCGGCACCTAACCTTTCGAGAAATATAGTATGCCCTATCAGATTGACTCTACACTTGTCTTTTAGATTGTACACTTGTCTCTAGATTGTACACCTGTCTTTTTAGATTGTAAGCTCCTTGAGCAGGGACTGTCCTTCCATGTTAAATTGTACAGCGCTGCGTAACCCTAGTAGCGCTTTAGAAATGTTAAGTAGTAGTAGAAAAAATGTATTACATTTTAGAGAATATTAATAAAATAATCTGTTGTATGAAGCAGGAATAAAATAGTGCCTCTGTATTGATCCATGATGCAGCTGCAGCATGAGTATAGTGTACAGTTGTGTACCGTCATCTTATAGAAAGATAAAGCAGAGCTAGAAAGAGCAAAGAGGGGGAGGGGGTGTTAAAACCAGAGGACATTTGGGGGGGCAACTCAGGAATAACATCAGGAAGTACTTTTTCATGGAGAGGGTGGTAGATACCTGTAATGCCCTCCCATGGGAGGTAGTGGAGATGAATATGGTAGTACAATTCAAAAATGTATGGGATAAACACAAAGGAATCCTATATTGAAGGACTGGAACCAATCAAACTTTGCCATGATTCGGGGCGGAGTGACCATTTGGGCAACCTTGGGAGTGCCAGGGGGCCCGGTACCTCCTCCCACATGATCAACATTTCTTTCCCCTCCATTCCCAGGTCTGGTACTCCCCCTCTCACCCCCTTCCCCACTCCAGCATCTCCCCTGTGTCAACCCCCCCCCCCCCCCCCCCGCATTTAACTCAACAGTTCCTTTCTCCGTACAGGGAACCAGCATAGGCTGTCTGCCACTGACCAGAACCTTCTCTCTGTCGCGACCTGCCCCTTTCTGATGTAACTTCTGCTTCCGCAAGGGTGAGCCATAAGGTTTCAGTCAGCAGCAGAGCCTAAGCCAGGGCCCTGTACAGGGAAAGGAACTTTTGAGGTTGTGGGTTGGTAGACTTAAGAGAAATGTCAGAAAATTCTTTTTCACAGAGAGGGTGGTTGATGCCTGGAATGCCCTCCCGAGGCAGGTGGAGAAAAAAAACTCTGGAGGAGTGGCCTAGTGGTTAGGGTGGTGGACTTTGGTCCTGGGGAACTGAGGAACTGAGTTCGATTCCCACTTCAGGCACAGGCAGCTCCTTGTGACTCTGGGCAAGTCACTTAACCCTCCATTGCCCCAGGTACAAATAAGTACCTGTATACAATATGTAAGCCGCATTGAGCCTGCCATGAGTGGGAAAGCGCGGGGTACAAATGTAACAAAAAAAAAAGGTGTGGGATGGACACAGAGGATCTCTAATTAGAAAATGAATGGTATAAAAAACAAAACTTCAAGGGCTACATGTGTGTTTGCATGTCAAGTGGTGCTTAGATGGCAACTCTGGCTGTAAAAACGAAGGCCGGTGCTGGGCTAGCTTGTACGGTCTATGTCCCTTATATAGCAATCCAGTTTAGGATGGGCTGGAGAAGGCTTCGGTGAAAACTCCAGTAATTTAGAACATGAGGACAGTGCTGGGCTTTTATGGTCTGTGTCCCGCAAATGACAAATTTGAATATTTAGACGGTAGTGAGGGCTGACATGGTAACCTAACAGTAATCGGTCAGTGCATGGCAAATGTCCCGTGCTGCTCGATTACTGCCAGGAATGCCTACTCCCTGCACCCGCGCTAAAAATATAATATTTTCTAGTGTGGGAAATAGCGCACGGCAAACTCAGAACTACTGCCAGGTGCCTGGGCATGTCTGGCGGTAGTTTTGTTTTGCCGCTTGGTAAAAGGGCCCAAAAGTGGTTCTTAGTGAAAATAATATTTCCTATAAATGTTGGACACAGAAATAGAAAGTATTTTGAAAATCTGGATGCAAGTCACAAATTGTAGGAGGCAGATATAAAAGTTGTTTATTTTTATTACCTTTTTTAAAAAAATGTTTTTCCTCCTTTTAAATGTTGTTTTGACTTTGTTGGCTTTTTTCCCCATCAGAATGGAATTATTTTTGTCTTTTTCATGTTTGTAGGTTTTTTGTTTTGCTTTTTTGTATTTGAGGTGCTCTTCCTTTTCACTTTCACTTCCTCCTAGTTCATCTAGCTTTTTGGGTCCCTTCTTGTCCCTCCAATTGTAATCTGGGCAGGCAGGAATAGTGGGTTTCACGATGGTCCTCTTCAGGCTTGGGCCGCCTCCATCACCAGCACACATCTCGCTTGGGCTTCCCCCCATGAAACAGTGCAGCTTTTATCTGGCCTGGGCTGGCTGCAGCACATGGCTGTATTTTGCCTTCCTGACTGAGTGGCACATAATGTTCTTTCTGTTTGGGCTGACACCAATGTTTTTCCTACACCTGCCTGGAGAAATGCAGGGTACTCTGAAATGTTGATCCTTACTGGCTTATGTGGTCAAAAACACAAACACATCAAAGATACAACACAATTTAATAAAGATGTACGGAGAACATTAGGTGTATATTTAGGGCCCTTTTTAGTAAACCATATTAAGCACCTACCCTAGATTCTATATACTGGCGTCTTATTCCCGGAATTGTGGATTTTTCCCAAGTCCATAAACCGCTACTAAATGGACTTGGGAAAAATCCACAATTCCAGGAATAACGTGTAGAGTGTTTGTACGTTTGGGAAGCTTGCCAGGTGCCCTTGGCCTGGATTGGCTGCTGTCGTGGACAGGATGCTGGGCTCGATGGACCCTTGGTCTTTTCCCAGTGTGGCATTACTTATGTACTTATGTGTGCACAGTTTAATTGAATAATTGAATAATGAGCCAGTTGGCAATAATTGGGTGCTAATTAGCAATAATTAGAATTTATGCACACAACTTACTATCTTACAACTTAGTATTCTATAAAAATGTGCAGGTAAATTTTTGTGCGTAAATCTGAAAAGGGGGTGTTGCCACAAGAGGGGCATGGACGACTCATGGGTATTCCAAGAATTTATGCACATTGTTACAGAATATGCCTGATCCGGGCCTAATTTACCCCAGGTTCCAGTTGGTGTAAATTTCCACACCTAAAAGGTGTGGATCCAACTCAGAGTACCATTATAGAATAGTGCTTAGCACTCATTTTTCCCAGCGCCATATATAGAATTTGGTCCCCAAAACACCGTTTACCACACAGTAACTACTGGTACATAACCGTGTTAAAGGGGGTTCCTAGTATTTTTTGCAATTACCGTGTAGTAAACCACACATTAAGGCCCCCCCCCCCCCACCTCACATTCTATAATGGTCTTCAAAATTTGGGCACAGATCCCAGACTGGTGCCCAAAATAATTAGTTAATGGGCTCCAATGATTTAATTATTGGAGCTAACTAGCCCTTAATTGGCACTAATTATGATTTGGTCACCGATCTGGCTACGTGCTATTCTGTAACAGTGGGTACCTAAATTGGATTGAGCTCAGCTCAAAAGGAGGTGTGGCCGTGGTCATTGGAGGGGTGTTCACAAAAGATGCACAGCGTTACAGAACAGGGATCCACACCCAGCTGAAGCCAGTTAAGTGCTGAATTCGGTAGCCAAAGTTGGGCGCTCAATACTATTCTATAAAGAGTTCTCATCCCGGAGCGCCCTTTAGAATAGCGCTGAGCACTGAATTTTATCGTCGCTGAATTTTCAGCACCTTTTATAGAATCTGACCCGCGTTAGGAGGTGTCATGGGTGGAGAATGAGTATGGAAGACATTTTGGAGTTGGTGCATTGCAAATACTGGGGCCCTTTTACTAAGCTGCGGTAAAAGGGGCCTTTCACTAGCGGTGGCAGCTGTTTTTGCTGTGCACCAGAGCCCCTTTTACCACAGCGTGTGAAATAGCTGAAAATGAAATGGCCGTGCGGTAAGTTCACACTTCAGCGTGATCTTTTGCGGGGGGGGGGGGGGGGGGGGAGCATGTACTGCCACCCATTGAAGTGGCTGTAAGGGCTCCCACACTAACCCGCTGGTAACTGATTACTGCCAGGTAACACGTTATGGAAATATCCTATATAATAATTTGCACCTCCAACGTTCCATGTCTGGCTGCCTGGGTTCGTAACGTCTCCTGACGTCAGCCAGCCTCCAGTGTTCCATTCCCCCTCACTGTTCCACCCTCGAGTCAAGACGTAATGACGACAGAGGGTGGAATAGTGAGAGGGAAGGGAACGCTGGAGGTGAGCTGATGTCAGGAGGGATGTTACGAACGGAAGCCAGCACCAGCCAGCCACAGAACGTTCAGGTACAAATCGAGGGGAGGAGAGAGGAAGGGCAGGGCAGAGGAGAATTGATGGGTATGGATGGGATGGATGGACAGTAGAGGAGAGAATCACAGGGCAGGGAAGACGAGAATTGCTGGACATGGAGGGGAGGGCAGGGGAGAGAGAAAAAAAAAAAGCTTACATGACAGCCTTCCTAGGACCCGTTTCATTGTTGAGGAAACGGGCATGGTTCCACTAGGGCAACTCCGGTCCTCGAGAGCTGCAGGCAGGTCAGGTTTTCAGGACATCCACAATGAATATGCAGGAGATAGATTTGCAAGCACTGCCTCCATGGTATGCAAATCTATCTCCTGCATATTCATTGTGGATATCCTGAAAACCTGACCTGCCTGCAGCTCTCGAGGACCGGAGTTGCCTACCCCTGCACTAGGTTTTTCAATATTTCTGCTAGCACCAGAAATGGCTTGCACTGGGGGTGGAACTACCACTGGCACCCACGTTGGTGTTGGATCGGCGTTAGTTCCAGGTCGCCGCCCAGCAACCCTTTAGTACAAGGGCCCACTGTGCACTATTTGGCACATTTGCAGTTAGCGTGAGACCACTTACAGTGGGGGAAATAAGTATTTGATCCCTTGCTGATTTTGTAAGTTTGCCCACTGACAAAGACATGAGCAGCCCATAATTGAAGGGTAGGTTATTGGTAACAGTGAGAGATAGCACATCACAAATTAAATCCGGAAAATCACATTGTGGAAAGTATATGAATTTATTTGCATTCTGCAGAGGGAAATAAGTATTTGATCCCTCTGGCAAACAAGACCTAATACTTGGTGGCAAAACCCTTGTTGGCAAGCACAGCGGTCAGACGTCTTCTGTAGTTGATGATGAGGTTTGCACACATGTCAGGAGGAATTTTGGTCCACTCCTCTTTGCAGATCATCTCTAAATCATTAAGAGTTCTGGGCTGTCGCTTGGCAACTCGCAGCTTCAGCTCCCTCCATAAGTTTTCAATGGGATTAAGGTCTGGTGACTGGCTAGGCCACTCCATGACCCTAATGTGCTTCTTCCTGAGCCACTCCTTTGTTGCCTTGGCTGTATGTTTTGGGTCATTGTCGTGCTGGAAGACCCAGCCACGACCCATTTTTAAGGCCCTGGCGGAGGGAAGGAGGTTGTCACTCAGAATTGTACGGTACATGGCCCCATCCATTCTCCCATTGATGCGGTGAAGTAGTCCTGTGCCCTTAGCAGAGAAACACCCCCAAAACATAACATTTCCACCTCCATGCTTGACAGTGGGGACGGTGTTCTTTGGGTCATAGGCAGCATTTCTCTTCCTCCAAACACGGCGAGTTGAGTTCATGCCAAAGAGCTCAATTTTTGTCTCATCTGACCACAGCACCTTCTCCCAATCACTCTCGGCATCATCCAGGTGTTCACTGGCAAACTTCAGACGGGCCGTCACATGTGCCTTCCGGAGCAGGGGGACCTTGCGGGCACTGCAGGATTGCAATCCGTTATGTTGTAATGTATTACCAATGGTTTTCGTGGTGACAGTGGTCCCAGCTGCCTTGAGATCATTGACAAGTTCCCCCCTTGTAGTTGTAGGCTGATTTCTAACCTTCCTCATGATCAAGGATACCCCACGAGGTGAGATTTTGCGTGGAGCCCCAGATCTTTGTCGATTGACAGTCATTTTGTACTTCTTCCATTTTCTTACTATGGCACCAACAGTTGTCTCCTTCTCGCCCAGCGTCTTACTGATGGTTTTGTAGCCCATTCCAGCCTTGTGCAGGTGTATGATCTTGTCCCTGACATCCTTAGACAGCTCCTTGCTCTTGGCCATTTTGTAGAGGTTAGAGTCTGACTGATTCACTGAGTCTGTGGACAGGTGTCTTTCATACAGGTGACCATTGCCGACAGCTGTCTGTCATGCAGGTAACGAGTTGATTTGGAGCATCTACCTGGTCTGTAGGGGCCAGATCTCTTACTGGTTGGTGGGGGATCAAATACTTATTTCCCTCTGCAGAATGCAAATAAATTCATATACTTTCCACAATGTGATTTTCCGGATTTAATTTGTGATGTGCTATCTCTCACTGTTACCAATAACCTACCCTTCAATTATGGGCTGCTCATGTCTTTGTCAGTGGGCAAACTTACAAAATCAGCAAGGGATCAAATACTTATTTCCCCCACTGTATTGCCTCCTAAATAGAAGATGCTAAGTGTTTCTGCACCAACTCCAAGCAAAGACCCTTACGGTAGCTACAAATTTTAGTGCAGCTCCTGTAGTGGCAAATGGTGGGAAGTCCCCCAATAGATGCCACGTTAAATTTGCAGCTACTGTATGGTAAAGTCACGCATTAAGCCACAGTAGGTGCAGATTTTACCTCGGTTTAGTAAAAGGGATCCTATATTCTTTAATTCATCAAAAACTTCCAACAATGCCCCAGAAATATACTGCCAATTATAACATTCTAAGCAGTTCACATTACACACAGACATCATAAAATACAAACAGAAACATATACTCATAAAACAACAGTGGCTAAAGATGATCAAAATATACATTATTTTAAATATAATCTACATAAAATATTACATAACAATGAAAACATAAAGCAAAATTCATCACTGCATTGTATTTCTTATACTGCCTAAACCTCTTGAAATAAAAACATTTTAAGCTTTTTTTTTTTTTTTTTAAAGTTCTCAAATCCCTTTAAGTTCTAATTTCCACTTGTAATGCATTCAAAGTTTGAGGTCCTGTAATAGAATATTTCTTGTAATTTCTTTTCTTGTAAACCAAACGGTATTTCCAGCTGATCTGTCTGAGAACGCGGTTTGTAGCTGGATCATCAGTTCTCAACAACAGAGTATAAGAACAAGATCAGTATCCTAAACTTAATTTGTAAAATCTGAGGCAGTCAATGTAGTGGTACTAATACTGGTGTAATATGTTCCCTGTGGGAGACCCCAGTTAACTGCAGGTTTGTGAAGTTCTGAACTAATTATAGGGCTTGCAACAGATGTAGGCACACCCCAGTAAAGGTATATTACAATAATTAATGACATTGCTCGATGATGTAAACCTATACAGAAGTCTTCTAATTAAAATCTTTTAACTGCCTTAATGTGCCGTAAAGGAAGATTTTAGCATCTAAAATTATTCCCAAATAACTTGGCCAGTTCTTATCTCTGGGATCACCGGTATAGACTTTTCTGTTTGGTAATAAGGTGGAGAGGTCAATGCACAAAATAATTTTACTTCCAGAGCAAACAATATAAAGGGAGTTTTGCTTATGACCAAAAAAACCACCAGGCAAATTTCTCTGTTTAAATGTCTGAAAATAAGCTAGATATTTTTTAAAATCTCAAAAGGTGCCTAAGATAAATGAACATTTATAATTATTAAAGGGGGGGGGGGAGTTATCAAGGTGCAGTAAAAGATCGCCTTTTACCACATCTTGATTTCCTATGAGATTTAGCAACCTGTGGTATCTCAGTCATGCAGGTTGCTTAATCCCGTTTTAAAGCAATAACCCCACTTGCGAGCCACCTTGCAAGCGGCATTATTCAAGGGGCCAGGAGCATAATGTCCGCAGGCCAGCAGAGCAGGGTAACCCCCCTCCCCACTGGGTAAAGTCTCACCCACTCCCCCTTCTAAGGGTTACATTTAGAACAATGTTGGTCCAGGGGGATCTTCAGTCAGGATTGATGCCCAGTCACTCCTGCCCAGTCCATTGCTAGCTGCAAAACAGCGCCCCTAGCAGTGGTCTTGCATGACAACCCCTAGGGATCATATTTGCAGCCCGTTGCTCCCGGGTAGTAAAATAACCCCAGCAAAAAGGTGAGGTTATTTAACCATCATTTTGCGACCTTAACACAACTTGCGGTCAGGCATCATTAGGGCGCTTTAACTGCTTAATAACATCTCTCCCCCCCCCCCCCCCCCCCCCCCCCCCCCCTCCAATGAAACTACACATAAATGAGAAATTTTTTATATCATAGGAAGATCAAAGGTAACAAACGTGCTGAGTCCATCTGAATTTTAATAAGACACTAGTAAAAAAGCCCCGTTTCTGATGCAAATGAAACGGGGGCTAGCAATGTTTTCTTCTGTGGCAGTGTGTGAGTCCCTGCCCTCTGGCCTCTCTCCCCTCCCCCCTCTGAGTCCTTCACTGTTACAGAGCCAGCGATTTGATTTCGTGCTCTGCTGTTTTCCTTCACTGACTGTGTTACAGAGAGGGCGGGGCAGACACTCATAGGGAAACCGGATATCTCGCCCCCTTCACACTTCCGGCTGGAGGCTTCATAGAACGTTGGTGTTGCCTTTTATATAGAGAGATTAGTGAATCAAGTTTCAGAATTCTGAACAAATATGAATCGACCTGCTATAATGGCTTATCTTTATGAATGAGAGATCATGCATTGCCTTGAAAATCTTTGGAATTAGTACTGGCAAACTGCCTAAAACAAGTTCACTGGCTAGATCATTATGAACATCGTCATCCTCAAACCACCTAAAACTCCCCAGGCACTTTCACACCCTGCAGAATTTCAGCCAAATTGCAAAGAGGTATTCCTGAGGAGATAAGCAGTATGCATAGAAATGACTTTTCTAATCTATGTGCTTAGTTATGTCCTGATTTCACCCTTGCAGAAAAAAGCAGGTATAGATGTCCACGGTCACTTTGTATTAATGTAACTTGGAAGCAGTTTTGAACAGGAAACTGCCCAGTAGTACATTTATAGCAACATGTGATCATAAGAGTAGAAAAATTGGGTCAGATCTAGCCCAGTGTACTGTTTCCAACAGAGGCCAATCCATGATATATATTATCCTATTGTTCTTTGAAAGCTCAGTTTTTTGTGGTTTTGTATTGTTTTGTCAATAAGGAAATTAAAAAAAATAATAATCCACTGCTGATACAAGAGACAAACCTGAAACAGAAAAGAAAAAGCAAGGAGAAGGACACTAGGGAAAGAGAGAGAAAACAGACACAAGACCAGGAACTGAGAAGAAAGAGTGAGACACTGACCAAAAAATCAAGCCAGCGGTACCAAAGATTGAATATTTGTATTGCCTGATATACATATTAATCAACTCCTCAGTGTAAAATAGAGTTCAAAACCTGTGACCTGGACAAATCTCCCATATAGAATTTACATGTGGGGAATATTGGGATTTTGTTATTTGATTTATTTCTGATGCATAATTAACAGTCTTATGTCATCTCATTCTCTCTCTCTCCCCCCCCCCCCCCCCCCCCCCCCCCCCCCCACCGAGAGGTTGAAATAATTTTTAGCCTCTGGCTCCTAGTTCCAAACAAAATTTGTCAAAGACTGTTGTGTTCTAATTAGACTGAAATGAGACAGAAGTTTCCTAGAATATATGAATTAATATTTATGCAGCTTTTTAGTATAGTTTCTCCTTGCTGTTTTAGGGATTCTTTTACTAAGCTGCAGTAAGCACTAACACGTACATCACGCATAATTCTGGCATCTGCACACGCTTGCCACGTGCTAAAAAATAGATTTTATTTTTTAGTGCTGGGCGGGTTGGGGATGGAGAGATTAGGTGTGTTCTTCACTAATTGGTTAGCACAGCTGCATTCCCATGCACTAACCAATTAGCACGGGATTACCGCCTACAGAATAGATAGATGTCAGTAATGGAAAATTAGTGCCTGGCTGTTAATTCAGGAAATAGGAAACCTGGTCATTTTACCCATGCAATAAAAATGGCCTTGGCATGCGGGAATGATTTGCATAAGCATGCGCTAAGGCCGCTTGTGATGGAAAAGTACTCACAATTTCAACCTGGCTCTTATTCAACCTTGATGGCACACATACACGGGTAAATGTCAATATTCCATAACTTACTTGCATATATGGCTCCTGAGTGTTGCTGCCTCTTCATAGAATTAATTGCCCCCATTATCTTAGAGCTATTACTGTCTCTTACTCACAATGGCCTGTATTCTATAACAAGTTAATCAGCACTGATAATTGCATGTTAAGCAATTAGCACTAATTGGTATTAGAATTTATACACATTACTTGCTAAGCGTATTCTGTAATGTGGTCCGCATAAATTCTAAGTCACATAGTTGAAAAGTGGGCGTTTATGGGAGTGGAATGGGTGAGTCGTGGGCGTTTCTAAAATCTATGTGTGTTTTAGAATACACCCACACTGTGCCTAATTAAGGCGAGATTTACACCGGGTTTTAGTTGGCATAATTGACTGCTGCTAAATGTAGTCACGCGGAGCAGCACTTGACGTATTCTATAACGTATGCATAAACTAAAGCGTACTTTATAGAATACACTGATTTCTGCGTGGAAATTGAGGCATGATATATGGAATCTAGCCTTAATGCGTGCATTATATGCATGGTTACAAACTTGGAGACCCCCTTGCATGCTATATGGATTACTGGGGGCCTTTCCTTCTCTGACACAACTTCCTGTGTACGCATCAGAAGAAGAAAAGCCCCCAGTAACACACAAGCCTGCCTGTTTGAATTGCTGTTAGAGCAGATTCATAAACCAAGTAAAGAGAATAACGGAGAGGGGGAAGGAGAGGAGAGCAGGCAGCAGATGAGCCCAAAGGCAACAGCTCCACTGCTGGCCTAAGCGGGAGAAGATGACTGAGAGGGAATGAAGCCATGATGTGGGAAAACTGAGGGAAGGAGATGCTGGCGGTACATGGAGGAAGACTCCAGGGAAGTGGGGAGGCGAGGAAGGGAAATGGAGAGTTACTGAATTCACTGACACCATATTTCACACATAACACACATTATGCATGTGGGTACATTAGTTGAGGATTATTTTACGTCTACACCCAAATTGTGTGTGTTACATGCATGGGCATGTTATAATGGTTAAAAATACAATAAATTTATTTGTATTCCATCATAAAGTCAGCAAAGTATCCACTTGTAAAATATTCCAAGAAAAAAAAAGTTGTTCACTGTGAGATTTTCATGCTTCTCTGTACTGGCTGTTGAAACCCACTTAGATATAGAGGCTGGCCAAAACTGAAACTGCCACCGAAACTGTCTGAGTGTTTTCTGCTGAAATCAAAACTGCAGCCAAAACTTACCACCTGGCTTCAGTCAAAACCAAAACCTCAGGTTTGGTTGTGTGAATATGAACCAGTGAGGGCTACTGGGGTTTGTCAAAGCTTGAAGTCTGCATCCCTCTGCTAAACCCACAGTGTCCAAGCCAGAATATAATAATTTTACCTCCAAGCAAACTAGTCTCCACACCCATGGACTGCAACTAATGAAAACAAACTAAAAACCATGGTGTTTTTATAGTGGCTGACTTTGTGCCAAACTTTGAGTGACAGCTGATGTCATAAATTCTAAGGAGCTTATCATCCCAAATTTACAGACTTAAATTCCAGCTAAAATTTTGTATCAAAAGCATTTATTTGGAGCACTCTATTGTATAAACTATTGTACAAGGTCATAACTGCAGTACAAAAAAAAAAAATACAGAGTAGCCCCTTCAGGACTAACTTACAATCGCTTGTGGTGTAGTCAGGGTAGGAGCAATGCCCCAGTCATGGCAGCCATTTTGAGAGCAGAGCCAGTATGGGCAGGAGTAACTTTGCACAACTCTGGCCCCAACTACACCTCTAGACCATCAGTGGTTGTAAAATAGGTTGGGGGGGGGGGGCTAGAGGTGGAAGGGAAAAGGCACTCAGGGGGGGCTGGGAAGAGGGGCAACTCCTGTTCAGGGGAAGGGAGGGGAGGCAAATAGGACAAAAGCACAAATTTTCAGCTTCCATTAAAAACATGCAAAACATTAACCTTTTGGCCGAAACTGGGCAGAAAATGGCTTTTGGGCCGGTTTTGGCATGGTAACAGAAACCAAAACTTGGTTGGCCTCTACTTAGCTGTGCAGTTTCTTCCATGGCCCGATGAAGAGTGGATAACTCTTGAAAACTAGCCACAGACAGATGTATTACGTTAGAGTGTTATACCAATAAAAAGGTTTCACCCATTTGTTTGTTGATCCTTTTTTCTTCTTAGTCCTATTCCCAAAATAGCCTAACAAGTTGTTAAACTGAATAGGGACCTTTGTTTCTTAACCTGAGTATATTTTACTAAGGAGGAGGCTGTTGGTTTGAGGCTTGAGCGTCCCTAAATCCACAAGACTGAAACAAAGAGGCACAGGGCCAGGGTGAGGCTGAGGTGATTTATATACAAATGACTCAATTGCACCTACTGAAAAGTAAGAAATAACAAAACACTAATTTGCTTTTCTGGAGGAGGTTGTTATTTAGCCTCTCCAAGAAAGTTACTAATGCCGACGTATAAAGAGCATCAACACATGTCAAGCAGGCAAGTTGAACGAGTTGCATACTTTGAGTGGCAATTTAATTTCTTGTGGCTTCTGAAACAGGAAAATTCCACACACACAAAAAAAAAACGGTAAACCAATATCTTCTGCAAGAAGTATAGTGGAATCTAGTTTTCCCCTTATATTTCACACCTTTGAGCACAAATTCCACTTCGCTTTTTGCAGGATTTGCAGCCATACTTTTTTTTTTCCTGTGGCGTTTCTTTTTATTTATTTGTAGCAAATTTTAGCCTGCCAATCTGGGAGGAAAAATCCCTACTCTCGATGGATTCCAACCAAAATATAGCATTGATAACTCAAGCGATAAACCTATAAACTAAACACAAATATACTGTATAAGAGAAGAAGCAAATGCTTATTTGAGAACTGCCATGAGCGTTCTTGGCATCCATAAACCAGCACTTACATGTCTGTCTGTCATGCATATCAGTCCAAATAAGGGATGTCTCGGGTGATCATAACTTCTTCATTCTCCATGATCCCAATACTTTTGCAGTACAGCGATGTTGTAATGTTTACAAAGTTTCTGATGAATGAGATGTGCCATCTTCTTGTGTGGAATTTTTCTGTCGTCAGACATTTGGAGCCGGCTACAAAGATGAGTGACCTCATCAATTCCAGCTGTTTCCTACAGAATCTTCAGATGTCTAGTACGCCCAATTTTTTCTATACTTGCATTAAACTATCTCATCCATAATCTGCTGTCCTGGCCCCAGCATTGAATTTCTGGGTGTCTGGAGCTAGGTAATGCATATCGTTTATCATTTATTTATTTACTATACCGTTCCTAATTGCATTCACAAAACAGAACGGTTTACATCTTAAAAATAACATTATTTTAAAAAAACATATAAGAAATCCATTAATTTGATAGAAAAGCACAGCAGACTAAAACATCCATTCTAAAAGATATAACAACAATGGACAATCATTCATAATAAACTATAAACAAGCATATTATTTGTTACTGCATATTCATTGTCTGTTTTTCCCCTTTCATCCTAGATTATTATCGAACGTATCCTGAAACAGATATGTTTTCAAAAGTTTGCAAAACTGAACATAGGACTCTGCCAATCTAACAGTTTTAGGAAGACAGTTCCAAATAGAGGGAGCTAGAAAAAAGAAAGCTGAATTTCTAGTAGATTCCCATCTAGCCTTTTGTGGTGGTGGAATTACTAATCTATTATCTGTAAGTGATCGAAGTGTTCATGTAGGTGAATATGGTAAGGTAAGATTAGCTAAATATGATGGAGTCAATGAATGTATGGCTTTATGTGTCAGAGTAAGTAGAGGAGTGTGGTAGCCGTCTTAGTCCACTCTTAAGGTTATCAATAGAAATCAAACAAAATAAAACATGGAAAAGAAAATAAGATGATACCTTTTTTATTGGACATAACTTAATACATTTCTTGATTAGCTGTGTCAGAGTAAGAATTTTAAATTTTATTCTGGCTTCAACTGGAAGCCAATGAAGATGATATAGGCGTGGTAAAATCCAGCACTTACGTGGCTATGCGTTACCACATAAAGATAGGACAGACTTTATGCAGTTTTATTTATTTATTTGGATTTATTTACTGCCTTTTTGAATGAATTCACTCAAGGCAATGTACAGTAAGAATAAATCAAACTTGAGCAATAGACAGTTACAGCAGTAAAAATATTCAAATAACAATACAAAGTATGGCATAGTATACTACTTCCAAAACACAACAAAAAGCACCAAGAGCCGTCAAACGTGGGACACGGTTCCTTTAATTGTGGACCCGGCGTGGGCCGTGTTTTGGCGCAGAGCACCTGTGTCAGGGGCCAATTGTGTTCTGATATGAGATAGATGCCATGTGTAGCAACAAAATTCCTCCTTATGAAATAAAAAGAATTCATGCAGTTTATGAAGTAATCGCTTGGCACGTTAGGATCAAAATCAGTCCCCTCGTTTTTTGATAAATGATTTTTTGATTCATTTATCAAAGAACGAGGGGAACACGCCGAGCGATTACTTCATAAAATGCATGCATTCTTTTTATTTCATAAGGAGGAAGTTTTGTTGCTGCACATGACATCTATCTCATATTAGAACACAAATTTCTCAACCTGCACTACCCCAGCTGCAAAGGACTTAAATACAAGCTGATGCATGCCACTACCTTCTCTTACATGAGCACGCAGTTATGGAACGCATTACCTACAGACCTGAAAGCAATCAACGAAACAACTATCTTTCGAAAATCTCTGAAGACATTCTTCTTCAACAAGGCCTACAATGAGAACCTACAGCCTCACAAAGTCACCTCACCAACCCGCTCAATTATGAACGCCTACCTTCTATAAATACCCCAACCACTTCTTTCTTCCCTTCCTAATCGCTACACATTACTAACTGTATCTGATATCCTGCAATGACAATGTTAACAAATCTATATAAGCCACATTGAGCCTGCAAATAGGTGGGGGAATGTGGGATACAAATGCAATAAAATAAATAAAAATAAAATAAATTTGACCCCCGACACGGGCTCTGTGTGTCAAAATACGGCCCGTGTCAGCTCCATATTGGAAGATTGACTTTTAAGTTTCACAAAGGAACTATGTCCTGTTTTTGAAGGCTCTTGGTGCTTTTTGAGTTTTGGATTTTGTTGTGTACTTTGGACACACTCTGTGCTGTTTTATAGTATAGTGCTTATAATGTGAACACAATATGTAATAGAACATTTTAATTGACAGTGAAGGGTATAAGCAAAGATGGAACATATTTATGCAGTTAACCTGGCCGGTTAAGTGCTGTTATTGGCACTTAACTGACCAAGTGCCAATTCTGCCCCTGGAATACTCCCAGATTAGCCAGGTTTGAGTTTGGCTCTAACTGGTCGTTTTCAGCAGCATTAACCAGTTAAGTGTCGCCGAAAATGAAAGGTTAACCCTGAAAAGGCAGTTTAACCAGCCAGGAGCCGTTTCTGACCAGTTAAATCATTTTGTATATGGACCCCAAAGTATTTTAGTTGCGTATATGTTGGAGACATGCCTTGCCCTGTTCATGTGCACGCTGCCTTGCAGTTATGAATTATAGCAATAATATTCTCTTAAGGAATAGTGCACATTATGTAAGTTCCACATGCAAGGTACACATAACTGCACTGTGGAAGGAATGGAAAGGGGAAGGCCAGAGGGTATAAAGTGGAAAACAAAAAGCAAAACAGAGAAAGAGACAAGAGCAGTGTTTTCCAAATCAGTCCTGGAGTACCCTCTTACCAGTCAGGTTTTCGGGATATCCGCAATGAATACGCATGGAATTGATCTGCATATACTACCTTCAAAATATGCAAATCTCCCTCATAAATATTAATTGTGGATATCCTGAAAACCTGACTGGCTGAGGTACCTCCAGGACTAGGTTTGGGAACCACTGGAGTACAGTAAAAAGACAAAAAAATGTAATACAAAACCAAAGCTGCAAAGATATCGACTGTATTTAAGATCATGTAATGACTGCATCATAACAACACTCTGTAAGCCACATTGAGCCTGCAAAAAGGTGGGATAATGTGGGGTACAAATGCAATAAATAAATAAATAAACCTCCACTACCCAAACTGCAAAGGACTCAAATACAAATCAACCTATGCATCCAGCTTTCATAAGCACACAACTATGGAACGCACTGTCAAAAGCTGTGAAAACAATCTACGACCATCTAAACTTCAGGAAATCACTAAAAACCAACCTGTTCAAAAAGGCTTACCCCAACGACCCAACATAAGTGCCTGAACCCTGCAACACAGCAAAGCCAAAGCTCGTAATGGACACTATATAACCATTCCTCTCTTCGATCCCTATTGTGTCTGAAACACATGACCCTTATTCGACCACAACATCACCTTGTATTTGTTTCTCTACTGGACCTGGCGAATGCCTTTACGGTACTATGTAAGCCACATTGAGCCTGCAAATAGGTGGGAAAATGTGGGATACAAATGTAACAAATAAATAAATTCTTAAATGTGTGCAGCCCCATTTTAGACAGGTCATAGAAGTCAGAATTGAGACGTCCAGGTCAGAACAGCTCCAGTTTCTGTAGTATTTTAGAACAGAATCTGGATTAACTGGTATTTAGGATGGATTATTGTAGTATGCTTTGTTGAAAAGGTTGGTTTTCAATAATTTTTATGTTGTTTTTATTTAGGTAGTTCGTTCCATATTTGCGTACCTATATAGGAGAAACTGGATGCATATGTTAATTTATATTTCACTCCTCTGCAGTTGGGGTAGTGAAGGTTCAGGAATGTGCGTGATGATTTAGTAGAGTTCCTGTTTGGTAAGTCTATAAGGTCTGACATATAACGCGGAACTTCACTGTGTATGATCTTATGAACCAGAGTGCAGACCTTGAACGTAATGCGCTCTCTTAGTGGAAGCCAGTGTAGTTTTTCTCTTAAGGGTCTGGCGTTTTCATATTTTGTTTTGCCAAATATGAGTCTGGCTGCCGTGTTTTAAAGTTGGGTGCAGCAATTAACATGGCATTCTACAGAGTCATAGGCGCCCCATATAAGAGGCTTGGGGAGGCTAAGCCTCCCCAGCCCAATGGTCGACTTCCGGATGTTGCGTCCGCCCTGCCCGCCCCCCTCGCGCATGCAGTTTAATTGTTTTAGTTCCGTCGCTTCCACGGAGAATACGGAGGTCAGCTCCGCCCTCTTGGCAGCGACACAATGTCATTGACGTCGCTATGGAGGTAAGCTCTGCCCCCTTGGCAGTGACCACGGAGGTAAGCTCCGCCCCCCTTTAGCCTCCCCAAAACAGTTGGCTACCGACCGTCTATGTACAGAGTGTACATCCTGGAGCACCCTTTATACAATAACACAGAGCACTGATTTTTTTCCCCTGTGCCTAATTTTCGGCACTATTTACTGAACACCTTCCATCTAAATCCTCTTTCACCTCTGCTTACGATCGACTGCTTTTAAATCATGTAACGATGTTATCATATCTACACTCTGTAAGCCACATTGAGCCTGCAAAAAGGTGGGAAAATGTGGGGTACAAGTACAATAAATAAATAAGGCCCATAGTCCCCTTCTGAAATGGGGAATGAACATCTATGAATGTGACTAGTCCTTATCCCACCCAAAACATGCGCAGACTATCCAATTTGCACATATCAAAGTGAATAGAGCTTGTAAAATGAGGGCCATAATGTTTAGCAGCACTTGTAATATTGCCCAAGTTGCCTGATAAATCAAACCTGGCTCTTGAAAATCTGAGCAAGCACCCAAGATTGACTAGAGTTTTTCCCACCCCAGTATAAATATTAGATATTTTCTACTACAATAAATAGCAAGTATTAACCTACAGTATTTGATCACTGGGAGCCACTGTTGCTCTCTTTAAAATGAGTCGCATTATTTACAGAAGCAATGAGTAAAGGTATCATTCCAGGGTTGCACAGCTGCAAAATTTGTCCCATAGGGATCTAGAAAAACAGACTGGCATTTTTTTTTCAAGCAGCTTTTATTTTATTGCAATTTAGGTAAGAATTTACAAAGGCCTTAATGAACATTTTGAATGTGAATTAAAAGCCACTTGTGGCTGTTTAAAGGCCAGAAGGTCTTACTGTGCTTCCAGAGGAATTTTTTAATCACAGTGATGTGTGATGATTACGGAGGGAAAAGTCCACAGACGATTATTAAATTGACTTGGTGAAAATCCACTGCTTATTTCTGGGCTAAGCAGCATAAAATGTATTGAAAATTTTCAGGTTCTTGCCAGGTATTTGTGACCTGGATTGGCCACTGTTGGAAACAGGCTGCTGGGCTTGATGGACTTTGGTCTGTCCCAATGTGGCAATACTTATGTGGTATTGTATTACTTGCATTCATAATAACTACATTCCAAGAGATGGCGCAAAGTTTATCACAGAAAGTAATAGTCACATAATAGGTGGCAGCAGAAAAAGATGAGTCAGCCTGTTCAGTCTGCCCAGTTATCTTAGGTATTTATATTCACACCTTTTTCATTGGTAGATCAAGGTAACTTACATTTAGGTAAACCAGGTATTTCCCTGTCCCCAGAGAGCTTACAGTCTAAAGCAGTGTTTCCCAAGTCCAGTCTGGAGTATCCCTTGCCAGTCAGGTTTTCAGGCTATCCACACCTCATTAACTAATTTATGCATGGATCACAGATCTGCACTCAAATTTGTACGGCCGGCCGACATAGAATCTGGCAGATAAAGGGCACTTCTGTATTCTAGGTTCCCAGATTTATGTGCATGTTACCTGCATAAATGGTAGAATACTAACATTAAGTAGAATTTATTGATCAGACAACAGAACTGGAGGGGTAAACATATGCCCGACTTGGCCAAGTTTCGCCCTATATTGGGCTGCCTCAGGGGCTAAGAACTAGCGTTCATGAGGGAGAGAGACGTGTTTTTATCCAGCCTAGTGTTTGCAGTTATTCCACATCAGTTCAATATTCTTAGCCCCAAAGGCAGCCCAACAGCAGGTGGAACTTGTTTACCCCTCCACGTCTGTTGTCTGGTCAATAAAATCTACTTTGGATTATTTTGGTCTACATTCTGTTTTTATTCACCTGGTTACTGCTCTGGATTTTGTGGACCGATTGCCTTCCTGTTTCTTGGGTGAATACTAACATTTCTACGTGTATGTGCTCACCAGTAGCGTAACCACGGGGGGGGGGGGGGGGGGGGACTGGGCCCTCCAAATGGGATTCAGGTCCCCCCAACGTCTGCTGCTTTGGCTGACAGGGATCCTAAAGCCTTGCGAGCAGAAGCCTTCCTCCGGCGCTGTTTGCCACCATGCTGCCTGCCTTGTTTCCCCACCCCCGCGAACATGCTCAGTTTTAGTGAAATTGAGCATGCGTGAGGCCTAACGATCGAATTTGATGGAGGTGAAACACCTGGAAACCACAAGAGATATTAATGTAAGATAAGATAAATAAATATAACTAGGTCTTCTAGCGAACTTGACGTTTTCTCCCATCCTTTCCGAAGTAGAACTATTGTCTTCAAAGAAATAACAAGATTAAAAAAAAAATAAAGTAGCTCCTTTTTGAAATCAGCAAAGAAACGGGAAGTGGGTATTTTTTCAATATAGTTTGTACTGAATCAGGAAGTGGGTTTTAAACTGCAGCGTGCCACACCTACAGCACAAAAACATACAAAACAAAGATGTTAAACTGTCTGCATCATATAGTTTTAAACCTCCCAAAAAGGTTAAACTGCTCATAGCAGCTTTTCACCACTTGTACTACGCATCTGGCATATGTGCAGCACACAATTGGGCTCATTTCCAAAGCAAATGGCCATCTCAAAATAGCCAAAAAATGTCCAAATCACAATTTTCAAAAGGCAGAATTTGGACATTTTACACTGCAGCTTGTCCAAATTCCAAGGGGGTATTGTTGGCGGCATCTTCTGGGTGGGACTAGGATGGACCCAAAATTAGGACTTCTTTTAGCGATAATGGAATGGGAAGAAATGTCCACATCTTTAAAAAGGGCATCAAACAAAGTATTTGACTTATAACAATACACTGTTTCTACCTAAACTCTTGTATACAAATGTCTTTAACAGGAGGATAGGTGGTCTCATAAATCACTGGGATCTGTTTCTGAATAGCATATCTCAAATATATCAATCCCTTTTTTTGTGATTATGGATAATCATTGACCTCTACAACCTCCTCCTGCCTCAAGTGTACATTTGAATGCCCTTCTTGCTTTTAAAATTTTGTTTATTTACTTTTTGTAAATTTCTTTCAATTTCACTTGTCATTTGACATTCGAATCTACACTCGAGGCAGGAGGAGGGCAGAGGGTAAGATACAAGTTAAGACATCATCGTTATGGCTTGAATCACAAAAAAAACACACATTCTCTGAGTATTTTTTGCACGCTTATATGCTTTCTTAATAACTGCGGGCTCCTTTTACCAAGCTGTGGCAAAAGGGGCCGCCGCTAGCATCGACGTGTGTTTTACACATGCGCAGAGGCCCCCTTTTACCGCAGCTGGTAAAAGGGAAGTCTCGCCTTCCTGCAGGAAGTGGCCATGCAGCAAGTAAAGCACTTGCCGCGCAGCCATTTCGGTGGGGAGCCCTTACCACCACCCAATGAGGGTGGCAGTAAGGGCTCCTGCGTTAACCCGGTGGTAACCACAGCACTGCCCAATTACCACTGGGTACACTCCAGCGCTACAAAAATAAATATTTGTAGTGCTGGAAATGACTGTGCACTATGGGTGGGAAGTACCACCGGGCTGCTGCGGTAGCTCCGTGGTACTTCCTGTTTAGCAAGCGGTAAGCCTGCATTGGGTTTACCATCACTTAGTAAAAGGAGCCCTGTATTAGGTTATTTACACAGTGCAAATCTGCTCACTACTATTGAAGCATGCCACTCCTCCTCAGTTGAGCATGATCATTTAATTCTTAAAAATTGTCCTACTGGAATTCCATTCCGTAAACCTTTGGGGTGGTAACTCCGATAGTGAAGAAGAGCGTTCCGATCAGCTTTCTCTAACCAATTACATACACCACCCCTCAAATCCACGAGAGATTCAGCTTTCTTCAGCCAGGCACCCTTCCTCTGGAATAGTCTTCCCCCTTGAAGTCAGATCGGAACAGGCATACCTTAAGTTTAGGGCCGCTCTTAAGACACATCTAGTTTCCAATGCTTTCCCCTCCTGGTGGATAGACTTGCAACCAGATGGACTGGTCTACTGGTTCTGCGGCTCTTTTTTCCCCCTCCACTTTTTCTTTTGTTCCTTGTTGTTCTGTCCGATCTGATTATTGTAGCTCTTTTCATTTTTTGTGACTGTGTTGGTATTGCACACAGCTTTGTTTTTTTAAAGAAAGGCAGTATATCAAGCCTGTATTAAATATTAAACTCCACCTCAGATGGCTAGTTGCATGTTTGGTGAGTGGAGAAGTGGCCTAGTGGTTAGGGTGGTGGACTTTGGTCCTGAGGAACTGAGTTGGATTCCCACTTCAGGCACAGGCAGCTCCTTGTGACTCTGGGCAAGTCACTTAACCCTCCATTGCCCCATGTAAGCCGCATTGAGCCTGCCATGAGTAGGAAAGCGCGGGTTACAAATGTAACAAAACAAAATAGATACTATTGGAGATTCTACATGGAATGTTGCTACTATTGGAGATTCTACATGGAATGTTGCTATTCCACTAGCAGCATTCCATGTAGAAGGCTGCACAGGCTTTTGTTTCTGTGAGTCTGACATCCTGCACGTACGTGCAGGATGTCAGACTCACAGAAGCAGAAGCCTGCGCGGCCACAATGGCGATCTGCAAGGGCCGACTTCTACATGGAATGTTACTAGTGGAATAGCAACATTCCAAGTAGAATCTCAAATAGTAGTAACAGTGGAGGAGTGGCCTAGTGGTTAGGGTGGTGGATTTTGGTCCTGAGGAACTGAGTTTGATTCCCACTTCAGGCACAGGCAGCTCCTTGTGACTCTGGGCAAGTCACTTAACCCTCCATTGCCCCATGGAAGCCGCATTGAGCCTGCCATGAGTGGGAAAGCGCGGGGTACAAATGTAACAAAAATAAAATAGATACTATTGGAGATTCTAAATGGAATGTTGCTACTATTGGAGATTCTACATGGAATGTTGCTATTCCACTAGCAACATTCCATGTAGAAGGCTGCGCAGGCTTCTGTTTCTGTGAGTCTGACGTCCTCAGACTCACAGAAGCAGAAGCCTGCGCGGCCACATTGGTGATCTGCAAGGGCCGACTTCTACATGGAATGTTGCTAGTGGAATAGCAACATTCCATGTAGAATCTCAAATAGTAGCAACAGTGGAGGACTGGCCTAGTGGTTAGGGTGGTGGACTTTGGTCCTGAGGAACCGAGTTCGATTCCCACTTCAGGCACAGGCAGCTCCTTGTGACTCTGGGCAAGTCACTTAACCCTCCATTGCCCCAGGTACAAAATAAGTACCTAAGCCGCATTGAGCCTGCCATGAGTGGGAAAGCGCGGGGTACAAATGTAACAAAAAAAAAAAAGTGCCTCTGAAGACCAGCATATAGCCCTGCTCAAGTGATATAACCGGCCAGGAGCCTCTCCTGCCTGCTTAAATTGCTTTGACCATCGACCCGAAAGAGATAACCAGGGGACGCCCAACATTATCTGGACAATTTTTTTGAGTCTGCATCAGAAGTGACTTTTAGCATATTATGCCATTGGACTAAATAGCAAATCAATTCTTTGTTCTCACTCATAAATTAAGAGATGTATTACATAAACATATAATCAGTGGATTTAGATTAGATACATACAAAAACAAAGTAAATAAAGATACTGAAATCAATAAATGCGCTTTTGAATTTATAAAACTATTAAAAAAACAAGAACTTCGATAGCCAGCACTGGGGGCATAACATTTTTAAAATAAATTCTCAATCACAGTGAAAATTCCATTGCGTCAGTGAAGCCTGGATCTGCAGCGCAGTGTTACATTACGTGAAACTAAAGGTCCAGTTTACTAAGGCGTGTTAGTGCTTTTAACGCACCTACAATTAGTGCGTGCGCTGTGTAGGCACCTATAGGGATATTGTAGGCGCATATACAGTTAACGTGCGTTAAAAATGTTAACACGCCTATAAAGCGTTTTAGTAAACAGAGCCCTAAGTATGGCAGGATTACTAATAAGTAGAATTACCAGAGGACTGTACATTTGATTCTTCTGGTCATGAGAATGTATGCATACACACTATTATGACGTCCATTTAGAAAGCAGGACAACTACAGTGCATGTGTTAAACAGGCCCCTCCAGACCAATAAAGACTTTTAAGAAGAGCTAGGCAACATGCAATTAAATATATAACCAAGCTACTTCTTACTCAGTTTTATCATGGACCTCAGTGGCATCACTCAAAAGGCTCAACTCTTCATTGCCTTAAAGCTTTACACACCCACCTCATCACCAGTCCATTCCTTAATCAATATTAACTTCTTGTCTCGAAAAGGATTTTTTTTTTAACATAGCAAATAATTGCTTTTACTTTATATCTCAGATTTATATGGTAAGAATAAATACTCATTTTATCATGAAGATTTTTATTATCTTTCACAGCCGGTCAAGGGAGTGTATCTTCATGATAAGGTGAGTATTTATTCTTACCATATAAATCTGAGATATGAAGTAAAAGCAATTATTTGCTATGTTAAAAAAATCCATTTAGAGACAAGAAGTTAATAGTGATTAAGGAGAGGACTGGTGATGAGGTGGGTGTGTAAAGCTTAAAGGCAATGAAGAGTTGAGCCTTTGAGTGACACCGCTGAGTCCATGATAAAACTAAGAGAGAAGTGGCTTGGTTATATATTTAAAGGGGGTTTGGACAGATTCCTGAGGGAAAAGTCCATTGAACATTATTTAAAAAAAAATTGGGGGGGGGGGGCAGTTGCCGGGTTCTTGAAGCATGGATTGGCCACTGTCGGAGACAGGATGCTGGGCTTGATGGACCCTTGGTCTTTTCCCAGTATGGCGGTGCTTATGTACTTATTACATATTAAACAGGCGGCATTCTGAAAGAAACCAGCTCCAAATGTCCACTTTTTGTTATTACTTGGATGGTACTTGGAGGAGTAGCCTAATGGTTAATGCAGTGGGCTGAGAACCTGGGGATCTGGGTTCGACTCCCACTGCAGCTCCTTGTGACCCTGGGCAAGGCACTTAACCCTCCACTATCCCAGGTACAAACTTAAGATCATGAGCCCACCAGGGTCAGAAAAAGTACCTGCATATAATATATGTAAAGCACTTTGGTTGTACCCACAGAAAGGCAGTATATCAAATCCAATCCATATTTCTTTTTCTTGTAGTACAAGCCCCCTTCTTCAGTTAAAGATTCAAATAAAATTAGCTGAGCACCTCACAAGCATTTTAATCCTGTACACCTTCCTAGCATTGCTAGGAAAATAAAAGTTGCACCTCTTGATTTGGTATTTTCTAGTTAATATAATATTTTATTATAACACTTCTGGTGACAGATTCTAATTAAATTGTAAATGAACTTCTGAACAGTGCAAAGATTAAATATGGCACGTTCACAGATTAATACTCTACCAACCCTGGGGGGGGGGGGGTCTTCCATAAACTTTAGGGTCAGCTCAGTGGTATTGCTGAGTGCTCTCATAGTGCAGGCTTACGCTCAGTTTCCAGGTCAGGTTTTCCATTTGCAGTGGGGATGCTGTAAAAAGTAATAATAGTCTCTGGGGAGAAAAGGGGAGGCCTTAGCAGGTGCACAAAAGTGAAGCCTACTGGCTGGATTCAGTTCTTGAAGGAGCCATGACCGCCAATGATTGTATTTGCGTTCACTGGGCTGCAGTGAGCGGATGATAAAAAAAGAAGACAAATCCTGGACAGACTGGTTCTAAATGAGCCAAAACGTATAATAAACGGGTAAGGCCAGCTTTTGACAGAATCTGCTGACATGGGAGTTCATGGCACTAAGAGGCATACAAGGAAATAATGCATCTAGGTATGTCATGTGCTACCTCATTGCTAGCATAGGATCTCAGAAAATCCTAGTATATCTTTCCTTCCAAATGTTTTAATATGGTGCATTGCACTTTAAGATCAGGTAGCTTTAACATTATTTCTGCAACAATTTTTTATATTGGATCTTTCACAACTGGTAACAATAACAAACAGTACTCTATCTCACACAACAAATCCAACAATCAACTTTCCATAAAGATCTTCTCTACCTAAGAACAGTTTCAGTTCACCTGAGAAACTCCCAATATTTTTTTTTTCTGTGTGACACCTCTGTTGGCTAAGCCAAGTGAGCTGGTCATGTTTCTGTACAACTTTCTTTGCAGAGTCATGGACCTTAAGTGCTCCAAGGTCTCCATGGTCGTCATCTCATGGTGACGCAGGAAACTCTCTACTGCAGCAGGACACGAGAAGGGTGGCTGTCTCTCAGGCTCACATTGAGATTCTACTTCTTTAGTAAGGCCTAGGAAAACAATAAGAAAAAAAAAAAAAGCAGTCAAAAATTTAAATCATGAACAAGGGTATATTGATTTCTAAGTGTGAACAGACTTATTTCCTTTGTGTGTGTGTTTTATTTGGCTTTTTTTTCCACATTGTTTCTTTTCATTTTAAGTCGGTGAAATGAACCAAAGTGGGCACCAACAGTCAGGTGTCAAATATGCTTATACAAGTAAGCAATTAACAAATGAAACTGGGCTTATAAATAAAGTTAATTCAAGTTTTAGGGACCTTGGTAGTGGGATTGAAAAAAAAGGAGATATAAACTTTTCTCCATCACATTTCTGTTCACTGGTCCATGAAAGTTTTTTGAATTTATCTAAATATAGTGATCTATCTTCTAAATGCGATGTATATGCACTGCATATGAATTGCATAGAAAACAGTCTTAAAAGTGGGTTTCGGGAATAGCGATTTGGATGTTTTGGCAAACAAAACATCCATCTGCTGCTCTGTGCCGCTCTTTGGACATTTTTCTGTTTTGAAAATGAACCCTTTAATATACCACTTTGTGTAAAGACAATATTGAAAGCAATAAAATAACGGTTAAGAAAGGAATGGCAGATCACAAAAGTCAAAGGAACAGCAGATAGAATTATTGATAGAAGTTTTGCTG